>NC_134532.1:60510958-61152386 GCF_050624435.1 Tenrec ecaudatus | reverse complement strand
AGGGAAGAGATTGATCCCAGTACCTGAAAGATCTACAAGACAGGCCCTGACAGAAGTCAGAAATGACCGGCCTGAGTGTGCCTGTCAACGCTTCATTGCTCATGGTGGTTACACCCAGGGCGTCAGGGAGCAGAACCATCCTTAGATTTACCCTTACTTAGGGCAAACCCAATAGTACAGAGAAACAGCTGGATTTACCAAAAACACAGTAACGGGTGATTATTTCAGCCTGTTGACAATAGAGCAGGCCACAGGGGCTCTTTCATTAGTAAGCTCTCCTCATGCGTTTCAAAGACTTTCCTTAAAAGTTGGTGCGCCACCCTCAGGAAGGGCAGTGATTGCAAAAAGCAAGTTATTCCGGTGTGAGGAACCGGCCAGGCCCGGCAGCCTTCCTCACGCAGCCAGGGCGGCAGGTTTAGTGGGTGTGTGAAGACACTGTCCCGGGAGGTCTGCAGAGCCACGCTCCCTGGGTCACGGGCGCAGGGCAAGTGTGGGAGGCTAGATTGCTTACGCGTGTCCCCCCACTCCCCCACTCTCCGCTCTGTCTGTGAGGTGGGTGGGCAGCAACGGGAGAGATGGCGGAGGCATGGTAGAGAAGGCAAGGGTGGAAGGCTCTCTTCTTGTGGAAGCGGAGAGGGGGGAGGGAAGAGGAGGCATTTGTTCTGACCCAGGGTGCTTTGAAAGATGGCTGGGAGGGGCTGACCGAGAACCATGGGTGTCTGCTCAGGAAACTGTCATTCAGCCAACATCTGGTCACTTGCTGGTACTCCACACACTGCATAAAGTTCGTGAGTAGCACAAAAATAATCGAAACGGTAATAATAGACCAACCCCTCTCCTCCAGACTAATAATTATCCCTCACTGAGTTATTACAGTGTGGCAGGCACCATGCCAGGTGCTTTATACTAATTAGCTCACGGATTCTGTGCCACGGCCCTAACTGGAAGGACCTACTGCTCCCTGGATGTGAAAACTGAGCAAAGAGAAGATTGGCGAGGCCTGAGGCTGCATGGCCAGGGTGCGAGGCCAGGATGACGAAGCTGGAGGCCTGGTGTCCAAGTCACTCTGCCAGGCAGCCATTCTTAGCTCTGCGCGCGACACAGCACCAACACAAACGAGGAAGGCAGGCTCGTGCAGAGAAGGTACGAACACACACCTGGCGGTTGCTGTTGTTAAGTTCTGCTGAGTCTGTTCCAACTCAAGTAGCATCCATGAATGGCAGAGCGGGACTACTGCCCGGAGGGCTTTCTACACTGGAATCTTTCTCGGTCGAGATCAGGCCTCTCTCTTCCCTGGAGGCCCCGGGTGGGTTCAATCAACTTTTGGTACGCAGCTGATCACTTAAAGGCTGTGTCACTCGCACGCCTTCCTAAACCCTTAGAAAGTTTGACATCTCAAAAGAGAACTAAAGGGAGAGCACAATACATAAACAAAAGAAGGGGAAACGTCCAAAGAAAAGTCAAATCGCTAAGGTTGATATATAGACAGCAAAGAGACGAAGAGTTAAGGGTGAGAAATATTCATAACACACTTTTAAAACGGCTTGCTTCATTCATGTGTTTGGTCAACCTTGCTGAGCCATCAAAGGGAAAGAAGTCTTTACTAGTAAGACACTGTGAGTCAGGTCAGGCTAGATGGTGCTGTGGTAACAAATGAGCCCTGAAATCTAGTCTCTGGAAGTCTCTACACAGTCAGTCATGGACCAGGTAAAGAGAGTGGAGCGGCAAATGTTGATAGCAACTACAGGGGTGGACAAGAACACTGCGGTCACGCCAAGCTAATTTGGGGGGGATTGGACTCACAGCTTGTTTATGACCATATTGTACTTCAGAATCCCAAATCCTCTAGTAATGAACTATATGCGAAGGGAAAGAAAAGAAAGGGGCTAAGAAGAAAAGCAAGCACTCTTCCTGGTAAAAGCGAACGTCCGATGGTAGAAGTGGTAGCGAAGATGGACAACGAATCAGAACTCGGAGTGGAACTGATGCACGTGACTAAGGATACTGGTGAAGGCTGCTGAAAGGACCACGGACTGCCAGAGGGACAGACAAAGCTCTCTTGGAAGGCGTACACTCAGCGTGCTCCTTACAACGAGGATGGCATGGCTCTGTTTCACGTACTTTGGACGTGGCATCAGGAGGGACCAGTTCCTGGAACAGGGCCTCAGGCATGGTCAAAGAGGAAGACCCTGGATGAGATGGATGGACACAGCAATAGCCTCAAACACAACAATCGTGAGACTGGGGCAGGACCGGGCAGTGTGCTGTTCTGTTCTACACAGAACTGCTATGAGTCAGAACCAACTTGCTGGCACCTAAAAACCACAATAGCAATAAAGCCATGGTTAGGTTTTATCACAAATTAAACACACTTGAGGGTCAATCTGATACCTAAGTCATATTTATGTTTTATGATACTTATTTCTAGAATATGCAAACTCTCTCCCTCCTGTGAGTAATCAGTAGACCGTGCCAGCCCATGGGGGATGCTTATTCCACGTTTGTGCAATGACCAAGTGACATGACCAGCAGGATGTCTAGTTGGAAGGAGGCACAGCCTTCACAGGCCACAAGAGCACTCTGGCCGGTGCTTTCTCCTGAAGTTCTTCTAAACCAGGGGGTGGGGAGCCTTCTTTCTGTCAAGGCCTATTTGAATATTTATAACAGCTGTGGCAGGCTTTACAAAATGATCAACTGAAAAATTCTCCTCCTATCATTGGTCAAACATTTAATGAACTCACCCCTAATGTGATGACCAAGGAGCCTTAGTGGAGTAATGGCTAGTCACTGGGCTGCTGAGGTGGGCCACGCAAAGTCAGTTCAAAACCACCAGCAGCTCTGAGGAGAGAGACAAGGCTTTCTACTGCCTTAAAGAGCTATGGTCTTGGGAACTCACAGGGACCGTTCTACCCTGTCCTCTAGGGTCACCATGAGGCAGAGTGCACTCAATGGCAGGAGTTTGGTTTGGGTTTACTAGGGTGGCTGGAACTGCTTCTCTTTGGTGAGGTGTGTGATGTTAGCAGGTGTTGATTTTATAAGGCCTGAGGGCCAGGCGTCCCCAGCTCCATTTCTTAACTAAGGACTTGCCGAGGCTGGGTTGCATGGGCCAGTAAAATTGACCGGACAGAAGAAGATGAACGAGTTGGCCGAGGAAGACCCTAGGATAGCCACCATCACTGGAGCCCCTGGGTGACACGAACATTGAACCCTCGAAGCTGCCAAGCAAAACGTTGTGTGAGTCTACTCAGAGGTGCTTGGGAAGAAATCCAGGTGATCTCCTTCTGGAAAACTTTATGGAGTGGAAGTTCGCTCAGAGACACATGGGACTAGCCTTGATTTGGGGTAAGCTGTACTGGCAAAATCACCCAGAAATCTACTTTAACAATATCGATAATCTCTTGAACCTAAAATTAGAACAGGACAATTTTGAAATGGAATACGTGTAGCGTTTGAAAACATCTTTGTTTTCTCTCTTTCTTTAAAGCAAACTGTACTAGTCAATGCTGAACTAAGCTGCCTGCCTCCAGCTCCTGAAGTAGGTCTCTATTAGGTAGGGCAGCGCCATTTGGGGGAGGCGGTGTCTCCCCCCACCCCCCGCCCCCCACATCTCTTGGTTCCTCACTGGCTCCTGATGGGTCCACAACCCTCTCCCACCACGCAGGGGCAGGTGGGGCGGTGGAAGGAGCTCTTTCAGATGACAGTGCAGAGCCGGGCTCCCCCTTCCTCCCCCCAGGAGAACATTTCTCACAGAGATTAGCCTGAGGGCCAATCTCTTGTCCACTCAGCACCCAGAGAACTTCTCCTTCCTCTCCTGTCTGCACCCGCCTGCTGCCAGCCCATGGAGGGTGGGGCAGACCAGAAGTGCAGAGCCCAAACCTGTTGGGAGGTGGTGGGGGCAGGCCTCGACCCTCGGACCCTGGTCCTTCCTCGTCTGTCCTTTTGTGCCCGCTGAGGACGGTGTCACTTCCTGCTGAGACATGCAGGCGCCCTGTCACTCCCTCCAGCTGGGCGATGCAGGCTGGCACTGGGCAGAGGAAGAAGTTGGAGATGAGCGCCATGGACATTTCTACGAGGTCTCTGTGTTATTTGCACCCGGGGGTGGGGGGGTGGGGGTGGCATTTGGATGGCCCTGGGAGCCAGCAGTTACATTTTAATTAGTTTGATGACATGACCATTTGGGCCAGAAAGGCGGGCAGATGTCATAATTAATACGTCTGTATTGCTTTACAGGGCAATAAAATAGGGAAACGGTACCCAGGACTGTGGTTTGTCTCCTTTCAGCAGAGCTCTTGTTTATATGTCTGTCTGTGTGTGTGTGTGTGTGTTCCTAAGTTTAAACTTTCAGTGTTATATAACCGTCCCCCTTGGCTTACAGTCAAACTTCTAGATTAGCTGGGGGCCCTGCACGAGTGGGGAGTTGGCGGGAGGGGGTGTGTGTGAGTTGCGTGACCCTGTTGGACTTCCTGGTGTTGCCCTGCTCAAGGTACAGGCAGTTGCTTGTGGCTCAAGAAAGATGTTTGGGGACTTCAGGCTCTGACCACCCCGAAGCCACTAGTGTCCGAAATTCTGTCACACATCTGACTCTTGTGAAGACTGTCTGGGGCCCTGAAAGGTCTGTCCTGGCAAACCCACCGGAGAGAAAGTCAAAATTCCCAGTTATTCAAGTTCCATTTTAAGTGGCAGGCTCAACCTTCCTTGAACCAGAACAATATGATTCTTGGAAAAAGTACCTTTGAGGGCCAGATCTTAAATGTTTCTGGGTTGTTGTTGTTTTCTACAGGCTCGCTAGAATCAGAATGGACTCAATTGCAGTGCGTTTGCTTCTTCTCTGGCTCGACCCAGTGGGCTTTAAACGGACCCGTGGGCTGGGTCTCTCGGTGTGGAAGACACATGGGGAGTACTGCAGATGTCCAACTTCTGGTGATAGAACCCTTCATCTGCCATTGGGAGAACTCTTTCTTCCCTAAAATGGATGAGAGAAAGCCTGCTGACGTCCTTCTGTAAAGACTGCCCCCAAGCCAACCCCCTGGAGCAGTTCCACCCTGTGCCACTAGGGGTCTCCTGGAGTGGAATCGGTTCGAGGCTGTCTTTAAAGCCTGGTCTCCTGCAGAGCTCTTAAGGCTCTAAAGTTTGCAAGGACTCTGAATAGCTCTCAGGGCTTAGATCTTGAGTGAAAGGCCCCCAGGGGAATGAAAGCGCAGAGCCCTCCCAGAATTCTTCCAGAAAACAGAAGTACATAGACCCCCTGGGGTGGGGGTGGGGGTGGGGGCGCCCCCAGGCACTGATCCGAGGACCCTGCTTCCTGGAGGAGCTGAGGAGGAACAGGCACGGGAAAAGGCAGACAATTCCGTGCAAGGAGAGCATCTTTTGAGCATCTTGGTGCATCGGTATTCCTTGCGCTCACCAAGGCGGTCCAGCCGGGCACTTGTCAATAAAGCAAATCCGTTACCAGTCACGTTCTATTCCAGGGCCTCTCCTGCTGCTTTGTGCTCAGCTTCACGTAGGACAGGGAGTCCCTGAGGGTAATACACTCAGCTGCTAACGGAGAGGTTGGCAAGTGGAATCCTCCTGGAGGTACCTCGGGAAACCGCCTGGCCATTTCCTCCTGGAAAATCCTCCAGAGAGCATTCTACTCTGACCCACGTGGGGTGCACACCAGCTGAAGCCAACTTTATGGCCCCTGGAGGGAGAACAAGTGGGAAAGACGGGGAGCAGCGCACGAGCAGGAAGAGCAGGTTATTGTCCCTTGACCTGTACTTTTTCAAGACAGAATGATATATGGTGCTATAATTGCTGTCCGGTGCCATCGATTCCGAGTCGCGGTGACCCTGTGGACAGCAGAAGGAAGCACTCTCTGAGCCGGCCTGGCCTTCCTCTGCAGGCAAGGTGGACGCCCTGCTGCAGCCCGTGCGCCAGCCCATCTCTGGGAGAGACTCGTCCTGCGTCTTGTGCTGTCTTTTTCTCTAGCCAACCAGTCTATCGATTACAACCAATGTGACATTGCTCATGCTTTCCACGATTACTCACACAATCCTTTCCATGATTTACTTATCCAACTTTCACTTAATATGCATTTAAGGTTTTGTTTTTTAATATGTTTACTCTTTCAAATTACACTGCAATGGACATCTTTTGGAAAGTGAACTGATTCTTCACTGAAAGACAAATTCCTAAAAATTAAATTCTTTCTGCCCTGAAGTTTATAAAGTGTAAGAGAGTCTTCATTTCCTCAGAGCCTTGCCAATACTAGGCTTTGAGAAGATTTTTAACCTCTGGCAATCTGATGAAAAAACTATATCTATATAATCATTTTTGTTTGCATTTCCTTGATTACCTCTGACACTGAACAACATTTTGTGTGTTTATTAGCCACTTGCTTGTCCTTTTGGTATTAATTTTTCACGTCTTCTGTCAATTCTTCCTAAAGGGTGTTACTAATTTTCTTTCAACTACTTTAGAAATATGTCTTTTTAGAACATATAATACTGTGTTGATGATATTGTCTTGAGCAAAACCAAATCCATCAGTGTTTGGGAGTGGGGGTATGATGGCTATAACCAATGAAATCTTTATAATTTTTTTAAACAATTTATTGGGGCTCATACAATTCTTTTCACAGTTCATACATATACATACATCAATTGTATAAAGCACATCTGTACAGTCTTTGCCCTAATCATTTTTTTCTCTTTTCTTCTTTTACATTTTATTAGGGACTCATACAACTCTTACCACAATCCATACATATACATACATCAATTGTATAAAGCACATCCATACATTCCCTGCCCCAATCATTCTCAAGGCATTTGCTCTCCACTTAAGCCCCTTGCATCAGGTCCTCTTTTTTTCCCCCCTCCCTCCCCATTCCCCCCTCCCTCATATGCCCTTGGTAATTTATACCTCGTTATTTTGTCATATCTTGCCCTATCCGGAGTCTCCCTTCCCCCCTTCTCTGCTGTCCCTCTCCCAAGGAAGAGGTCACATGTGGATCCTTGTAATCAGTTCCCCCTTTCCAACCCACTCACCCTCCACTCTCCCAGCATCATCCCTCACACCCTTGGTCCTGAAGGTATCATCCACCCTGGATTCCCTGTACCTCCAGCCCTCATATGTACCAGTATACAGCCTCTGTCCTATCCAGCCCTGCAAGGTAGAATTCGGATCATGGTAGTTGGGGGGAGGAAGCATCCAGGATCTGGGGGAAAGCTGTGTTCTTCATCGGTACTACCTCACACCCTAATTAACCCATCTCCTCTCCTAAACGCCTCTATGAGGGGATCTCCATTGGCCGACACTTGGGCCTTGGGTCTCCACTCTGCACTTCCCCCTTCATTTAATATGATATATATACATATATACACATACATATATACATATACACATATATACACATACATACACACACTTATATCTTTTTTTTTTGCATGATGCCTTATATCTGGTCCCTTGGGCACCTCGTGATCGCACTGGCCGGTGTGCTTCTTCCATGTGGGCTTATTTGCTTCTGAGCTAGATGGCTGCTTGTTCACCTTCAAGCCTTTAAGACCCCAGACGCTATCTCTTTTGATAGCCGGGCACCATCAGCTTTCTTCACCACATTTGCTTATGCACCCATTTGTCTTCAGCGATCCTATCATGGAGGTGTGCAGTCAATGATATGATTTTTTGTTCTTTGATGCCTGGTAACTGATCCCTTTGGGACCACTCACTCACACAGGCTGGTGTGTTCTTCCATGTGGACTTTGTTGCTTCTGAGCTAGATGGCCGCTTGTTTATCTTCAAGCCTTTAAGACCCCAGTCATTAACTCTTTTGATAGCCGGGCACCATCAGCCTTCTTCACCACATTTACTTGTTCACCCAATTTGACTCCAGCCGTTGTGTCGGGAGAGTGAGCATCATAGAGTTCCAATTTAATAAAAGGAGGTATTCATGCATTGAGGGAGTGTTTGAGTAGAGGCCCAAGGTCCTTCCGCCACCTTAATACTTGACCTATAAATATAGACACATAGATCTATTTCCCCATCCTCCTATATATATTTGCATGTACATGTCTTTGTCTAGACCTCCATGAATGCCCTTTGACTCCTAGCTCTTTCCTCCATCTCCCTTGACTTTCCTCCTGCCCTACTACCATGCTTCATCGCCACCTGGGCTAGAGTATACCTCTTCTCTAAGCACCCTTACCCTTGATCATTTCCCACCAGGCCAGCCACTCCCCCTTCTCTACCCTTTTGGGTCCCATGTTTTTCCCTTGTCCCTGGGTTTGTTAACACCACTTCCTTACCCCCCCACCCCCCACCCCAAGTCCCCCCAGAACTGTCGGTCCCGTTGTTTTTCCTCCAGATAGTTCATCCAGCCTGTCCTATTCAGACAGACCTGTGGAGTCACTAACATGCACGAAAACAAGACAGAGGAAAACAAAGCAACAGTATACAACCAGACAACAAAAACAAACCACTGACAAAGAACAGAACAAAACAGTTCACAAGAGAAAAGCTTGTAGTTAGTTCAGGGATCGTTTGCTGGCCCTTAGGAGCGTTTTCCAGTCCAGTCTGTTGGGGCACCATGCCCTGGCCCCAAAGTCCACTTTCAGCATTCCCTGGGGACCTTGCCACTCCATTCCCTTGCTGTTCCGCTACACTCCCCCAGTGCTTTGCCTCGGTGTGGTGGGATCAGGTCAGGTGCAATTCCCACACTGTGTCTCCGGTGCTGTCCCCTGTATCGCCCTTAGTCACTGTGGGGCATCATGTCTCATAGTGGGGCCAGCCATGTTGTTCTCTCTGTGGACTGGCTGCTCTACTCAGGAACATCATCATCACGGCCTGGTGGGCCAGGCTGTGCTCCACTCTCTCCTCCTGCCCCTTCATCTGCTCCCGTGTGCTCTGATTAAATATGTCCATCTCCCAGAGCTGCAGAGTCAATGTCGTCCTTTGGAACAAATTCTTTTTGGGGGAGGGGCAGGAATCCACTTAATTTATGGTGCTGGGGCCAGCCTCCCAGACCTCTCCACCGGTTCCCTCCTCCACACCGGGATATTGCATTCACACCTTGCGACACTGGGTTGAAGTCTGGTCCCACTTTCCCTGTGGAGATATAAGCAATACCCTCCCCTTGGGTGGATTAGTGCCCCATGCCCCCACTACCCTTTTCTTCCTTGTATTCATCCTTTTGTTTTCCTTTCCCCACCTCCTCCACCATTGTCTACCATGTACATCCCTGGTTTTGGTCTGGTCTCTTCCATACTACGCCGTCTTCACCCCTAAAATGTTTGTATACAGTAGCTTTTTTCCCTATGCCACTTTTGCTTTTTTTTAAAAAATTTTTTTTAAATTCTTACCTCAGCGGACTCATGTTGTACTTGTCCTTTTGTGCCTGACTTACCTCGCTTAGCATGATTTCCTCCAGTTCTTCCCATGCCGCTATGTGCCTCATACATTCATCACTGCTTTTTAGTGATGCGTAGTATTCCATTGTATGTATATCCCACAGTTTTTTAATCCAATCGTCAGTTGATGGAAATTTGGGTTGCTTCCAACTCCTTGCAATTGTGAACTGTGCCGCAATGAACATTGGAGCACAGATGTCTGGTCTTGGTTTGTTTATTGCCTCTTCTGGGTATATGCCCAGTAGGGGGATTGCTGGGTCATATGGTAACTCTATCTCCATCTGTTTTAGGTATCGCCAGATTGATTTCCATAGTGGCTGTACGTACTTACAGTCCCACCAGCAGTGGATGAGAGTTCCTGTCTCCCCACAGCCCCTCCAACACTTGTTGCTTTCTGATTTTTTGAATTGGGCTACCTTTGAGGGTGTCAGGTGGTACCTCATTGTTGTTTTAATTTGCATTTCTCTTATGGCTAAAGATCGGGAACATTTTCTCATATGTTTGTTGGCCATTCGAATTTCTGCCCCTGTGAAACTTCTGTTTAAGTCCTTTGCCCACCTTTCAAGTGGGCTATTGGTTTTTTTCTTTTTGGAAGCTAGCAGAGTACTGTAGATTTTAGTAATAAGGCCTTTGTCTGATGAGTCATTGCTAAAGATGTTTTCCCAGTCTGTGGACTCTCTTATTACTCTCTTGGTGAATTCTTTAGATGTACACAAGTGTTTTATCTTCAGTATATCCCATTTGTCGATTTGTGCCTCCTCTGTGTTTGTGTCCTTCCCTATTTCTGATAGCCTGTGTATTCCCTGCGCCAAAGTTCTCAAGTTGGTCCCAATTCCCTCATTGATGGCCCTAATAGTTTGGGGTTTAACTTCAAGGTCTGTGATCCACCTTGAGTTTATTCTTGTGCATGGAGTGAGATAAGGGTCTTGCTTCATTTTTCTGCATGTTGATATCCATTTTTTTCCAGCACCACTTGTTAAAGAGGGCATCTGCTTCCCATTTGATCTTTTTGGGGCCCCTGTCAAAGATCAGCTGTGTGTATGCTGATGCTTTTATTTCTGGGTTTTCAGTTCTCTTCCATTGGTCTGAGTATCTGTCATTGTACCAATACCATGCAGTTTTGAGAACTGTGGCTGCATAGTATGTGCCAAAGTCAGGTAAAGCAAGCCCTCCCACTGTGTCCTTCTTCTTGAGGAGTTCTCTGCTAATTCTGGGCTTTTTCCCTCTCCATATGAAGTTGGTAATCAGTTTTTCCATTTCTTTGAAGAAAGATGATGGTAATTGTATCGGGATAGCATTAAACTTATATAGTGCCTTTGGCAGAACTGACATCTTAACTATATTAAGTCTCCCAATCCAAGAGCAAGGAATATTCTTCCATTTGTTGAGGTCGCTCTTGGTTTCATGTAATAGTGTTCTATAGTTTTCCCTATATAGATCTTTTGTTTTTTCAGTCAAGTGTATCCCTAGATATTTCAGCTTGTGTTTGGCTATTGTGAAGGGTACCACCTTTTTGATCTCTTCTTCTGTGGTCTTATCTGATGTGTATAACAGTCCGATGGACTTCTGTTTGTTGATCTTGTATCCTGCCACTCTGCCAAACTCCTCTATTGCTTCCAGTACTCCCCTTGTGGAACTTTTGGGATTTTCCATATATAAAATCATATCATCTGCAAATAACGATAGTTTCACCTCTTCCTTCCCCAGACGAATACCTGTGATGTCACTCCCAACACAAAAAGTATAAAATGGCATCACAGAGTCCGCACATAGAGATAATAACCCTGAATATCAATGGCCTGAACTCAGGCATTAAAAGACTGAGACTAGCAAAATGGCTTAGAAAACACAACCCATCAATTTGCTGCCTACAGGAGACACACCTCAAGGCTACAGACAAAAATAGGCTGAGAATCAAAGGCTGGAGAAGGACCTACCAAGCAAACAGCAACACAAAAAAAGCAGGGGTTGCAATCCTTATCTCGGATAAAATTGACCTCAAAGTGCAAACCATAAAAAGAGATAAGGAGGGACACTATATAATGCTCAAGGGAATGATAGACAATGAACCACTAAGCATTGTAAACATATATTCCCCGAATGGAACTTTCCTTCCATTCCTATCTTCGCTAGTGTCTTAAAGAGGAATTGGTGTTGGATGTTGTCGAATGCTTTTTCTGCGTCTATTGATATTATCATGTGATTCTTATACTTTTTCATGTCAATGTGACGAATAATACTAATGGTCTTTCGTATGTTGAACCATCCCTGCATCCCTGGTATGAATCCCACTTGGTCATGGTGAATTATTTGTTTTATATACTTTTGTATTCTGTTGGCTAGTATTTTGTTAAGGATTTTTGCATCAATGTTCATTAGGGATATCGGTCTGTAGTTCTCGATTCTTGTGGGATCCTTGCCCGGTTTGGGTGTCAGAGTTATACTAGCTTCATAGAAGGAGTTTGCCATCTTTTTCTATGTTCTGGAAAAGTTTGTGTAGGATTGGTTATAGTTCTTCCCTGAATGCTTGGTAGAATTCTCCAGTGTATCCATCTGGTCCAGGGGATTTTTTTGTTGGTAATCCCTTGATAACCTTTTCTATTTCTTCTATTGCGATGGGTCTGTTGAGATTCTTGATGTCCACCGAGGATAGTCTAGGGAGGGATTGTTTTTCCAGGAATTTGTCCATGTCTTCCAAATTGTTGAATTCATTGGAGTACAATCCTTCATAGTATTGTGTAACTATCCTTTTGATTTCATTAGGGTCTGTTGTAATGACCCCTCTTTCATCCCTTATTCTTGCTATTGAGATTTGTTCCCTCCTTTCTTTGGTTAGGTTTGCCAATGGTCTATCGATCCTGTTTATCTTTTCAAAGAACCAACTTTTAGCGATATTAATTTTTTCCATAGTTTTTTTATTTTCCCTCTCCTGAATCTCAGCCCTGATTTTTATAATTTCTTTTCTTTTGCTATTAGTAGGGTTGTCCTGCTGACTTATCTCTAGTTTTTGTAAATTTTGTGTCAGCGTATCCGTCATGAGTCTCTCTTCCTTTCTCAGGTGTGCTTGTATTGCTATGAACCTTCCTCTGATGACTGCCTTTGCTGTGTCCCATAAGTTTTGGTACGTCGTGTGCTCATTTTCGTTGGTTTCGAGAAATTTCCTGATTTCGTCTCGGATCTGCACCAGTATGCACTCCTTTTGCAGTAGAGAGTTATTCATCCTCCAATTATTTGCTCTTATTTTCTTTGTCTTCCTTTTGTTGATTTCCAGTCTTATGGCACAGTGGTCAGAGAGAGAGGTCTGTATTATTTCAATGTGCTTAAATTTATGTAGATTTGCCTTATGCCCCAGCATGTGGTCTATCTTCGAATATGTGCCATGAGGACTTGAAAAGAATGTGAAATTTTTTGTATTTGGGTGAAAAGCTCTGTAAATATCTATTAGGTCAAATTGTCTAATTGTGGAGTTTAGCTCTCTAGTCTCCTTGTTGAGTTTCTTTCCCTGTGATCTATCTTTCTCAGTGAGTGGTGTGTTGAAGTCACCCACTATAATTGTCGAGTCTGTGATTTCTTTCTTAATCTTTTGGAGTGTTTGGTTCACGTATTGAGCTGGTCTCTCATTTGGGGAATATATGTTTACAATGCTTAGTGGTTCATTGTCTATCATTCCCTTGAGCATTATATAGTGTCCCTCCTTATCTCTTTTTATGGTTTGCACTTTGAGGTCAATTTTATCCGAGATAAGGATTGCAACCCCTGCTTTTTTTGTGTTGCTGTTTGCTTGGTAGGTCCTTCTCCAGCCTTTGATTCTCAGCCTATTTTTGTCTGTAGCCTTGAGGTGTGTCTCCTGTAGGCAGCAAATTGATGGGTTGTGTTTTCTAAGCCATTTTGCTAGTCTCAGTCTTTTAATGCCTGAGTTCAGGCCATTGATATTCAGGGTTATTATCTCTATGTGCGGACTCTGTGATGCCATTTTATACTTTTTGTGTTGGGAGTTTTCCTACTTTCCTTTCTCATTAGTGTGTGTTTTGTGTGTGTATCATTCTTGACTTCTTTCCATCCTTAAGGCATTGCTATCTTGGGGTCTGTTTTCTCTTTGTTGTGCTCTGGGTGAGGTTGTTCTATGTGCTGGTGTCTTATTTGTGCTTGGTGAGTGTTGTTCTTCTGCCCATACTGAGTCGGCGAGGATCTTTTGTAATGCTGGGTTTGTTGTAACGTATTTTTTGAGTTTTTCCTTGTCTGGGAAGACTTTTACTTCTCCATCGATCTTGATCGATAATTTGGCTGGGTAGAGTATTCTTGGATTTGCGTTGTTTTCTTTCAATTTTTGGAATATGTTACTCCACTCTCTCCTTTTTTTCATAGTTTCTGCTGATAGGTCTGAGCATATCCTTATGTGGGAACCTTTATATGTGATTGCTTGCTTTTCCCTAGCTGCTCTCATGATTTTCTCCTTTTCCTCAAAGTTTGAAAGTTTAACTATTATGTGCCTTGGTGATTTCTTCTTGGGGTCCCGTCGTGCTGGTGTTCTTTCAGCCTCCTGGATGGTTGCTTGGTTTTCATTCATTAGGCTGGGGAAGTTTTCCTCCAAGAATTCTCTCGCTATTGTTGCAGATGACTTCTTTGTTGTGTCTTCCTCCGGTAGGCCAATAATTCTAATGTTGTTCCGCTTCATAGCATCAGACATAGCTCTTAGGTTTTCTTCGGCTTCTCTGATGCTCTTATTAGATTTTTGTTCACGTTTATTAAAGTCTGCTTGGCTGTCCTCCACGCCACTGATGCGGTTCTCTGATTCCTCCAATCGATTCTCAAGGAACATGATTCTGCTATTGTTTTTCGTTACCTGCTCCTCAAGCTCCTGTATTTTCCTTTGGTATATGTCTTTTATCTCCTCTATCATTTCATCCTTTTTCTGTAATGTTTCCCTCATATTCTGCATCGCTCCAAGCACCATTCTGAGAGCTTCTTTGTATGGCATCTCAATGTCTGCTTCTTCTATGTATGTTGTTATGTTCAGGACATCTTCTTCCTTTGCCTTTTGTTTCTCCTGTTTTTTCGTTGAGGTCGTTGGGGGTGATGGCTGTTTGCGTTGAGTTGTTTTTGAGGGACCAGGTGCCATTTTCTAGTCTCTCTCTGGAAGACTTATAGGAATTCTTCTTCGATCTGCCTACAGCTGATTTTGCTATGGGATTAACCTACCACTTTATCTTCCTGTGGCTTCCCTATTAGGGGAGTGCCCCAGATGGCAGATCGACTGCCTGCACCAGTGTTGCAGAGGCTGGGCTGAAGTTCCCGCTATTGGTTTGAATATTGATAAGTGTTGGCTGAGCTGCCTTATGTCCCCAGGTACACAGGCAGGAACTCCCTGGTGAGAAGTCTGAGGAGTATCCCCTGGAGAGCAAGCAGGCCTTACCCTAGCCTTGGGCTATCTAAGCAGGGTGGAGCTCACCTAGCTGGGCGTGACCCAGGCGCAAATGCCCTAGGGCAATGGGAGTGCCCGTAAGTCCGCAATGGAGTGTGAGAGAGCAGGGCAGGAACAAGGGGGGTGAGAAAAATCAAAAAGTGAGACTAGACTGTGCAGGGGTACAGGGAAGCGAGGGAAGCAAAAGAAACTATGTAGCTGAGTCCCACTCCCTGCCTGTGGATCTACAAGGGCTTACTCCCTGCCCCAAGCCCCAGCGGTAGTTCGCAGCTGAGCCCCAAGGGTCGCAAGAAAACTGCTGAGCCGCCCCCAGAGAAATGGGGGGACAGAGAGCAGAGATGTTAACAGACGCCGCCGTGTAGCTGAAGCTGGATCCCTGCCTATGGAGCTGTGGGGGTTTGGGTTTATTCCCTGCTCAGACCATGCGGCGCGGCAGCGGCTGCGGCTGTGCCTTGAAAAAGCCCCTGCGCAGCCCTCCAAGGCTGTGTGGGAATATAAAGCAGAGACGCAAACAGAAGCAACAATGTAGATGAACCCCAATCCCTGCCGGTGGAGCCGCAAGAGTCCTGTTCCTGCCCTGAGGCAGATAGGGAAAAACTGTGGCTGTGCTGAGACCAAGCCCTGCTACAGGCTCCAAATGGTCCCGGCTTGGGCAGATCTGGCAACTGGACTAGGGTCGAGCCCCAGCCGGCTTCCACTGAGGTAAGCCAAAAGCCCCCAGCCCCTCAAAACCCCGTGGATCTGTGCCTACTTATCTTTATGATGCACCTCCTGCGATCCAGTGGCGTTGAATTTCACTCTGAGCAACTCTCCTGGGCTGGATTCTGCGGAGTCCCTCTGGTGTGTGTCACTCCGTCGCCATCTTCCCCGGTTTTCGAAATCTTTATAATTATAGTATGTTTAGAGTTCCTTTAGGAAATAAAAAAAAAAACAGCAACCCTTTGCTCTACCAGAATGGCTCCTTGCGTGGGAGGCATATGGTGGGGCTCTGGCTCTTAAACACCCAATGACTCCCCAGTGACCTCAGCATCATTTAGGAAGCAGCCAGCCCCCGCCCTTGATATGGTTTGAGTTGGAATTGACTGGAGAGTGCACAACGGCACACTCCTGATTCATCAATTTTGGGAAAACATCACTGTGCTTAGATGTTCCACTTTGATCTGCGTTTAACATGAAGTTGTTGTTGACGTGGTTGAAGCACAATAAGATCTTGAAAAGAACCCAGCTCCAGAGTGATGGCTTGGTTCATTTTCAAAGGTGAGAGCACTCATGTCCCCAGATTAGGAGATACACAGTATCACTTCCCCAGCTCCCCGTGAAACACGGCTCCCAGGCCCCCACTCAGTCTCCTGTTCCTAAGCAGTAACAGCTGCACAGATGGCAATCATCCCATCAGTATTGAATTTATTTGTTTTTGAACTTTACATAAATTGAATCACTTGATATGTCATCTTCATTGCCTGGCCTCTTTTGTCAAGGATAATTTTGTGGGAAACATTCTTTTAATCATTTTACTGGGGGCTCATACAATTCTTATCGCAATCCATACATACATCCATTGTGTGAAGCACATTTGTACATTCATTGCCCTCATCATTCTCAAAACATTTGCTCTCCGCTTAAGCCCCTGGCATCAGGTCCTCATTTTTCCCCTCCCTCCCCACTCCCCCTACCCCCTCCCTCATGAACACTTGATAATTTATAAATTATTATTTTGTCATATCTTGCCCTGTCTGACATCTCCCTTCACTCACTTTTCTGTTGTCCATCCCCCAGGGAGGAGGTCACATGTAGACCCTTGTAATCGGTTCCCCCTTTCGAACCCACCCTCTCTCTACCCTCCCCATATTACCACTCACACCACTGATCCTAACGGGATCATCCACCCTGGGTTCCCTGTGTTTCCAGTTCCTTTCTGTACCACTGTACATCCTCTGGTCTAGCCAGATTTGTAAGGTAGAATTGGGATCATGGTAGTGGCGGGCAGGGGGTAGGAAGCATATAGGAACTAGAAGAAAGTTGTATGTTTCATCATTGCGACATCGCACCCTCACTGGCTTGTCTTCTCCCTGAGACCCTTCTGTAAGGGGATGTCCAGTGGACTACAAATGGGCTTTGGGTCTCCACTCCGCACTCCCCCCCTCATTCAGTATGGTAAGATTTTTTGTTCTGATGATGCCTGATACCTGATCTCTTTGACACCTCGTGATTACACAGGCTGGTGTGCTTCTTCCTTGTGGACTTTATTGTTTCTGAGCTAGATGGCTGCTTGCTTACTTTCAAGCCTTTAAGACCTCAGATGCTATCTCTTTTGATAGCCGGGCACCATCAGCTTTCTTCACCACATTTGCTTATTCACCCGCTTTGTCTTCAGCAGTTGTGTCAGGAAGGTGAGCATCATAGAATGCCAATTTAATAGAAGAAACTATTCTTGATTTGAGGAAATACTTGAGTGGAGGCCCAATGTCCTTCTGCTACCTTAACACTAAAGTTAGAAATATATGTACATAGATCTATTTCCCCATCCTCATATATAAATATATTTTCATGTGTACATGCCTTTATCTAGAGCTCTATAAATGCCCTTTGCCTCCTAGCTCTTTCCTCTATTTCCTTTGACTTTCCTCCTGTCTGTGGGAATCATTTGTGTTGCTTTACAGGAAGGCTTCAAAACGACCACAGGAAAGCCCCACTGTCTCTGAATCCCATTCTCCCATGAATTTTCTACCCCATCTATTGCAATAATGACTTAATTTTCAATGCTTATAGTATTTTTTAAGTTACCTTTAAAAATTTTTTTTTGCATACATCTTTGCTTATGCACTTCTGTTGAGTATTTGCCCTGGAGTGAAGCTGCTAGGTCATGAAGTGTGCCGTGGGAGCAGTGGTGATTCCATGGTAGAATTCTAACCCTACACGCAGGAAATGCAAGTTCAATTCCTGGCCAAGGCATGCACTTCAAGCCCCGCCACCACCCACCTGTCAGCGACGGCTTCCATGCAGCTGCGATGAACATGGGGGCTTCCACACGAAGACCAGGGAGACAAGGTCTGGTCATCTACTTCCGAAAATCAGCCAGGAAAGCCCCGTGGCTCACAGCAATCCCACTGTAGATGAGCCCTCATGAGTTGGGGAGGGGAGTGGGGGGCACCGATTCGAACAGAAGTTAATAATAAAATATGGAAATATTCAGCTTGAGTAGAAACAGTCAGTTTTCACCCACTGTCCCAATTCATACATTCACCAGCAGGGTATAAATCTAGTGGCTCAATCTCCTCCCAACACTTGGAATTGTTCATTGTCCTCCTAACATTAGCTATCCTTGTGGGCAATAAAGGTGTTCTCTAATAGCGGTTCAAGTTTCATTCTCCTGAGGAAAAATGGGATGGAGTACCTTTAAGCTGTGTATATGCCATTTGGATATTCTTTGGTGTTGTGTGTGGCAACTTCCTTGCCAAGTTTTCTAGAGTTGTTTTCTCTCCTGCGCTCTCTTTTTTCTTCCCAATGTAAAGGACGTCTGTGTTCATGGTGAATGCGTTCTTTGTCAGAAATATATGCTGCAGATCTGATCTGCTGGGGTGTAGCTTGCCTTTTCACCCCCTTAAACGGAGCTTTGATGAACAGAAGCCCTTTATTTTAAAGCTGTCTGATTTAACAGTGCTCTCTCTCTCTCGCTCTCTTTCATAACAGTGTTCCCTTGTGATAAATGATTTTTGTGTCCCATGTAAGGTAGCGTTCCATCCCCAATATCACGTGTTAACTTCTGAAAGTGTTATTGTTTTACTTTTCACAACTGCACAGCTTTGTTTAATGATATCAGGTAGAGACCAGATGAGAACCTCTTCTTTCTCCAGTGCGCTATGTAATGTCATCTTTGTGATCATCGAGTGCAGGTCTGTTTCGGAGCTCTCTGTTCTGTCCCACGGGTCTGTGGGTCTTTCCTGGGCCCAGGGTCAGAATTACTTGAGGGAGCAGATGGCACAAACAGTTAAGTGGGTGACTACTTCTTGAAAGGCTGGTGGGAGGAGCCAACCCAGAGGCGCCTCAGAGGAAAGGCCTGGTGACCTGCTTCTTGAAAATCTTACGAAGCAGTCTGTTCGCAACATGTGGGACCACCATATGATGGAATGGACTCAGCAGCAACTAGTTTCGGTTTGGGCCTTTTAATAGCAGGAGTTCCTGAGTTGTATGAATGGTTAACCTGCTTAGCTGCTAACCGAACGACTGGGGATTGAAGTATAGCTAGAAGAAAGGGCTGATGATCTAGTTTCCCTCCCCCACCCACAATCAGCTCCTTAGCCTCCCAGGCAGCGCGGTTCTAGCCTGGCAAATACAGCGCAGCTGTGGGTCAGAGAGGCAGAGCAACATCACCTGGCTTTTAACTTCTGATAATTACGTCAGGTTGGCAACTTTGTTCCTCAAGATCATCCCGGCTGTTTCAGCTCTTCATAGTTCCATATGTGGTTTAAATTCAGCTTGTCATTTTACACACACACACACACACACACACACACACACACACACCTGCTTCCAGGATCTTTTTGAGATCTTCATTATATCCAAGGATCGATTTTGGAGGAATCTATATTTTTACAACACTATGCACTTCACTCACATAAAACATCCTATATACCTTCAGTTATTTAAATATTTTAAATGTGTAAGTATTATTTAGCTTTTTCTGTATACAGACCTTGTACATTTTTATTAGATTTATTCTAGGATATGTTATTGTTTATTCAATTGTTAATGGTAGCAATTAAAATTTTACAATTAAAATTAACATTTTAATTTTCTACTTGTTGATTATGGATATTTAGAGATGCAATTGATTTTTCTATCCAGAAAATTTGCTAAATTTACTTAATACTTCTAATAGTTTACCTTGAGGTTTTATTTTCTAGAATAAAAATGGTAGTTTTACTTCTTTCCCAATCTGTATTTATTTTTTTTCTTGCCCTGTTCCCCAGGCTAAGACCTCCAATACTCAAATGATGTTGAATGCAGACAGTAATGGGGCATCCTCCTCATGTTACCAGTCTCAGAGGGAGGGTTTTAATACTGAATCCTTAAATATTATGCGCTATCATTTGTTTCTAGATAACTTTTGTCAGAGTAAAAAAAAAAAAAACCAACCTTTTGTCAGAGGCAGGAAATGTTCCCCTAACGCTGATCTTCCTAATAATTTTTATTGTTAATGCATTGCATTTCATTGACTGTTTTCTCTGAACCTATTCAGATGATTACAATGCTTCGCTTTTATTTATCTAATAGGATAGCTTGTACTGATTGATTTTGTCTGGCAAACAAGCCTTGAAATCCTGGGATAAAATCAATTGGAAGCTATCAAATGTCCTTTCATAGGTCCACACAATGGGCTGTTATTCAGGAATCAAAAGAGATTAATCTATGAAAAGACAAGAATATTCTCATTAAAAAAAATCATTTTACTGGAGGCTCTTGCAGCTCTTACCACAATCCATCCATCCATCCATTGTGTCAAGCACATTTGTACATTTGTTGCCATCATCATTCTCAAAACATTTTCTTTCTACTTGAAACCTTGGTATCAGCTCCTAGTATTTTTCCCTCCCTCTTCCACCTTCCCTCCTTCATGAACCCTTGATAATTTATAAAAACTTTTTCATGCCTTACACTGACTGCTGCCTCCCTTCACCCACTTTTCTATTGTTCGTCCCCTTCCTGTGAGGGGGTAGTACATCATTCATTGTGATCAGTTCCCCCTTTCTCCACTTACCCTCCTGATATTGCTACTCTCATGACTGATCCTAAGGGGTTTATCTGTCCTAGATTCCCTGTATTGTGAGCTCTTATCGGTACCCATGTAATTTTATTGTGGTTCACCCAACTTTTATCACAATCCATACGTACATCAATTGTGTAAAGCATGTTTGTACATTCATTACCCACATCCTCAAATCATTTGCTCCCCATGTAAGCCCCTGGCATCAGCTCTTCATATTTTCCCCTTCCTCCCTGCTCCCCCTCCCTCATGAACCCTTGATAATTTGTAAATTATTATTTTGTCATATCTTACACTGTCGACGTCTCCCTTCACCCACTTTTCTGTTGCTTGTCCCCCAGGGAGGAGGTCACATGTAGATCCATATAATCAGTTCCCCCTTTCGAACCCACCCTCCCTCCACCCTCCTGGTGTCACCACTCTCACCACTGGTCCTGAAGGGATCATCTGTCCTGGATTCCCTGTGTTTCCAGTTCCTATCTGTACCAGTGTATATCCTCTGGTCTAGCCAGATTTGTAAGGTAGAATTGGGGTCATGATAGTGGGGTTGGGGGTAAGGAAGCATTTAAAAACAAGAAGAACGTTGTATGTTTCATCGTTACTACACTGCACCCTGACTGGCTCATCTCCTCCCCCAGACCCTTCCTTAAGGGGATGTCCAGTTGCATACATTTGGGCTTTGGGTCCCCACTCCACAATCCCCCTCATTCACAATGATATGATATTGTGTTCTTTGATTCCTGATCCCTTCAACATTTCATGATCACACAGTCTGGTGGCTTCTTCCATGTGGGCTTTGTTGCTTCTGAGCTAGATGGCTTCTTGTTTACCTTCAAGCCTTTAAGACCCCAGAAGCTATATCTTTTGATAGCCAGGCACCATGAACTTTATTCACCACATTTGCTTATTCACCTACTGTGTCTTCAGTGATTGTGTTGGGAAGGTGAGCATCATAGAATACCAGTTTAATAGAACAAAGTATTCTTGCATTGAGGGAGTACTTGAGTGGAGGCCCGATGTCCATCTGCTACCTTAATACTAAACCTATAAATATACGCACATGGATCTATTTCCACATCCTCATATATAAATAGATTTACATATGTACATGCCTGTATTTAGATCTCTATAAATGCCTTTTGCCTCCTAGCTCTTTCCTCTATTTCCTTTGACTTTCCTCTTGTCCCACTATCATGCTCAGCCTTCATTTGGGTCACAGCATATTGACCTCTTAACTGCTTGATGATTGACAGCTGTTCTGCCTTTGTGTTTGTCTGCTTACAATTGCCCTTGAGGGCAACCGTTGGGGAAAGGGGGGGAGTCATCTCTTTTTGATCTTAGCACTTCATATTCTGTCTGCCTTGCTAGCTTTTGTGCTGCCTTCAAAACTTGTTTTTCAGTTCGAATTGTGACCAGTGGGAAGGTTGACGTGCTATCGATTACTTTGTCACAGTCAGGAATCAATGTTTTGCCTTCATTCGCATATAATCTTAATGCATTTTATTTTTAGAAAACTGAAACACCATATATTTGAGAGTATCTTTTCCTTAAAAATAAATAAATGAGTAAAATTCCTCTGCTCCAAGTAAATGAGGAGTGAAAGATGGCGTTAGACCGGTTTCCTAAGTGCTGGTGTTGCGTTGATGAAAAGCAACAGTCACTTTGGGTGGCAGGCAATCGATCTAAATAATTGACAAATTTGTATTTCTAAACCAAGCTTAAAGAAAATCATATATTGAGCCACATTACCCTCATGGTAGTCCAGTAAGGTAGTGCAACTTACCACATGGATTCATATTTTCACCAATCAAGAAGAGATAGTTTTTGAAATTTAACAAGGATGTGTTTGATTTGATATGCACCTCCTGTCATAAAAAGTTTAATTCTTTCTGGTCTCTGGTCTTCAGATTTGTCTTCAATTGGTTTCATGAAATCCTTGATGTACCTCTTGTAGGCTTCTTTTGTAAAGTTTATTTCCTTCAAGTGGTCGTTCACAATAGTCTCCACCCAGAGATTCTTGTGTTTTCAGTTCCTTCGTAAGGAATACTGGGAGCATAGTGGGCTATATATCGGGCTGCTAATCACAAGGTCATTGGATTAAATCCAGCAGTTGCTCCTCGCTAGAGCGATAAGGCTTTCTGCTCCGGCAAAGATTTCCACCCACAGGAGCAGGTCTCCTCTGTCCTATAGGATCACTGTAAGTCAGAATTGATGAGGACAGTGAGTTTGTTTGTGTTCTTTTTCTTTAAGTGGAAGTAAGCTTTATCAGTGAAAGCAAAGTTTTTTTCATATCAGACATGAAAGAACTAAAATAACATCAATGGGTGCCCACCTCCCTGATACGATCAATGAAAACAAACGTGTGCATAAGCAAATGTGGTGAAGAAAGCTGGTGGTGCCCAGCTATCAAAAGATATAGCAGGTGGGGTCTTAAAGTCTTGAAGATAAACAAGTGGCCATCTAGCTGAGAAGCAACAAAGCCCACATGGAAGAAACACACCAGCCTGTGTGACCACGAGCTGTCGAAGGGATCAGGTATCAAGCATCAAGGAACAAAAAATCATATCATTGAAAATGTGGGTGAGTGCAGAGTGGAAACTCAAAGCCCATCGGTAGCCAACCGGACACCCCCTTATTGAAGGGTTCTGGGGAGGAGATGAGCCAGTCAGGGTGCTGGGTAGCAACGATGAAACATATAACTTTCCTCTAGTTCTTAAATGCTTCCTCCCCCGCCCCATTATCATGATCCCAATTCTACCTTACAAATATGGCTAGACCAGAGGAGGTACATAGGTACAGATAGCAACTGGAAACACAGGGAATCCAGTACAGATGACTCCTTCAGGACCAGTGGTGAGAGTGGTGATGCCTGGAGGGTGGAGAGAATGTGGGGTAGAAAGGGGGAACTGATTATAAGAATCTACATATGGCCTCCTCCCTGGGGCAGGGACAGCAGAGAAGAAGGTGGTGGGGGGGTGACATCGGACAGTGTAATATATGACAAAATAATAATTTATGAATGATGAAGGTTTCGTGAGGTAGGGGGTAGTGGGGAGGGAGGGGGAAAATGAGCAGCAGATATTAAGAGCTCAAGTAGAAGGCAAATGTTTTGAGAATGATGATGGCAACATATGCACATATGTTCTTGACACAATGGATGTATGTTTGGATTGTGATAACAATTGTATGAGCCCCTGATAAAATGGTCTAATTAATTAATTAATTAAAAAGAAAACAAAGTTTTTATAGTACATTCTCACAGACAAGAGTAGGCCATCTCAGGAAAGCATGGAGAGACAGTGGTGGTAAAGTTCTTGATCCTTTAAACCCCTACTGTTCTCCTCCCAGCCACTCAGAGGGTGTGGGTGTCTGTGTTGGTGGACCAGAAGTATGGACTCAAATCATTGGGGAAACAGTCCTTCTGGTTACTTCCTGCTGAATGTGATGATATGAGGGATTTAAGCCCATTTCTTCTTGCTCTTCTGGAAGGAGTCACCCATTCAGGGGCCTCTGGTGAAAGGAGGTTGAGGTAAGAGCCAGATACTGGTATTCTTGAGAAGCATTGCCTTGGCTTAATATCATTTGTAACTTACAGCTTCAATTCTGGAAGAGACAAAGCAGGGTCACAAGTGATGTGAGAATCACAATCCCTATTGTAGTGTCCTGAGTTTGGCAGGACCCCTGGGAGGTCCCAAAGAACCTGGACTGGGCAGGCATTTATTTCTCTCTTGGCCATAGGCTGAAGTTGCAAACTATTTAACTGTGCCTTAGCCGGGTGAAGAAATTTGCTTAAAATGATTTTTTACATCAAACAAGCCAGTCCCATATTGGGAGATCCCAAAGGAAACACCCTGGAGCTGTCCTCAAAGGGAGGCTTTGGAACTATTAAGAGATGAGGCACTGAGGCAGGAATTTTTCCTAGTTTGAGTTCTTGGTTCGAAGTATTGCTCACTATAAAATTATATATTCATTGTATATTAATATTATATATTACCCCCACCCCTTGGGGGTTAGTAATCAAATAAGAGAAAATGAGCCCAGTAGGGTGATATGTTTAAGGAAAAGGCCCTCTAACTTTTGAGCTAGATCACCCTGTGAATAGGAAACAGAAGTGGTTGGGTAAAATTTGTGGAGAGATTTCCCATTGGTCAGGGCTTGTAGGTTGGACATATCCCTAACTTTGGGTTGACAGGTCCAGCCAGCAAGCCTGTTTTAAACATAAGAACCGGGCAGGAGCGTTCATGAGCTCAAAGACCATTGGGGATTGAGGGATGGTCCTCTGAGGAACACATACCTCTATCACAGTGCTGACCAAACACCACTTTAAGATTATCCAATGGTTCGCATGCATAGTTAATCATGATTTGTTTGACCTGAGTCTGAGGGGGCCGAGACTAAGGGTGTCCACAGCTGTGGCCAGGACTCCGCATCACTTAGTCTGTGCTGAGACAGAACACAGGTTTTCTCTTCTTTACTGTTTATGGGTCACACATAGACCAGTTAGACAAGATGCAGTGCAAAGGCATTCCCTAAGGAATGGATTCCTTCCCGGTTGCCCTTCTCAGGAGGCTGAGTCAGGAGGAGCACCTGAGTCAGGGGGGATATTCAAATATGTGAGGTTCCACGATGCTTCTCCTCAGTTCTTGATTTTCAGCACAGAAAGAATTTGCACGATAGAAGAACGATAGTGTCAGTAAGCTTTTATGAGTGAAAGCAAAGTTTTGATTGTAGATTCTCATGGACAAGAATGACACGTCAACAGAAAGTGTACAGAGACTGTGTTTTTCTCTTGGGGTGAAGTGTGGGGGGTGGGGATGGCATTATTTCTGTCTCCTCCTCATTAGGGTCTTCAGTTGAGGCCATTTCCACCAGTGAGTGAACCATCAGAGTTACCCACTTCCCTTTCACCTCCAGGGAGAGCCAAATCTCCAGGGTCATGCAAATGCTGGAGGACAGCGCTTCTGGGCTGATGAATTCAGGGTAGAAGACCAGAAAGGCAGCAGGGGTGGGGGGAGGGCAAACGACAAAAGTGGCTCTAGTTTAGAAGGTGGGGGCTCAGAGGGAAAGTGGAACAGTGCTGCGGGGAGAGTTGTTAGAGATCACCCGTGACTTAAATTTTCTTTCTCCGCCCCCGCCCCCATTGAGTCCCTTTACTTCTCTCCTTAGTGACCCCTATTTCAAGGATACCATTAGTCACACAGTACCTGATGGCCAGTTCCTAACCTGAATAATTTGAACCTCCTTCTCTTCTCGTCTTCCCCTTTGCATAGTTGCTTCTGATCAGTGTTGTTGTTGTTCTGATCGCTGTTTTTTTTAAAAGGTTAACAAATTATACTAGTTGGGTCAATTCAAAGTGCATGTACCAAACTGAGGCTTTATTTGACCTGGGACAAACTTGTAGCCATTTCTTTTTCATCTTTTGTTGTTCTTCACCATTGCTGCCTATCTCTCACGCTCTCCAATGGTCTATCCCTCTCCCGCCTCGCTCACTGTCTAATGACCTGGATCTCGCGTGTCTTAGGATCTGAACGTCTTCACGTCGACACCTCTAGATTTCAGTCTTCTTATCTATCTCTCCTCCTCAATTCTGACTCAGAGGAAGATATGTCTTCACTTTGGTACAAAATCTCTGTCCTTGATCTCAGCTTAATTTGACTCCTCCTAGGTCTTGCCCCATCAATGATTACTGATCTTTCTTGAATCTCTTAACCTCCTCCCGGTCCTTTCTTTTTCCTTCCTATAAGCATGCTCAAATATGCCCACCCACAGCTCTTACTCAACTCTCTTGCCCTTTCTGGATACAAAATGTTTTGTGGGAAACTTCTCAAAATAAAAATAATCGGTGTTCATTCTCACCACCCCTTCGCTCCCTCTCTGCCTGCAATGTTGTTCCCTCCCCATCACTCTTCTTTGGTGGTCTTTGACCTCCTAAGCCCTAAATGAAATGCTGTCTTCCTAGTGTGCATATTCTTTAACTTCTCTGTAAAATATTGGCAATTGCTTCCTGACACACTCTTTTCTTTTGGCTTCTCTGAAATGATTTTTCAGTCTTCTCCTTTTCTAAGAGATCCTCTTACCTCCCTGTTGCACCCCTTGCTTCGTTGTCTCTCTCTCTCCGTGTAGATGTTGCGCATGCTCTGTTCTAAGCCTTCCTCTTCCCTTCTCTTCCTACTCTTTGCTCCTTTGGCTGCCACATTCAACACTTCTCTTTTACTGTAAAGAGAATGATGCTCTAAAATTTAGTTACACTCTCAGGCTCTCTCTCCAGTCAACCAGAGCAACCCATTGAACACCTACTGTCTCTGCAGGTAGTTTACTAATCCTTTAAATCCAACTTCACATGCAAATTCAAATTTAGATCCAAAGTTAGATAAATAGTTTCTCATTAGGGTTTCTTCTTTCCTGGTTACCCTTTCTCGGTTTAATGAACCAAGGCATCTCAGTAACTCTGGTCCAAAAACTTACAGTCATTGCTGAATTTTTCATTTTTTGATGCCCTCTAGCAAATCAAACACTCTGTTCTATTAATATCTGAAATGTATTTTCCTATATACCCCTTCTTTCCAGCATTACTACTTAAAGTTATCACTTTTGCCATAACTCAGTTTGCTTTGGGTCCTGTTTCTACCTTATCTTCTCATCTATCAGGCTTGCTGCCACTCATGTTGCATAATATATTCAATGAATAAATGAATAACTGAAGCACACTTCTAATTATGTTACCTCCCTATCGTTGACCAATGAATTTCAGACTTCCCAGTCTGAGATCTTGCTGAGCAACTATTCAGAGATGAAGAACAATGTGGCATTGGGATTGCAAGAAAGCTTATTAATGACCTGCTATGGGCAGATGACACACCCTTGCTTGCTGAAAGTGAAAAGAACTTGAAGCACTTGCTGATCACGATCAAGGATGCAGCTTTCAGTGTGGATTGCAACTCAGTGCCAAGAAGACTACCATCCTCACAGCTGGACCAGTAGGCAATGCCATGATAAATGGAGAAAAAGTGGGAGTTGTCAAGGATTTTTTTCTGGCTTGGATCCATAGTCGATGCTCATGGAAGCCATAGTCAAAAGATGAAAAGATGAATTGCACTAGGCAAATCTGCTGCACAAGACTCCTTTAGAGTATTGACAAGTAAGGATGCTCCTTTAGGAACTATGGTGCCCCTGACCCGAGTCATGCTATTTCAATAGCGTCATCGGTGTGTGAAAGCTGGACATGAATAAGAAAGACTGAAGAGGAATTCATGCACTTGAATTGTGGTACTGAAGTAGTATACTGAAATTACCGTGGACTTCACAAGGACAAGCAAATCCTTGTCGGAAGAAGTCCGGCACATTGCCCTTAGAAGCAAGGATGGCGAGGCTCCATCTTACATACGTTGGGCCTATAGTTAGATTAGACCAGCCCCTGGAGAAAGTCATCATGCCTGATACTATAGAGCATCAGTGACACAGAGGAAGGCTCTCAGAGAGATGGACTGACACGGTGGCTGCCACAATAGGCTCAAGCACAGGAACAGTTGTGAGGATGGTGCAGGGCCGGGCAGTGTTTCTGCTGTCATGCATAGGGTCTCTAAGGGTCAGAACTGGCTTGAAGGCACCTTGCAAAAACAATAAGTTGGAGCTCTAAGCCTTAAAAAAAAGCAATAACAAAACGGTTATATTAACATACCATATATACTCGTGTATAAACAGAGTTTTTCAATACACTTTTAATTTATTTATTTTTAAAAAATCATTTTATTGGGGCTCATACAACTCTTATCAAAATCCATACATCCATCCATTGCGTCAAGCACATTGTACATTTGTTGCCATCATCATTCTCAAAACGTTTGCTTTCTACTTGAGCACTGGGTATCAGCTCCTCAATTTTCCCCCTTCCTCTCCACCTCATGAACCCTTGATAATTTAATTATTATTATTTTGTTATGTCTTACACTATCTGATGTCTCCCTTCACTCACTTTTCTTTTGTCCGTCCCCCAGGGAGGAGGTTATATGTAGATCCTTATAATAGGTTTCCCCTCTCTACCTCACCATCCCTCCACCCTACCAGTATTGCCATTCTCACCACTGGTCCTGAAGGGTTCATCTGTCCTGGATTCCCTGTGTTTCCAGTTCCTATCTGTACCAGTGTACATCCTCTGGTCTAACCAAATTTGTAAGGTAGAATTGGGATCATGATAGTGGGGAAAAGGAAGCATTTAAGAACTAGAGGAAAGTTGTATGTTTCATCATTGCTACACTGCACCCTGACTGGCTCATCTCCTCCCTTCTGTAAGGGGATGTCCAGTTGCCTACAGATGGGCTTTGGGGCTCCACTGACGCTCCCCCTCATTCACAATGATATGATTTTTTGTTCTTTGATGCCTGATACCTGATCCCTTTGACAACTCATGATCATGCAGGCTGGTGTGCTTCCTCCACGTGGGCTTTCTTCCTTCTCAGCTAGATGGCCGCTTGTTTGCCTTCAAGACCCCAGAAGCTATATCTTTTGATAGCCAGGCACCATCAGTTTTCTTCACCACATTTGCTTATGCACCCACTTTATCTTCAGTTATCATGTCAGGAAGATGAGCATCCTGGAATGCCAGTTTAATAGAACAAAGTGTTCTTGTATTGAGGTTGTACTTGAGTGGAGGCCCAATGTCCATCTGCTACCTTAATACTAAGCCTATAAATATATACACATAGATCTATTTCCCCATCGTCATATATAAATAAATTTACATATGTACATGCTTGTATTTAGACCTCCATAAATGCCCTTTCCCTGCTAGCTCTTTCCTCTCTTTCCTTTTACTTTCCTCTTGTCCCACTGTCATGCTCAGCCTTCATTTGGGTTTCAGTAATTCTTCTTGGTTACATTACTCTTGATCAAGCCCTACCAGGCCTCTTACACCTTCCTCGCCATCAATTTTGGATAACTTGTTGTTCCCTTGTCCCTAGGTTTGTTTTTCTTTTTTTAACAATTTATTGGGGCTCATACAATTCTTATCACAGTTCATACATATACATACATCAATTGTATAAAGCACATCTGTACATTCTTTGCCCTAATCATTTTATTCTCTTTTCTTTTTTTACATTTTATAGGGACTCATACAACTCTTATCACAATCCATACATATACATACATCAATTGTATAAAGCACATCCATACATTCCCTGCCCCAATCATTCTCTAGGCATTTGCTCTCCACTTAAGCCCCTTGCATCAGGTCCTCTTTTTTTTCCCCCTCCCTCCCCTTTCCCCCCTCCCTCATGTGCCCTTGGTAATTTATACATTGTTATTTTGTCATATCTTGCCCTATCCGGAGTCTCCCTTCCCCCCTTCTCTGCTGTCTCTCTCCCAGGGAAGAGGTCACATGTGGATCCTTGTAATCAGTTCCCCCTTTCCAACCCACTCACCCTCCACTCTCCTAGCATCGCCCCTCACACCCTTGGTCCTGAAGGTATCATCCACCCTGGATTCCCTGTACATCCAGCCCTCATATGTACCAGTGTACAGCCTCTGTCCTATCCAGCCCTGCAAGGTAGAATTTGGATCATGGCAGTTGGGGGGAGGAAGCATCCAGGATCTGGGGGAAAGCTGTGTTCTTCATCGGTACTACCTCGCACCCTAATTAACCCATCTCCTCTCCTAAACCCCTCTATGAGGGGATCTCCATTGGCCGACACTTGGGCCTTGGGTCTCCACTCTGCACTTCCCCCTTCATTTAATATGGTATATATATACATATATACATATACACACATATATCTTTTTTTTTTTGCATGATGCCTAATACCTGGTCCCTTGGCACCTCGTGATCGCACTGGCCGGTGTGCTTCTTCCATGTGGGCTTTTTTGCTTCTGAGCTAGATGACCGCTTGTTCACCTTCAAGCCTTTAAGACCCCAGACGCTATCTCTTTTGATAGCCGGGCACCATCAGCTTTCTTCACCACATTTGCTTATGCACCCATTTGTCTTCAGCGATCCTATCATGGAGGTGTGCAGTCAATGATGTGATTTTTTGTTCTTTGATGCCTGGTAACTGATCCCTTCGGGACCACTCGATCACACAGGCTGGTGTGTTCTTCCATGTGGACTTTGTTGCTTCTGAGCTAGATGGCCGCTTGTTTATCTTCAAGCCTTTAAGACCCCAGTCACTATCTCTTTTGATAGTCGGGCACCATCAGCTTTCTTCACCACATTTACTTGTTCCCCCACTTTGGCTCCAGCCATTGTGTCGGGAGAGTGAGCATCATAGAGTTCCAATTTAATAAAAGAAGGTATTCATGCATTGAGGGAGTGTTTGAGTAGAGGCCCAAGGTCCTTCCGCCACCTTAATACTTGACCTATAAATATAGACACATAGATCTATTTCCCCATCCTCCTATATATATTTGCATGTACATGTCTTTGTCTAGACCTCCATGAATGCCCTTTGACTCCTAGCTCTTTCCTCCATCTCCCTTGACTTTCCTCCTGCCCTACTACCATGCTTTGTCGCCACCTGGGCTAGAGTATACCTCTTCTCTAAGCAACCTTACCCTTGATCATTCCCCACCAGGCCTGCCACTCCCCCTTCTCTACCATTTGGGGTCCCATGTTTTTCCCTTGTCCCTAGGTTTGTTAACACCACTTCCTTTCTCCCACTTTCCCCTCTCCCAAGTCCCCCCCCCAGAATCATTGGTCCCCTTGTTTTCTCCCCCAGATTGTTTATCCGGCCTATCTTATCTAGATAGACCTGCAGAGATAATAATATGCACAAAAACAAGACAGACCAAAACAAAGCAACACAAGAAAACAAAACTACAACAACAACAAAACAATGACAGAAAAAAATTTAAAAGCCTGTAATTAGTTCAAGGTCTGTTTGTTGACCATTAGAAGTGTTTTCTGGTTGAGTCTGATGGGGTGCCAAGCCCTGGCCCCAAGGTCTATTCTTGGTATTCCCTCAGGTTTGCCTTGCTGTTCTGTTGAATGTCCTTAGTGTTTTGCCTCTGCGGTGGGGTCAGATCAGGTATAATTCCCACACTCTATCTCCAGTGCAGCACATTTTTTAATGCAGTTTTTGTGGTAAAATTAGGTGTCTTGGCTGATATTCGGATCGGCTTATACTCAAGCAGATACAGTAATTCACATACCATATATTTCAACAGTTCAATCATATTAAAAATAATTGTGTAATCATAACCACAATCAACTTCAGGCCATTTCTTCATCCTCAGGAAACTAGTAGTCCAGCTGTTGTCTCTGTCAAGACAGATTAATCTATCCCGAATTTCATAATACAGAAAAATATCCCCCCACACCAAAAAAAAAAAACCTCTGGAAAACTTCAATTGAAAAGAAAGCAGAAAATCTTAAAAACTAGGACAAATGTACAGGGGCTACCCACCGCCACCCACCCCTCCAAAAAATCCCATGGAGCTTTAGTAGTATGCCTTTTGCCTGCTCGGGAAGCATCAGGCAACTCACTCTGAGTTAGTGTACTCAGTGACGTCACCTGGGAAGGTTCTCTGGTCATGGTAAATTTTTTCATAAAAGCAGTTTTGCTCCAACCTCATTTTTTGTGATAGCTGATTTGACAGGATAGCGTGCAGCTGTAAAATTTTGTTTCCTGCTCAGGAAAAATGCCACAGAAACTGTTGTGATGTTGAACACAGCTTACCAGGGAAAACTTTATAGGAAAGTTTTATGGGAAAAACTCAAGTGTACAATTGGTTTTCTTGTTTCATAAAAGGTGAAATGTTGATTGATGACAAGCCTCATCCTAGATGTTTGTCAACTTCCCAAACACACGAAAATATCGACTCCTAGTGCATTTGGAGTTCTTCCCACCAGGTCCGATTGTAAGTCAAGCTTTCTATGTAGAGATTCTGGAAAGATTGAGTAACAGCATGTGACAAAAAATGCACACTGATTTGTGGCAGACGGGGGACTGGTTCTGCCACCACAACAATGCACCTGCTTTGGCAACTCTCTCGGTGTGCCAGTTTAGGGCAGAAACAGCATGCCTCTCTCCTCTGTGACTCCCTTTTGTTTCTGTGAATGAGGAGGGACGCGACAAGAGAGTGATTTGGTTATGTAGAAGAGGTGAGGGGAAATGAGGGAGGTGCTGTCAGCCATACAAACACACAAGTTTGAAAAATGTTTCCAAAAATGGAATTGCAGATTTGACAAATCTACTAAGTATAATGGAGAATACTTTGAAGGCCATAAGGTTGTTTTATTAAAAAATGTAAATACGTAACTGAAAAAATTCTGTTTTTTGGAGGGGTATCCCCTCATATATTGGCTCCAAAGGGACTTCAAATGGCAAAATGTCACATTTTAAGCTAACCTACAATGCGCTCTGTCCAGAATCCATCGGTCCTTTTCTGTTTGAGCCTTCTAGCTTGAAAACACCATCACTTTTCATATGACCATGTCCTTCAGGAGATTAATTTTTGTTCCTTGATAAGCTTGTTCAATGATATTTAAATGTTATTAAATAAATAAACAGTCAAACAGCTTTCTAAAGTCTCCCACGGCCTTTATTCTTCTAATATGCATTGTGAATCTCTAACTGGGGTGGGGGTGGGGGAGGGAATGCAGTATTTCTCAACACTGATTGACCATGGAAGGACTGTAACTTATCTTATAAAAGACTAATTTTATAAGGAATAGGTTTTGAAACAAGCAGATCCCGTAAGCATGTCCCTTTCTCCCTCATACTCTTAATCTAGAGCAGTGGTTCTCAATTGAGGATGACCCCCCACCCCCCAAGGGGCATTTGGCACTGTCTGGAGACATGTGTGGTTGGCCCAGCTGGGGGGATCCGAATGCCTTTAGTGAAAAGCAGACAAAGATGCTGCTGTATGTCTCTTAGCTGGCCAGCTCCCCAAATAAAGAGGCATTCCCCCAGGACGTCAACAAAGACGAGGCTCGGGCTAGAATCCGTCCCTCGCTTCTTCCCCCTGTGTTTCTCCAGTTCCAGATCAAATCTTGTCTCGGTAATTCATGTTTGGGTCCATGTTTTCGGGCACAGATTTTCTCTCCTCTTTTTTTTAATATCCATAAAAACTACCACAGTAGTTAAGTTCTTGCTTGAAAAACAGCAAGCAAGCTTTATTTGACTCTTTTTAAAATTTTTTACTCCTTTGTTCTTTTCCCAGAAGTAGTTATCCACCTGGGCTTTACTTTGTGTTCCCCCCGCATCTCCCGTTTTCTTTTTTTTTTTTTTTTTTAGAACTCAGCAAAATAAAATTCCGGTTTATTGTTGGACAACATTGCTTCACACATACGTCAAACAGGCCAAAAAAAAAATAAACAGCAACTTCATAGACAAAAAAAAAGAAAAAAAAGAAGAAACCTTTTATCTTTGGCCTTTTTAACCATCTCATACAAACCAACTACTTATAGTACAGCTAAGTACATACACAAAAACAGTTACTGGAATGCTCGGAATAAGATTGTATTTTTTTGTTGTTGTTTTTGCTTTTTTTACAAGGTTTTTTTTCTCCTTTGAGATAATGAACATGGTCACACCACAAGTAGAGTCAGACGTAGGACAGAGAACGCTCCAAAGGCTGGCTTGGTCATCCGAGATTATTAAAAATGTCTGACCCCTAACAATATGTACAAAAATATAAAATGTAAATAAAAAATACAAACAAATTTTCCTTTTTAAAGTACTTTTAAGAAAAAAAGCAGGGCCCGGGAAGTTTTGGTTATTTTTGCCTCCCCTGTTGCAAATTCACGGTGTCGTTTTGGTGGGGTGGTGGTGAGCACGTGTCTGCAGTGGTGCAGCCCGAGGTGGGTGGGGCGGGACTCTTACTGGAAGGTGACCACGTTTAGATTCTGAGACAGGAAGTGGAGGGAGAATAGGTCACGGTGGCCTTTGTGTTTTTGTTTTGTTGTTGTAAGTTGAACTTTTCCTTTTGCTGTCTAGTCGTCCTCGTCAGTCTTCTGCTTCTTGGTATCCACATCGTCATCCTCATCATCTTCAGCTGCCCGTTTGCCTGTAGCTGCCTCAGCCTCCTCATCCTCATCCTCTTCTTCACCATCACCTTCCTCCTCTCTTCATCCTCCTCTTCCCCACCTTCTTCCTCTTCTTCATCTACCTCGTTGTCAGCCTCCTGTTCCCCATTTTCCTCATTAGCGTTGCCGTTAGCGGGGGCCTCTCTCCCATTCTCTGCCTCCTCCACAACCTCCTTCTTCTCCTTTAAGTCCTTGGTGGTGATCTCGGAGCTGGGGTCCACGGCCGCGTCTGACATGGTGGGGCACGCTGGTGATCCGGAACGGCGGACGACAAAGAGCGCGAGTTCGGGGACTCTGGCGAGGGAGCTGCCCGAGTCCGCGGCGGCGGAGGAGGAGGCGCGCGGCGGAGGTGGCTGCGGCGAGCGGAACCCGGGAACAATGCAAAGATGGCTTTTCAGAGCAGCCAGTCGCATCTCCCGTTTTCCTTCCACATCCATGGTCACTGCTCGGGATCAGGTGTCCCGTGTCCCTAGTGGAACGCAATAGGGAGGGCAATAGGGTCCTGACGAGAGTGAAGCTGACGCCCTTCAATTTGACCTCTAGCTCTGCCCTCTACGTCTTATGTGATCCCAGCTAAAGTATTTTGCTTGTTTTAGTCTTATAACTTGATTCTTCTTTTGTAATGTGGTTGTTGTTGTTGTTGTTTTAGGCACCATTGAGTTAGTTGCGGCCGTATGCACAACAGAAGACAACACTGCTCGGTCCTGCACCATCCTCACAATTGTTCCTAGGCTTCAGCCCACTGTGGTAACCATGTCAATCCACTTCCTTGAGGGCCTTCCTCTTTTTTCTCTGCCCCTCTACTTTATCAAACTTGGTGTCCTTCTCCGGGGACTGGGCTCTCCTGTCACCATGTCCCAAGTATGTAAGATGAAGTCTTGCCACCCTTGCCTCCAAGGAGCACTCTGGTCAGACCTCTTCCAAGGCAGATGAGTTTGTCCTTTTAGCAGTCCATGGTACTTTCAATATTCTTCTCCAGCACCACAATTCAAATGCAGTGATTCTTCTTTGGTCTTCTTTATTCTGCTTAAAGGAGGGGTGACTAAATCTCCCTGCAAAGTTTTTATAACGAGAGCACTGGTACTTACCCTCCCAGGTTCAATTCCCACCCAATGTGCTGCATGCGCGGCCATGGCCCATCTGTCAGTGGATGCTTGGTGTTGCTAAGATGCAAAGTAGGTATCTGTGGAGTGTCCAGACTATGACACACTAGGAAGAAAGAGCTGGTGATCATACACGCGGCCAATGAAAACTTACGAATCACAAAGTGAATAATGATGGCAATAGCAACAAGGTTCTTGTGAGGATCAGAGAAAAGTGTATGAAGTACTTAATTCACAACAGTCAAAGGCCTTGTGACAGTTGCATAATCTTCTATCAACTCTCAAAGGGGTGAAGTCTAGCCTGTCAACGAGGTCTCACTGTGGGCATGGCCTTCTTCTGAGGATTCTAGGAACGCTGGTCTTCCTCACTAGAGGCAGGACACACTCCCTCTCTCTGCTAGATAGTCCTGTTGCCAAGCCACATGTAGGTACACTGATGGAACCAGAGCCCTGGATCTGGAGGAGCCACATGGAGACCCAAGGCAGCGCTGAGATGCTTCCACCTCCACTTGATCCACAAGACTTTCCACCCACTGGCTTGTGACTGTCCTGCATTTGGCGTCATTGCATGGCTGCCTGAGTCTAAAGAGGAATTTATGAACTAGCATCCAACATCCGGGCTAATATTGGACTTATGGGCTTGATCTGGACGGGGCTGGGATGTTTTCTTAATATGCAATTACTCTTTATATAAAGCTCTTTCTGATACACATATGAGCATCTATGAATCTTGTTTCTCTAGTCTACCTGGACTAACACAGGCCTCTTCTACCATGGTCTCCGCTGTAGGACTTTTTTTTTTTACTACCATATTGCACAAAGCCTGAGCTATTGGTGTTCTGGGCTCGAGATGACTCATTGCCAAATTATTGAAAGAAGCTTACTTCTAATTTTTGCTGTAAACTTAACAACAGTTTATTCACTGTTCTTTGAAAAGACCGGAGCTCTCCCATCAATATGCTCTGGTACAAGTGTTCTTTCCTCTTGGCAATACTTCTACCTACAAATTCGACCCATTTTTCCATCCAGGTATAACCAGCTCATTCCATGAAGTCTTCTCGACCCACTCTGGCGACAAGGGTCCTTTCCTTCTCTGAATATTTGGGATTGGTTGAGTCTTTATAGTCTGTGCCATTGAAGGGACAATCATTTCCACTATCCGAAGTGTTTCTCATCTCAGGAATTATATTTATACCTTCTATGATTATCTTTTTAAAAAATGGTAGGGGGTAGGCAAAAAAGAAAAGAAAAAAAGACCCTCAACAAGCTGGATGGACACAGTAGCTACAACATGGGATGGCTCTCAAACCTAGCAATGCTAGTGAGGCCGGTGCAGGACCGGGTAGTGTTTTGACCTGGGGTACACTGATCACTCGGAGTTGGAGCTGACTCAATGGCGTCTAGCAAACACACGACTATCTAAGAAGTCCCTGGATGGTGTCAATAGTCAGAGCCTTCAGCTGCTGACGGAAAGAGTGGGGGTTCGAGTCCACCTAGAGACGCTGGAAGTCAGACCCAGTGACCTACTTCTAAAGCATCGGCCCCTGAAGGTCCTCTAGAGCATAGTTGTCCACGGACACACAGGGGGTTTCCATCAGCCTTAGTCCACTAATGGCAACTACTGTTTTATTGTGGTTAAATTGTGTGTATTCCCTTGTTTTCCCGTTTAGATCATCCAATGTAGTTAATCACTTAATGTGGCCCTTCAAGCCAGAGTCCTCCATTTTGTGGTGCTTTGCAAATTCAACCCTCCACACCTGTGGTTATAATTCTCTTTGGCAGGGAGAGACCTGTTATGCTAATGAGACAGGATGAAAGTAGGCGATAGTTTGACTCCTCACTGTACTAGAGGGTGAGGCTCAATTACCACCCTGTGTTCCCTTGGGAGCATTGTTTTCAGAGGCAAGGGGCACAGCTCCATCAGAGCAGCCGACGTGAGCAGCACCCCATCATGGTAACGTCTCCTTCCTCACTGAGCAATCGCAGGAGACAAGACGTTCTGTGACCGTGGTGAGGAGAGGAGATCAGACACCAGCTACCACCCCAAAAGACTGCTGGCCCCAGGACTCATGTAGCCAACTGGACATGAGTCCCACCATGCTTTGGGGTGTGGCTTACCCAGTGAGACCTGCTGTCCCTTTCAGATGTCTCACTCTCTGGCTCTGGATCCTGCAACTGGCTCACCTCTGCCTGGCCCCCAGTTCTTAGGAGTTGAGTTGTGGATTGATATCCGGTCTGACTCACCAGCTTCTGCAGTCTTGTGGATGAAGAGTCTCCAGAATAAGGTCTGAACTTCAGATACGGGGCCTACTGGCCTTACAACAACATGAACCAGGTTCTTAATTGTCCGTGAACTCTGCGAGGCATTGTTGTGAATCATGGAACCTTAGAACATGCGAGGCCAGTTAAGGAAGAAGTGGTGGTGGATATGGGGATAATAGAGTGGCCTAGCACTTTGGGAAAGTTAGACATCTGGGACATCTTTGATCACCATCTCGTCGGGATTAGATTTGTCTTAATTTTTTTTCAAAAGAAATCATTTTTGTGAATGGTAAATGCTATGAGGTCAATGACCACATCTCATTATTCTTTATCAAAGAGCTTTGTACATACTAGAGGCTCCAAAATATTCAGCACCTAGCATTAAATCTCCTCTAAAGGGGTGGGTATGTCTTAAGATGCCGCTTTCGTAAACTTCTTGCCCAGATCTAGGCAGAAGTGGAGAGTGAGAGAAAGACCTTGGACTGGATCACCACAGAACTCCAAACTGACTGCCAAAACAAGGTAGAACTGCCCCTGCGGGCTTCTGAGTCTGTAGTTGCTTGTGTGAATAGAAAGGAGCGATCGGTGGTTTTGAACTGCTGATGTTGCAGATCGCAGCCTGACTACCCCACCACGGTTCCTCTAGTATGGATTAAATAGGGGAGCAGGAGAGCAGAGGGCACACACTGCAGCTTCTGAGAGAACTCTCATGAACAGAGAACTCTCATGAACAGAGGACAATCAGACACTAACAGTTAATTAATAATTTTAATGGCTTATCCAAAAGAATCCCCCTGATTTGGGGGATTAAATTCCACTTGACAAAACTGCCAGTCCATGTGGAAACAAGCCCCTGGGTGCTCTTCTAGTCCCAGCAGAACCAGGGACAGGCGGGGCTGTCAGTGAAGGTACACCTGGCCAGGGGCCACTGGCTTCAGGCAGAGAAAAACAGTCCTTTATCTGAAGCCAGAAGCACAACATACTGTTCCTTAAATATTCTCAAACTTGCAGGAAAAATTGTATGAATAAAAAGAGATGCCTTCATATCAATTCAGACTCATGGCAACCCAAATGTAGAATTGCTTGGACTAGCTTTACCTTTTGCTCCATTTTATTCTGCACACATATGATATTTATCTAATTATCATCCATCTATCTGTCTAGCTGAATAATAGTCAGGAGCTCAAAAGAAGACCAAATAAGAATCGATGCATTTGAGTTGTGGTGCTGGAGAAAGAATATCGAAAGTACCCCGGACTGCTAAAAGGACACACCCATCTGTCTTGGAAGAAGTAAGGCCGGAGTGCTCCTTGGAGGCAAGGACGGGGAGACTTCATCTTACATGCTTTGGACATGTGTCAGGGGAGACCAGTCCCTAGAGAAGGACATCATGCTTGGTAACATAGAGGGGCACGGAAAAAGAGGAAGACCCTCCGCGAGGCGGGTTGACATAGTGGTTGAACAATGGGCTCAAACATAGGAACAATTGTGAGGATGGCGCAGGACCCAGTAGTGTTTTGCTCTGTTGTGCACAAGGTTGCTGTGGGTTGGAACCCATTTGAAGGCACCTAACAACAACATTAACCTAAAGATTGGAGATTTGGAATGTCGGAAGAAAAAGCTGGTGATCTGCTTTCATAAAATAGCCAGCCAAGAAAATACTACGGAGCAAGTCTATTCTCTACTAGATGAGGTTGCCCTGAGTCAGAAGTGACTTGATGGTGACAGGTGTTACCCCTAAATACTTCAATGTGTATTTCCTAAGACTAAAGACTCATCTTTTGCATACCCACCCAAGAGTTATGAAAGTCCATAAATGTAACCTCAATGGTCTTCTTTTACCTACTCCACCATCTGTTAATTGGCCCAATCTTTTGCTTACTCAATTTGCAGGATGCTGTCATGTCTCTTGGGTCTCCTGTACTCTGAAGCAGTTCCACATCTTTTGTCTTTGGTGGCATCAAATCTGGGGAGACTCTACCTCACTTGGGGTGTGCTGCAGGTTAGGGTTAGATCATGCGGAGATGCTCCAGCAGTGATGGTGTGTCCTCTCGGCGTCTCACATCTGGAGGCACACCATGCCCCTCTGTCCCGCATGCTGATGCCCATTTTGACCATTTGATTCTCCACGGATGGTCTTCTGTTTCTCTCGTGACAAATCACTTTAAGGCTATGCAAATACCCTGGCTCCAATCAAGCCCCACCCCTACCTACAGCATCTCTGGATCCATCGATGGTTCTCATGCACACATCTCTTGAATTTGATGGTTTAAATCATTTAATTCTCAACCCGAGCATGACCTCCACACGGACCGCGTGGCACTTGATATTCCACTGTAAGCAAAAGTACTTCCTTCTTCAGGAGTTATTTGCTTCTGGTTCAATTTATCTATTTATTTACAGTAGGGGTGCTCTAATATATTTCTGTCATTATGGTGGTGCTCAAGTTGGTCCAGAACTGGCCCTACTAGCTGTTCCTGTGTCCTCAGGCTCCCTCCCCGTTGGGAATGCATGCTTACTTCTGGCGATACACAGATGTTGGCACATTCCTAAATGCTAGGCAAAATCAAGAGAGAGGAAGAAGGCGAAAGAAAGTAGATGACCTGAAAGAAAGTAGAAGGGGAAAGGAGAAAAGAGGAAGAGCCTTGTGGGGAGATTGTCACCTCGCATTGTGACCTCTGTTAGCAGCTGGTGAACATCCTCCTGGGCAGAGAGGGGGCTGTGCCTGAGGGCGATGAGGTGGGCTTCCTCTTTGTGCCCGGCCTTTAGGGGACAAGGGGGGTTGTGTATTGGCCATGACTCTGTCCACCTCAAAGGATGGAAACTCACCCCCAAATGGAGACTATGAGGTGGGGGAGAGGAGAGAGAGAGAAGGGGCAGGAGGGGAGGAGCTGAGAAAGAAGAACAAGCAAAGTGACGAGCAGAACGGTTGATGAATTTGGCTTAGGTGACTAGCCATCCTGGAACCTGTTTCGAACACAGCTGGAATTGGGACCTGAAGGGATGCCGGAAATGTATCTCTCCGTTGACAGTGCTTTATTCGCCTTCGACTTGATCCTTGGTCGGCATCTCTCCTGGCAGAGATGCTCCGGATCTATGCCCCATCAATCCACCACGTTCAGCAACTCCCGCACAAAGACAGCACCGCTTTCCCCAGGATTTCCCTGGGCCTGACTGACCTGTGCTTGAACCAATCGCTGTGCCCCGGGGGCGGGACGATTACTCTTATTGGCCAAGGCTGGGCCATTTTCTCCCTCCCTGAGGACTTGGATTGAGAATAGAGGAAGGGTGGTTCCACCAATGAGAAACGGGAACCCTGTTACCAAAAGGGGGAGAGGTTTGCTGGGGAGGCTATTGCTCCACTGTACCCTTAACGGTGTTGGAGTTTGACTATGAGATGCACAAAACAACCATGGCCAATCCCTTTATCATGACAACCTGCCCACGTAACAGGGGCCCTTGACAAGAAAGGCCTGTAATCCCCGTCCACCTGACCTTGCTTCCCTGGGAAATGTCGGGGCCTGTGCCAGGGAGGGGAGCTGGGATGTGCTCAGGAAGACCAGAGGACATGAACAAGCCCGGAGCCCTCAGAGGGGTGCCCTCTCCCCGTCTGAACACGTTCCTGTGTCATCCCAGGGCAAGTGCCAGTAACAGTGGGGCGTTACGTCATGTCAGATGGCGATCCAGTGCGCTGTGAACATAAGCCGACAGGAACGCTCTAGCAATCTGCTTATCTGGATGCCACCCTTGCTGAGTAAAGGGTCATTATCAGAATTATTCACACAAGGATAGCAGCTGGAAGTCTGCAGATTATTCATTACATCACCCTCATTTTAGTTACTCAGCACAGGCTGAGCCCCAAAGGAGACTGCCCTCACCCCCTTCTCCACCCTCCCTGCGCCCCTCCACGCTCCTCCTCCCCAGCCTGAGGTCAGCTTCCAGCAGGACCTTCTCTCAGCCCACAACCCCTTTTCCGAGCTCACTGGCACCAGCATGAGCAGGGTTTCATACCAGGCGGCCTCTGGAGGAGGAGGGCTTGGGAGTAAAGCCATTCCTGGAACGGTCCCACTACTAACACTGATATCAAAATGTCAAGCAAACTACTTAATTGACCTGTTAAATTCTGGGCCTGGTTCCCACAGTTGCCGCCTGCTTCATGCCATCCGTGCATAGGAGAAGGTGCAGCTATCCCGAGAAGAAAAGAACCTTCCAGAGTTTATAGACCCACCAAAATGTTCCCCAGCTTGCTCACAGGTGCCCGCCTTGGTCTCCGCCCTTGCCACACCTGCCCCCTCCCACACTTCTCATCACACATGTCCACGCCTGCCAGCCTTGCTCACTCAGAGTTCACCCAAGCATGTAGAGGTCCCCAGAACCCACCCAAACGGATACGCAGACCCTGTGGGAAAGAGGCGAGGACAGAGGAGATAGTTAGCAAGGCAGGCTCAAGGCGTGGGCTTCTTCCTGACCCCCATCCAGAACAACACACACAGAGCATACCCCAAACTTCAAGGCTGAGCAAGATCAAAGCTTGTGTTTGGGGTGGGGGGTGGGGGAGAGACAAACAGCCTCTGGGTTCTTTTTAAGTAGGTTTCCAATTCCTGGACAGAGAGTCTTTCAAGCAGCGTCAGAGCTAGTTAGCACCCGCCCCGCCCAATCTCTGGTGGCATGCAGGAGGGAGTCCGTGCTTGCGGCAGACAGCTGACGTGCTCAGCTGACAACGCAAAGGTTGGAGGTTCAAGTGCAACCATAAGGGGCCACAGAAACAAAGCCTGGTGATCAACTTCTGAAATCAGCCTTTGGGAACCCTGCGCAGCACATGGGGGCCCATGAGTGGGCGTCTTGACTTAAAAGCTATGGGGCTGAAGAGCCGAGGCACTTCCCTGCCAGTAACTGGTGGGATAGAAAGAGTGGCAGACCGCACTCTCCAACTTCCTCGAACCAGAGGCACCGGGAACCCTCCAAAGCGTGCTCCTGGTCACCTCTGCCATCCCACACCTCCTTCCTGGAAGGGGAGGCCACAGCCAGAGAGCAATTCAGCAGGGAGCCAGAAGAGGGACAACCCCCAACCCCTAACACACACACACACACACTGGAGGGTTTCACGGTTCCTTCATCCTGTCCGTCAAAGGTTCATGGTCCTGATCATCGATCTCAGGTTTCAATTCTCAAAAGCTCCCATGAGCCAAGGACATACACGAGTTTCCCACCCACATGCCTTCAAACCAAGGGGATGCAGCGTAGTGCCAAGGCCCAACCATGAAGCAGAGCCTCGGCTGATGAGAGCCCTCCCCCGGGTCTGCCACTGTCCTGGGAAACTGGGCACGTTCCAGAGCCCCGTGCAGCTCAAGAGCCTCTGATGCTCTGACCTCTGGGTCCATAAGAACCAGGCGAGGGTGTGTGGGGGAAGCTATCAGGAACCTACAATGATTAACGGGCAGAGATGCTGTGCTTGGACAGTAGCTCGCCAGGCACCACACTTCAAAGACGCCATTTTCCGGGGAAGCTGTGTCCAAATCTGACTCATACTGACCCTTTAGGGCAGGGAAGAACAGCCCCCGTGAGTTTCCAAGAAGTAGAAGGCCTCATCTTTCTCCCACGGAACGGCTGGTGGTTTTGAACTGCTGACCTTATGGTTAGTAGCTCAATGGGGAACCACTACACCATCAAAACACTTTCTCCAAATGCCTAAGGTCTCTCCAAACAGCGAACCTTTGCAAACAAGGAAAGGGTGACCACCTTGAGCATCAACTGAAGTACTGAGGCATGCCAGCAAGAAGGAGCCGCCGTCGTGTCTCCTTTTTCTAGCTCCAGATCAGGGAAAGGAGCCCGTCTGTGCCTGAGAAAAGGTCACCTGCCCGGTTACATCCCATCCTGCACCCCCACCCCTGCCTCCCAACTCGGCACTCCTGATCTGTCAGGCGAAGGGCACCCACTGAGTGTCTAGTTCGTCTTCTTCCTGCTAATTAACATGAAGTACCTATTTCGGCGATGTGCCCGACTATTTCAGCACCAGATGTGTCACTGCCAATTGGGTTCTGATTCATAATGACCCCAAAAGAGCAGGCTAGCACAGCCCCACTAGGGTTCCCAGGCTGTCATCTTTACAGGGGCAGGTGGACACATCTGTCACCCATGGAGCAGCTGGTGGGTTCGAACCACCAACCTTGTGGTAGCAGCCAAGCTCTCATGACTGCAGCACATGGGCTTCTTAGTTTAACTCTGGCAAGCCGCACCAAGCACAGTCAGAGAGAAGCAGTTCAAATCGCTTGGCTCGTCTTGAGCCACAGGCTCGGGACTTCCCACCGCACAGCCGGCTTTCTGCTTGTCCATGAGTCTTCGAGATTCCTTCTGCCGGCGCAGCCTTCCAAGGTGGGGGCTCTCTGCAGGCCGGGACGCTTCCAGCAGTGTTCCACTGCTGTCAGCACCCTTGGTGCTCTTGTTGGATGCCATCGAGTTGATTTTCAACCCTTGGCAACCCATGGGAGAGAACAGAACTGCCCCCATAGGGATTTCTAAGCAGGAATCATTATGGGAGCTGGTCATGGGTCACAGGTCTTTCTTCCTCATCGATACCGGATAGGTTTGAACTGCTAACCTTTCAGTTAGCACCCAGACACGTCATCATTTCACCATCTTTATGTCAACACTTCCAAAATTGCACCATTAGTAATTCTATCCTCTGGCTAGTAGGCTTTAAGACCCCCTTTCAATGAAAATACTCTCAGAGAGGGAAGCCGAAGGAGACTCTGCGGCCAGCGAGCCTCTTCAAAGTAAGGACACGACACAGCCAGCATCTGTTGGGCAAGCGGGGCTATGGTGGAGCTTGGAGGGAAGTGGCCAGGGCAAGAAGTCGGGGGAAGGGCCCTAGAGGGCAACTTCGCCTGCTTGGGAATTTTCCTCAGCACAGCTCTTCCTCCGTGGCTACTGATTAAAAAGTAAAAAATAAAAGCCAAGGACTGGGGGTCACTTCAGCTACTGCCATCCAGACAAGAAGATAAAGACCCATTTGTGGTCAGAGCCGTCTTGGGCCAGAGGTTGGCCTTAGGGAAGGTCAAATTTACAAAGCACGAGTCTTGTAAATGTGTCCTTAGTCAGTCCAGGAAGTTCCCTCTGTGAAGAAGAACTTGATAGACAGGCTCTTTCTCCTTGTTCAGTTTGGCGGCAGGACTTTCATGGTGGTGGGGGCGGGGGGGGGGGTAAGGGGAGCACCTTAAGATTCCTCAGGGTTGTGTTGTTGTGTTTTTTTCCTTTCAAGAAATCTCACAATCAGAATAGAAATCATCACAGCCCAACGGATACTTTCTTTTTCTCCTGCTGTGCAAGCCCTCACAGGGAGCTTCTTCCCTGTGCAGCTGGCTAGGATGCTGGTATAAAATCGGAGGCTGGGCCCTTCACTGCAAACTGGGGAAAGGTTTTAAAAGAGTTGAGGGGGACAGCCTCTCACAAGTCATGCATGCACACTAGTTTGCCTGCAGCCTACAAATTAAATAGGGGCTCCTTTGTGCTGGGAATCTGACCTGAGAGATTTATAGCCAATGGCCACCAGATGGTGTCTTAGTTCTCCTCCAGCTAATAGTCTGGCGGTCTTTGTTCTCTTTGCTGGTGAGAGCTGACGTTTCATGGGAAGAACAGTCCATCCCAGGGAAGATGGTGGGCCGAAAGGAGTCACGCGTTTTATTTATTTGTTCAGCCCGACAAGACTTCAAGCTCATAAACCCGAGGGAGCCGCAATCATTGACCTAGAGTCGACGTCAGTGCTCATTTCTTCACACAGCGGGATGCAAAGATTAAAGTCCTATCAGCTCCCAACATGCAGGCGGCCCTGACTCAGTGTTAATTGGTCCCCCCAGCGTGTTGCGGCTGGACTCGGAGCTCACTCCCAGCTCTTGCCGTGTCTCCGTGACCTCGCTGTCGGGAGAGACAGCTCTTCATGAGGGTGGAGCCAGCTCCACAAACCACAGTCACTGACTTGCTGCAGAAATCATTTGTTTGAGCTTTTTTTTTTAATTGCCTTTCAGAGATGAAAATCATATTTCTCCACCCCCCCACACACACATCGCCCAAGATGAGAAAGCAGGCATCTAACTTGGGAAAATCTGCTGTTCTCCTCCCTGAACTGCCCCCTTCTTTCCTGGGAAGGCACACGGCTACACGCGCGCACGCGCGCGCGCGCACACACACACACACACACACACACGGGAGCACGGCAGAACCCTGAGATATACCATTAAGCAGAGAGCATTCTGGTCTTCACCTTGACCGTACACTTCTCCAGCTCCAAGGAATCAACTCCCCATTTCCGTTCTCCAGAGTTCATCGCAGTGTGTCTGGGTCTGTCCACGAAGAGACCCCAGGTTGTGTGGCTTGTTCCTGTGCCCAGGAAGAATCAGCACACCAAGGCCAATTCCCGTCGCTTCTAGCTGTCCAAGGTTATCCGAACATGTGATCAACCATTGGCAATCTGGCAACTTAGTGTCTGTCAAGATGCTCTGGAGGGCAATCCCCTGACTGTGCCTTGATCACCTTCACCGGCCAAGTTCAGGGCACTTCATCCTCACCCACAGAACTAGAGCCACCCGCCTGAGGGGATTTCAGATGGTGGGGCTCCCGTGTGCTCTTCCATTGATTAAGAACATCAGTCTCGGTATGGTGTGCACCTACCTCTTTTCCCGTATTTACTTGGAATGTGAGTTCTAACATGCCATGTACAAGAACCATGAATATGTTTCAAAAAGAGCTAACTCGAAGTGGCGATGCGAGATCCCAGGAGCTCCTGTCTTACCTGTCAGCATGCAGGTAATGGAAATACCATGCCCATAGGTGTCTGACCAGCTGGATAAAACTCTTGGCTGGGCCACGTGGAAGCTGTGTCCCTTGACACCGGTTACATCGGGAGCAGGTTTCCACTCAATTCCCACTGCTGAAAGGAGGGAAGAAAGTCCCTCGTCAGACGCCTGGGATGCACGGGATTGCACCGCTGTCCGCGCGCCATCTGCTGGTAGACGGCGGTACGACGGCCTCCGGGGAGCACGCTGCGCTGCGGTGGAGCAAGAGAGCCTTTGGGTGCACTTAGGGGATTTCGGGTTCAGAGAGCGTGGTGAGTTTGTCTGAGGTCTAACCGTGCAAAAGCGGCGTCGAAGAACAGGGATTCTGGCGTCTCGGTGTCTGAGTCCTGCGTTGGCAGGGGGGAACTAAAGCAACCGTGGGCCAATTTCGTAATGTCTACGTACGTAATCAGTTTTTTAATCTATGAGACCGAGGGACTAATGCTCATCGCCGCAGGGCTTCGGGGGAGTTTAAATTAGGCAATGCATGCGGAAGGGGTTAGCCCAGTGCCTGACTTCAGCAAGAGCCACCTCTCTACAGAGACCCCTCTTCCCACAGCTCAGAAAGCCTCCCTACTGTCGCCCTTCTCCCACGCCCAGCCACCTCCAGGACACGGAGCGACTGCCCCGTGCGTTGCCCCGACCGGAGTTTCTACTCCGTGAGCGGAGTAGAAAGCTTCATCTTTCCGCAAAGAGCACCTGCCGCCCAACTTGAAACCCACTGCGACGCTGGGGCTTCTCGCCCAGCAGCTTCGTGTCTGTATTTCTACTCTCCCTCACAATTCACAGCACGTCGTATTTCTCATTGTGACTTGAAAGGAGAAGAATGAAGTGGGAACAGGGACCTCCCACTGGGGAAAAAGGCTTCGCAACTCTTACACAGAACCCCAGGGGAGAATACTCCTGGTACTAAGCTCCTAAATTGGACGCTTTTGCCCGAGTTTCCATGCAGCGCTAGGTAACGGAGTCCATGTGCTATAGACAATTGAGACTTCAGACTCTGTTCTTACGAGGTGCACACATCCTTCATAGGCCACACCAGAGGGACCCCATGTGGAAACCCCACTGAGTGAGGTGAGCTTTCCTTCAAAGTCACCTGTAGCCCCTGGATCTAAGACGGAAACTCCCTAAGAAGCCATGTGGGAGAAGAAGCAGATGGCTGCTTGCTCAAGGACATAGACCTGGGAGATGCTGGACTTTGCTTCGGATCTCTTGCCAGGGGGGCGCCCAGTGAATGTGGCATGGAACTACCATGTACCGGTACTTACTACTTCAATGTCCTCCCTGCTTTATTACGACATGTGTTTAACTGGTAGGCGTGGCTCCACTGCCGTGGATGTTATTGGAAGAGTTGCCCTATCACTAACCTGCACTGTTTGTGTAAATAGTACCCAGTCTCTTAAGAACTTCATCTGTACAAGTCAATAGCTCATGTATTGTGGTTCACAGCTGGACTATATTTGTATAATTTCCCCTTCTCTGCAGTGTTGTAAGTTCTACACCCATCGCTAAACTCATGATACTATCAATGTGTAGTGGTCACCCACTGGGCTGCTGACTCCAAGCAAGGTCAGCAGTTTAAAATCACCAGCCAGCTCCGAGGGAGAAAGATGCAGCTTTCTACTCCCGCCCAGGTTTATAGTCTCAGAAACTCACAGAGGCCGTTCTGCCCTGTCCTGTAGGGTTGCTATGAGTCAGCACTGGTGACAGTGGAAGTGATTCCCCAAGGGAATGATTGAAAATGTTCTCTAACATCAAACGACCAGCAACCTATAAATGCCATAGATACATGAATGGATTGGGGGCTTGAACTTCATTCTAGCCCCAGTCTAAGAACAAACAATGGCCCTGCTTGATGCTCACCCTCACTAAGAGATCACGGGGAAATGGGTGCTATAGCAATGTGTGGTGAAGAAAGCAGATGGTGCCCAGCTGTCCGAATGAATAGAATCCAGGGTCTTAAACAAGCAGCCATCTAAGTGAGGCATCAACTTAAGTCCACATGGAAAAACACAGCAGCCTGTGTGGTACTAGGATTATAAATAATTTTTAAAAAGACAAATCAGAAGGAGGGAATGATATCAGAGCTTAAATTGTGAGCACTTGGTTTGCAGAAGGCTGTGCAGTACAGTGGAAGCTCAAAATCCATGTTCAGGGTCGACACAAAGGTTAAGTCTCATAGTCGAGAGATGTGGATAGCCTTGTTTTCAGACAAAGAGCATGGTAAAGTCATTATGGAAATGTAGTTAGGTTAAAATGTAATATCATTGGGTCTCCCATTTGACCCATTTTAAAGTTTATCCAGTTTAAAAAAAAAAACAGTAAAGGGGGAAATGTGCGTGGGTTAAGCCTCTGGTAAATCCCCTCTGACTAAATTCCAGGGCTGTGAATGGCCTTGCTCACATGCAGAATGCATTGGAAAGTGGATTATTGAAGATGTAGTCAGGTTAAAATGAACACTTTATCATTTGATTGCCCTTTTGATCTATTTTAAATTTGTTCCGGTTTTAATATTTTCTGCTTTCTTTTTTCAATTGAGGTTTTACTTTGTTGTTTTTATTTTTTAATGTTTTGCTGTATATGAAATCAAGGATAGGTAAATCTGTTGAGACAGTCCTGGCGGCACGGTTCTGGGGGCTGTGGGAGAAGAGGTGTGGGCTGACGGGGAGCTAACAATGAGGCGTGCAGGAACAAAGAAAATGTAAAACTGATGGTAGCGATGACTGTACAACTCTCCTTGATGTCACTGAACTATCGAATTGTACGATATGTGAATTATCTGCCAATAAAACTGCTTTTAAAAGACCATGGATGAAAGCAGCAACACATTTTTTTCTTTTAAAAAATGTTTTTATTTTTAAAATAATTTTATTGGGGGCTTGTACAACTCTTATCACAATCCATACACCCATCCATTGTGTCAAGCACAAAACATTTGCTTTCTACTTGAGCACTTGGTATCAGCTCCTCATTTTCCCCCTCCTTCCCCGCCCCCCCTCTAATGAACCCTTGATAATTTATAAATTATTATTATTTTGTCATGTCTTACACTGTCTGAAGTCTCCCTTCACCCACTTTTCTGTTGTCTGTCCCCCAGGGACAGGGTTATATGTAGATCCTTGTCATCGGTTCCCCTTTCTACCCTACCTTCCCTCCACCCTCCTGGTATCACCACTCTTACCACTGGTCCTGAGGGGTTCATCTGTTCTGGGTTTCCTGGGTTTCCAGTTCTTATCTGTACCAGTGTACATGCTCTGGTCCAGCCAGATTTGTAAGGTAGAATTGGAATCATGATAGTTTGGGGGAGGAAGCATTTAAGAACTAGAGGAAAGTTGTATGTTTCCTCATTGCTATCCTGCACTCTGACTGGCTCGTCTCCTCCCCGTGATCCTTCTGTAAGGGGATGTCCAGTTGCCAACAGATGGGCTTTGGGTCCCCACTCCAAACTCCCTCTCATTCACAATAATATGATTTTTTGTTCTTTGATGCTTGCTACCTGTTCCCTTCAACACCTCATGATCACACAGGCTGGTGTGCTTCTTCCACGTGGGCTTTATTCCTTCTCAGCTAGATGGCCGCTTGTTTACCTTCAAGACCCCAGAAGCTATATCTTTTGATAGCCAGGCACCATCAGTTTTCTTCACCACAATTTGTTTGTGCACCTATTTGTCTTTAGCGATCATGTCAGGAAGGTGAGTATCATGGAATGCCAGTTTAATAGAACAAAGTGTTCTTGCATTGAGGTTGTACTTGAGTGGAGGCTCAATGTCCATCTGCTACCTTAATACTAAACCTCTAAATATATGCACATAGATCTACTTCCCTATCATCATATATAAATATATTTACATATGTACATGCTTGTATTTAGACCTCCATAAATGCCCTTTGCCTGCTAGTTCTTTCCTCTCTTTCCGTTGACTTTCCTCTTGTCCCACTATCATGCTCAGCCTTCATTTGGGTTTCAGTAATTCCTCTTGGTTACATTACTCTTGATCAAGCCCTACCAGGCCTCTTACACCTTCCTCGCCATCAAGTTGGATCACTTGTTATTCCCTTGCCCCTGGGTTTGTTAACACCACTTCTTTTCCCCCACCTCCCCCTCTCCCATGTCCCCCCAGAACCATCAGTCCGTTGTTTTCTCCCCCAGGTGTTTATCCAGCCTATCTTATCTAGATAGACCAGCAGAGATACTAATGTGGGAAACAGAAAGATTTCTCCCAAGTCGTCTCCCCCAAATATGTTAGATTTAGGACACTGCTTGCAGCTAATGATAAAAATTATTTCCTTTGAGGCAATCTCTGCCAGACTGGTGTCTGGAAGGCCACAGGGGTGGACCTGCTCCCTGCTGCTGGGGACAGTGGACTATTTCTCCCTGAAGCTTGCAACTGTTAGCTTGGTTCCTGTAGGTGGGGTTTACATCCTACTGCTAATGGTTCTTATGGAGATCCAGAGAACAGATCAAACCAGCTCCAGGTCATCCAAAGTTAGGCTGCCATCCTGTATCTAGGATCCACCCATCTTGTCACATGCATATCCCCAATCCCTCCTCTTCCTATTGTGTGGATACCCCTAGATCACTCCCTTCCATTACTGTATTACCTATAGCGCAAACCCCTTCCTGTGATGTATGTCTGCACCTGGAATTAGGGGACTTGAATGTCCCCAGAGAATATAAAAGCCTTGGTTAGCTTTAAAGATCTTGCTCTCCATGTGGACCACCAAGCAGGGCTGAGATGAGCATGCTACTATGAAATGTGTCTGACTCCATTACTTCAATCTCTCTCTCTCTATCTCTCATGCTCTCTATGACTTTACTTTAATCTTTACTTATTATAGCTGTACAATTGCGCCTACCGAACCCATAATGATGTGTTAGGAGCTGGCTTCCCCTGGCATAATAATATGCACAAAAACAAGACAGAGCAAAACAAAGCAACAGAACAAAACAATAAAACAAAACAACAACAATGACACAATAAAAGAAAAGCCTGTAACTAGTTCAAGGTGTGTTTGTTGACTTTTAGGAGTGTTTTCCTGTCGAGTCTGATGGGGCATCAAGCCCTGGCCCTAAAGTCTATGTTTGGAACTCCCTCGAGACTCCTTGCTCTGCTCCCCTTGCTGTTCTGTTGCACGCCCTTAGGATTTTGCCTCAGTGTGGTGGGGTCAGATCGGGCTCAATTCCCACACTGTGTCTCCAGTGTTGTCCCCTGTAGGGAGGGCTATGGGTCAATGAGGGATGTTGTGTCTCATAGTGGGGCTGGCCATATGGTCCTCTCCATGCACTGGCTGTTCTGAGCAGGGATATCGTCCTCAAGGCTTGGTGGTCCAGGATGTACTCCACTCTCTCTTCCTCCCCCTTCATTTGGCCCCATGTGCTCCGATCAGACATGTCCCTCTCCCTGAGCTGTAGCTTCAGTGCTGTTCTCTGAAATGAATTCTTCTGGGGGGAGGGAGGGCTGTCCATGTAGTTGAGATTGTGGCCAGCCTCTGCAGCAACAGATTTTTGGCTTTCGGACAGAACATTTGCCCTTGGTCATTGAGTAAAGAGAGTGTGGAAGTGGACAGCAGGTGCCATTATAGGCTCACATTCATTGCCACCAACCAGATGTTCAGATGCTCTGTTAAAAGATGTCAATGAATGCAGGGGAGGGGCTGGAGCCCAGGGCATGTGGGCAGGAGTGACCCAGGTCTCAGAAGGGACGGGCCGGCTGGGGTACTCAGAGAAGGTCTGGGTTTGTACTGTCCAGTGTTGCCCATTGGACCAGTTGGGAACCACTGGAAGGTGAAATTTCTCTAGCTTTCTCTGTTAAGGAACAGTGGCATTTACAAAGACCAAATGGTCTTCATGATGCTTCATGCTACAGATAGCTATACTTGAAGCAGACATGAGCACCTGCATCCCGTCATGGCTGCTCTGACATTTCTGTTGAAAGTAGGGTGGGTGATTGAGGGAAGTTGCTGCTGGGTCTGAGTGATCTGGACCAGAGGCTCTGGAGACTCCCGGGTCTATTAGCACAACTTAGTTCACAAAGACATGTTCCTCGGGAGAGTGGTGATAGGAGCAGTCATCTCAGGTACAACGATTGGTCTATCCCCATCCAGAGGAACGAAGAGTGAGGTAAATCAAAAGGCACATGGGAGACCACGCAAACCTCAGCCTCCAGGAGCCTGGGACCAGCAGACCTAGACGGTGCCTGGCTGTCCCACCAACAGCTGTGGGAAGAAGCATGGTTGAAGGTCCTGGGTGGAGGAAAGGGTGGAACAGAACCCGAAATCATAAAAAAAAAACAAAAAAAAAGACCAGGCTTACTGTTTGGAAAGAGACTGATGGGACTCCACTCTCCCACACCCTCCCAAGACTAGGGTCCTCAGTCACCCTTCAGGGCATAGGTTGAGGTGGGGGCGACCAAGAGCAGGCATGGAGATGTTAGCAAGAATTGAGGATTTAGGAAAAACCGATTGCAAGGCCAAGTGATTAACAGTTGAAGGGAGGGGCGACCCACCCAGGAGAAGGGAGGGAGGGGCGTCCCACCCAGGAGAAGGGAGGTCTGGCGCAGAAGCCTAGAGGCATATAGGACAGGGTGGGTTTGGGATGAATCTAGGCAGCTGGAGAGGAAGCCGGGGCAGCCGGCAGGTGTTGCGCTGGGAGAACCTGAGGGATCAAGGTAAACCTTTCCAGTGTATTCTGAAGGCCGCAGGAAGTCACCAAAGGGTTTCTTGCTGGGAGGGCGTAGCCTGGTGAGCATCATTCCTTAGACCAGTTGTGGTGGCAGCAGGGTAGGGGTTGAGTGGGCGCCCAGTGGTATGACTGTTGGTGGTTCTGCCAGTCATCTGGACAACCAATGGCAAAAACTTGACCTAACATAGTGGCCAGAGAGGAGGAACAGGGAATCTCCAAGAGAGAGGGCCAGGAGGGGTGACATCCAGGCACATCTGCTGACATCCAGGCACATCTGCCTCAGGTGATTCGGTTATTCTTCTTATGTGACCCTATCATTTGTGCCAGCTGTTTGAGCCAAATTCAATATGGAAAGGGAAGAAACCTCTCTCTAACGTGTATCTACTTGAGGATGTGAGGAATTTGAAATTTATGAAGACCACTTACTTAAGGCTACAGACACACCCACCCGAACAAACTGATGCTGCCAAGTGGCCCACCACTGAGGCAAGTGGTTAATGAGCTCATTTGCTAACTGGAAGGTTAGAGGTTTGAGCCCATCCAAAGGCACGTTGGAAGAAAGGTCTGGCTCTCTGTTTCCAGAAAATGGGCCACTGAAAACCCTGGGAAGTGCAGTTCCACTGTGCGACGCGTGGGCTCAGCACGAATGGGAGATGACTCTGGCCACAGTTCTGCTGACAATGGGACAGGCAAACCTTTGCAGGGTTGCCTGGTGACACTGAGTTCGTGGGAACTCTGGATGGAAGGACAGGTAGACACGTTACCGTGGAGAAGGTCCATGCTCCCAGGGTTTTAAGTCTCGGGTAGGAAGTGTATCTCTGACTAGAAGCCTTGACGGTGGGTGCAACACAAATTATTGCCTGAGGTGAGTCAAGGGAGTCATAGGAATCTGCTGCTTTTTTTTTTTTAACTGTCTTCCATTTTAATTAAGCCACTTTCTTTAAAAATTCTCTATGTGCTAGTTGGTGTGGAACAGCCAAAGTTAAAGCATGTTCCACCAACTGACTCAACAAGCTCAGCTGGTTTTTTGTTGATGGCTGTGTGTCAGCCCCCAGGCTTCTGCCTGAGCCCTGCAGACTGGATTCGGCCGCCATTTTGGAATGACGGCTACTTCTTTGATCATTTACCTTGGGAAAGTCTCTCAAAATATTCCTAAAAGTCAAGGTGGAAGCTTTGGATTCAGTCTGTACTCAAGAGGGTCTACCACATCTACAAACTGTGAAGCTAATTGAAAGTGGATGTGAAGGGGTTAAGAACCACGGCCAAAGAAATCAGAAGTCGCAGCTGGAGCAATGCAGCAACCACTGCCTGGATCCCAAGCCCCATTATGTCCTGGGTCGTGCCCTTGGTAGGACCCCTGGTAATAATTTGCTTGCTGTTATCTTTAACCCCTGGGCCTTTTAAGTTCCTTCAAGAATGAATGAGAGACATCTTCAATCTAACTATTAACCAACTCTTGTTACATCCTTACAGCACGTCCCTCTTTTGGTAGGATAGTCCCAATTTTTAACACTTTTTCCCACGTCCCGCGGCATTTTTTAAAAGTCCCGATTTTTTGAAAGGTTCATGACAAGCTAGGGTATACGGTTCTCGGCTGCCATGTGGCTATTTCGCCGGAATATGCGTTTTATCAATGGTGTCCCGCTGGTGTCCCACTTTACCAATGTTAAAATCTGGTCACTTTCCCCTACCTGCCAATGCTGGTCCAGCCCATTCCAGCCCATAGCCCCCCTTTTCCGTCACCCTGTACCAGCATGGAGTAGTCAGATCAGATCTCGACACCCCTTTTATCATAAAAAAGGCTGGAATGATTGGGCTGAGCTGAAGCAGGTCAGGGCCCCACTTCCCTGCACGTCCCCAGAGGTCAGCAGCAGACAGCACCAGATAAGATAACCGGTGAGACCAGATGCTCCAGATTCAAAGGAATCAACAAGCAATTCTTGGGAGTGTCCAGACCCCATCTGCTAATTGCCATCCATTCCTCACCACCCCTCACAACCTGTGCCCCCTGCTGCTGAGCATGACTTCCTTCACCTGTTGGCCTGGGTCATGGAACCTCATCCAGGAGCTTCCCCCCTAGTAAAGCTATTTCTGTTTCTGCTCTCCTTTGTCCTGTCAGTTATGTCTGTCCATCTCCCTGTGCCTCATTTTTACAGGTTGGCTTTCGAAGTCAAAGATTTGTTTTGGAAATGGTAACTTACTTTTTCTTCAGTTATAAATAGTAAGATTAAAGCATCTAGCGAGGACTCTGACAGTACTTGTCTAAAGGCCAACAAACGATCCTTGAACTGACTACAAGCTTTTCTTTCTTGGTGTGTTGTGTTTTGCTCTTTGTCAGTGGTTTGGTGTTGTTGTTTTGCTGTATACTGTTGCTTTGTTTTCCTCTCTGTCTTGTTTTTTTTTTTTTTTAAGAATTTTTCTTTATTATAGTTTGCATCAGCTAGCCGGGTTCATTTCAGCTCCTTCACTGCCAGACCTGGGGGCAGAGACTGCTTCAGCTTCTCGGCCTTCTCCTTGTCGGTGATGACCAGGGTGTAGAGGTACCTGCTGCACCGCACCTTGAACTTCACGTTATCCTTGTTCTTCTTGATCTTCACAGACTTGGCGTCCTTTCGCCGCGCCGTGAGCAGGAAGTCCTTGATCTCTTCGATTTTGCGAGGCATGGCGACGAGGCGCGGACCGGCACCGGCCGGGACACTCACAGCAAGCCGCAAGAAGGTCTGTCTTGTTTTTGTGCATATTATTATCTCCACAGGTCTGTCTAAATAAGATAGGGTGGATGAACTATCTGGAGGAAAAACAATGGGACTGACAGTTCCGGGGGGACTTGGGATAGGGGGAGGTGGGGGGTAATGAAGTAGTGTTAACAAACCCAGAGACAAGGGAACAACATGGGATCCAAATTGGTGGTGAGGGGGTAGTGGCAGGCCTGGTAGGGAATGATCAAGGGTAAGGTTATGTAAAGAAGGGGTATAGCTGTAACCCAGGTGGGGACGGAGCATGGTAGTGGGGCAGGAGGAAAGTCAAGGGAAATAGAGGAAAGAGCTAGGAGGCAAAGGGCATTTATAGAGGTCTAGACAAAGACATGTACATGCAAATATATATATATATATATATATATATATATATATATATATATATATATATATATATATATATGAGGACGGGGAAATAGATCTATGTGCCTATATTTATAGGTTTAGTATTAAGGTGGCAGAAGGACCTTGGGCCTCTACTTAAGCACTCCCTCAATGCATGAATACTTTCTTCTATTAAATTGGCACTCTATGATGCTCACCCTCCCAACACAACTGCTGAAGACAAAGCGGGTGAACAAGTAAATGTCATGAAGAAAGCTGATGGTGCCCGGCTATCAAAAGATATAGTGTCTGGGGTCTTAAAGGCTTGAAGATAAACAAGCAGCCATCTAGCTCAGAAGCAACAAAGCCCACATGGAATAAGCACACCAGCCTGTGCGATCACGAGGTGTCAAAGGGATCAGGTATAAGGCATCATCAAAAAAAAAAATCTTACCATAGTGAATGAAAGGGGAAGTGCAGAGTGGAGACCTAAAGCCCATTTGTCGGCCACTGGAGATCCCCTCACAGAGGGGTCTAGAGGAGGAGATGAGTCAGTCAGGGTGCAATGTAGCACCAATGAAGAATACAGCTTTCCTCCAGTTCTTAAATGCTTCTTCCCCTCCCCCCACCCCACTACCATGATCCGAATTCTACCTTGCAGGGCTGGATAGGGCAGAGGTTGTACACTGGTGCATATGGGAGCTGGAGGCACAGGGAATCCAGGGTGGATGATACCTTCAGGACAAGGGGTGTGAAGGGCGGTACTGGGAAGGTAGAGGGTGAGTGGGTTGGAAAGGGGGAACCGATTACAAGGATCTACATGTGACCTCCTCCCTGGGAGACGGACAACAGAAAAGGGGGTGAAGGGAGACGTCGGACAGGGCAAGATATGACAAAATAATAATTTATAAATTATCAAGGGCTCATGAGGAAGTGGGGAGCGGGGAGGGAGGGGAAAAAAGAGGACTTGATGCAAAGGGCTTAAGTGGAGAGCAAATGCTTTGAGAGTGATGAGGGCAAAGAATGTACATATGTGCTTTATACAATTGATGTATGTATATGTATGGATTGTGATAAGAGTTGTATGAGCCCCTAATAAAATGTTAAATAAATAAATAAAACCTAGCTGACAATGAAATGACAAGGTACATCTCTTTGCAGGAAATACAAAAAAAAAGTAAAATCATGTTGCAAAACTACAAGATTGCATGCAAATACTGTGCCTTGATGAATGCACCTTTACTGATACCAATAGATGGTTATTTTGAAACCATTCACTGGCAGGTGCACAGGACATCATAAGAAATCATAGTCAAGATGATTATAATGCGAAACTCTGTGTTTTAAAAGACGCGTTTTCCAGAAAGAACCTAGACTAGACAAAGGCAGAGGGTCATAGAAGGCCCAGCTCCGATTGGTCAGACACTGAGTTAGACTTTGCGAGTCCAAACCTGTTTGCACTGAGTCCTCAGAACGGATCAGGGGATGCCTTGAAGGCTTACTTGGCAAAGAAATGCAAAAGCTGGTCCGAATGGTTTTTTTCAATAAAGCAGGAGAAAGGAAACAAAGCACGGGCAGGAGATGGGGCTTGAAGTTGCGTCCCTCGTGCCCCAATGTACAGGTGCCAGTACATTAAACGAAGCCTGACTGCCACAGCCAGCCTGGGCATGTGAGGGGCTGCGTGGCTTTCTCTCTGTGGACATGGAAGCTGCGCCACGAGGCCGTGCAAGGCGACCACCACACACAAGGAGTTGGAGCGTAGCAGTCACCGTCTTCAAGTTCTTTAACAAGAACTTCCGTGTTTTCCCGTCGTTTCTCCTCCTAGACAGCCCGCTGAGAGCTGCTCTTTGCTTGATTGCTGGCAAAGCGACTCCGGTCACCGTGCTAACTCAGATACAACTAAGAGCGCTTACAATTCTGCTCTGGCATGAGGGGTAAATCTGTTTAGGCCCTTGGTGGCAGAAGACTCAAAATAGCTGCGGTCTCCTGTCAAAAAGACCAGCAGCATTCAGTCTATAGCCAGGAGGAGGCTTTGAGAACCTATGCTTTCCCCTCTTGCTGCCCCCCCCCCCCCCACCACAGGAGGCTTCTGTCTCAGGACCTCAAGAGGGCTGCCAGGGCTCCAGCCACAGGCTTGGATTCTAGTCAGTTGGAAAGAGGCGGGAGCAAAGGACCTTCCCGCCCTGTAGGTTTGCTTGCAAGTCTTGCGAAACACTTCCGTCTGTGTCCCATAGGGCAGAATGTGGTCACATGGCCCCTCTAATTATGAAGGAGGACGCTAATTGCATGGTGGGCAGTCAAACTGCTCCCAGCTACAAACCAGACACCGAGTGTGAAGCAAGAGGGAGGGGAAGAACAAGTTTCAGAGGTCAACCAGCAGGCTCTGCCACAGGAATTAGCTGAAGGTGTGACTGCTTGAGGACCTGGGCTTCATTCTTCCTGGGAAGGCACTACCAGGGGCCATTGGCTTCTCACAGTGGTTATCAAGAAGGAGGAAGTTGAGCCTGTGTTTGCCTAGGGCAAGAAGCGCTGCCCCCAGCAGGCCTCTCCCAATACAGGAAGTTAAGACCCCTGCTAGCCTCCTATCTGTGGTCATGTCAGCCCCTGGCACGTGGTGGCCCTGCTGCCTGGTCCTGCTCCCTCCCATGATCGGATGCAGATCGGGCCGCTGTGGCCCACAGGGCTTCCATTGGCTGATTTTCAGAGTTTGACTGCCAGGCCTTTCTTCCTCATCTCTCATAGTCTGGACTCATCCCTGGAACCTGTTCGGCATCACAGCAACACACAGGCTTCTGCCGACAGACAGGAAGTGCCTTCTTCACACTGAGCAGGGATTGAGCCCAGGCCTCCCCTAGGGAGAATTCTACCAGTGATCCACCGCTGCCCTCTCTCTAGTCCTAACACGTTGACATTCAGGTCTTTATTAAACTCACTCAACTCACTGCCATCAAGTCGATTCCGACTCACGGCAACCTGATAGGACAGAGTAGAACTGCCTCTGTGGGCAGGTATTAGGGGGGATATTAGCTTTCCTGGAATAAATTTCTTGGTGGCCTAAAACAAAAGAACTTCATTCTTTCAGGGTTCTGGAGGCCTAAGTCCCAAACTGGTATCACTGAGTCAAAGTTAAGGTGTCCGCAGAGCCACACTGCATGCACTGAGAGGCTCTGGAGGAAATTCCACTGTTGGCATCTTCCAGCTCTGGCAGCTCCAGGTACTTTGGCTTGTGGTACTCCAGGTACTCCATCTCTGTCTCTGGGGTCGCATGATCTTCTCTGCTTCTGTGTGAGTCAAATCCCCTCTGTTGCTCGCCTATAAGGACACGTGTGGTTGCATTTAGGGGCCAACCAGATTGAACTGTGGGGCCCTGGTGGGGTAGTGATTACGTATTGGGCTGCTGACCATTAAGTCAGAAATTTGAAGCCACCAGCTACCCCGAGGGAGAAAGATGAGGCTTTCTACTCCTGGAAAGAGTTAGTCTCTGAAACCCCCAGGGGGCAGGCTGTGAGTCAGAATCAACTCAGTGGCAGTGAGTTTGCTTTGGTTTGGATGGGGTTTGGTTGGTGATTCAAACCCACCAGGTACTCCTCAGGAGAAAGATGAGGCTGTCTTCTCCGGAAAGATGTACAGCCTCACAAGCTCATAGGGTCCCTATGAGATGGAATCCACTTGGCGGTGGCAGTGGGTTTGGTGTTTGGTTGGATGTCCAACCTATTCTTCCCACATAAAAATCTTCAACTACAATCACATTGCAAAGACCCTTTTTTTTTTCATATAAGGTGGTATTTCGGAATGTCTCTGGGGACCAAGTTTATTTCTGTAGTTTTCTTTCATTCTTTCTGTTTGAATCATTTTATCAGGGGCACTTACAGCTCTTATCACAAGCCATGCATCAATTGTGTCAAGCACATTTGTACATTCATTGCCCTCCTCCTTCTCAAAACATTTGCTCTCCATGTAAGCAGTAGTTTTCTTTCTTCATCAGGGCCCTGCCCCCAATGTTGGTTGGCTGGGGTGGGAGTGGGGCTCAGCTCTGCAGGGTCACTGAGGACCAGGCTGGCAGAACACCACTGGTCAGTGCAGCAAAGGGAGCGGGAGTTTTGTGCCAAAGTAACGCTTGTTGTTACTTCCATTGCTTGTTATATACTTCAATTACTAAACTGTGCTCTTTTCTCCTGGATGCATGAGCTCAGAACTGCAGACCCAGCTGTACTGTGAATATCGACATGCTTCGGCGCCTGGGCTCCTGAATGCCATTGCACGGGCCGGGCCTTGCCCACTGCGTCCTTTCGCGTGTTCCTTTCGCCTTTGCTCGGTTGGAGCAAACACCAGGAAGACACGCTTTCTCCTCTGCTTCCTCTTCATCCCTTTGAGTAGCCTTATCCGGGCGGAGACCACGTGACACGGACACAGTGGACCCAGACATTGGACTCACTAGATGGAGACTGCATTCCTGTCGTTTAAAATGTGCTCAGAAGCCCCCAGTAAAATGATTTTTAAAAATATATGCTCAGAGCGCTTAGAAACACGTGGGGGGGGGGGGGAACGCAGAAAAGCAACGGGTGGACAAGATGGGAAGGGAAAATGGAATTCTGAGAATGAAGGACGGGAAAGGAAATGGAAAATTCACCGGAGGAGAGCAGCAGGGCGTTTGAACCGACTGCAGCTCACTGTTTGCTCATTTTAATTGCCAGGAAGAATTGCAGGGTACTGCAGTTTTTAAGTCTGTTTCGCATTGACCATCACTTAGGTGTATTTGCTTTGTCTGTTAGTAACCAATGCTGCCGCAGGCTTTTGGGTTCCTGTCTCCGTGGGCACACGGGCACACGGGGAGATCTTATCTTCAGTGCATGCCGGGCGTGGTCTTGCTAACGGGGTGGTCTTCATACCCGCTGCCTGCTGCCCCTTGCTTCCAGAGCGCAATAGCCCTTACTCGACAGTAATCCCAGCCTCCGCATTCTCCAGCCCTTGGAACCTTTCCTCAGAGGGTGTGAAATGATTTCTCATCATTGTAATTTGCTTCTCCGCGATTCAAGTGAAGTTGAGCGCCTCTTTGAATTCCTCTTCTGAGAACGGCCTGCGCATGCCCCGTGCCTCTCCTTTTGCGTCTCTCCTGCATCGTGCCGTACTGCGTCCAGCCCACCTGTCCACCGGGGCCTGGCGAGCTTCCTGAATTTCCTAAAGAGGGAAGAGGATCAGTTTCCTGAGCTAGACCAGCCATTGGGTTTGATACACATTCCTATCATGTTTCTGTAACGGCTGATTAAATGGATGTCTGAGAGCATCCGAAACTGGAAGCCGTGATCACTGGGAGGGCCACATGGCACCCGAAACAAGTCGTGCACCCGAAACAAGTCGTGCTGGGCTCTCAGCATTCTCGCTTGGGTTTCGGCTGCTAATCGCTCTCACTTGCAAATGATGAACCACAGAGTGCTCTCCCATACATCTCACAACACCCCGTGACACCCTCATTGCCCTCACCTTGCTGGTTGGGTAAGAGAGTCTCTGGGCCGCTCAGCAGCTTAATGGCTGAGAGAGGACGCTGACCTGGTAGTGCTGGGAGTCCTGAGACTCCGCCTCAGAGAGCCGGTAGGCTTTGGACCTCATTCTGGACAATATGTAGAAAAATGCAGGCTGTAACATACATGTTCCAAGCTGAAGCCCAACCCACTGCCACCTAGTGGATTCTGACTCACAGTGACCTTGTTTCTTCGACAGGAAATTATTACTGGAGTGGACAGCCTCGTCTTTCTCCTACAGAGCTGATGGTGGGTTTGAACCCACCATTTTGTGATTAGCAGCCCAATGCTTAGCCTGCTGCACCCCCAGAACTCTCTATCGTGTTGTTGTGAGGTGCTGCTGAGTTAGTGCTGACTCATAGCAACCCTATGTACAACCAAAGGAAACAAGCACTGCCCGGTCCGGCAGCATCCTCACAAATGCTCTTGTGCTTGAGCCCATTGATGTTGTCGGGGGCCTTACTCTTTGTCACTGCCCTTCTATTTCCCAAGCACCATGTCCTTTTCCAGGGATCGGTGCATTCTGATAATATGTCCAAAGTACAAGTTCAAAGGCTCATCAACCTAATTTCTAAGGAGCCTTCAAGCTGTACTTCTTCCAAGACAGATTCGTTTGTCTTTTGGTAGTCCATGGTCCTTAAAATATCCTTCACCAACACCCAAATTAGAATGCACCCATTCTTTCGCAGTCTTCTTTATTCGTTGTCCAACTTTCACGGGCATCCGAGGTGACTGAAAATACCACATGTGGGTCAGACACGTGTTCGTCCTCAAAGCGCCATCTTTGCTCTTTCACACTTTAAAAAGGTCTTGTGCCGCTGATTTGCTCAATGTCATGCGTGCTTTGATGTTTGATGCTGCTTGCGTGAACATTGATTGTGGAACCATGCAGACTTAAATCCTTGATAACTTCAATTCTTTCTCCTTTCATCGTGCTTTTGTCTTTTGGTCCAATTGTGACGGTTTGGGTTTTCCTTACATTGAGTTGCAACCCATGCTAAAGGCCTCAGTCTTTGATCCTCATGTTCAGCAAGCAGGGTTGTGGTATCTGCATACTGCAGGTTGTTAATAACCCTTCCTCCAATCCTGATGTGCACTTCTTCTGATATAATTCAGCTTCTCAAATTATTTGCTTAACATACAGCTACGTACAGTAGAAGGGTACAACACTGATGCACACCATTTCTGATTTTAAACCATGCATTATACTATCTTTTTCTGTTTGAAGGTCTGTTTCTTGGTCTGTGTACAGTTTCCACATGAGGACAATGAAATGTTCTGAAATTCCCATTCTTCTTGATGCTATCTGTAGTTTGTTATGATCTACACAATTGAATGTCTTATCATAGACTTTCCAAAAAACCAAACCCATTGCCGTCAAACCAATTCTGACTCATAGTGATCCTGTACTGGGTTTCCAAGACTACAAATCTTTACAAAAGCAAAGTCTCGTCTTTCTCTTGCAGATGGGTTTGAACAGACAACCTTGCCTTTCGTCCAACACTTATCCAACAGTGTCACCAGATGTCATATCACAGATGTCACATGTGTTGGATTACTGTATCCTGTGCATGTTAGTCACGCTGGAATTTTCTGGAGCCCTGGAGCTCTGTCCTGAGCTCAATAGTCAACAGTGTAATCAATGTCTCCTAAAGTGGATAAACACAATATACAACTTGTACTTGCAAAAGACTTGAAACTGGGAGAGAGAATTAGGTTCATATATTCCCACTTGGTGGGCCAAATTGAACCAGATGGAAACTGCTAGTTATACATGGTAAAAGATCTATTCAAATCTGTTCCTCCCTCCCTCCATGATTCCAAAGTCCTAGCCAGGAAGCAGGAAAGAAGGATATTCCCAGGGGATCCAAGATTGGCCGTGGCCTGTTGTCAGGGTGGATGAAGCAGATGCCTAAGTCTAAACCCAAGACCTTCGGAGACAGAAGAGCTGACAAAATAGAATCGCAAAGGCAGAAGTAGGACCAGGTGCAAATCTGAGGCCAAGGGTCAGGGGTGGGGCAGCTGGGGTGGACTGGGAGCAGGGCTAGGAAGAAAGCAAAGGAGATTGGTCAGTCACTTGTCTGGGAAATGGCACCTGGATATTCTGGACTCCCTTAGAAGAAAAAAAATCTCCCCTCCAATCCAACACTAGGGACACTGTAGAAAAGATCCAAGGACTAGGTCCAAGCTGTATGGCCTCTATGGTCATTCCAAACTTTATGCCCTTGGAGACAATAAAAGAATGGGGTTGTGGAGTGATGATGGGTGGGAGCAGAGTGAGCAGGGGCAGGGGGCCAGCTGAGATGCAAGTAACATAGCCTGCGAGGGTCTAAAGTCTCATGAGTATCGTGAAACCATTAAAATGTCTTCAAAATCTTCTCTCAGAGAGAGAGAGAGAGAAGGAGGTGGGGAAAAGGCATTTGAGAAGTATATTAGGACACATTTCTTTCTTTTTTCAGATTACAAATGTGATAAACACTCAACGTCTTTTTGAGATCATACAGTAAATCAGAAGGGGGGGGAAAGACCATACAGTAAAACCGGTGAAAGCTAGACCCCGTGGAAGGGAGGGACAGGCCATAGAAGGACAATTCAGTAGCTGGCACCGATTGAATGGAAACATGGCAAGGCTGTGACTGCGGGGTGGGGGGGAAACTGTCAAACGCAGAAACGCACAGTGGTCCCACGCAGTGCCAGCCCTCACCACCCGCTGTCACTCCCGATACCCTGCCACTGTGAGCACTGTCTTTGTTTCAGTGCGTGGTGTAGCCCCGGGATTTTTGTTTGTTTAACCAAATTGAACATATACATGCTCTGCATGGTAGTTATATAATCTGGTGTCAATTTGGGACTTGAGAGGATTAAGAGTGAAGGGGTGGAATCTAGTCTGTCAATCAAATGATAGCCAATGAGACCTCTGTGTGGGCAGAATTTTCCCCTGAGAATTCTGGGAACTCCAGGATTTCCTCCTTGGAGGCTGGAGACATTTCTCTCTCTCTGCTCACTCCGGGGAGACGCTCTACTGACAAGACACATAGCGCTACGCCCTGGGAGCTGGAGAAGCCACATGGACCTACCCTGATGCAAACAGACCTCTAGAGCTGGAGAAGCCACGTGGAGACCCCTGCCAGCACTGAGATGCTTACAATGCCACTGGATCCACAAGACTACCAACCCACTGGCCTGTGATCCTCCGGCATTCAGCATCATTACATGTATTTTGTGAGTCTAAAGAGGACTTTATAGATTGGTATCAGACAGATGGGCTAATATTGGACTTATGGACCTGATCTGGAAGGAGCAGGGATGTTTTCTCAAGATTCAACTGCTCCTATATATAAACCTCTTTCTTATACACATATGAGTCTCTATGGATTTGTTTCTTCTCTGGCCAACCCAGACTGACACACTCTGTAACCTGAGTTTTGCATTCAAGTGTTTCTTGTGAACATTTTCCCCATATTCTTCCACCACCCATTTGTCATGGAGGCATGGCATTCCACTGTATGCGGATCATAATTTATGTAACAGACCCCTGATGGTGAGGCGTCTATTAATATAAATCTGGAGATAGGATCTCGACATTGATCTAGACAAACAAGCGCAAATTCATTAAAGCTGCCCTCAGGAGACAACGCAGAAGCTAACATGTGAGTTTGGCATGCTGATGCAGCCCCCCAGGCTGCTGATGCAGGTGTGCTTGGTGAACACCCCCTCCCACCTACCCCCAGCCCCGTGCCCAGCCATCATCGAGCTGTCAGGCAGAGGGTCCCCCAAGGCCAACAAACAATTCCGTGGTGTGTTTAGAACCATCGCCCCAAACAATAGCCCGCCGCCTTCTCCAAGCAGCACAGCGCATCAGAACTCATGCTTCCTTGGGCTCAGTCCCCTAAGAGGTCCAGATGTCTAGGTCAGGTGTCCCCGCCCTCTCATGCCAGCTGCGTTCTCCCTGTTACCCCTTCTCAAAGCACCCCTTTGATTCATGTCCTCCCTAAGACATCGTGTCCCTAGGGACCTTCCTCAGGCCAATCACTAAGCTATCTCTCTTATTCATGCAATCATGATGATATAGGGGTAGATCGACACTTAGTATGCCCCCAAAAGAAAACCCCCAACAGATTATGCATTGACTCACAGTCCCTCTAGGACAGAGTGGAACTGCTCCCTGGAAGATTTCCAAAGCTGTAACTCGAGGGAGGAGACGGCCTCATCTTGGGCAGGTGGGCCCAATGCTTAACTGGCTGTGCTACCAGGATCCTTCCTCTAGCCACATTACCCCCTGAATCTACTCATTGCTATCCTTCCCAGCCTCTCTGGTCACGGAACCCCTTAAAAACTCTGGCTCTTGGAAACTGGTAACATGTGTACAATATGATAAGTGTAATAAATATCACCAAATTAGAGATGCAAAATATGCTGACATGGAAAATGGTGTGCATCTTTCCCACAATTAAAATAAGGACTGATTTTGGCACTCCTGTCCTCATTTTCAGTGGCATCTAAATCCATGTGAAAGAGGCAATCAACAGTGGCTTCTAAGCCCCTTGAGCTCTCTGCCACCGCAGCCCTCCCAGTCTCACGGTCCCATTGTGCATCTTGTCATCATCAGGATCCCAACCACAACCCAAACATCCTCCTCTCTGCGGCAGTCTCCGGTCCTCGCAGGTTCCCTAGGTTCTAGAATGTTCTCCCCTTTCCTCACCCATCGCCACTCCCTCACCGCTGCCCTCCTTACCCAGTTTAGAGTACAAGACTCTTCCTTAAACCTCTCCCTGCCAGGTAGCCTCAACTCCCTTGCTTCTTTCTCTCTTCTCTAAGTCTTCCTCACCTGGTGAACCCGCCCCCTCCACCACCCCCACCCCCGGCCAGTCTGACTCACACAGTGACCTTGTGTACCTTCCTGAGCAGCTGACCATGACAGAAGACAGCTCACATGCTCAGCTGATTTCACTTTGAATTCATGACCACAAAGCTCATGACTTCATTGTGCTACTGGTTTCCATTTTAAATGTTTGTTTCCAGGGAGGGATTTCGCGCTTTCCCTTTCTCCTCCCATCTGACAGCCTTCACCTTTAGTGCCGGCTGGTGGCCTGCTTCCTGGTTAGTGGAGAAAATAGACCCCAGAAAAAGGGAACTCAGTCTTATTTCCACCTACAAACAGCCAAACCTGTCCCGTCAAAGTATACGTTTCTATCAAAAGTCAATCCTTGGGGATGGTATCATTAGGGAATGAAAAGGGGTAATGTTTGAATAATGTGATGAGCCTGATTAATATCAGGGGACTGCCCATGTGACAGGAGAAAGGCTTTCTACTCCTGTAAAAAGAGAGTCTTGGAAACTCGCAGGGCCAGTTCCCCCTTGTTCTACAGGGTCACTGTGAGTCAGAATCAGCCTGAGGGCACTGGGTACATGTGAAGTGGGTACATTCAACACATATTGACATGTTTTATTACCTGTGTATTTACTGCAGGTAAAAAACAACCAACCAACCCTTCACTGGAACTTGCCCCAGAAGAGAAGCTCATGAGCTTGTCAACTTCATGTGGGTCATTCAGTGCTGGGTGACATGGGGTGGGGGACTTCCTTCATTAGCTCTCTTGCTCCTGCCCCATCACTCCCACTCACGTGCTCCTGTGCTGGGCTCTCCCCGCCCCTCCTCTTGACTGAATTAATTATAGGGCATATCTACTTCTCAGGAAGCGGGTGAGTACGTATGCATGACGGTGGGCTGCCAATGAATGATTCAAGAAAAACAAACAAACAACCCTTCACTGGAACTTCTCCCGGAAGAGAAGCCTTCACTGCTCCTTCAGAGCAAAACTTCTCCAACAACCATCTCTCCTCACCAGGTTTTCTCCTACCGTCAACGTGTCGGCTCCCTCCCTTCTTCCATCCTCTGAACAATTCCCACTGACGTTGTCAATGACCTCTACCTTGGCAAACCCTGCTTAGCCATATCTAATAAGACCTAGGTGCGACACAGTCACCACCACCTTTTCTTCCATCAGTTCCTGGCAGCCCACCCAACAGGTCTGCTCACTCACGTGCTTCCTGATAGGTAGATATGCCCTATAATTAATTCTCTGCCAATGTATTCTCCCAGAATATTCTTATCATTGCCTTTATAAGCTAGCCACCTGAGAGTTTCCAAATGGCTACCTCCATTCAAATATCTTTGACTTCCAGGTCCCTTCACCTGTCCCGGCGCCAGCTTGGTGCCTGGTGTAGATTGAAGTGTGCCCCTCCAAAGTCTGTGTCGTCCATGATAACTCTTACACCATGGATTGAATCATGCCACCTTGGTTGGGCTATGCCCCTCGGTGGTTTGGCAGTGAAGAAATTGCAAGAGTGCTACATCTGGCCTCTTCTGACTACACAAAGGAGGGGACCCCAACTCCCTATCTGCCCGAGGTTGGTTCCTAGCAGGCAGAGGTCAGACATGCCTCTACCCTCCCACTTTTTTACCCTTTCCACACCAACCATCTGCTCAGGACACTCTACTTTTTACTGGGTTCAATAACCAGTTCAATGGTCAACCGGAACTCACAGATAATACTCACGGTTATGGGGCTTATTAGGGAAGTTAAAAGGTTACAGGAAATTACGAATACAGTTCTTCTGTCTGAAGTGCCTCTTCTCTCCCATGTGGGTAGGCATGTCTCTCTCTGGTCCTCAGCCTCTCAGCCAAGAGGTCTTTTGGCTTTTGCCCTGCTCGAGCCAGTGGTACCAAACTCCGTTAGTGCTGATCCCCCAGTGGATACCCGTTCTTCCAGCCATCCTCTTGCCCAGGGGTACTCAGCTTTATTCATTCTGTGGGCCAGGAACACTGCAGCTCCACCTTCTGGTCCTGGTGCTGAGCCGCTGCTCTGTCCCATGGCTTCTGGGGGCTCTGCCACTTCGGGGGGAGGGGGGGCTCTTGCACATGTACCACTGGTGGCTTTTCTTTCTTGATAGTATTTCTCCTCCTCCTCCTGAGATGGCTCACTCCTAGACAGTAGAATGACAAAACTGATGAACCTCAAGTTAGCATTCTCTACACCTGATTTGGATGCCTGTTGGTATTCATTCTATCTCCAGAGGCTGGATAGAAGTAATGTCAAACAATTTCATTTCTCTGCAGGCAGTTATGTCATGGTCCCCATGATGTGATCTGATGTGATAAACCAATCAGTTGTCAGGGAGCTTAATGCAAGGGGAGTTTTTCTGGGGTGGGGTCTGCAACCCTTCTCTTGCAAGAGAAAAAAGGAGGGAGAAGCGAGCAGAGAGAGAGAGAGAGAACTATGATCACCAAGAAAGAAGATCAAGGAGCACAGTGGGTCAACGGACCCTGGACTGGGAACCTCCTTGATCGCGGGGAAGACTGACGCCAAGCCACATGGAGAGCAAGCAGACATGTCAGGCCCACAGACGCTGAAAGCAGTCAGAGGCCTCCCCCTTCCTAAACGGTGCCAACAGAGAGCCAAGAAAGCCTTCCCTACAGGAGGCACCTCCAACACTGGAGCCGAGACACGTCTGTTTGTGAACACCATCCACTTGTGGTATCTCTCTCGTGGCAGCTCTATGTATGATCTATAATTAGATGATCTATAATTATATAATTATTGATTTTAAAAATGGATGCAACTCCATCAGGGAAAAGGGCTTTCTTTGTTATGTAAACGAATCCCTATCGGTAGACCGTGTGTCTTAAACAAATTGCTTTTACGATATAAAAAGTCTATTAGGCCCAGAAGAAAGAAAGCGTAGCTGGAGAAAGATCGATGCCACATGGAGTTGCCAAGGACTCCTGAAAGAGACAGATGTTCCCCCAGAGTGGACGGAGAAAATCTTCCGGAGAGCTTCTAGCCCCTAAACTGTGAGAAAATAAGTTTCTGTTCACTAAAGTCACCCCTTGTGGTTTCCCTGTTATAGCAACTGGGTCCTCCACTTCCTTTGGCTAGCTCAGGTGCATCTCAGTGTTTGTAAGTACTACTGCCCTTCATTGTCACTCCATCCTCTCACCCGGCTTCTCCCGTCAGGCGTCAAAGCCAAACATTTAGCCTCATTTTTGTGGGAGCTTTTCTGGGGGCACATTTCCCGAAACAGGAAATACTGAGTCAAAACGTTTGGGCCATTTCTTAGCGAGGCCGAGACCTCTGCGGTGTATTCCCTGCGGATAACAAGTGACGCTTTGGTGCTCCTGGCGCTATCAGCTCTGGAGTGAGGTGTGGGTCTGCTGGCTTGTTTCAATTAGCAGTTTTCTCTTTGGACCTCTTTCCCGACTCAGAAGCCCTCCTGGGACTCTATCCATTAGTGATCTGAGATGTGAGTGTATCATATAAGCCATCGACATCAACGCTGGACGATTTAAACACTGGGCGATTTTTAAATCCAAAAGGCAGTTTCTTTCAGGTACATTCTGAGTCTATAGTAGATAAATACATATTTTGGCAGAATTCATCCCCCCCCTTCTCTCTCTCTTCACTCTGTACTCTGCATTCACCTGACCTAAGAATCTTGGGGCCCCCGCCTGCTGCCTGACCTACAGATTTGAATTGGTCTGCCTCCACAATCGTGTGAATCAACCCTGGAAGTAAATCAGTGCAGTCCGTTTGTCTAGCTCTCTGTCGGTTCTGTTTCTCTAGACTCTAGAGAAACCCGACTAGGTCAGTACTGGAGCACTGACCCTATCCACTGTCTGGGCTGGGCAGAATCTTCTCAGACAGGTTCTGGGAATAATCTGGGCTTTGTTTTTTTTGGGGGGGGTCCCTTTATTACAACCATTTTTTAGCCTTCTGTGGGTGACCCAGAAGACTGATTGCCTGGCATCGTGTTACACTATAGAATGTGACTCCATCCTGTTCTACTCCATTCCGTTCCATCCGCCTTGTGGATGGAAAAACCAGTCTAATGGTTGGCCAAACCATGAGGAACCAAGCTGACACATAAAATTAACTCCCCTAGTTTCTGCCATTGTCAATTCCTGATAAAATTCTTCTCACCCCTGACTCTGCTTCGCTATCTCAAGGCTAAAAACCCTGAGTGGCTGATTGGCCTGACAGCCCTGAGGTATGTGACTGCGCCCTGGCTTCCCAAGCTTGTGGGCCACTCCCAATGCCTCCCGGAGGCTCCCCAGGTGACTTGCTCACAGCAACCTCAGAATGACAGCTGCCCAGGGCCATTCCAAGTCTTATTACCCTCAGCAGAGGCAGAGACCCTGGACATGGTGACTCTCTTATGTACTTGTGGCCTGGGGTTTGGAACAGCACTGTAGCTATAGGATGGATGGGGCAGTTTGTAACACAATGTTTGTTGTTGTTGTTGTTGTTGTTGGTAGGTGCCATTGAGTTGGTTCTTACTCATAGCGATCATATGTACAACAGAATGACACACTGTCCCCTCCTGGGCCATCCTCACAATTGCTCTTATGTTTGAACCCATTTTTGCACCATGTTTAGTTGATGCCATCCAAAGCTCTCTCGTTCTGCCTGTCCTGCTAGCAAGTTCTGTGTTGGGGGTGTGAGTTCCTCTCTTAATGTGCACACGGGTCCTCCCCTTGGCTGTTCTGATAGTGAGTCCTGATAGTTTCTTCCTCTTTTCTCAGAAATGCTGACAGCACTTAGCAAATATCAGTAAATGAGAAGATATCGGGACACAGCTGTGAATAAATTAGTAGGCACTTTTTCAACTAGTTGGTTCCTCTCTTTCTTTATCTTCCCAGCAGGAGTGGGGTGCAGGACCTGACTTCCCTTTCTTTCAAGCATTCCCTTACCATCCTACCACTGCCCTTGACCCTGGCAGTGGAGACTTACTGCTTCCATTTCTAAGTAGATGTGTAATCTACTTTCCTTTGGGCAACCAGTTCAGTTGGTTTGGTTTTTTGTTTTTTTTCCCATGAGGCTGGGTGGTGAGACTTGCCCTGGTTTCTGGGCTCTCATGTTCACCCACAGTTAAGGCAGACTTCCATTTTTCTCTTCTTATTTTGTTTGTTAGGGTTTTTTTGTCTGTTTGTTTTTTTCTTTTCACCCCAAAACAAAGAACATCAAGGCAGGTATTTAGCAGAGATTGTCAAAATACTGTAGCTGTTGATCTCAAAGTATGGTCTACTGGCCACCTGCATTTAACACCCTAAATTATAAACAAACAACTCCCAGCTCCCCCCAGTTCCCAATCCCCAACCCACTGGAATAGTTTCTGTGGCTGATCTGACTATTAAGTTTGCCGGATGGTACACAGACCCTGGGTCTACTGCCACAGGGTAGCCACAGGCATCAGCACAGTGACTTCTCAGGGGCTGTAGTCCCAGTTTTCAATCTAGCTATCCAAACCTCCTGAGCAAGGGAGGATAACATGAATGTATCGGGAGGCACGTGGACACTTCTTGGGTAGGTGGGTGGGGGGAATGTTCCAGGCACTTCACCAATATTTAATGCCTACCAATTATAAAATGATTAGTGATCAGCTGCAAATCAGAGGTGGGTGGTTGGCACTCGCCCAGAGGTACGGGGAAGAAAGACCTGGCAGTCTAATACACAGTACTGAAACCCTGTTGGAACACAATTCTAGTCTGACACACATGGGTCGACATGAGGCAGAATTGATTCAATGCCACAGGCATGGTGTGCAAGTCCAGGCCAGAAAACACTCGGGAAATTCTCAGTCGAAAAGTTGCATTCACTCTACAGTTTTCTGTCTTCTAAAATAAAAGAACCTCCCCCCCTCCCCCAGAAGAATTTACTTCAGAGAACAGCACTGAAGCTGCAGCTCAGGGAGAGGGACATGTCTGATCAGAGCACATGAGAGCAAATGAAGGGGGAGGAAGAGAGAGTTGAGCACAACCTGGCCACCAAGCCTTGAGGACGATATCCCCACTCTGAACAGCCAGTCCACAGAGAGGACCATATGGCCACCCTATGATGAAACATGACATCCCTCACTGACCCATAGCCCTACAGGGGACAACACTGGAGACACAGTGTGGGAATTGCACCTGATCTGATCACATCACACTGAGGCAAAACACTAAGGGCGCGCAACAGAACAGCAAGGGGAACGCAGCAACGAAGTCCCTAAGGAATACCAAAAATAGACTTTGAGGCCAGGGCTTGGCACCCCATCAGACTTGACCAGAAAACACTCCTAAAGGCCAACAAACAGCCCTTGAACTAACTATGTCTTTTCTTTTTTGTTGTGGTTGTTGTTTTTGTCATTGGTTTGTTGTTTATTTTGATGGTTTTTTTTCTTTTGTTGCTTTGTTTTGCTCTGTCTTGTTTTTGTGCATGTCATTATCTCTGCAGATCTTTCTAAAGATGTTAGGCTAGATGAACAATCTGGAGGAGAAAACAACAGGACTGAGAGTTCTGGGGGGACATGGGAGAGGGGAAGGTGGGGGAAAGGAAGTGGTGTTAACAAACCCAGGGACAGGGGAAAAACAAGTGATCCAAATCAGTGGTGAGGAGGATGTAGGAGGCCTGGTAGGGTATGATCAAGGGTAATGTAACTGTGAGGAATTACTGAAACCCAAATGAAGGCGGAACAAGATAGTGGGACAAGAGGAAAGTAAAAAAGAAATAAAGGAAAGAACTAGGCAAAGGACATTTATAAAAGTCCAAATAAATGTGTGTACATATGTAAATATATTTATATAGGACAATGGGGAAATATATCTATGTGCATTTATTTATAGGTTTAGTATTAAGGTAGCAGATGGACATCGGGCCTCCACTCAAGTACTCCTTCAATGCATGAATACTTTGTTCTATTAAACTGGCATTTCATGATACTCACCTTCCCGACAAGATCGCTGAAGACAATTTGCATAAGCAAATGTGGTGAAGAAAGCTGATGGAGCCCGGCTATCAAAAGATATAGTGTCTAGGGTCTTAAAGACTTGAAGGTAAACAAGTGGCCATCTAGCTCAGAAACAACAAAGCCCACATGGAAGAAGCACACCAGCCTGTGTGATCATGAGGTGTCGAAGGGATCAGGGATCAGGCATCAAAGAACAAAAAGTCAAATCATTGTGAATGAGGGGAAGTGCAGATTGGGAATCCAAGACCCATCTGTAGGCAACTGGACTTCCTCTTACAGAATGGTCACGGGGAGGAGGTGAGCCAGTCAGGGTGCAGTGTAGCAATGATGAAACATACAACTTTCCTCTAGTTCCTAAATGCTTCCTTCTTCCCCCGCCCCGCCCCACCCCCCCCACCCCCAGCCCACTATCATGATCTACCTTACAAATCTGGCTAGACCAGAGGATGTACACTGGTACAGATAGGAACTGGAAACACAGGGAAGCCAGGACGGATGATTCCTTCAGGACCAGTGCTGAGAGTGGCGATAACAGAAGGGTGGAGGGAGGGTGGGGTGGAAAGGGAGAACCAATTACAAGGATCTACATATAACCTCCTGTCCATAGGGAGTGATCAAGATATGACATAATAATAATTTATAAATTATCAAGGGTTCATGAGGGAGGGGGAAGTGGGGATGCAGGGGGAAAATCAGCTGATACCAAGGGCTCAAGCAGAAAGCAAATGTTTTGAGAATGTTGATGGCAACAAATGTACAAATGTGCTGAACACAATGGATGGATGGATAGATTGTGATAAGAATTGTATGAGCCCCCAATAAAATGATTTTTTAAATAAAATAAAAGAGTCAAATGGGTGGATTCATGGAGTCTTCTAGCTCTAATTTCCTACCATTTATGAAGTGGATAGAATTAGTCATGACTACTTCCTGGACATGCATAAAAACAAACAAATAGGAAAAAATCCAAGCAGTCAAAAAAAACATAAAAAATAATTTCAGAGATATCCATGTGCAAACCACAGATATAGAACAATGTTAACATTTGACAGTATTTCTTTTTTTGGGGGGGGCAGTATTTCATTTATCTGCCTTTAAGAAATAATCAATGCCATACAGTTGGTGTCCTCACTGCATCCCATTTGTCTCTGTCCTTTATTGATCTTAAAAGTAGTATGTATCCAAATGGGTGCCTAAGCCAATGTGGTGAAGAAAACTGATTGTGCCCAGCTAGCAAAAGATATGGCATCTGGGGTCTTAAAAACTTAAAGGTAAACAATCGGCCATCTAGCTCAGAAGCAACAAAGTCCATATGGAAGAAGCACACCAGCCTGTGTGATCATGAGGTGTCGAAGAGATCAGGTATCAGGCATCAAAGACCCAGAACAAAAAAATTATATCATTGTGAATGAGAGGGGAGTGTGGAATGGAGACTCAAAGCCCATCTGTAGACAATTGGACATCCCCTCACAGAAGGGTCACAAGGAAAAGATGAGCCAGTCAGGGTGCCGTGTAGCTCCATTGAAACATACAACTTTCCTCTAGTTCTTACATGCTTCCTCCACCCCACCCCCACCCCCGACTATCGTGACCCCAATTCTACCTTACAAACCCAGCTAGACCAGAGCATGTATATGGGTACAGCTAAGAGCTGGAAACAGGGAAACTAGAGCAGATAAACCCCTCTGGACCAATATGAGAATAACTAGCGTATAAAAATTTCTAAACCCCCAAAATCCAGCCTTTGAGTTGTATCCAACTCATAGTAAGCCTGTTTCGGGTTTCTGAGACTGCAACTCTTTAAGGGAGCAGACGGTCTCTTCTTTCTTCTGTGGGGTAGCTGGTGGGTGTGAACCACAGACTTTGTGGCTAGTTGCTAAGTACCTAACCCACAGTGCCACCAAGGCTCCTTAATCTATGAGTAGTAACCGAATTTATTCGCTATTTCACTACTAGTAGACATTTTTAATTTGTGTATTTTTTTAAAAAATACACACTGCTGTTTTAAGCATTATTGTACAAACGTTCCCTTGGACTCAAGCGAGAAGGTCTCTGGGATGTTGTTGCTGGTATTACGAAAACAGAACAAAGCAGCGCCACCCAGTTAACGCTGACTCGTGCCAACCCTGCGTGTGTTCGAGTAGATGGTTAATTCCATATCTTTGCTCTTTTTCTATTGGATTGTTTTATCTTTTTCCGGCTAAATCTAGAAAGTCTTCATTTTTCTGGACGCAAATGCCTAGCTGGTTATGTGGAGGCGCCCTGGTGGTGCAGCGGTCCCATATTGGGTGCCGTCAAAAGGTCTCAGTTCAAGACCACCAGCAGCTTTCTACTCCCGTAGACAGGGCTTTCTACTCCCGTAAAGGCAGGGCTCTCTACTCCCGTAAAGAGTTGCCTTCTGGGAAACTCACGAGGGCAGTCCTGCCCCATCCTGCAGGTGGGACGGCATCGACTTGATGGCATGAGGCTGGTCGGGTCTGCATTGCAGATAGGTTCTCCCAGGCTGTGCCTGCGACTGGGAAGCTTTTTCCTGGGAAGGAACTTTGGGTGGCGGCATTCAGTGTGGTTGAAGGCTTATAATGGTTGCAAAGAATGAAGTCGTACCCACGCTGCAAAAAAACTAAAGAACATTTAAATGTTTATATTGCTCCCTCTTTTGAAATCTCAGACAATGAAAAACCCCGTGAAACGCCAGTTTACTCGGACAGAAATGTAGATCATTAGGCCTTTATTTTTCTACACTTCACTATTATCTTGGCTCCTAAAGTCATCTGTAGCTGCTCCAGCTGTGCAGCACATACAGGGCCCGCGGAGCCTCTCTTCCCACCTCTACATTCAGTGTCGGCAGTGTGGTGCTTGACATTGGCCATGGCAAGACTAATTGCATCTCAGAAATGGCCTGAGGTGACCACTCAGTGCTTGAGCCATTGTGGTGTGATCATCTTAACCAATGTTTGGCCAACTTTTTAAAATGAAGAATCGAGAGAGTAACTAGTTAAGGCTCGTTGGCCCACACAATCTCGTTTTTTTGGAAGAGGTGATTGTTAAGCATATGCCAGCCCAGCACTGGGGAGGGGCTATCCCAGCTCAGTCTAGCGTATCAGCAAAACAGCGGTCCTGATTGGATTCACTGGATAAATCTGATTTGATAAGAGCAGTGCATTAGGCTTGGATACTGTGCACTATTTAAGATAGTCCCCCTCGAGGCACGTGTTTCTTTGCTTCTGGAAACATTCTGTGTGCAGCACCTGGCTGCCATTTCCTGATCCATGTGGCAGAATGGAAGCAGCAGGATTGGGAAGGAAACCTCCTGGTAAATGTCATCATGTCACGACATGGAGTCAACCAGATGCCAACAAGCTTGACCTCCAGTGAACCTTGGGTGTGCGCCAGCAGGCGAGTGCTCTGGGGGCTCTTTGCTGAGGTGGGCTTATTGATCTGAGTGAAAATTGGTGTTAATTATTGGCACTTTCAGACTTGCTGGGCATTATAAAGGATCTCACTGCCATCAAGTCAATTTCGACTTCTAGTCGACCCTGTCAGACAGGGTAGAACTGCCCCTGTGAGCGTCCAAGGCTGTAACTCTTGACGGGAGGAGAAGCCTTGCCTTTCTTCTGCAGAGTGATGGATGGTTTCAAATGCTTACGGTTACAGTTCAACGTAAACTCCACGCCACAAGCTTCTAGTTCATCATCGAAAATTCTATTGGATGCTGACTTCATGGTAACTACAAAGCACATCTTTCTCCATTGCTCTCCTAGTTTTCCAAGTCCAATTGTGAAGTATTGGGCAGAGGAGGAGGGGAAGAGGCTCTCTCTCCCTGTCTTTGACTTATCGCGGCTGCAGTGGCTAGAGGATGTGATGGATTGAATTGGGCCCTCCCTTCCGAAAACTCATGTCTTGAAATCCTGGCCCTGCTACCTGCAAATCTGCTTCTGTTCGGAATGAGGTTTTCTTTCTTCCGCTGTAGTATTTTCAGTGGTCTCGTACGCATGTGCCAGTTGGACATTGAATAAGGAAGACCAAAGAAGAGTTGATATCTTTGAAGAATATTGAAAGTCTGCCAAAAGGACCAATAAATCTGTGTTGGCAGAAATACAGCCAGAATGCTACTTAGAGGGAAAGATGGAGAGACTTTGTCTCACGCATTTGGACTGTTGTTAGGAGGGACCGGTCCCTGGAGAAGGACATCCTGCAGGACACAGTAGAGGGGCAGTGAAAGAGGGAGACGCTGTACAAGATGGACTAACGCTGTGGCTGCCCTGTGGGCTCAGACATCAGAACAACTGTGAGCACGGCGCAGGAGCGGGCACTGTTTCCTTCTGTTGTGCCCAGGCCAGGGTAGCTGGGGGTTGGAAGTAACTCGATGGTACCTGACAATAACAGCATATCTCACGAGGGTATGTTCTGAATCCAATCGCTTCTAACTTATAAAAGGTGCAGACTGGATCCAGACATAAGCCTGGGGAGCAGAGGAAGACGGTGACACAGACAGATACCCCTGTAAAAGCTGGGGTCAATACGCCGAAGAGCGGACATGAATAAGGGAGGCCTTTGGCTCTGAGTCACACCCTCGGTTCAGAATTTTAGCCTCCTCACCTGCGAGAAAATAAATTTCTGCTCCCCAAAACTGGCCCCTTGTGGAATTTGGCTCCAGCAGCCCTGGGAAAGTAAGACAGAATTAATGGCCGGGTGCTGGGCACTCTTGGCACACCACTTTATGCTGGTGAAGAAAGGGCGCAAACCCCAAAATGCCAGGGCCTGACAAAGCCTTTGTGGCCGACTTCAAGAGGCAGTCCTGGAGAAGCCCGCCACTGCGATACGCAGAGCAAACTGTCCAAGGATCTGGCCCAATGGCGCAGTAGGTGAAACGGGGAGCCCGAGGCCATGCATTCTCAAGGTACAAGGACATGTCCCCGACACACAGACAGCACCCAATAAATGCTTAGAGGGTGAAGGAAGGCCTGAGAAACAGACGAGCCCAGAGGATCGGGTCCTGATCCCTCACTTGAACCCCCGCTCTGGGGAAGTGACGCGGCAAATGATGGCAAATGAGAAAAACGATGCACTAAGAATGTACAGATGTGCTTTATACAATTGATGTGTGTATATGTGTGGATTTTGATAAGAGCTGTATGAGCCCCTAATAAAATGTTAAAAAAAAAAAAAACAAAAACGATGCGCTTCCCTTAGCGCCTAACGTAGAAGAGCAGTTCCCATTACTGGGGCGCGAGGCATGGGTTGACATGTCCAAGGCTTGTTGTAAAAGTACACGGGTCCTCTGCAGCCTTGAAGGCTGGGCGTCCGGGTTTGTCAGAAACTTGACCTCCTTCCTTCGTTGGGGGCGGGGGTGGTCAGCAGGATGCCAAAACCAAGCTCCCCCACAGAGTCAGTATTTGTTCACTGCCTACTGCGCACAGTAGGTTCAGCCAGAGGTGGGTCCTGGGGTATGCGGATGAAGGACAGAGGGAGAAAGAGATGCGTGCCGACAGCACAGAGCTGGCTGGGGCTCTGGGGCAGCCATCGGCCATGCTGGCTCCTCAGGGGAAGGCCATCCTCCAGTGAGCCCAGCTTCCAGAGGGATGGTGCGGGTTTGCTGCGGGTTTGCAAGTCAGGGCTCTCCTTCCCCTCCCAGCTTCCTGTGTTCTTTCTTACCTAGTCTGTGGGGAGCGTTGGAAGCAGAGGGCTGCTGGGTTTGTGCACGTTCAAGAAGGGCCCGTGGAGGAAAGGATGCCAGGCTGCTCCGGTCGTAATCCCAGCGCTGTGACTTCCCCCAGTCACTGCTTCTCTTGCCTTTGGACTCTGGACCCAACCACGCCCCAGGTACCTGCAGCAGCACTTCCGGTATCTGCTCCTCAGGTAACTCCTTGCCGATGCAATGCCCTCACCTCCAAACTTCCTCCTACCTGCTGTCCCAAGCGGCTGTTTGGAAACTCCTGGCCTGGTGGGGGGAGTGGTTATGCATTGGGCTGCTACCTACAAGGTCAGCAGTTCGAAACCACTATCCTCGCTGAGGAAGGACAGGACCATCTACTCCTCTGAAGAGTTGCAGTTTCGAAAATTCACCCAGTCCCATAGGGTGACAATGAGCCAGTGCCGATTCAATGGCAGTTATGTTTGGTTTGGGTTTGGAATGGATAATTAGGAGTGATCATGACATAATTTGCTCCAGAAGAAGTCCGGGCGGGCCTGTGGTTAAGCGCTGGCTGCTAACAGAAAGGTGAGTAGGTTGAACCCACCGGCTTCAGGGGAGAAAGCCGAGGTGGTCTGCTTCTATAAAGATTCCGGCCGACTGCTGTCACGTGGATTCCAACTTATAGGACAGAGCACATCTGCCCCATAGGACTGCCAAGGCTGGAATCATTATGGAAGCAGATGGCCTCCTCTTCCTCCGGCAGAGCAGCTGCTGGGTCCCAACCATCCACCTGTCAGTGGCTCTCCATGAGGACTGCAGTTCTGCTCATCCTAGAGGGCTGCGCCGAGTTGGCTTCGACTCGATGGCAACAGTGTCCACGCTTACTAGCTGCCCCCGAGGAGATGCTTTGGCGTCCTGCACCCTCCGCGCCTCCAGCGGCCCTTGGTTGGTCTAGAGACCCGTGATGCACGGGTCCTCTGCACGGTGTTCCTTTGCCACTGCGATTTTTTCCCACTCTTCTTTAGTCTGTCTTGTTTCATGACAGAAACATCTTCTTTGATGGGCAGGGACCAATCGTTGCATCTTAGCTGGTCACTTATAAGCCCCTTTTCCAAGCTTTATTATTATGTGTCTGTGAAAAGTTTCTTGACTTCTTTATTGTAAATTAGGGTTTACATGTCAGATCATCAACTTTATATTCAAGAGTTTACGCTACTAAGAACTACCCCCAGTAAGTTAGCCCTTACACATCGCTTGATTTCGCTTCTCTCTCCTGCGGACCACTGTCTTCCGTTCACCCTCTTTCCCGCCTTAGCCTCCCTGCCTTGGCCAACTCCAAATCTGCCCCCTTTGGTTTTCTCTTTTCTTACATCAGTGGTCTCAGAGAATCGCTGTCCTTTTGTGACTGGCTGATTTCACTCGGCAGCATGGTGTCCAGGTCCGTTCATGCCATGAGCTGGTTGGTGGTTTCGGTGTTGCTTTTAGCAATGCAGAGCATTCCCTGGTGTGAATGTTCCAGGGTGTCTATTCTCCTGCCGGTGGGCATCTAGGTTGTTGCCATTTTCCTGCAATTGCGAACGGTGCCGCAGGAACATGGGGTGTGCATACCTCTGTCCGTATTCTAACTCCTACTTCTTGAAGATCTAGCCCCAGCAGAGGGCTTGTGAATCATACAGAGTTCCTACTCCCAGTTGTGCTCAAATCCTTTCCACAGTGGTTGTCCAAGGTCACGATCCTGCCAGCAGTGTGAGAGGGTTCCCCTCTCTCCACGACTTCTCCACCACGGGTTTTCTAGGTTTCATTGAAGTTGGCTGTCATTGTTGGGATAAGGTTGCTTCTTATCACTTTGATTTCCATACCCAACATCCATTCTGATAAAAAAATACTCAGCAAAATAGGAATAGAAAGATAATTCTTCAACATAAAACCAATGACCATACTTACCTGGCAGGGGAGATACCATGGTCACGAAGGTGATTTTCCCAGGGCGAGCTTATCCATTGCACTCCGGATGTGCTGACCCCTGTGATCTCCCCAAATGTGGGAGACTCGACTGCATAATTTGTGATCGTGGGGGACTGTGTTTGCGCTCTTCCCTGGAAAAACAAACAAATAAACAAAAAACAATGACCAACATGTTCTCAATGGAGAGAGAGTATGCACAGAACGTGAATGGAAACCAGACAAGGATGCCCTTAGGCACCACTCACTACTATTCAATGTTGTATTCGATGTCACAGACAGAGCAACCTGCAAGAAAGGGAAGTAAAAGACAGCCAAATTGGTTAGATAGATGTGGTAGTCCAGTAGACTAGAGAAACAAATTCGTAGCCACTCCTATGTGTATAAGAAAGAGCTTTCTATACAAGAGCAGTTGAATATTGAGAAAACATCCCAGCCCAGTCCAGATCAAGTGCATAAGCTCAATATTAGCCCATATGTCTGACACCCATCCATAAAGTCCTCTTCAGACTCACAAAACACATGCAATGACGCCAAATACAGGAAGATCACAGACCAGTGGGTGGGAAGTCTTGTGGGTCCAGTGGCACTGTAAGCATCTCAGCTCTGGCAGGGATCTCCACGTGGCTTCTCCAGTTTTCAGGGCATGGAGTCTCTCAGGATAGTGCCATGTGTCTTGTCAACAGAGCATTTCTCGGGGAGTAGCGTTGTCAGTAGAGAGTCTCCAAGGGAGTGAGCCAAGCGGGAGAGAGTCTCCAGCCTCCAGGGCGGAAATACAGGAGTTCCCAGAATTCCCAAAAGGCCCTGCCCACACAGAGGTCTCAGAGATATATCTCGATTGACAGACCAGACCCCAGGCCTTCACTTGTAATCCTCTCAAATTGACACCAGATGATGTAACTACCACAGGCAAAGAAGTACTATTTCTAGTGGCCTATGATATGGTCCTATATGGAGGAAATTCCAGACCTCAACAGAAAAGCTACTGGAACTAGGAGAAGGGACTCAACAAAGGGCCAAGGTACAGCAACCATTGCTCCTCAACCAAACAGCCTTTACACTGAACAACAATGTTCTGAAAAGGAAAACAAAATCCTTTCCATGGTGGTTGTCCAGCCACTCAGGCTACTCAGGAAGCCAGGCAGCATCTCTGGGGAAGGATGCTGCCCAGGCCTCTCCTATATGCCTACCGCCTAACTCTCCTACAAGGAGGCTTGTTGGCAAATGGGTTCAGTGCTTGGCTACTAGTCAAAGGTGACTGGTCCTACCCCATCAGCCACTGCATGAGAGAAAAATGTGGCAGTGTGGTCCTATAAAGATTATAGGCTTGGGAAAGCCGATGGGGCAATTCTACTCTGTCCTGTCTATGTCATTGCCATGAATTGGAATCAACTGGTGGCAATGGCTTTGGGTTTGGTTTGGTTTTTAACTCTTCTCGTGAGGACCTTCCAGGGAGGGAGGGGCGGAGGGAAAGGGCAGGAACACCTGAGCCCCCAGTCAAGCCTTCACAAGCCCCTTACCTGACCCATCTAGCCCATCAGGGACAAGGACTGCCGAGAGCAACACGCCTCGGTTCCTTTGAGCACTCAACCTGGGGACGCACCTGGCCTTGTGCAAATACGTCCCAGCATGAGCCTCCTAGGGTGGCTTTCTAGACTCCCTTAATTCAATACCTGAAGGTCCCTTAGGCCAAGAGATATCCGTATAGATAAAACTCTAAGGAGCTCAAAGCTTTCAAGGTAATTGCTTCTAAAAATACCTTTGGGGAAGGCACAGTAAAGTTACACGGAATCCCTTTAAACAGAGCCTAGGAAAAAGCTGGGGCGAACCCTTCTCAAACACAGTAATCTCTTGGGATTGTTTGTCTCCTGTTCTGGTTCTTCAGCCTGGCTTCAGTCATGCCCGCTGTAAGTTCTGCAAAGGAGCTGAGTTTGCTACCCTAAGACTTCTTGCCTGTTCCTCTGCCTGTCAGCTCTTCAGCACCGTTCACTCGTCTTTTGTCCTTGGGGGAAGGAGGAGTTAATGAACCCATCTTCCCGGAACAGCAAAAGCTGCCCCTTGGCAGATGAAAGCACTGCGTTGTTTGCTATGGAAGTGGAAACGTGCGGAGACCCACCTAAGAAGCAAATGTCAATCTTAGGAGCTTAGCGACCTGTAAGGAAGCAAGGGGGCTGGCTTTTCCTTGGCGTGTTTGCATTGGGTGGCTTGCTCTCAGCTATTTCTATGTTCAGGTTTGCCCCGGAATGTTTACTGTCTTTAAGACCGGCCATGAAAATGCCTCTACGTTTTTTTAAAGGCACCCTGATTTGAGCAGGGCTTCCCGTGTGGTCGAGATGAGCTTTTAGCAGTACACGAGAATAAACAAGGGTGGGGCACTATTGGGGCGGGGGTGTCCAATGAGCAGTTGAGGTTTTACAAAATGAGCAGCTGTCATTTTGTCTCAACCAACTATATGCTAAACAGCCCTGGTGGGGCTGTTGGATAAGCATTTGCCTGATAACCACAAAGTCTGATGTTCAAACCCACCAGCTGCTCCAGGAAAGGTTGTCAACCCCAGAAACCCCATACAGGGCCGCTGTGAGCTGACATCGACTCCACGGCCATGGACTTGATTCCGGTTTATACCTTAGCCTCAAGCAAGCACATGTGAAAATATACATCGGTTATGGATTCAGCAGTGCTGGCTTGCATCTTATCCCAGAAAAACACAACTCACGCAAATTACAGGGTTCACGATTCAAACCCACCAGCCGCTCCACAGGAGGAAGCTGAGGCTGTCGGCTCCCATAAAGACTGGCAGCCTCAGGAACCCGGATGGGGTCAGTAGAAGTCAGGATCTGTTTGAGGGCAGGGGATTTGATTTGGGTACTAAGATGGGATAATTACACGTAGTCAATTAAATCTTTAAAAACAATTTTTAATAAGTGTTTTCCAGTTGTTTTGTGATTAATTCATTTTATTTTGTTAAGAGAAGTTAAAAACCACCACCACCACCACCACAACAACAATTCACTGCCTTAGAATCAATCCACTCAGACGCAGACCAACCTGCAGGACAAGGGAGACCTGCCCCCGTGGGTTCCAGGGCTGGGACTCTTCATGGGACTAGAAAGCTTTGTCTTTCTTCTGCGGATCAGCTGGTAGTTTCGAACTGCTGACCTGGTGATGAGCAACCAAATGTGTAACCACTCCACCACCAGGGCTCCTCCAAAGAAACCGACAGTCGTCCTGTATTGCTGGCCCCTGCACTGTGCCGCCTGCGTGAACATCATGGATTGGTGTGGCATGTCGAGGGGGCTCCAAATGTTCCTGAAGACGTTCTGTTACCTCTTCGTTCCACACACTTTCTGAAGCCACCCTGGTACTAGATGCAGTAGATGAACCGATATTGACACACACAGTCTCTAATAGTTGACAGTCCTGGGCGCTTGCACAAAAATGCATGCCGTCGTGGGTCCACCGTTGCAGTACCATGCACAGAAGTGTCTCCCTGCCCCATTCCACCCATGCATCCTCCCCCCCCCCAACCCTCCCAGGTTTTGTATAACGTAAAAATCCAGTTGGCGACAAGTTGTGGTTGCATCAGATGTTGTCCGTGGAGATCTGGGGAGGCGGTCTGACTGAGGTTTCGCAGTTTTTCTCCCTGTGTTTTAGCGTTCCCCCTTTTCTCTGCCTCCCCGGGGAAGCTCCTGCCCTCTCGTGCCCTGCTGAGCCCCTCCGGCGTCCCAGGCTCCTCCGAGAAGCCTGGGCGATGAGTGCCCTCTTCTGGACAACCTACAAATTGCACATTCAAAAAGCATCCGTTGGGTTGTCAAACAGGCTTCGTATATGAAATATTCTTAGTGTGGAACACAAAGGGAAAATGTCTATATATCCCCCACGTCCCCTATCACCGCCGAGCTGCGCGGAGGCTCGGCTGCGTTCAAGATTCGGGCCCACCCGTAACCCACCCGCACGGCCGAGGAAGGCTCTGCTGCGGGAGGGGGCATGGGCGCGAACACTGCGTTGCCGCACTGTGCAAAGCTGCCCACGCCTTAGCCCAGCGCCACGCCCATCTTTGAGGGCTGGCATCCAACTGTGCTGAGCCCTGATACGAGTCCGGCGCGTTAGTGGAGGCCTGTGGGCTGAGCACCAGCCCAGCCTCATTGACGCTGATAGCAAACTAAGGGAGGGGGCAGGGCCCTGCAAAATTGATGCGAAGGACACCCCCCCCCCAAAAAAAAGTGGCTGGTTGCTGTTGTGTAGCTGCTAAGACTACGGCAAAGATTCTCAACCCACGATGTCACTGAAGAATATTTCAAATGCAAAAAACAAGCAAGTAAACTTTGGTTCCAATTGTGTGTGTGTGTGTGTGTGTGTGTGTGTGTTCCCTACTTTAAGGGGACCTGCGGCTTCCAAGTTAAGTACTACAGTGGTGACCTAAATGTCAGTGGTTCAAACCACCCAGCAGCTCCGCAGGGGAAATAACAAGCTTGCTGCCCTCAAGATTGTTGTTGTTGTTGTTAGGTGCCCTCCGATCAGTCGCCACTCACAACCACACTGTATACAACAGAACGGATCATTGCCAGTCCTGTTCCCACCTCACACTGGTTCTTGCTGCCCCTCCACTCTATGAAGCTGATGTCCTTCTGCAGGGCAGGGTCTCTCTGATACCATGTATGTCCAAAGCACATGAGACGAAGCCTCGCCGCCATCCCTGCCTCTAAGTACATCCCAGCTGTACTGCTCCAGAGGTAGATGTGTCTGCACTTTGGGGAATCCGTAGGGCTGCTATGATCCAGAATTGACTCAATTGCAGTATATTGGGTTTGGGTTAAAGATATCTGCATTTTTGAAATCACCACAAGCCGATCAAATCATTGCCTTGTGTACCCATAATTTATCAATGCTTGCAGCTGGGATGATATCAAGGACATCATATATGCAATGAGCACAAAGGTATTAAAAGGACAAGAAAGAAAGGATTAAAGTGCATGTCAGAAGAGACCCTGAATCTTACTCTTTTTTTAATTAATCATTTTATTGGGGGGGGCTCTTACAAATCTTATGACAGTCCATCATTCAATTGCATTAAGCACACTTGTACATATGTTGCCATCAATATTTCCAAAACATTTTCTTCCTACGTGAGCCCTTGATATCTGCTCCTCTTTTGCCCCTCCCTCCCCCACCCTCCCGCCCTCAGGAATCCCTGATCAATTATATATTATTGTTGTTATTTCGTGTGTCCCCCTTCGCCCACAATTCTGTTACCCATCCCCCTAGGGGGCGGGTCTCTCTATCCTCTTACATTCAGCGTCCCTCCTTGAGTGAACGAGGAAGAGTTGCTGAAGAGAAATGTTTCAAAGGGCAACTCGAGAAGACAAAGTAAAGTATTCCAATGAAATGCGCAAAGACGACAGGAGCTGGAGGCACAGGGAATCCGGGGCGGACGATACCTTCAGGACCAGGGGTGTGAGGGGCGATGCTGGGAGAGTGGAGGGTGAGTGGGTTGGAAAGAGGGAACTGATTACAAGGATCTACAAGTGACCTCCTCCCTGAGGGACAGACAACAGAAAAGGGGGTGAAGGGAGATGCCAGACAGGGCAAGATATGACAAAATAATAATTTATAAATTATCAAGGGCTCATGGCAGGGGGAGCGGGGAGGGAGGGGAAAAAAGAGGACATGATGCAAAGGGCTTAAGTGGAGAGCTAATGCTTTGAAAATGATTAGGGCAAAAATGTACGGATGTGCTTTATACAGTTGATGTATGTATGGATTGTGATAAGAGTTGTATGAGTCCCTAATAAAATGCTTTCAAATAATAATTTTTTAAAAAGAAATGCGCAAAGACTTAGAGTTGGAAAGCCCAAAAGGGAGAGCATGCTCAGCATATCGCAAGCTAAATGCACTGAAGAAAATATCCAGACCGCTAATTGACATTTTGAAAGATTCTATCAGCACAGGATTGAACCATTGAGGAAGCATCCAAAGAAGATAGAAGGAAAACAAATTTAATTTTTAAAAAGAACCTAGAAGGAAAACTCCAAGTCACTGTACGGAAAAGGACTAGTCAGGGTTCCACTGTTTCAGGAGGGAGCATATGAGCAAGAACCGATGGTGCTGAAGAAAAAAGTCCAACCTGCACGGAGGGTGTTAGCGAAAAGCAAGGCTCTGGTGTTGACAGAACACGGAGTGCAATGTTCCAATGAGCTTCTGCAGCTCTGGAAGCGCTCACTCATCTCCGCCCAGAAGTTTGGACGACAGCTCCGGAGCCAAACTACAGGAGGAGGTCTGTTCTGTGCACATTCCAAAGAACGGTGGCCCAACAGAATGCAGCAATGATTGAATAGTGTCATGAACATCACATGTAAGTACAATGTTGCTGACGATAACTCGGAAAGATTGCAGCAGTGCATTGGCAAGAAGCTGCTGAAAATTCAAGCCAAATTGAGAAGAAGACTTGGAATGAGGAACATCATTGTTGACATCAGATGGATCTTGGCTGAAAGCAGGGACTACCAGAAAGATGTTGACTTGTGTTCTGAAGGGTGTGCAAAGGTCTGTGATTGTGTGGATTTTAAACCATGGATAGCCTGGAAAACAAGAGGAATTCTAGAGCAGCTCATGGTGCTCACGGGGAGCCTGTACATGGACCAAGAGTCAGCCATCAAACAAAAGGGTTTGAAATCAACAAAGGTGTATGTCAGGTTGTGACCTCTCACCAAACCCACACAAAGGGTCTGCTAGGCAAATAATCAGAGAATCTGAATTCTCTGGAGAAGAAGCTTATAAACAACCTGTGATATGTAGATGACACTACCTTGCTTGCAGAAAGGGGGGAGGATTTGAAGCAACGGTTAATGAAAATCAAAGATGGCAGCCTTCTGTATGGACCGCCACTCGATGTCACGAAAACCCAGACCCTCGTAACTGGACCAGCAGACAAAGTCACGATGAACCGAGAAAGGATTAAAGTTGTCAGGGATTTGCCTGGTTCCACAATCGATGCTTATAGAAGCAGTAGTCAAGAAATCAAGCAGCACGATGCATTTGGGCAAATCTGCTGCCAAGAACTCTTTAACGTGTGAAAGAACACAGGCGGCACTTCAAGGACGAAGGTGCACCCAACCCAAGTCCTGGTCTTTTCAATTGCCTCATATCCTTGTGAAAGTTTCTTGTTGTTGCTGTTGTTATTCGATGTCAAGTCAGTTCCAACTCATAGCGATCCAATAGGTACAACAGAATGAAACGCTGCCCAGTCCCGAGCCATCGTTGCAATTGTTCACAATGTTTGAGCCCACGGTGCAGTCCCTGTGTCAACCCCTCATGTCCAAGGTTGAGGTAGTTAATTTATTGTGCCAACCTGTCGATAAACGCATGTGGGGTTAATTGAAGGGCGGAAGGATAAATGGCTCCGTGAGCCTCGCCTTTCTAGTTCTCAGGTCTCTTGCTTTCTTATGGTCAGACCAGAGTGAAGCTGCCTTAGTCAGTTCCCTGCTTCAGCTGGCAAGGCTCACTTCCTGCAAGACATCCCCATGGAGAAGCCACATGGACCTACCCCGATGCAGCCTTGGGTGCTGGAGCAGCCGTGTGGAGACCCCTGCCAGCGCTGAGATGCTTACACGTTCACTGATTCAGCTTTCCTCCTGCTGTCGGCATCATTGCATCTGTTTTGTGAGATGGGGGAGGACTTTGTGGATTGGTGTTGGACATACGGGCTAATATTGGACTTGTGGGCTTGGGCAGCACTGGGTTGGGATGTTTTCTTGTTGCACACTTAACCTTTATATAAAACTCTGTCTTATACATGAGTTTCTGTGGATTGGTTTCTCTGAAGGACCCATGCTAACACAAAGGTCTTCCTCTTTTTCGGTGTCCTCCAGGGACTGGTCTCTCCTGACAACATGTCCAAAGTACCAAGCATGCTGGCTGTACTTCTTTCAACATAGATTGGTTATTCTTTTGGCAATATTCTCCACCAGCACTGTAATGCAAATGCATCGATTCTTCTTCATGGTTCTTTAGTCAGTGTCCAACTCTCACATGCATGTGAGACAACAGAAAAGATCACGGCTTCCATCAGGCGCACCGAAGGCTTCAAAGGAATGTCCTTGCTTTTCAACACTTGAAAGGGGTCTTGAGCAGCAGACAGACCAATGCCATGTGTCTTTTGATCTCTTGACTGCTGATTGTGGATCCAAGCAAGGCGATAGTGACAACCTCAGGTTTTCTCCAGATATCATCATGCTATCTACTGGTTCAGCTGCGAGGACTTGGGTCTTCTTTACACTGAGGTCAATCCATCCTGAAGGCTGCAGTCCTTGCTCTTCATCAGCAAGTGCATCAAGTCCTGCGCACTTTCAACCAGCAAGGTGGTACCATCTGCCTATGGAAGATTGCTGATAAGCCTTAGTCCAATCCTGATGCCATCTTAGTCTTCATGTAATAATGTGAAAGCTAGATGGCGAATAAGGAAGAACAGAGAAAAAATGATTCATTTGAATTACAGAATCAGTGAAGTACCATCCACTGCAGCAAACCAGCCAGAATGCTTCCTGGAAATGAGGCTGGGGAGACTTTGTGTGATAGGTTTTGGATATATTTTCAAGAGAGACAAGTCCCTGGTATAGGGCATCAGAAGCAAACAAGCAAAGCCCACCTCGTTACCATTACATCGATTCCAACTCGTGCTCCGTAGAACGGAGCGTCAATGAAACAGAGGAAGGGCCTTAAGGAGATGGACCGGCACGGTGTCCACAACATGGGCTTAAACACAAGGTCAGTTGTGAGGATGGCACAGGACCGGGCAGGGTTTCCTTCTGGTGCGCACAGAACAGCGCCTAACAACATAACAACAGCAGGATCATATATCACTCTAAGATGCAGATTTTTGAAGATAAAGAGCATCTTCCACAATCTCTCCGGAACGAATATGGAAGAGTAAATTTTCCTTTGTATCATTCATCAGCGGAGGGGACAGTAGATTACTTGATGGCAGTGGGTTTGAGGTTTCGGGGGAGTGCATCCTAACACTGTAGTTGGGTCCCTCTCCCCTTCGTATATTTTAAGCTTATTTAAATCTACACGCACTCCTTCATTCTTTTTCATCTCAATTTAGCGGTCAACGAATGTACGGTGTCTTGTGGATAGAGCTGCTCCGAGTCTAAATTTGCCACACGTGTTCCAAGCCAACGAGTTCCGCCCAGCTCCATAAAGCCCATTAATTGGGCCCCGACCCCAGGCTGGATCAGACTCTGGTCGATCCCTTTTCTGGACCCTAGGTGGCGCTGTGTTCTTTCGTTAGGAGTCACATTGTTGCTGGTTCTTGGCGATGTTACAAACAGGGTGACAGTCTAACATTTATTTGTTTTCATTTACTAGTTAGAATACTTCATCAAGTTAATTTAATGACCAGCTGTCAAGATGATGAATGTGTTTCCATGGCGTTTTTAAAGCTTGGTTGCAAATTCTTTGACAGGTGTGGGCTTCGTCCCCTCCGTGGAACAACCCACAGAGGACGGCAGGGACGGCTGTTTAATGGAAGACCAGTCACTTGATTTAGAGAGTGAGATCTGGGCTATTAAGTGAAAGTGTGTTGTTTGTTTGGCAAGTAAAACTATTAAATTAATAGATGCATTTGTTTCTCTGAATCACTGTAAGAATCACAAAGTAAGTCATTTTATCGTCTAACATACATTACCATAGCTCTAATGTTTAGGATGGACTGAGGCTTATTCTCTAGTTGATTTCTCAGGAAAGGCACATGAAAAACAATATTCTTTGAATTCTTACATGTTGGTAACAGTTGATTTTTCATGTTCTTTTTTTAAACCTGAAAGCCTACTTTGCTGGATAAAAAATCATCAGCTCACATTTTCTTTCTTTGAGTATCACAGATGCTATATTGATAAGGAACTACATGTGATGAAGGAGGTGCCCTGGTGGTGTGGTGGTTAGAAGTCGGGCTGCTAACCACAGGGCCAGCTGTTCGAGAGCACTAGCAACTCTGCTGGTGAAAAACGAGGTTTTCTAGACTCCCACAAAGAGCTACAGTCCCGGAAACCCACAGGGGCAGTTCCACCCTGTCCTCTAAGGTCCCTGTGAGTCCATATTGTCTGAAAAGCAATGTATTTTGGAGTTTTTATATCCACATCTTGATTCCTTTTTCTTTTGTCCTCAGTATTTGTCATTCTCTCAAATCCTTTTCATCTCTTAATTTGATAATGATTTTTAAAAGGCTACTTCCCTTTCACTTTGTATTTCACTCAAAATGTTCTTATAATTCACTCACGTATGTCACCCAGCTTATTCTTTACTCTGCCATCTGAAACCATGTTTACTTTTCTTTTTCTGTTTTTGCTCTATCACCTAATATTTGAATTTGTCTAATTCTGGTTTATGTTTGTTTGTTTTTCATATCTTGAATCATTTTCTTAATGTCATTTAGTTCCGTTTGAAAGAAAGTTTGCGGTACGGTTCCCCTCCCCCACTTTACCCCATGGGCATCTGTATTTTTGTTTTATATGAGAACTTTCTATGCATTTCATGTTACTTCTTTGTTGCTCACTTTTGAGTAAACTTCATTTCCTGAACTTTTAGAAGAAGACACAGTAGCTCCTTTACTTTGCCGGAACTTCCTCTTGCTCTATGGTTGTGTGTCTCTGTGAGTCTGTGTCTAAGGAGTGTTCACAATGCCGGCAGCTTGTCTTCTGAGACGTCCAGACCATTCCCCGCCAGCCCTTTGCTCAGGGCCTGCTCATTCCTGTCTCTGCTGCCCCTGCCCTGCGCGGTTCGGGTTCTACCATGGATTCTCCTGTTTCAGGCGCCTGGTCCTGAAGGAAAGGCACCTTGCCCGGATGGTTGATGGTCCCTGTGAGTAGACGGCTGCGGCCATCTATGGACCTCTTACAGTCACCCACCATGGAATTGGGCATCTTCTTCCAGGTTCCACAACTGCTTTCAACTGTCCCAGCATGCTTTGCGACGAGCACCTGCTGAATGGAGACCTCGGGATTCCCTGGCTTGTGGGTGCAGGCTGGGTGGCTGTGGTGTGTGCGTACCCGTGTACAGTTCCGGGTTCATGAGATTAACTTAATTTACAGTTTCATTGTAATGAGTGCACACATCGCTTTGGATTCGCTACCCTATCGCTTTCTTTTTATGGGGATTTGGAGTGATTCAAAAACAACACTGTCACCACTGCCATCTGTCCAGAATCTCTCTCGGGCCTGACCATGAAATTCAAAGTCTCCTTCCTTGAAGCTGGCTCAGGTTTATGGTACAGATCCAGGACGAGGTGGCTCATCCCACTGGGGATCATTAGCTGCTTCGTGTGGTGCGTACCATGGTTAATTAAAGCCGAGTGCTCCGGAGCTCTGGGCTCTCTCAAACTACACCGAGCAGTCCAGCAGTCTTAAGGCAGCAAGTGATTCAGCAAATCCGCATTTACACAATTGATGTATGTATGGATCATGATAAGAGTTGTATGAGCCCCTAATAAAATGATTTTTTTTAAAAAAGCTCACCATGACAGTGAGTTTTTTCTAGACCCTCTTCGTGCAGAGAGGGTCAGAGTCTGGGATTCCGAAGAAAAGGCTAATAATGATCTTGGAGGATTGTCAGTCAGGGTTCTAGGAACGCTACAAAGGTGAGCCCAATGCGTCTGTCTCCGGGTATCCTAGCCCTGTCGGAAGTTCCCTGGATTCTGCTCCTTCTATACTCCACTGGTTGTTGGGTGCCACCAAGTCCCTTTCGACTCACAGTGACCTCCTGCACTATCCCGGGGTGGGGGTGGGGGTGTCCAGGTTGTAGGCTTTACCAGAAGGAACTCGGGGTGGGGGGGTGCGTGGTGGGCTACATACTGAGCAGCCAACCTCAAGGGCAGTGGTTTGCTCCCACTAGCCACTCTTATAGAGAACAAGGAGCCTGCCTGCTCCTGTTAAGACATTTAAATTTCAGAAACCCCAAGGGGTGGTTCTTCTCTGTGGATGGGGTCTTTATGAGTTGGAATCAACTCCCAGGCAGTGAGTTTGGGGTGTCTGTTTCTCTACTCTTTATCGGCAGAGGTCACCAGATTTTTACCCTCCCTCAGAGACTTTGGGTGTGTTTGAACCAACAACCCACAGTTGGCTTCAGTGTTAAACCACCAGAGTCAGTGCCTGGGCCCCTGACAGCTGTATTGGGACTTAAACTCTTACCTCTGAGCAGCATAAGGAGCTGCAGAAGGTGGACCAGGAAACTTCCCTCCCTGCCCAAAAATCTCACTGCCATCAAGGCAATCCCCACTCACAGGACAGGATAGAATTGCCCCCGTGAGTTTCCGACACTGTAATGCTTGACAGGATTAGAAAACCTGCCTTTCTCCCAAGGAGGGAAACTGGTGGTTTTGAACTGCTGACCTTGAGGTTAGCAGTCCAATGTGTAAGCATTCTGCCACCAGGGTGCCTCCTGCCTACCGTGGACCATATCCCCAAACCATTAATGATAGTCGGGAGGGCTTTCTGCGGCAGGGACTGTTCACAAGCTGCTGCTCCAGCCGCTCCCTATATGCCAGGGCCATGGACTTGCACTGTTAGAATGTGACGTGAACTCGGCTTCCAACTTGTCCGGTCAGATAAAGAATCACTGTGTGCCTGGAGAAATGCATCTTTTCACATCAAATTCCACTTAGACAGAGGCATGCTAGAGAAAGGGGGAAGGTCTAAAGAGAGAAGGTTCCTTAGATTCAAAACCACAAACACAAAACCTCACTGCTATTGCATCCATTTAGACTCATAGTGATCTTTAGGACAGAGTAGGACTGCTCCTGTGGGTTTCTCAGGCTCTAAGTCTTCACAGGAGTAGAAAGCCTCGTCTTTCTCCTCCGGAGCGGCTGGTGTGTTTGAACCGCTGATTGGGTTTAATTCACTGCTTGCTTGGTTCATTTTTTTAAAGATTTGTTTTGCAGTGAATTCAGTGGCAGGGCAGAGACAGGGCAAGAGTTCCGCGTAAGACACTTCAGTCTGGTGACTGGGGCCAAGCCCTTGAAGAAGGGCAGAAGGGTGGGAAGGTAACATAAGAGCAAGAGGACCGTGTAGAGCTTGCTTCTCTAAGGGAGGCCGTTGCTCCCAGCTTACAGAGGCCTGGCCCTGGGTCTCCCTGTCCTGCACTCTCTGCTCTGGAAACAAGCCCCGGATCACTGGCCACAAACATGGGATCAATGTCCCTGGTAAACCATATCGAGTGACACTGACCAGAAGGGATCAACTATCTCATGAGCATCTTTTGTCATCGTCTTAGTTCCTGCTGCAGACCTGTGTGGGCTTTATCTGAGCAAGGACACTGATTTGTGACGGACAGCTTATGTAAATGACAGAAAACACACACAGCCTGCCCCACATTGGCTCAGAAGCCAAGACATCCTTTTGTTCCTTTGGAATATAGCCCCAGAAAGTGGAATTTTTCTTTTATTCTCTGTAAGACCTGATACAATTGCTCCAAATTTTAAGATTTACCATATTCCAGACCAAATCCAGGGACACATATGGTAGCCAACTAAAAAGGTGGGGGGAGGAAAAAAAATAAAAAAGTAATGGGTAGTGGGGGCACAGGGCACTAACCCACCCAAGGGGAGGGTATTGTTTATATCTCCACAGGGAAAGAGGAACCAGACTTCAACCCAGTGCTGCAAGGTGTGAATGCAACATGCTGGTGTGGAGTAGGGAACCAGTGCAGAGGTCTGAGGGGCCGGGCCCAATTCCAACTAAGTGGACATCTGCCCCTCCCCCCAGAAGACTTTATTTCAGATGACAGCACTGAATCTGCAGCTCTGGGAGAGGGACATGTCTGATCAGAGCACACGGGAGCAAATCAAGGGGGAGGAAGGGAGAGTGAAGCACATCCTAGCCCACCAAACCTTGAGGATGATATCTCCACTCAGAGCAGCCAATCCACAGAGAAGACCACATGGCCGGCCCCACTATGGACACGACATCCCTCACTGACCCATAGCCCTACAGGGGACAAAACTGGAGACACAGTGTGGGAATTCCACCCGATCTGATCCCACAACACCGAGGCGTGGAACAGAACAGCAAGGGGAACAGAGCAATGAAGTCCCCACAGAATACCAAAAATAGACTTTAGGGCCAGGGCTTGGCGCCCCAAAAGACTAAAGTGGAAAACACTCCTAAAGGCCAACAAGCAGTCCTTGAACTAACTACAAGCTTTTCTTTCTTGTTGTATTTTGTTTTGTGTATTTTTTGTCATCAGCTTGTTGTTGTTTTGTTGTATTTTGTTGCTTGGTTTTGCTCTCTCTTGTTTTTGTGCCTGTGATTATCTCCGTAGGTCTGTCTACATAAGACAGGCTGGATGAACAATCTGGAGGAGAAAAAAATGAGACCGACAGTTCTGGGAGGACATGGGAGAGGGGGAGGTTAGGGGAAAGGTAGTGGTCTTAACAAACCCAGGGACAAGGGAACAACAAGTGATCCAAATTGGTAGTGAGGAGGATGTAGGAGGCCTGGTAGGGCTTGATCAAGGGTAATGTAACCGAGAGGAATTACTGAAACCCAAATGAAGGTTGAACACGATAGTGGGACAAGAGGAAAATAAAAGGAAATAGAGGAAAGAGTTAGGAGGTAAAGGGCATTTATAGAGATCTAAATATAGGAATGTACATATGTAAATACATTTATATATGAGGATGTAGAAATAGATCTAAGTGCATATATGTATAGATTTAGTATTAAGGTAGCAGATTGACATTGGGCCTCCACTCAAGTACTCCCTCAATGCAATAATACTTTGTTCTATTAAACTGGCATTCCATGATTCTCATCTTCCCAATATGATGGCTGAAAACACAGTAGGTGCATAAGCACATGTAGTGAAGAAAGCTGATGGTGCCCGACTAGCAAAAGATAAAGCGTCTGGGGTCTTAAAGTCTTAAAGATAAACAATGGCCATCTAGCTCAGAAGCAACAAAGCCCACATGGAAGAAGCACACCAGCCTGTGTGATCACGAGGTGTTGAAGAGATTAGGTATCAGGCATCATCAGAAACAAAAAATCATATCGTTGTGAATGAGGGGGGTGTGTGGAGTGGAGACCCAGAGCCCATCTGTAGGTAATTGGACATCCCCTTACAGAAGGGTCATGGGGAAGAGATGAGCCAGTCAGGGTGAAATGTAGCAACGATGAAACATATAACTTTTCTTTAGTTCCTAAATTTCCCCCCCCCCCCCCCCAACTATCATGATCCCAATTCTACCTTACAAATCTGGCTAGACCAGAGGATGTACACTGGTGCAGATAGGAACTGGAAACACAGGGAATCCAGGGCAGATGATCCCTTCAGGATCAGTGGTGAGAGTGGCAATACCGGGAGGGTGGGGTGGAAAGAGGGAACCCATTACAAGGATCCACATATAGCCTCTTCCCTGGGGAATGGACAACAGAAAAGTAGGTGAAGGGAGAGGTCACACAGTGCAAGATATGACAAAAAAATCATTTATAAATTATCAAGTTTCATGAGGAAGAGGAGAGCAGGGAGGGAGGGGAAAAATGAGGAGTCAATGCCAGGGGCTTAAGTGGAAAGCAAATGTTTTGAGAATGATGAGGGCAATGAATATACAAATGTGGTTTACACAATTGATATATGTATGGATTGTGATAAGAGTTGTATGAGTCCCTAATAAAATGATTTTTTAAAAAGAAGTACCATATTGATGTTTTGACAATGAAATGTTGAATATGTCACAAAATGTTTTAGGAAACCCGGTGGCATACCTGTTGCGTGTTAGGCTGCTAACAGCAAGATCATCCATTTAAAACTACCATAGGGAGAAAGACAGGACTTTCTACTCCCATAAAGAGTTACAATCTCAGAAAGGCACAGGGGATGTTTTACCCTGTCATATAGGGTCAACATGATCTGGCAGTGAGTTTATCTATTTTTAAAATGAAAATGTAGATGGATTCCTGGTAGCACAGTGGTTAAAGTGCCTGACTGCTAACTGAAAGGTTGGTGGTTCAAACCCACCAGCTACTCCATGGGAGAAAAATGTGGTTGTCTACTTCCACAGAGGTTACAGCCTTGGAAACCCGATGAGGCATTTTTACACTGTCCTACAGGACTTCAACAGCAGTGGATTTGGTTTGAATATATGAAGATGTGTCCATATAAATACATGAAAAATAAAATTCTGAACACAGAGAATGGAAATAATTATGGTACAATGATCTTCAGTCCTACGACGTAGCTCTCCTTTTCCTGAAAGAACTGGTTAAAAGCCTCCTCAGTGGCGGATTCCATGGCACTTTGACGAGGAAGAAAGCGCAGAGGCTCTGATGGAATCCAGAGGACACAGAGCCTCTGATGCTGTTAGCGGCCATAGAGTGGACTCTGGTTCACAGCGGCCTTGTGTGGGGACCTGCCCATCTTCATGACGGTGAGATGGTTTCCGAGGGAGGCGCAGGAAGGCCCGGCAAAGTACTGCGACGCAACATGCCAAGACCTGGAGTTGGAAAACCCAAAAGGAAGCACACAAGTCGCACTTTTCAAGCTGAAAGCACTAAAGAAAAACGTCAAGCCTCGAGTTGCCGTATTGAAGAGGCGAAACACTGTGACACAGTGGATATGCACTAGGCAGCTAACCACAAAGTCACTGGTTTGAAACCACCAGCCATCTTCAGAAGCAAGATGAGACTTCGACTCCTGGAAAGAATTACAGTCTCAGAAACACCCAGCGCGGCTCTGCCGGTGCTCACAGCAGGGCGCCGACACTCAGAAGTGAATCCCTGACCGTGAGGGTGCTGGTTTTGTTTTTGCTTTTTTAATGGACAAAATATCAAATGACACAGAAAGCCGGTACAGGAAATGGAAGATTCACTCAGAATCTCTGTACCAAAAAGAATTGCTCAATATTGAGCCATTTCAGGAGATAGCACATGATCAAGAACCCACGGTACTAAAGGAAGAAGTCCAGGATGCGCCGAATGCATTGTCGGAAAACAAGACTCTGGAATTGGTGGTATTAAACAAATGTATGCATTGCAGAAGGTGGTCATTTGCACGAGTCAAGAGACGTGGAAGACAGCCACCTGGCTCTCGTATTGTTGCATGCTATCAACTCAGTTCTGACTCATAGTGACCTGGTAGCAGCTCTGGTGTACAGAGGTTGACATGCTTCTGGAAGCTGACTGCCCCTTGGTTCTCCCACAGAGTGGCCAATGAGTGGCAAACCCCAGCAGTTTAGTTACTAGCTCTGATGTTTTTATCAGCTCTAACGTTCAAACTCACTGTCTTACAGTTGATTCTGACGCACGGCAACCTACATTTAAATATGGTGCTGCCATTTTACACCCACTGGAATCTAGGGTGAGCCAAATAAATGCTTATTTTTTCTTTTTAAAATCACTTTATTGGGGGCTCATACAACTCTTATCACAATCCATGCATACATCCATTGTGTCAAGCACACTTGTACATTTGTTGCCTGCCATCATCATTCTCAAAACATTTTGTTTCTATTGGGCCCTTGGTATCAGCTCCTCATTTTCCCTCTCCCTCCCTGCCCCCCACCTCATGAACACTTGATAATTTAGAAATTATTGTTATTTTGTCACTTCTTACACTGTGCAACATCTCCCTTCGCCCACTTTTCTGTTGTCTGTCCCCAAGGGAGGAGTTTATATGTAGATTCCTGTGATTGGTTCCCCCTTTCTACTCCACCTTCCCCTTAACCTCCTGGTATCGCTACTCTCGTGATTGGCCCTGAGGGGTTTCTCTGTCCTGGGTTCCCTGTGTTTCCAGTTCTTATCTGTACCAGTGTACATCTTCTGGTCTAGCCAGATTTTTAAGGTAGAATTGGGATCATGATAGTGGTGGGAAGAAAGCATTAAAGAACTAGAGGAACATTGTATTTTTCATCATTTCTACACTGCACCCTGACTGGCTCATCTCCTCCCCTTGACCCTCCTGTAAGGGGAATTTCAGTTGTCTACAGATGGGCTTTGGTTGTCCACTCTGCACTCCCCCTCTTTCACAGTGATATGATTGTTTGTTCTCTGATGCCTGGCACCTGATCCCTTTGACACCTCATGATCCCACAGGCTGGTGTGCTTCTTCCATGTGGGCTTTGTTGCTTCTCAGCTAGATGACCCCTTGTTTACCTTCAATCCTTTAAGACCCCAGATGCTAGATCTTTTGATAGCCAGGCACCATTAGCTTTCTTCGCCACATTTACTTATGCATCCACTTTGTCTTCAGCGATTATGTCGGGAAGGTGAGCATCATAGAATGGCAATTTAATAGAACAAAGTGTTCTTCCATTGAGGGAGGACTTGAGTAGAGGCCCAGTGTCCATCTGCTACATTAATACTAAACCTCTAAATATATGCACATAGATCTACTTCCCCATCATATATATATATTATATATGTACATGCCTTTAGTTAGACCTCTATAAATGCCCTTTGCCTCCCAGTTCTTTCCTCTATTTCCTTTTACTTTCCTCTTGTCCCACTATCATGCTCAGCCTTCATTTGGGTTTCAGTAATTCCTCTCAGTTATATTGCCCTTGATCATGCCCTACCAGGCCTCCTACACCCTCCTCGCCATCGATTTTGGATCACTTGTTGTTCCCTTGTCCCTGGGTTTGTTAATACCCACTTCCTTTTCCCCTCCTCCGCCTCTCCCATGTCCCTGCCAGAACTGTGGGTCCTGTTGTTTTATCCTCCAGATTGTTTAACCCACCTATTTTGTCTAAATAGACCTGCAGAGGTAATATGCACAAAAAGCAAGACAGAGCAAAACAAACAAGAAAAGAAAAGAAAACAAAAACAATGACCAAAAAAAGCCTGTAACTAGTTCAAGGTCTCTTTGTTGACCTTTAGAGATGTTTTCTGGCCCAGTGTGATGAGGTGCCACACCCTGGCCCCAAAGTCTATTTTTGGTATTCCCTTGGGACTTTCTTGCTCTGCTCCCCTTGGTGTTCTGTTGCACGCCCTTAATATTTTGTCTCGGTGTGGTGGGATCATATAGAGTGCAATTCCCACACTGTGTCTCCAGTGTTGTCCTCTGTAGGGCTATGGGTCAGTGAGGGACGTTGGGTCCCATAGTGGGGCCAGCCATATGGTCCTCTCTGTTCATTGGCTGCTCAGAGCAGGGATATTTCCTCAAGGCTTGGTGGGCCAGGAAGTGCTCCACTCTCTCTTCCTCCCCCTTCATTTGCTCCCATGTGCTTTGATCACACATGACCCTCTCCCTGAGCTGTAGCTTCAGTGTTGTCCTCTGAAGTAAATTCTTCTGGGGAAGTGGGGTGCTGTCCACGTAGTTGGGATTGGAACCGGCCCCTTAAATAATTGCTTTGTGGTACCACTTTGTCAGCTGTGTTCATAGACGAAGATTACATGAGATAAAGTGGGCGGTGGGGTAGGGAAGAGGATTGTGCAGACTAGTCCACTGCTTGGTAGAGTGTCAAAGTTCAGTAAATATTCACTGTCCTTATCATGTTTTTGTTATGGTGAAATATGTAACAAAACATTTCAACCACTGTTAAGTGTACAATTCAGGAGCAATAAGGACACTCACCATGCTGTACAACCATCACCACTCACTGTTTCCAAATTTTCCTATGGCCCTGTACAAACACTCTGTAGCCCGTGAGAAATATCCTACCCCATTCCCTCCTTCTGCTCACACCTGGTAAGGACTAGTGAACGTTGATCTCCCTGCATTTGCCTGTTCTAAAGGTCTCCTGCGGGTCGGTCATACAGTACTTCTCCTCTGGGTTTAGCATAGCATGTTCCAGGTTCATCAATGTCATAGCGTACATTAGAACTCAATTTCACTTTCCTGTCTCTGTAAGGCCCCTTTGCTTTCTTCATGTGTGATGTTCTTGATGTCACTCCACAGCTGATCAAGTCTTCTGTCATTTGTGTTTAAAACAAGGGAATAAGCCTGGAAGGAAGTTCTGAAATTTAAGAAGGAATTATAAGAAATAGAGGGAATACTGTGGAGAAATATAAATTATATTGCACATATAAAATAAGATGTAATTGAAGGGTCAAAATATTTCAGACAGAATTAAACTCCTGGACACAAACAGCATAACACTGGGATCACCACATTTGCCCCAGGACACTGTGCCAAGCAACTGGAGCATGCTTGTGTCCCTGGGTGCTGGCCTTCCTGCTCATTAATCCTCCCAACAAGCTTACTAGTGGGGTGATGTCGGAATCCCCATGTTCCCAATGAGAAAACACACCTAACCAAGAAGTAGCAGACCTGAAGCTTACCTCCAGGAGTTTCCGAGTCTACTCTTCTATCCTCACTGGATATGTTTTGTGTGGAAAATATTGGCAAATGTAAAGTCACTCCCTAATTTTCACTACTCAATACACCCACCCACCCCCACCACAAAATTCTGAAAAAGCAAACACCCAATTGGAATATAAAGTCTACTCTCTTGAAACTCAAAATGTTATCAGTGAATTTAATAGTATCCTGAGCATATTCCTCTCCCTCTTACTGTCTTTTCAACGATCGCATTGTTCGTATTACTTCTCTGCCTTCAGCAGTGCTCACTGTTAATTTTGGTTAGAAGTGAAGATGACCTGTTGGATACTCTTCTCAACTGTGAAACAGGTAGGAGGAGGAGATGGATGGCTGTTCCATTGCTAGGAATGTATTTTTCTCTTCTGGGGATCTTTGTGTGCAAGTAAACATCTGTGTCACATGTTTGTGAAAATTAGGTTCAGAGTACATAAATGTGGATTTTCAAAATACATGAGTTAGGTACTTCTGCTTGACAAAAGTTTTTAAAACAAAAAAAGTTTTCACATAAACTTTTGCCTTTGAATATTCACTTGCTTTATGAAAATTGGATACATATTGAACTTTCTAGAAGTGATCAAATGACTTTTAAAAAGATGCATGTATAGGAATGCCATTTCCACCACGTGGAGGTGGTCTTCCTCATCTGGATAATGTGCCAGTGTCTTTGTGTTGTTTTTGTTTAAGATGTAATAATTTATGTAGCAACGATGAAACATACAACTTTCCTCTAGTTCCTAAATGTTTCCTCGCCCCCAACTATCATGATCCCAATTCTACCTTATAAATCTGGCTAGACCAGAGGATGTACACTGGTACAGAGAGGAACTGGAAACACAGGGAATCCAGGGAAGATGATCCCTTCAGGACCAGTGGTGTGAGTGACGATACTGGGAGGGTGGAGGGAGGGTGGTTTGGAAAGGGGGAACTGATTACAAGGATCTACAGTGACCTCCTCCCTGGGAGACGCACAACAGAAAAGTGGGTGAAGGGAGACATTGAACAGTGCAAGATATGACAAAATAATAATTTGTAAATTATCAAGGGTTCATGAGAGAGGAGGGAGCGGGGAGGGAGGGGGAAAATGAGGAGTTGATGCCAGGGGCTTGGATGGAGAGTGGATGTTTTGAGAATGATGAGGACAATGAATGTACAGATTGCTTTACACAATTGATGTATGTATGGATTGTGATAAGAGTTGTATGAGCCCCTAATAAAATGATTTAAAAAGATAAAAACAGATGTAATAATTTAAAGAATAAAAAATACATGTATACATATATTTCAGTCTCAACAGAGACTAATATCATGTCACTATAGTATGCATAATAAAATCTCATTGATTTAAATCTGCTACTGATTCTGAATGTTGAATAACTCAGATTATGGGTTGTATCCAATTTGTGGTGAAGAGAAATCAGTATGGAATATGTGTGAGCTCATATGCAATCTTTTTAGCTTTGCACCCAAGTTCATTGGCCATGCTTTTTTAATATCTAGTTGTGGTCTGGCACACAATAGTAACAAAACAGCCTATGAACATTGTGGGGGAAGCCAGTCCCCACAACTAATCACAGATTCGATAGGCGCAATTGTACGGTTGAGATATATAAAGATTATAGTAAAGTCATAGAGAATGAGAGAGATAGAAGAGAGTGAAATAAAGAAGTCAGACAGTTCATGGTAGCATGCTCACCTCCTCAGTGGCCATGATCTTACCAGCCAGGTCTGCGCACACCATGGGCCGAGGGCAGGGAAGAGAGCAGGAGCGAGGTGGGAGCTGGAGGGAGCCGGCAGGACAGGGGGTGTTGATTACAGGCTACCACACATGTCACGAGAAGGGGTTGTACAATAGGCAACACAAGCTTTAGGAGGGGGATATACAATGGGCATAAGCGTAACAGGAAGGGGATGAACTAGGGGTGTGCACATGATAGGAAGGGGAGGGACTAGGGGGATACATGTGACAAGAAGGGAGCACCCTAGACTCAATATGGCAGCCTAACCTTGGTCACTTTGAGTGGGCTGGACCCTCCTTCAGGAAAACAATTTACTACTATCCTTATCAGAAGAGAGTGGGCCCTACTTACTATGGGAAAAACAGTGGTGTCTGCTTGCCCTGGATGGCTGATAACCCTTAGGGAGAATAACCCCTGACCTACTTCTGTTGACCTCCAAGTGTATCCTCATTTGCCACATGAGCAAGCAGCTAAGTTTGGCATATCTTTGGGGGAGACAACTTGGGAGAAAGCTTTCTGTTTCCCACAGACCATTTACACGAATAGTCTCAATTGCCCTTCCCGTTTTTCCACTCAAAAACCTGTACCTAAAAGAATGGGTTCAATTTTGCAACTGTATATTTGTGTTTCCTGGTGGCACATGGCTGTGTTTGGGACAACTGCGGTGTTCCCGCTTAACACGGCTCAATGAAATATGCCCACAAGTTCCCTCGGCTGCCTGACGCGGACCTATGAGCCTATCGCCACTCCTACCATGCTCAGGTTAGTACTCGGCCTGGGCAAAATAAGTTTCAAGTAGTATCTGCTGCAGAACCCAGAAAAGAAAATATACTGCAGGAAAAGAATCTGTTCTACAGCCAAATACAAACTCCCTTGGGCGAGTTCCAGAGACTGGTCTGCGGTATTCTCAACCCCACCCCGCACAGGCCCCCTGCTGCTCAGCCTGCACTCCCCAATCCACTGCGCTCCTGTTCCTGACCCACTCCTGGGTTTCTGAGCATCTGGGATTTACAGCAAGCGTCTGTGGACTGTCTTCTTTGAAGGCCTGGTGCTAGCTCGCAGTTGTCAGGGTAACAACATAGCTGAAAGGAGAGCTATCACTCAGGAGTTTCCACGGGAACTGCTCCCCTCCAGGCAAGTGCGGGGCGGCAGCACCAGGAAGCCAAAGAGCCCGCTGGGCAGGACTCACTCAAGAGGGCTGGGCATGTCGGGGTTCCGGGAGGCTACTGGGTGTGGTCACGTGGCTCCCTGGAGCTCTGGACCAGTGTAATATATATATGTGCATATATTAATATATATTAATGGCAAACAGCCATTAATTTCCTTCGGCTTGATAAAAATCCAGCCGCTCTCCAGCAGCTGCCGCACTTTGGAAACGAGGATTTGCAGGCAAGCCCCGGCAGACAGGTTGGGCGTTCAAGACCACCGTGAAGGGACGGCACGTTGGGTGTGCGCGATTCAAACGTCCAGGGCAGAGAGGAGTGGCTGCGCTTTGCACGGGGCGCGGGACAGCCCGTCAATGTGCAGCAAATCCAAGAACAAATGGGGTGCGCAGTTGCGGCGTCCCTTTGAGATGTCTGGTGGTCTGGTAGGCACCTGCCTCTAGTTTTTGTGTTAGAAACGCCCTTGGAAGGGGTACAGGATTTGGGCCACCCAGCTAGGAAACAGGTTCCTGGCGCGTCCCTCTCCAGAGCCCGGACCTGCAGTCCCTGCGCTGCGCGGCGGAGGCGCGGTCCCTGCGGGGAGCCAGCAGACCTCGGCCAGCTGCCTGTCGTCGCTGCGCGTTGGGAACCTGGGGGCGTGGGGAGGGGGGGGCGACCAGACTGCCTGGCCTGGTCCTTAAACCCGGCAGCTGCGTTGGCGGCGCCCGAGGAGCAGCTTGCAGGAAGGGAGACGCTTTCCGCTTGTCGCTTGTCCCTGCCTGAAGGGCCCTGCACCCCTGCTTTCCTGGGCGAGGGGAGCGCACCCCGCAAACCCCGTGGGAAACGTGAGTATCCGGGGTACCCAGAAAGGCTTCCCCTGGGCGGTCAGGACGCCCGACCAGCCTGGGCTGGGTGAGGGCCGAGGGGCGTGGGGTCTGCAGGGGTGACGCCCTGGCGGCAGGGAGGGAGGCTGGCGCTCAGCTTGGGGGCCGGTTCTCTGTTCTCAGGGCCGGCAGCATGCAGAACTTGGGGGCTACGGAGGCAGGGTGCGCAGTCCTTCTAAAAAGGGAGAAGCGCTGGTAGACGATTGACGGGAAACAATGAGACTAGGCCGGCTCTTTCCCGCTGGAGGGGACCGTGTTTGCTGCGCAGTGGCCGCCGCCGCGGTGCTTGCGATGCACACACCGGTCTTGGTCTTTGAGTTTCCTTTGAGATTTCAGGGCCTCGGGAACTTGAGGCACCACGCCGCCCGTGCCTGGCACTCTGCTCCAAACGGCAGGCATTTCACAGAGATCATCGCTAATGCGGAAAGGGCTCAGGTCTCGCCTGTCTTTCTTGAGAATGAATACTCCCGAAGCCAAGGGGCGTGGTCTCCCCTGTGACTAGTTATTGTTAGAGGGCGCCTTGAAGTTCAATTGAGCTTTTCTATGTATTTCTGGGTAGCACTTGCAAATTCGCAGAGCTGGCATGCGTGAGTCCCTCCCTCGGTGGTTTCCCCATTTCTTAAAGCACCTTGACTTTTCCCTAGGGGTTTCCAGGGCGGTTAATCAAATCGGTCCATAAGGTTATAGTCAATGTCGTGTGTGCATTTGCCTGTTGGTTTGATATCAGCTCCTGAAAGTCCAACCCTGGCCATCTCCGTGACCCACACTCGAGATCTGATGTTTGGTCTCGAGAGTTCTCTTCTTCCCTAGGAGCAACTGACCTCCGGTTCAGTTTTGAGGACTCCTGTTTCCTTATGCATGCAAGGGATATAAAACCCCAACCAAACCCACTGTTATCAAGTCAGTCTGACTCACAGCTACCCCCTGTGGGTTTCTGAATCTGTAACTGTTTATGGAAATAAAAAGCCCAGTCATTCTCCCCTGGAGCTGCCAGTGGTTTCGAGCTGCCTGGCGTGACGATCATAGGCCAATGCATACGCACCACACCACCAGGCCGGCTCCGATACAACGGGAATAACCGAGTAACAGAGAGCTAAATGATCGTTAGTATTGCTCTTCCAGTTCCCATTACATAGCTTTGGGTTATAAGCTGACATGTTAGGATTGGCTTCCTGAGAGCAGGTAGGGAAGAAAATGAGAAAATATCTGTCAGAAAAGTCAGAAAATATCTGTCAGAAAATATCTGTCAGAAAAGCTGTCATCAAACCTTGACTTGAAAACTGCCTAAGGACCTATATTATGCCTGGTGGCGTTTGATCAAGTGCTATGTATCAGAGGAATTACTGAGAGCCGAATGGAGGGTGAGCCTGATAGTGGGACAAGAGAAAGGTGAAAGGAAATAGAGGAAAGAAGTAGGAGGCAAAAGCTGTTTACAGAGGTATCGCTATAGGCATGTATATATGTAAATATACTAATTTATAATGAAAGGAATAGACGCCAATGTACATATATTTATATGTTAAATATTAAGATAGCAGATGGACTTTGGGCCTCTACTCAAGACCTCCCTAAAGACAAGAACACTTTGTTCTAATAACCTGGCACTCTTTGATACTCCTGAAACGATCGCTGAAGACAAATGGGTGCATAAGCCAATGTGTTGAAGAAAGCTGATGGTGTCCGGCTATAAAAAGATATAGCATTTGGGATCTTAAAGGCTTGAAGTTAAACAAGCAGCCATCTAGCAGGGAAGCAACAAACCCTGCATGGAAGAAGCATACCAGCCTGTATGATCATGAGGTGTAGACAGGATCATGTATCAGGCATCAGAAGAACCCAAAAGAGCAATCATATTAATGCAAATGATAGAGGTCAGAGTGGAGACCCAAAGCCCATCTGTAGACAATTGGCCATCCCCTGACAGAAGGGTTACAAGGAAGGGACAATTCAACCAGGGTACAGTATAGCACCAACAAAATACACATCATTCCTCTAGTTCCTGAATGCTTCCTCCCCTCCACTACTGTGACCCAGTTCTATCTTACATATTTGGCTAGACTGGAGTACACACATTGGTACACATAAGAGCTCTGGACACATGGAATTCAAGACAGTTAAAAGCCTCAGGAACAGATGTGGGAGTAGCGATATCATATGGGTAGGGGTATGTAGGGTGGGAGGGAGGGAAGAGGGAACCCATCACAAGGTTGGATATATAGCCCCCCCACCCTAAAGGGGATGAATAACAGAAATATGAGTGAAGGGAGACAATGGACAGTATAAGACATGAAATAACAATAATGTAATTGATCAAAGATTCATGAGGGTGGGAGGGTGGGGGAAAGAGGGGGAAAAGGAGGAGCTGATGCATAGGGCTCAAGTAGAAAGAAAAAACTGGAAATGTTGATGGCAACATATGTACAAATGTGCTTAATACAAGTGATTGATGGATTGTTATAAGATTTGTAAGAGCCCCCAATAAAATGATTAATACAAAAAAGAAAGAGAGAAAGAAAATTGCCCAAGGACAGATGAACTACCTGTCTGTGGGTTTGATTCTCAGGTAAAGAATTAGAACTTTAATGGTCCTTTCAATTTCACCAAGGGATCCATGTCCCAGGGGAAAGATTGAAGCTCCTCTGACCCAGACAAGAGGGGTGAGAGTCAGTGTTTTACTTTGCCCCTAATTTTGGTTTTCCACTTGGGAAGATGGTTTCTCCAATTTTTGCAATGAGTTCCTTGTTAACCAAACCAGATTATGATTTTTTTTAAGTATCATGGAAAAAGTGAATATCATTTTCAGATATTAAGTACGGCATAATGGAACCAGAAGTAAATTTGACTATTAAATCATACTCTCGTTCAATAATGGTTAGTGTACTATTTCTGGTGGTGACCACTGAGTTTTGGGGAAATTGGAGGCGAAGTTCAAAAAGGGCTACCAAAACCCCTTACGAAGCAGGAAAGAGAGACGCTAAAACCCAGACTACTTTAGGGAAAGAATGAAGACAAGAGTCGGGAGCATGGTGTTTACTTGTTGGCCTGTGATCTTACATTTGTATGTTGAAACCAACAGCCCTTCAGAAACCAACAAGGGGGTCACTATGAGTCGGCATCGGCTCACTGGCAGCAGGAGTTACTACTGGGGAACCTTGGTGGCATAATGGTTATGCAGGGGGTGCCATCCCAAAGGTCAACGGTTTGAACCCACCAGCCACTCTGCAGGAGAAAAAGGGTTTTCTACTCCAGTAGTGAGTTACAGTCTCAGAAACCCACAGGGGCAATTCTACCCTACAGGGTCACTATGAGTCCCTATCAACTCAATTGCAGTGCATTTGGGTTTTGAAATCTATATATATTTTTAATACATTTTATTGGGGGTTCTTACAGCTCTTTAAACAGTCCATGCATCAATTGTATCAGACACATTTGTACATATATTGCCATCATTGTTTTCAAAACATTTTCTTTCTGCTTGAGCCCTTGGTATCAGCTTCTCTTTTTTTTCCTCCCACCCTTGGGAACCCCTGATAAATTATTATTAACTTTATATCTTACACCATGTGCTGTCTCCCTTCACCCACATGTCTGTTGTTCATGCCCCTGCAGTGGGGTGGGGTTGGGGGAATGTTATACATCTATCATTATAGCCGGTTGCCAGGTTCTCCCCCTTCTTGGTATCACCACCTTCATGGTATCACCCCTCCCATTACTGTTCCTGAGGCGCTTATCTGTCCTGGCTTCCACATGTGGCCAGTTCTTACCTCTGTACCAGTGTACATGCCCAGGCTAGCAGGATTTCTAAAGTAAAACCGGGGTCATGATAGTGGGGGAGAGGAAGCGTTAAAGAACTAGAGGAATGTTGTGTGTTCCGTTGGTGTTATTATACTGCACCCTGGCTGTCTCATTCTTCCTTTGTGACCTTTCTGTGAGGGAAGGTCCAATTGTCTACAGATGGGCTTTGGGTCTCCACTCGGACCCCCATTGTTTGTATTGATATAGTTGTTTGTTTGGGGTCTTCTGATGCCTGATAACGTGGACACCTTGTGATCTCACAGGCTGCTGTGCTTCTTCCATGTGAGCTTTGCTGCTTCGCTGCTAGATGGCCGCTTGTTTACCTTCAAGCCTTTAAGACCCCACATGCTATATCTGCCGTGCGGGGTTTTGAAGTCTTTACCGAAGCAGTAGGGCTCTCTCCTGCAGAATCACCTTCCTTTCGATGAGCAGGCTAGCAATATAGTGCGGTGCACCTTCATATCCCTGACGTTCATGAATCCAACCAAGCACTGACCCAAAATATTCTGAGGGGGGAGCGAGGAAATGGTCAAAGTAGTCCCTCAAAGGCTAAGAGGAAGACTAAAGTGCTATTTACGCAGCAGTGGTTACGTTGGGCTGTTACCTGCAAGGCCAACAATTTGAACCCACAAGCCATTTCACAGGAGAAAGACAGGCCTTTCAACTCTCGTAAAGAATTAGTCTTGGGAACTCATAAGGTCATCGCACTCTAAGTTGGCATTACTTAAGCCCCGAGTGAGACCATCTTCCCTTTCAGTGATGAGGCTCTGAGAGACCCTGTATGCAAGGTGCCTGAGACTCAGTACCCAGGGGACAAGCATTTGCCCTAGTGTGACTGTGCACAGGCCAGCTCTGCTGGACGCAGCTGTTTCGATCCAGGTTGCACTGTGAAGAAATGAACTCAGCTGGTTGAACAGCTGCCCATTTTCACTTCCCCACAGGCCCGGGTAAGCAGGCCAACCATCCCACAGGCCCGGGTAAGCAGGCCAACCATCCCACAGGCCCGGGTATGCAAGCCAACCATCCCACAGGCCCGGGTAAGCAGGCCAACCATCCCACCGGCTCTGGGACGATGGCTAGGGGCCAGCTCCTCTGTGATGTTGCTGTGCACTACTGCATTGATTCCAACTCATAGTCACCCTCGATGACAGCGTGCCCTAGAGAGTTCCCAGACCTGGTAAGCGTTGAACTGCTAACCACAAAGTCAGTGGTTCAAATCCTCCAGCTACTCCTCAGGAGGAAGACGAGGCTGTCTTCCCCGACAAACATGGTCAGCCTCAGAAACCCTGTGGAGGACGTTCATGAGTCAGAATCAGCTCACTGGCAGCGTGTTAATTTTTATGGGAACAGACCACCCTATTTTCCTCCCACGGAGCCACAGAGGAGGGTTGGAACCTCCAACTTTTCAGTTAGCAGCTGAGCGCTTAACCATTGCACCACTAGGGTGCTGGGCATTTTTGGGCCACGAAAGCACGGCCTTTCTGTTGCCAATCCTTTCTTCATATTCCGTTAGACCCCCACGGTGGAAAGAACAGTGCCTGCAGCCCACAGATCCCACTGCCGATGACAAAGGAAAGAGTTTGGAAATTAAAAAAACAAACAACCACCCAGCCAAAAGAGCAAGGGCTACGGGTCTAGGTGTTTGGTTGGATTTAATAGCCCAAACCAGAAACGTGCTTCTTGAAGATGCAGGTAGAAGCCACTTCCACCCCGCTGTGGAACTGCCAAGGCCTTAGGCTGGGGCTGGGCTCCTCTACCTGGCACATCTTCCTGTCTCCAAGTGACGGCATGAGGCACCGTGGTTTCATTCTGTGACTGCGCTCCTTGACAGACACCTTCCATCCGTGTCAGCCTCTGCCACCAGGGGATGTATGGTGGGATGCCACAAGGCCATTCAAGGACCTTCCAGAGCCTTGCTTCAAACCTCGTGCAGCCCCAGGACGGGCTGAGCACACGCTTCCTCCTTTGGAATGCTCCTCTTTATGCTTGGGACCACGGGCGGAGCAGACTTTGGAATCACCCTCGCCTGCCGTCCGTCTTGCTCCCTTCCACAACCCAGGTCCGTTGTTGCTCTGGTTGTTAGCTGTCATTGAGTCATTGCTGACACCTGGCTCCCGGTCCTGCTGCCCAGGGTTTTTAAGACTGTGTGTTTTCAGAAACTCACTACAGCCCCCGGTAGAGCGGAAGGAGATGCTGCCCAGCCCTGCGCCATCCTTACCCTTGCTCCTGGGTTGAGCCCATTGCTGCCGCCGCTCTGTCCGTTTCTCTCCTTCAGGGTCTTCCTCTCTTTTTTTGGTGGCCCTCTGTTTTACCAAATATGATGCCCTTCTCGGGACTGGTCCCTCCTAGGGACCTGTCTCCCTGGCAACATTTCCTAAGACTATGAGACAAAGTTTCAACACCTTCGCTTCTCAGAAGCCCTACAGCCATACCTCCTTCAATACAAATTTGCTTGTTCGTCTGGCCGTCCACAGTACTTCCCGTCTGGTTTGTCAACACCAGAATTCAAAGACATCACTTCTCCTGCTGCCTTCCGTCTTCATCATCCAACTTTCACATGCACGTCGGGTGATTGAAAAGCTCATGGCTCGGGTCAGCCACACTTGAACCCTTGAAAGAGGTCGTCGTGTGCAGCAGATTTCCCATCGCACCAGATCGTCTGGTGTCTTGACTGCTGCTTTCCTGGGCACGCATTGTGGATCCACGAGAAACGGAAACCCGCGGGTCATTCCTCTGCTTATCACGTGTTGTCGATTGGGCCCGTTGTGAGGATTCACTTTTCTTAATATTGAAATATTCATCCCCATGGCTGGATTTTTCTAAGTGACATTTCATAGTATTTATAATTAGTATTGGTAAGAATCAACTATGCAATACTATGAAATACGATAGGATCCCAGAAAGTTTGTAAAAGAATTCTATGCTCTTTCAATTCCACTCTCCACGCACCTTTTTGAAGCCCCCTCGTTAGCTAGCGGTTTTCTTGTTAAAAAGGCAGTTCCAGTAGAAATTTTGTTCTATGTGGAATATGTAGAATATTAAGGGGATTATTTGCCTCCTGATGTACATATGGGGCCCAAGAAAAATGCTGATGAGTTAGATTCAGTGTATCAAATAATGACTTATTTTCTCCCAGTGAGGAGTTTAATAAAGGGCAATGTGAAAAATTAGCTTCTGCCAGTATGTTTAGAGGAAAGATTTACAGCCAAAAACACATCAAGGGGAAAAAAAGGGGGTGTTAGCAGAGTGCTAGACTGACTGTAATCAAATGCCTGAGCACGTGATAAGGAGAGGCAGTTCTCTGCCAGGGCTGGCAAGGCGGAGACTGATGTCTGCTGGCACAATCCAAATACTGCGTGGAGGTTCCAGGGCTAAGAGAGATGGCTTCCAACTGGAAAGGTAAGCAAGGGGCAGAGGTCTTGTTCACCAAGAGCAAATAGCTTCAGCCGAGTGTGAAGGCTGATTGAGCAAGGGCTGGCAAGCACTCTTGCCTGTTAATGAAGATAATAAACAGACAGATGTCGGGGTCAGACGATGGGGGTTGGACCGCGAAGGCTTGCCACCTGGAGTGTTTGACTGAGCACGGGCTGGGTCTCAGTATCCTCATCCGTCCGTGGGAGCACCCCCTTGGGGCAGTTTTAGGAATAAAAGAGATGTGTGCCAAGGGCACCGTGTCGCTCGTGGCATACAGCTGGTTAATCTGCGGGGAGTGCTGTTATCAGGACAAGTTCATAAGATGGGGCGTGACCCGACCTGACCGCAGGGTGGCCATGGTCATTCAGTGGTAGGATTGTCCCCTTCCCTCAGGAGACGGGTTGGCTCCTGGCTAACGGTCTCCTTCTACGTAGCCACCACCTACCTGTCTGTCGGTGGAAGCTTGTGGGTTGCCATGATGCTGTGATTCTAGCCTAAAGCGGGCTAGGAAGAGAGGCTTGCTGATCTGTTTCTGGAGATTAGCCATGGGAAACGGTGCAATCTGGGCAGCATTTGGGTGCAGGAGGTAGTAATGGTAGCCCACCTCAAAAACAACCTGGCTTCAGAATGGGAACGAGGACTTGGAACGCCTCAGAAAACGTGACAGCCCCCTAGATGCCTGCAGGATTCTTACATGGCTCACGTGAACAGATGCTGTTTGTTTGGTTTGGTTTGTCTTGTTTTAAATCATTTTACTGGGGGCTCTTACAGTTCTTATCGCAATCCATACATACAAATGTGTCAAGCACATTTGTACATATGTTGCCACCGATGCTGTTTTTAACACATTCTTATAAGGCCGACTGAACCTCCGGTGAAATGTTTTGCTTCTCTCTAGCTTCTGCAATTCAAGCTTAATATTCTTAAAAGTTCACCAGAATTGCATTGCGCTCGCGGACGTCTGCGGGACAGGGAGCCCTGGGGCATGGGGGTTGCATGTTGGGCTGCACATGTCAAGGTGGGCACTTCAGAACGGGGCAGTTCTAGCCTGTCCTCTAGAGTTGCTCCGAATCGCAATCACTTCGGTGGCAGTACGTTGAGAGAAATCTGCGGGGAGGGCATCTCCTGAGATTTAAAACTAAAAACAAAACTCGCTGCCATTCTGACTCCACGTGTGGGCTTCATGGGAGGACAAAGCCTCTTCTTCCTCCCTCTCTGGCGATAGCTGGTCCATGTGGGCAGGGCCACATGTCCCTGTGCTGGGCGCGGCCTCCGGCCTCTCTGGCACAGGCTCGGCTCCCTAAAGTGGTGCATGGGTCTGCCAGTTCCTCCTCCTGACGGAGGACGTTGTGCAGAGCGGAGCTAACACACTGTTATCACACGCATTGGATCACCTATTTCTGATCAGGTCTCACTCTCCTTGGACACTTCCCCACAAGCATTTATTTTCAGTGATGTTAAGTCAAAGTTACAACTCCACACTATGTTTCTGGCTTGGCGATGAGTAATCTGCTCCCTTTTGTCAGATGTCTTTCCCCAACCGTTGAAAGCAGTTTTTAGAATCCGAGTTAGCTGCAATTATCTTGCACATGGTGGGTGTGAAACATCTTTTTTTTTTTAATTAAAAGATTTTATTGGCACTTTACAACTCTTATAACAATTCTTACATCAATTGTATTGAGCATATTTGTACATATGTTGCCATCATTTTTTCTAGACATTTACCTTTTATTGAGCCCTTGGTATCAGCTCCTCCTTTTTCTCCTCCCTCCCTCCACACCCTTCTGACCCTTGATAGATTTTTTTTAAGATATATGTTCTTCATCTATTTTCTCCTAATATGTAGCATCTTATCTTTTCATTTTCTTTTTAAACATTTTATTAGGGACTCATACAACTCTTATCACAATCCATGCATATGCATACATCAATTGTATAAAGCACATCCGCACACCTTCTGAGTGAACTGTGTCTCTGACATCCATCTCACGTTCCCCTTCATTCCTTGGAGTCCGCCTCTGGAAGACATTCTTTGAATGGAGGGTGCTGTGTAGCCTGACACCTCGCTCTTTGCTCAGGTTCCAAGAGTGAGTAGTTCTAACGCAGTCACTAACATCAAGTAGATGCTCACTCACAGTGAGCCTGTCTAGGGCTTCTGAAGCTGTATCTTTATGGGAGTAGCTAGCCTCTCTCTTCCTAGAAGTAGCTGGTGGGCTTGAATCACTGATCTCCTGGTTAGCAGTCTGATGCTTACTTGACAGAGTCCAGAGGCCTCCTTATTTCTAAACGAATCCAACAAAAATTGCTAATCTCATTCCCACTGCCATCCAGCCGATTCTGTCTCAGCAGTCCTGCACAGGGTTCCAGGCTGGGACACTTCATGACAGCAACCAGCGTTGTCTTCCCCTGCACTGAGCGCATTGGCCTGCCCCAAGGAAACAAAGCACTCCCGAATCCCAATCTCTGGAAGATGATTGGTTATGTGTTTCCCAGGCCTTCTTTTTAAAGTGGGGGAGGAGCCCCCAGTCCATAATGATTTCCATTCTCTGTCCTTCTGCTCACTGTCAGGGCCGTTGGTCTTGCAGATGCTAAGTTAGGGGCCAGGTCCTTTGGGCATCCAGGTGATTTTACCGGTGGAGTCTCTAGTCTTGTGAGTAACAAAGATTTTGTTGTACCTTCAGATGGCTTCTTTGTTCTAGACACACAGTTTTGAAGTGGGCATTGGAAACCTTATTTTATATAGGAACACTTTGCAGAACAACTGTGTTTAGCCCTGGTGGTGCAGTGGGTAAAGAGCTGAGCTGAGCAACTAACCGAAAGGTCAAAGGTTTGAACTCACTAGCCGCTCTCTGGGAGAACCCATGAAGATTACAGCCTTGGAAACCCTAAGGGGCAGAGCCCTGGGTCATAGTGACTACTCCTTGGCCTACTAGCTGCAAGGTCAGAAGTACGAAACCACCAGCTACTTCCCTACACAGTTACAGCCGTGTAAGCCCGCGGGGACAGTTCTAGCTTGTCCTATAGGTCACTATGAGCTAGAGTGGACTTCATGGCAGTGAGTGTGGTTTTATTGGGCAGGAACAGTGGGGTTTCGGTGTTATTTTTGCAAGCATGTTAGAATCAAACACCAAAACTCCAAGTCAGAAGCTAACTTCTCAAGGGCAATAACCCCTATGAGATCCAAAGGGCAGTATCAGCCAGGAGATAAAGCCCAGAGCAGAAAGGGATCCTCAGAAGGGAGGATGGAAATGAGCGACACAGGGAGGAGGCAGGAGCAGTGCTGTTACATTGTGGGATTACAAGCAATCATGAATTGATTCCAATCCATCGGGCAGAAGACAAAGTGGGTCTGAATTGTTGAATGGAAAACCAATTTGCTCTGTAAACTTTCACCCAAACCACAATAAAAACGAAAACAACAAAACAATCTCTCCTCCACTGGCAGGACATGTGTACTGATGACAGGTCTGTCCAGTGCGCTATGCCTGGCAGAGAGTGCATTCATCCACTCCTGACTGGAGCCCGCTGAGCTAGGAACCACCAGCCTCTTTTGGAAGGTGAGAAAACTGAGGCTCAGCGAGGCTGGGCAACTTCTCTAAGGTTTCCATGTGGTAAGAAGCAGGAGCAAAAGTCTAACTCAGACCTACCTGAATTTAAAGCCATTGTTCCCCCCAATACACCTGATATCTGAGCTGCGCCCAGCAGAACTCCTCGGATACTCTGTTCCTCAGTTTGGCCGTGAGGAAGAGTCCCTGTTTTCATAAACGGTTCATGCCCAACTCCCACAGCCCTTGTAGACCTGCTGTCTTTCTATGTATCATCTCATAAGCCAATGACTACCAGGGAGGTCCTACAAAGTCCCCAGGGGACTAAAGAGTGGGCAGTATTCCAAGATGGAAAAGCATAAGCAGGGTTTTCCCCCTAGGCCACCAGCAAGTGAAAGCCCTGTTGTGCTCTGTCGATGATTTAGTCAACGGAAAGTTGCAGTACTCCATTGGAACCTTCTATCCACTGTGGGGTGTAGATTAGAGAGGCAAAAAACCAAGTCTTCAGCAAACTGGCCAGGCTTTGATCATGAACAAGCTTCATGGAGCTAAAGCTCCTACATGAAATGAATACATTCTCTCTGTGTGGGCCAGATCTACCAACCGACTCTTAGGAGAAAGCTTTCCCCACAGCACTGCCAATTTCCTAGCCCTTCAAGGACAAGCACTGCCTTTTTTAACTCTGCCGCAGCCTTTAGCCAGGCAAGTGCTAGACCTGAAGTACGTGCTCAGTACATGTGTGTTTCAGTGTGTGAGAACATAAATGAGAAGCAATAGTTTCTGAACTATTGTTGCCAGAGCAGCTGGAACAGAAGTGTCCCTGACAGGCAGCTCTTGTTGTTTCAGTTAAATTGATCCCTTGCTAATAAAAAGGGGAAGGGTGTGCCGCCCTCCCCCTCCCCCCGAAGAGGCATCCCCAACAGACTACAGGGTGGAAGCTACAACAAGCAAGCTTTCCTGTGGTTACTTGTGATGAAGTTACCTGTGGGCTGAGTGAATAAAAAGAACTGGGTCGGGACTTGTACCATGTTCTCAAGAACCGAAGGATGCAGAATGTCTTTGTAAGGGTAGGATTTTTTTGAAGGTGAAATATTAAGAAAGGTGTGGTGTGCTAACTGAATGTATGTAGCCATATTTAGAACTCTTTTGTTGACCTTTTATAAAGCAATTAGGTGGTCGCTAAAATTACTGAAATTTATAGAGTATTGATTCCTCAAATCATAACTTCTTAACATAGTAAATCCTAGGAAACATGTCCTCTCTTTGTGATTTAAGTCCCACATTTTTAACATTGAGCCGTATTTTTTTTCTTTCTTTCTTTTTTTTTTATTTTAACAATTTATTGGGGCTCATACAATTCTTTTCACAGTTCATACATATACATACATCAATTGTATAAAGCACATCCATACATTCCCTGCCCCAATCATTCTCAAGGCATTTGCTCTCCACTTAAGCCCCTTGCATCAGGTCCTCTTTTTTTTCCCCCCTCCCTCCCCAGTCCCCCCTCCCTCATATGCCCTTGGTAATTTATACATCGTTATTTTGTCATATCTTGCCCTATCCGGAGTCTCCCTTCCCCCCTTCTCTGCTGTCCCTCTCCCAGGGAAGAGGTCACATGTGGATCCTTGTAATCAGTTCCCCCTTTCCAACCCACTCACCCTCCACTCTCCCAGCATCGTCCCTCACACCCTTGGTCCTGAAGGTATCATCCACCCTGGATTCCCTGTACCTCCAACCCTCATATGCACCAGTGTACAGCCTCTGTCCTATCCAGCCCTGCAAGGTAGAATTCGGATCATGGTAGTTGGGGGGAGGAAGCATCCAGGATCTGGGGGAAAGCTGTGTTCTTCATCGATACTACCTCACACCCTAATTAACCCATCTCCTCTCCTAAACCCCTCTATGAGGGAATCTCCATTGGTCGACACTTGGGCCTTGGGTCTCCACTCTGCACTTCCCCCTTCATTTAATATGATATATATATATACATACATACACATACATATATACATATACACATACATACACACACTTATATCTTTTTTTTTTTTGCATGATGCCTTATACCTGGTCCCTTGGGCACCTCGTGATCGCACTGGCCGGTGTGCTTCTTCCATGTGGGCTTATTTGCTTCTGAGCTAGATGGTGAGCCGTATTTTATTCTGCTGACTGAAAGGTCGTTTCAAGTCAGGAAGCAGTTGATTACACTTAACAATGCATTTGTGTTCCTCACAGACAGACCTGCCTTCCTCAGACAGGGGTGTTTGAAGGAGCTGTGAGAGAGTTATTAGCAATTTGCTCACTCAGAGTCGATGGCGCACAAATCCCTTAGCAGACTGAGTTGTCTTTCACCTGACCTCGTTTACCTGAACTGTTCAGCTAGATTCTCCCTGAAATACTTCTCGTTGTTTAATATTGCTTGTTAAATTACTCATAAAATACCACACTCTTATGGATTGTGATAAGAGTTATATGAGCCCCTAATAAAATGATTTTTTAAAATACCACCCTCTTCCTGAGGACTTAGGTGAAGTTTTACAGAGTAGATTATCAGTTTTACATCCGACAATTTATACATATTTTTCTTTCAACTCATCCATTTTCGTCTCTTCCATAGCCCTTTATCCTACTCCTTCCGGGCTTTCCTGTTTCCATTCCTCCTTGTTGTCCAATCCTCTGTCCTTTTGACCTTCAGTGGTTGGCTAATCTAACGTAAGAGTGAGCTTGGGCATTGAAGAAAGAGACGTTTGGTGATGAATAGAGGCGTTTGGATCGCGGGGCTGGAGCAGACTGCTGAATGGACCTTGGATGGTGAAAAAGACCAACAGATCTGTCTGGGAACAGTATGGCCAGGGCGCTCCTCAGAGACAAGGATGCATAGACGTCATCTTCCATAATTTGGACATGCTGTCAGGAGAGAGCAGTCCCTGGAGAAGGACTTGATAAAGCGGAGGGGCTGTGCCAAAGAGGAATGTCCTGGACAAGATGGATTGACACAGTGGCGGCAGCATGGGCCGGGCATAGGAATGGTGGTGAGGAGGGCGCAGGACCAGGCAGAGCTTCTTTCTGTTATGCATAGGGTTGCTGGGGGGTCTAAATCAACTCCTAACAACCACACGGGTGATTCAATTCCAGGCCTAAAGGGTGATGGAGGACCATAGTCTGAGGCGTCCCACTCGTCTCCATCCAACCAGTCACCCTGGTCTCTTCTATGGTTTGGAGTCTGGGCCTGTATTTTGATTCCACTCTCTCAAGGACCTTCTGATGCGACCCTTTCAGAGCACTTGGTATTGGTAGCTGGACACCATCTAGTTCTTCTGGTGTCAAGGTGGTGGAGACCGGTAGCTGTGTGGGCCATTGGACTCATTGTTTCCATGTATCTTTCGCTCTTTATCACTTTTCTTTCCTCCAAACAGGTAGAACATTTGCACCTTAGACGGCTGCTCACGAGCTTTTGAGACCCCACTGGCTACTCACCAAAGTGGGCTGTCGAACATTGTCCTTGTGCACTACGTTGTGTCCACTGATCTTGGTGTACCCAAGACTATGGTTCTAAGCCCTGGGGCCCAACAACTCATTCTCTCAATGTGTTCAGTTATGTCTACGAAGTTTTCATAACTCTGCACCTGAACGTTCCACCACATTCATAATCTAGTAGCAACAAAAGTAAAACATATACAAATATCTTCTGGCAAACTTGTATAAACTCACTGCCATTGAGTCGGTGAAGACTCCTAGTGACTCCCCTGTGGATTTCTGAGACTGTAACTGTTTACTGGAGGAGAAAGCCCGGTCTTTCTCCCAAAGAGCTATTGGTGGCTTCGAACTGCTGACCATGCAGATCTCAGATCAATGTGTAGCTGCTATACCACCAGGGCTCCTTCAAACCCATATATGTACATGTATACTGACACTTTCCCTCCCAGACCTGTTCGGCTTGAGTGTCTATCCAAGCATCCACTCAGAAATCATCCTGAATGCAGAATTGTCACAGTATTTGCCTCTGTTGCCTTTAACCCTTGCAAACTTCTCCACATCTTCCCCTGCCTCCACCATTTTCCCCTAACCCCCTTTTACCTTCCTAACCGTCCCCCTTAACTTGGGGGAGGGGAAACTCACAGTTGAAGTCCATCTCTTCCACTTCCATGCTGGTAACTATCAAAGAATGTCTTCTAAGGTGAAAACTTTTTCTTGACTTTTTGCAATAATGGTCTCCCACAATATTTGTCCTTTTATGACTGATGGAGTTCACGCAGCACGATGTCCTTCAGGTTCATCCATGTTACGAGGCTCTTTGCAGACTCATCGTTCTCTGTAACGTTGGGGAGGGCGCCCTGGTGTGTATGTTCCAAAGTGTAGTTATTCTTACATCGGACGTTGACTTATTGCCATCGTTTTGCTATTGTGAAAAGATGATGAACATGGATGTACATATATCTGTCGCTGCTCTTATTTCTCAAGTAGCAGGACTGCTAGGTCATACGGTATTTCTGTCCCCAGCTTTTTGAGGCCGCTCCATGCAGCTTGCCACAGCGCTGTCACACCCTCCAGCAGTGTCTGAGGACGCCCCTCGCCCTGAGCCCCCTCCAGTGTTTGTTGAGTCCCAGGGTCTTTAACTTTGCTGTTAAGGTCGGGATGAGGTGCTATCTCATTGCATTTGGTTTGCATCTTTTAAATGGCTGGTGGTTATGAACATTTCTTGATTTGCTTATGGGCCGCCTGAAGATGTTCTTTAGAGAAGTATCTGTTCATGTCCTCTGCCCATTTGAAAATTGTATTATTTGTTTCTTGCTTGTTGAGGTCCAGCTTCCGCATGGTTTAAAATCAGGAAAGGTAAGCATCAGGGTTATAAGCTTTCAACCCATATCTTCAGCAAAAGTGTGAGAAACTAGACTATACCAAGAAGAACTCAACATCAGTATTGGAGGAAGGCTTATAAACACACTTCAACATGGAGATGACACACCTTGCTTGGTGGAAGCAAGGAGGACTCGAAGCACTTGGGGGGCACAGATCAAGGGCTGCAGCCTTCGCTATGGATTGCAACGCAGTGTAAAGAAACTGAAAATCCTCACACCCGGGCCAATAGAGAGCAGCATGATAAACAAAGAAGAGATTGAAGTTGTCAAAGATTTCATTTTACTCGATTCACTATCACTGCTCACGGGAGCAGCAGGCAAGAGATCAACAAGACCTTGTATTGAGCAAATCTGCTGCGTACGATCTCTGGCAAGTGTGCAAAGAGCAAGGCTGCCACTTTGAAGACGAAGGTGTGACTGAGCCAAGCCATGGTATTTCCAATCACAACACAGGATGTGAACGCTGGGCGATGAATAAGGAGGATCGCCGAACTGTGGCATTTGAATGACAGTTTTGGTGAAGAACGTTGCAAGTCTCATGGATTGACAAAAGGACAAACAGATCTGTCTCGGAGGAACAATAGCCAGAACGTTCCCTAGAATTGAGGGTGGCAAGACTTGGGGTCACGTGTTTCAAACATGTTATGAGGAGGGACTGGTGTCTGGAAAAGGACATCATGCTGAGGCAAGTAGAGGGCTGGCAACAAAGTGGAACGCTGTCGAGAGCTGGAGGGGCACGGTGGCTGTGGCAGTGGCTCAAGCGTAATGATTCTGAGGATGGCACCAGAACCGGCCGGGTCACTCTCCTTCTCTTGCGCCTGGGGTTGCTGTAGGTCAAGGTCGACTCAACAGCACCTAACAACAAGTTCGCATCCTGCCCTTTTGTTACTTCATTTCAATTTTTAGATAATTTTAGGTCTATAGAGTATTGAGCAGGTAGTACAGAGTTCCTGTCTAATCCATCTCTCTCCCACATAAAGTCTCCCGATTATTAACATCACACATTGGCATGATAAATATAATTGATGAGCCAATGTTGAGTCATTATTATTCATAAAACCTATTATAATTTACATTAAGGGTCTATCTTTGTGTGTACCGTGTTATATGTGCTTTCATAATGCCGTGTGTCCACCCTTACAGTGTCACACAGGTTCATCGCACTTTCCCATAATTCCCTGAGCTGCACTGATTCATCTGTCTCGACAGAGTTGCCGTTTCCAAATGTCCTAGCATTGTAATCCTATCACTCTCGCTCACAGCTATTGAGTCCATGCCGACTCAGAGTGACCCTATAGACAGGGTGTACAGGGTACCCTGCCCCTGTAATTTTCCAAGTCTGGAACTCTGTACAGGAGTAGAAAGAGGCATCTTTCCCCATAGAATGATGGGTGCTTTCGAACTTCTGACCTTGCAGATTGCAGCCCAATGTGTAACCACTATGCCACCAGAGCTCCTGGAATCATACGGTATGTAGCTTTTTTAGACTGGCCTTGTTCTCTCAGTAATATGTGTGCTACTCTGGATACTTTAGAGAAACAAATCCACAGAAACTCATGTATAAGAGAGAGTTTTATATAAAGGTTAAGTGCGCATCAAGAAAACATCCCAACCCAGTGCTGCCCAAGCCCACAAGTCCAATATTAACCCTTTAATCCATATGTCTGACATCAATCCACAAAATCCTCCTCCATCTCACAAAACAGATGCAATGATGCTGACTGCAGGAGGAAAGCTGAATCAGTGAATGTGTAAACATCTCAGTGCTGGCAGGGGTCTCCACACGGGTGCTCCAGCACCCAGGCCTGCATCGGGGCAGGTATATGTGACTTGCAGGAAGTGAGCCTTGCCAGCTAAAGCAGGGAACTGGCTAAGGCAGCTGCACCCTGATCCAACCAATAGAAAGCAAGAGACCCGCATACTCAAAAGGCAAGGCTCACCAAGCCTTATATCTCACCACACTTCAATTAACCCCACATGTGTTTATCGGCCAGGTTGGTAGAATAAACTAACTACCTCAATATGTATTTAAAGGTTCCTCCATGTCTTCCTGTGGCTCGTTCATTGATTTTTCTCACTAAATAATACTCCGTTGTATGGTTGTGCTGAAGAACATGTTGGATGGCTCCAGTGTTTTATCATTATTAATAAAGCTCCTCTAAACATTTGGCGCAGAGCTTATGTGGACATACATTTTCATCTCATTTGGGTAAATACCATATGATGGCTGGGTCCTGTGGCAAGATGATGTTTAGATTTTTAAGAAACTACCCAGCTTTCTTCCTAGGGGCTGAGCCATTTTACATTCCCACTAGCAGTGATTCAGCATTGTTGTTGCTTGGGTTTTTGTGTGTTTGCTTGCTTTTCATCTCCTGCCCTAATTTCATAGATGAAATATCTGCTTTTTCTGTTAAATACCATCGATGACAACAAAAATTTAAAAACTCTTTCCGTGCATGGTCTGGACTCTGCATACTCCACACTTCCTTGTTTCGGTGTGTTTGCCGCAGACCCTGGTTCTCTCAAACAGCTAAGGAACGTTGCTCCTACTTAAAATGAGGTTCTGAAATATTTGATTGGATTCCTTGGTGATTGTCAGGATTTTATTGCCGGTGGGACTTCTTTGTCAGGTCACGCAGTGAGATAGTTTATTGTGCCAACCTGGCCGATAAATACATGTGGGGTTAATTAAGGGGCAGAGGGATAAATGGCTCGGTGAGCTTCACCTTTCTTTTTTTTTTAAATCGTTTTATTAGGGGCTCATACAACTCTTATCACAATCCATACATACAGAGCTTCACCTTTCTAGTTCTCTGGTCTCTTGCTTTCTGATGGTCGGACCAGGGTGGAGCTGCCTTGGTCAGTTCCCTGCTTCAGCTGCCTAGGCTCACTTCCTGCAAGACATCCCCGAGGAGAAGCCAAGTGGACCTACCCCGATGCAGCCCTGGGTGCTGGAGCAGCCGTGTGGAGACCCCTGCTAGTGCTGAGATGCTCACACATTCACTGATTCAGCTTCCTCCTGCATCATTGCATCTGTTTTGTGAGATGGAGGAGGATTTTGTGGATTGGTGTCAGACATATGGATTAATGGATTAATGGGTTAATATTGGACTTGTGGGCTTGGGCAGCACTAGGTAGGGATGTTTTGTTGATGCTCACTTACCCTTTATATAAAACTCTCTCTTATACATGATTTTATGTGGATTTGTTTTTCTAAAGTTCCCAGACTAACACAGGCAGCGAGCCAGGTTCTTTGAAGGCCTCAAAAGGCAGTGCTTAGAGAAAGCTTTTCATGGAGCCATTCTGGGTTTTTTTGTTTGTTTTTTTTTAAGAAGACACGGAAGTCACCTAAGAATAGTTCTGCTTAGGGTGGGCTCATTGGATTCTATTGGGCAATGATGAACGGGAACAGAGACTGGGAGGCTGGTTGCTTAGTCCACAGACTTCATGTGAATGCCCGGTTTCCCTGTGGCGTTCCTCTGCCTCTCAGGGGCTGTTCTGAACACCTCAGCCTAGAGGAATTCTCTTGAATGGAGCTGTTCGCTTTTTAACGTTTAATCCACGACTGACTGATGTATCTGGTGGCATCAGTCATGGAGGGATTTCAAGAAGTTAGGTTCAAATCTTGCCTCTTGTAGTTACTAACTGTATGACTTGGGTCAAGTGTCCTAAACCCTCCAACTGGTGCCTCCATGCTAAAGGCAAACGTATCTTGATCCGGGGCTGTCGTATATTGTATATTTTAAAGATGGTTTCTCGTTCTTTCATTCGTTCGTTCGTTCTTTCTTTTAATGCTCAGCCAAAACAATGAAGGCACAAAGGCACGCAATTGCACACACAATCTTTCTGTGAAAATGGTTTGGAGCTTCTAACTGTAGTTCATTGTTCACAGAATTTGGCACTGAGAAAAGGGGGAAAAAATCTCGAAACAAATAGCCCATTGAAAAACCTACCATGACATGAGTATGATGCAGCCTGGAAAAAATGCCCTGAATGAAAATTTTGTGTTACCGGAACGTCAAAAGCTGCCTAACCAAATCACAAAGAATCAATGTTTATGTTAACATTCTATTCAGTTTCCAGTGTTTGAGTTTACCCTTGCAGACTTGACCACATGATTTGCTTTCAGCTCAGTGCCATACTTAGAATCAACACAGGATAAGTTTATCTCGGAGCTCGGTGGCGAAGTGGGTTATGCACTGAGCTGCCAAAACACAAGGTTTGAAACCACCAGCCGTTCAATGGGAGAACAATGAGGCTGTTTATACTCCTATAAAGTCTCAGAAAGCCAAAGGGCTACTTCTGTAAGGTCCCTATGATTCAGTCGACTCAATGGAAGTGAATGTTTTACTTCTGTTGTTAGGTGCTGTCGAGTTGCTTCTGAGTCATAGAAACCTAAGTCAGTAGAAGGAAACACTGCTTGGTCCTCCGCCAGCCTCGTAATTGTTGTACGCTGTTGCTTATCTTTGGGGTGAATGTGAAACAGGGATTGGGGGTAGAGAGCCCTACCTTCCCTGGCAGTGCTTCCCAAAGTGATACTATCTTCCGGCAGGCACTATAACAGCCCAGGAAACCTTCACGAGCAGGTACCTACACTTTATCCTGGATTGTGGGTATAGTACAAAAGCTTTTCATTGCCAGGGGAGCACTGAGTAATTATGTCCCCCTAAAAATGGGGCAGTAGGCCAATTCCAAGTTTGGGAACCTATGCCCTAGAGTGAACTTGAGGAGCAGCTTCCCAGGAGAGAGTTGGTGCAAACGTCACCAACACCTCATCATTTGGGCAGGAGGCCCATGGTTCTGCTCTGTATTGGGCTTAGTTTAGCCGGGATAGCGGTTACGAGTTGGGCTGCTAAATACAAGATCAGCAGTTCAAAATCGCCAGGTGCTCCAAGGGAGAAAGGTAGGACGTATGACTCCCACAAAGAGGTACAATCTCGAAAACTCACAGGGATGCTATGTGTCAGCATCGACTCAATGGCAGTGAGTTTGGCTTGTTTGGGGTTGGTTAAAATAGGACTTTATTCCACATCCTGAATTTGTCTTCTGTGGATTTTCTGACTCTGAATCATAGAAAATGACCAAATAAGTGCAAACCATAAAAATATATACTCTCAAAAAGTGATGTTGGCTTTTGGTGAGATAACTTTGCCAATATTTCTGTTATTTCCTTAATTCTTGATTTATCTATGATGATGAGAAACAAGAAACATAAGCACGGGTATTTAAAAATAAAGGAGACATTTAAAATAGGAGACATGTCAAAGATGTATGTACAAGGAAGCTTTCTGTAACATTTGTTTATATTATTAATGCATCCATTTTAGGGGGTTGGTTGACTAAACCATACTACAAATGTCCCCTTTAAAATGCTATAATAATAGAGATGTCACCAAAGCTAAGGTGTTTTCAATTGGCACATATGTGTGCAAGAACTGTTTCGTTTCCATTTCCTCAAATCCAGTTGAATAGGGTTATAGATATAAAATAATGTCTGTGTCAGGCAGGGTTCTTTAGAGAAACAAAACCAGGACACTGATCATTATATAGATAGATAGATAGATAGATAGATAGATAGATAGATAGATAGATAGATAGATATAGATAGATAGATATAGATAGATAGCACATGAAATAAGCAGTTTACTAATCTATAAAGCAGTACAAATGGCTCAGTGCAATCACTTCCATGAGACAGCTAGGACACCCGCAGTCCTTCAAGTCTTGAGGGCCGCGCCGTGGGGTAGTCCTCCGTGGAGCAATTCGGGCTCTCCGGCCTCAGGCAGCAAACAGCAAGCAGTTTACCAACAGTCAGCCAGATGACAGGGTCCCACAGTCCCCAGCTCAGGAGATGTACCTTCCAGTAGCGTGGCGAACAGGTCTTGAAGGAACCTCAAGCTACAGCGGCACAGTCCACGGGTAGGCGTCCCACAGGTAGTGTAGCTTGAAAATGGACACACAGATCAAGCAAGGCAGTTGCACACTTGTCCGATGATCAAAGAGCAAGAAAGAGGCGAGGCTCACCGAGCCATTTATCTCTCCGCCCTTCAACCAATCTCACATGTGTTCATTGGCCACGTTGGCACAACAAACCTACCTCTCACAATGTCTTTCCACATAGAGAGGATCGTGGTATGTAAAAGGGGACTTCATTGCATGGCTGACAGGTGTTCAAAGTTTGTATTTTTTCCAACTATAGCCTAGAATTTATATTTTTTAATTTATTGCAAAGATTTTTATCTGATATGAATTCTGTAGGCAGCGCAGCATCCTGATCTCTTCAAGAGAGTAATCTGTACCAAGGAGGGGGAAAAGCAAGCAATACATACTGAAGAACCCAGGTGTTGCTATTCATGACACAGCTTGTGACAAACTTTCAGGCAAAGTCTTTTTTTTTTTTTTTGCTGAAAATATACATAAGCAAACACACATTCGTGCGGCGTTTTCTCTGTGTGCAGTTCAAGGACACTGGTTGCCTTGTTTGCACTGTGTCACCACACCGTGTCTCTACCCTCATCGCTCCACCAGTATTCACTTAAACGCTCAGTTCACTAAACTCTTCTGTGTTGTAGAGCACGCTTGTCAATTGGACGTCATAGAGATAGGCCCTTAGAAGAAGTCACTGTTGGAAGTGGATGTTCTTTACTATTAAACTAAACTTGTTTCATTTAAAGATGACTTCTTGCGATAGCTTTAGCTCAAGGCTTAAGATTATCTCAAGGCAATAGGTTCAGAAGCTTCCCCAATTCTGATTGATTGAGTAAATCTTTTTATAATCACTGGATATTCTGTCCCACATTTTCCTCCTTTTGATCAGGATCCGTCTGGTAATGGTACCACCACGGAGAATGGGGGGCACATGCAGAATGCAGCCACCCATTCTTTTGGGCTCGTGGCAGTGGAGGAGGGAAGAGTTCATGGAGGCAATTGAACTTGCAGTTCATGTCCTGGGTCTCCTTTTCCCTTGGCTGTTTGAAGTAAATAAAGTAAATAAAGTAATAAAGTAAATAAAAATTGCTCTATCTTGGCTGATCTCTCTCAAGTTTTTAAAACCCCAGGCAGAAATCACTCAATGAGGAGCCTTTTAGTGGACCAACAGACTGGGCTTTACCCTTATTGCTATGACCATAAGCTGTTGTACTGAGAGACCTCATCCCATGAAGTGTTTCGTTGTATCTAAGTAGTATCAACACTCTTGCCTTCTCCTTTTTATTGATTATTACTAATTCATTAGGATGTTATTGTTATAAAATTATAACACTGTTTGTCAAATATAACACTATTTGTCAGGCAAATTCTTGAAAAAAATATCCACATAACCTGCCTGGCCATATTCCATGCCAGAAATATATAGACTTAGCATATCCTGTTTGCTTTACTTAATGATCCCTCAACCTGTTACCTGGGAGACAAGTCACTTAAGAGATTATTCCAAGGTAAACCTTAAGCTGTCCTGCCTATTACCATTTATTTTGATCAATAAATTCTGATTTTGATTGAATTTTATTTGACTATTACGCATCGGTCTGCTAACCATGAGATCAGCAGTTTGAAACCACCAGACGCTCTATGGGAGAAAGATGAGGCTTTCTACTCCTGTAAAAAAAAATACAGCCTAGGAAACCCACAGGGGCAGTTCTACCCTGTTCTATAGGGTCACGATGAGTCAGAATTGACTCGATAGCAATGAGTATGTATACTGTTACAGAGAGAAGTGAAAGTGAGGACATTTCGGATGGGGTATTCATTCATGCAGCCTTATCACAGGTGGGATGCCAGAGTGGGGAAGCAACCATGTTCGGAATGGGATGTGTGGGAAATACTACAGGTGAAAAAAACAAAGGTTGCGGGATTGGTTCTGGGTTTTAGTTTCCTGGCTGTGTGGTGGCAGGAATCAACTCCTGATTGTAGTCACAAGTGGTTTGAAGGCAGTGCCAGGACGCTGACCTTTAAGTCGGTCAGATACGGGCACCATGGAGCACCCCTCCTCTCTTTCACTTCCCCAAAGCAAACGCACTGCCACGAGTGGATGCCGGCTCATGGTGACGCTATAGCACAGGGTAGAACTGCCCCCTGGAGGTTCCCAGACTGTCACTCTTTACAGGAGTAGAAAACCTCACAGTCCAAAGAAACAGCTGCTGGTTTCGAACTACTGGCCTTGTGGTTAGCAGCCCAATGTGTACCCACTATACGCCACCAGGGTTCCTCTTAGGTACCTAGTAACCAGCAGAGAAACCGACTGAGCCAGCTCTCCCAGACCATAACTGAACGAAAGGGGAAATGGACCCGATCCCCACTTTCCTGTCTATAGCCACACACCTACAAGCCTTTCCAAGGTCCTCTAACTCCCAAATCAGTGTCGTGAAAGGAGGGCCTATATGACGTTTGACAAAAGAAAAAAGATGCTTCTAATCACCGCCTTTGTAAAGATTTTGATAAGGGCACCATCAAATATTATCCCACCCTGCCCCTTAGACTGTCGATGGAACGGATCGGGCTTCAGACCACTTGTCACGGCCTTTGGGCCGCATCTGCCCGTGCCTAAGTGGGTTCTAATGAAGCCCCTGCCCATTTCTGCCTGCGGCCCAGTATTTTGTGTGAGCGGTCACATGTCTCTAGGACGGCAGTCACACAATCTGGCACATTGTAGCTCCATCTGCGGCTTCCAAACAGACGTGTGCTTGTGCGAGTGGCGCTAGAAGAACTCACGGCGCCTGCAGCTGGCCTGCGGCTGGCACATGTCAACCCAGGGCAGAGCAAAACACAGGAATGGCCTGTCTGTCTGTCAGGTGAACAGTGTCAGCCTGTAAGTGACAAAAAGACCAACACAAGACCGAGACGAGAGGCCATTTAATCAACCCAGTGAGACTAGCAAGTTAATTAACGCATTCATCACCATCCCCATTATGTCCCTTTAGAGATAGAATTCTTGTGGAAAGTGAAGCAATAGGAGCACTTAGTGTTCCTTGAGCAGGGGGGACTTCTTTACAGAGCATCTGCCGCACAGAGGGCTTCTGGGCAGGAGGGGGCTGGGGGGCATCTTGCTTCCTGTGGCTTCCCTTCTCTCCGGTCCACTCTGCAGCCTGCCACCACCGGGCAGCTGCGTTGTCAGTGCTGAGCACATTCATCCACGTGCTAAATTGTGGGCAGACTCTGGAGCTTTGATTCTGCTTAGAGAGCTGGTGGGGACCAGAGTGGCCTGGGGAGCCTCTTGAAGCACTGTGTTGGTGGGGCAGATGGAGCCCAAACATGGGAGCCAGCCCGGGGATGGGGGAGGAACCTGATGTCCCTAGTCCACCAAGCTGCTCACTTTTGCTGAGGCCTATGCCAGCTCGATGACTTCCCAATTGCACACACATCGGGTGGGGGGCTAAGGAGAGCCAGAACAGTGTGCGCTGGCTAACATGATGTTAGCTGTTCTCGTTGCCCTGGGGTCACAGGGCGGACGCCGCTGTCATTTGCTATCAAGTTGGTTCCGGCTCACGGAAACCCCATGCTACAAGAGGTGAGCTGTCCCAGGGACCTGCTACACTGTGCCCTTTTGGAAGTAGACCAGTAGGCTTTTCTCCCAAGAGTCTTCTGAGCAGATGCAAGCAGCCACCTGTCAGCTCGTATCAAGGGTTTGGTCCTTTGCACCATCCAGGAACTGTGGCCAGTACTAGATTTGCCCCCCCCCCTTTATTTTTAATGCTCAGGAGTACCCCCACAGCTGCACTGTGTAAACGAAGAAACTGTTGTTGTTATTAAGTGCTAGCAAGTCAGTTCTGGCTCAGAAGGAAACGCTGCCTGGCCCTGCGCCATTCTCACCATTTCTCCTACGTTTGAGCCCATTGATGCGGCCGGTGTCGACCCATCTCCTTGAGGGCCTTTCTCTTTCTCACTGCCCCCCCACTTTACCCAGTACGATGTCCTACTCCGGGAACTGGCCTCTCCTTGCAACATGTCCAACGTAGATCAGATGACGGCTCGCCATCCTTGTCTCTAAGAATCACTCTGGTAGTACTTCCTCCACGATGGACGTGTTTGTCCTTGGAGCAGTCCGTGGGCGCTGCAGTCTTCTTTGCCGGCACCATAACCCACATGAAGCCATTCTTCTTCGGCTTTCCTGAGTCAATGTCCAGCCTAGAAGAGACCCCCTGCACAGGAAGGAGCATATCCAGCTTCACAATCCAGGCTGGCTAGCTAACAGGTACCATTGAGTCGGCTCCCACTTCTAGCAACCTTGTGCGCCAGACTTGAACTGTGCGCCTCCCGGGAGGCTTTCAATAGGTACTTTTTCAGAATTAGATCACCAGGCTTACTTCCAAGACAGTTGAGATGGATATGGACCTCCAACTTCTCAGTCCAGGGCATTAGCTCCCCGACATACCCCCAACCCCCCTCCACCCCCCACCCCACACACACTCACACCAGGGACCCCATAGTCTGATTACAGATCCTGGAAGGTGAATCACTGTAGCTAGCATCTGAGAAGGGATCCGTGTTTCCCAAGCCCAGTGGCCAAGCATAAATCGCTGCAGGTAGTTTTCTGTGGAGATTTGACACCTGAGCATACCCTCAATGGCTCTGAGACCCTCCTCCCGCTCTGTTCCTGTCCTAGTGGACTTTCAGTACTTAGGGGTCACTTGCTCTACCTCACTGCCCCCGAGTCGCTTCGGACTCAGGGTGACCCTAATGCACAGGGTAGAACTGCCCCCTGTGGGTTTCCGAGGCTGTAACCCTTTAAAGCCTCCTCTTTCTAGTCTGGAGAGATAAGTGGGTGGACAGTCCTGACCTTGGAGTTGGCAACCCAACGTGTAACCCACCTCCACCATGGCTCCTGGTCCTACGGACAGAACTGACAAATCAGGAAAAATGACATTCTTTGTTTAAGACTGGGAGAGTGCAGATTCAGAGAGCTTAAGTCTTTTCTTTGGGTAATTTCCAAACGGCAGAAAAGTAGGAATAATAGTAATAATAAGCTTCTATGAACGCAAACCTGGCATCAACATTTATCATCATTTTGTCTCTTACATGTCTCCTCCTCCACTTTGTTGCCTTGTTTTCTTTTTTATCTGATTTATTTTAAAGAAAATCCCAGACATGTTATTTCACCTGTAAACTGTTTGGTGTGGACAGCTAGCAGGTATGGGTGAAGCAAACACTAGGCACACACAAAAGGCCAGCATGTAATTGATCACATCTAACATCATGAATACTAATTTTCATATCATCTAATATGTGGTCGGTGGAGCCCCGGTGGCGCAGCATGACTGCTAATCCAAACGTTGGCAATTCCAGCCTCCCCAACCCGGCAGGGCAGTTCCACTCCGTCCTGTGGGGTCTCTAACAGGTGGAATCTCCTTGACAGCAGTGGGATCATAGGTCCCCCTCCCCAATGATGTTGATTTCTTTGAGGATCAAGGGCATTGCAGTGATTCTGGAAATGTTTTCTGAGAGTTTGTGTTAGTCTAGGTAGACTAGAGTGCACAGAGTGACGAAAGCAAGTGATGCTGCGAACATGTGCACAAGAAAACAGGAGTTTTAGTAACTACTATGACATATAATTTTACAGTAACATCAAAATCCAAAAGCCAAATTCACTGCCACTGAGTCGATGCCAGCTCTTCATGACCTTGTTGGGCAGGGTAGAACTGTCTTTGTGGGTTTCTGAGACTGTAACTCTTTTTGGAAGTAGGATGCCTCGTCTTTCTCCTGTGGAGCAGCTGATAGTTTCAAACTACTGACCTTTCAGTTTGCAGCACAACAAATATCCCACAACTCTACCACGGTTCCTCCAATAATAGCGAGGACAACCAAAATTCTATGTATGTATGTTTACAGGCAAATATGTGTATTTATAAATGCCCGCGTGGATGCATCTATATTCACATACATAATAAAGTACACAGCAGGCACGATTGCAGGACTTCTCAAACATAACCAAACACCTTGAGGGGTTGACTTTCTGAATTTGAAGGCTCGGACCCTGACTCATGGGACAAATCAGTCAATTGGCACAAGAGAGTTCATCAAGCTTATGTTCCATGTGCTAGTTTGGTGCGATATGCGTGGATCATGAAAGCTGTGGAAGCCATCTGAGATACATCTACTGGTCTGTACTGGTCTGGATGGAGCCCATGAGAAAGAAGGAAAACAAAAGCTCAAAAAACAAGCAGGACCAATGCTTTTGTGAACCCCAGCCTCGTCTGCCCCGAGACCAGACACAACAGAGGGTGCCCCGCTGCAGCCACCTCCAGTCCTTATCAGACCCACAACAGACAGACCTTGACGTCGTGGCAAAACATATGAAAGAATCTCAAACTCTTAAAACCCAAACTTACTGGACTGGTTGAGGCTGGAGAACTCATTGAAACTAGTGCCTTAAGATAGGCTTTAAACCTTAAACCCAAAATAGCCCCTAGTGTCACTTTTTAACTAAATAACGCATTGGCTCTCACAATAGGGAAAATCAGAGCTGAGTATTGTCCTCCTTTAAACAGTCACTGTATGGAACCAAATGGTCCCAATTACTTTAAAACAAAAATCAAAAAGGAAGGGGACAGAGAAACTGGATTATTGGACATGAACCAACCTGAAAGGAAATTATGGGACTAGTTACCCCGTGTAAAGAATGTAGCCAATGCCCAAGAGATAAAACTCACAACACATGGAACCCAGGAACAGGAATGGGAATAGATTCCAAAAGCTTAGGGGGGAGGTGGGGAGAGGTGAGGAGGGAGGGGGTATCAATTGCAATGAATGGCACATAACCACATATCCCCATCCAGGGGGAAGAGCAACAGAAACCATAGGGGAAGGGAGAAGGCAGTTGAAGTGAGAGTTGAAAATAATTAACAATTTACAATCTATCGGGGGACCATGAGGGTTGGGCGGGGGGAGGAGGGAGGGGAAAAAGGAGGAGCTGATCCCAAGGGTTCAGTGGAAAGTAAATGCCTAGAAAAGAACAATGGAATATATGTACTAATATGTCAAATACAATTGATGTATTGATCATAATAAGAGTTGTAAGAGCCCTCAATAAAATGATTTTTTTTAAAGAATGTAGCCAATGTCCCTGAGCAGTGACACAGAGATTGTTGAGTGGGAGCCGAAACTACTGTGTAAGCCATCACTGAAAACACAATACATAATTTTGTCATGATAAAATGCAGGTAATTGACTCAAAGAAAATAAAAAATCCACTGCCATCGAGTTGATTCTGACTCACAGAGACCCAATAGGACAGGCTAGAACTGGCCTAGTGGGTTTCTGAAACTGTAACTCTTTTTTTTTTTTTTAACATTTTATTAGGGGCTCATATAACTCTTACCACAATCCATACATACATCAATTGTATAAAGCACATCTGTACATTCTTTGCCCTCATCATTTTCAAAACATTTGCTCTCCACTTTAGCTCTTTGCATCAAGTCCTCTTTTTTTTCCCCTTCCTCCCCAGTGAGACTGTAACTCTTTATGGGAATAGAAAGCCTCCTCTTTCCCCCTCAGAGCAGCTGATGGAATAGAACTGCTGACCCTGTGGTTGGCAGCCCAATATAACCCCTACGACCTCCAAGCAATTGACTAGACCTTAAAATACAGGCTCAAGGAAGCTAAAGAGCAGCCAGCCTGGCTCTTGTTATAAAAAACAGATAAGAAGAAAATCGCACTCTCGTGGATGACTATATCATATCTCTCGAGCTGCCTTTATCTCGAGCTGCATGGCCAGATATTGATTGCTACGCTATTTGAACAGAACTCAAACAGATGTTTAATGGCTGCTTCCACTCAAGAGATCAATGAGGGGCCCTCTCCTTCTCCAAGCACCAGCGCAGTCTTTCCCCGCACCTTTCTCTCATCAGGCGGTGGGTCGAAATGAGATGCTGGGTTGTTGGGAATTATATCGCTCTTGACAGCTGAGAACCCCCAACCCCCGCAGCGAGTGGCCCCACCGTGCCTGGGCCAGAAGGAACTTCTGGAAGCAGGATTGGGGAACAAGAGAGGAAGAAATGGGTGGTCGATAAAGGAAAACATTAGAGGAAGCCACTGCATGCAGGCCCCTTACATCGATCCCGGCAGCAGGAGAAAGGCAAAGTTTTCGTTGCAGAGAGTGAGGAGGTAGATGCGACACGAGTTCAATGGCACAGTGGCATTTTCATTTAGGCTTTTCTTTTTTTTTCCTCCCCCCTTTTTTTAAAAACAATCTCTGAGATAAATAAAGCCAATAGATGATCCTGACTGGACCTTGAACTGGAAAAGATTTTGTTGGGATAATTGATAAAATTGAAATATCAACTAGATTAAGAAACAATACTACTTTAATATTAAAGTTGCTGTATTTGATAACTTGATATTTGATCATCTGATAACAAGTAGGAAGACCGCCTGTCCTTGTTAGGAATCATGTGTTAAATTTAAAGGCATGCTCACAGTTCCTTCTGAAATGGCTTAATTGTGCGTGGAGGGGGGTGCGGGCAGGGGGGCGTACAGCTTCCTCAATCCATAAGAGAGACCGGAAACAATGCAGCAATTGTAGATGAAGGTTAACAACTGGGAAATCTGAACAAAGAATATATCAGAAGTTTTTGTTTTATTCCTGTAACTTTTTTTCCTTTTTATTTCCCCATTAGTTTTATTGGTATATAATTCACATGTGATACAATTCAGCAGTTCAATCACATCAAGAAGAGATGTACAGTCTTTACCACAATCCATTTTAGAACACTTTCTTCATTCCTGTACTCTTCGTTATTAGCTCCCCATTTACCCCCACCTCTCCTGCCATAGCCCCGCCCCTGTAACTCTTCTATAGATTTAAAGTAACTTTCCATGAAACGGTTGCTCTGCTAAAAATTGCTCTCTCCTACATAGTTAAGATTTAATTCAGCAGATGGAAAATCCACAATCGTGATAGCTTAACAAAGAGTGAAACTTACTTCTCTCCCATGTGAAACGTATCCCGAAGGTGGGGTGTCAGGGGCTTGGGCATCCTCAGCAAATGGCTCCCATCTCATGGTCCTAACGGGTTGCTTAAGCACTCGCCATTTTCCCACTAGCCATTCTAGCCAGCAAAAGAGGAAAAGGCTTGAAAACAGGAGGAGGCAGGGACAAACGGGCCCGTGGCCATTGTCATAAGACCAGGCTTCCTGAAAGTTGTCACTCAGCATTTCCGTGTACTTCGTTGGCCAAAATATAGCTTCACGGCGACCAATCTCAGTCAAGTTCTCTCAAGAAACGGAACCATGAAGACATGGACATGCTGTTGTCGTTAGTGTCCTGGAGTTGGCCCCGAGTCAGAAGGAAACAGCGCCGCTCCTGGGCCGTCCTCAAAGCTCGTCATGGGTTTGAGCCCGTTGTTGCAGCCACTGGTTGATGGTCCAGCACCATCATTCGACGCCTCCATGCTTCTCTGTTCTTCCTTACTCAATGCCCGACCTCCACAGGCATGTGATGCAATGGAGTCCTCTGTCCGTTGAGTTGCAATTTATATGGGTGGCTGCAACCTTTGACATTCATCCTCTATATCCATAGAGGGGGGTTTATTTTAAGGCATTCTCTTGAGTGATTGTGGAGGTTGACAAGTCCAAATTCTGAAGTCTTGTGTCACAAGACTGTATCACATTTTGTGACTTATACTCTGGAGACAGTATCTTCCCAGGGAATATCAATTTTGCTCTTGAAGGCTTCAGCTGATTGGATGAGGCCCATCCACAATGAAGGCCAATCTATTTTACTGAAGGCCAATTGGTTTAAATGTTAGTCACCTGTAGCTAATTATGTGATAGCAACATGTAAGGTAGTATTTCATCAAACAACTGGGAACCATTGTCTAACCAAGTTGACATAAGAGTAACTATCACATGACCACAGCTAACTGCATGAGAACCTAGGAAATAAGTCTTTTTCCCAGGTATTTCTGGGCCTGCTTAATTATCAGTGGGGTTATCATATGGAAGGGAAGCCTGCTAGTATAATGGTTATGAATCAGGCTGCTAACCACAAGGTTAGTAGTTCCAAACCACCAGCAGCTACATGAGAGAAAGATGAGGTTTTCTACTCCCCTAAAGTGTTAATTACAAGGATCTACATGTAACCTCCTCCCTGGGGGATGGGCAACAGAAAAGTGGGTGAAGGGAGACACTGGGAAGTATAAGATATGATAAAATAATAATTTAGAAATTATCATGGGTTCATGAGGGAGTGGGGAGTGGGGAGGAAGGGAGAAAAAAAGAAAAATGAGGAGCTGATTCCAGGAGCCCAAGCGGAAAGGGAGAGTTTTGAGAATGATGAGGACAACGAGTGTATAAGTGTGCTTTACACAATTGATGTATGTGTGGATGGTGATAAGAGTTGTATGAGCCCCAATAAAATGATTTTTAAATAAATAGAAAACATTTAAATAAATAGTAATATACTTTTACACACACGAGTTAATTCTCTGTTTTCGAGTCAATGCTGACTCATAGCGACCCCTTGCGGGTTTCTGAGACTGCATCAGTTTACAGGAGTAGAAAGCCCAGTCTTCCCTGAGGAGCTACTGGTAGTTTCAAACTGCCAACCTTGTGGATCACACGCAGCATGTAACCACTACCATGGTTACGCCACCAGGGCTCCGCCATAAAGAGTTCCGGTCGCAGAAACCCACAGAGGCAATTTACCCTGTTCTTCAGGGGCACTGTGGGTCAGAACGGACTCAGTGGCAATGAATGAGTGATCAAACGGAACAGAGGAGGGAAGGTGGGTGTGTCTTAGTTATCAAGTGCTGTTGTAACAGAAACAGCACAAACAAATGGGTTTAAGAAACAGAAATGTATTCTCTCACAGTTTAGGGGGTTAAAAGTACAAATTCTGGGTGCCAGCCCTAGGGCAAGTTCTTGCCTCCTTTCACATCTGTGAGCCTGTGTTCTTTGAAGATTTCCATGTGCCTGGCATCAATCTCCTCCTGGGTCTAGAAGGTTCTCAGCATAGGGACCCTCAGCCCTATAAGCATGCTTCATTCCTGGCTCTTCTATCGTGTGGTAGCCAAGTCCCTCCTTCTTTGCTTGCTTCTCTCTCCTTTCATCTAAGATAAACGGGCATGTAGGTCACACCCCAGGAAACTTCCCCTTACATGGGATGAGGGCTAAGACCTGAATAAAGATGAAAAGTCCCACGCTGACCTTCTAACACCTAAAAGGTCAATCACATCGGTTCACATCTTGGGGGGGATGATGATATTATTACATTACTGCCAAGCCACAGAGAATCTGGGCCAAATTGGCATATACTGGGGGGAAGACACAATTCAATCCATCACAGTGGGCAAATAACTAACAGGCTCCAGCAAGCCAAGTCGCCTAAAGGAAGGTACTACAGTCACCCAGCTCCCGCCCTGACACAAAGCTTGTGATCCCAAGGGTCCAAAGGGGGATGTCAGGCTGGCCCCACTTTGTGCAATTCCGTTAATACGGTGGGTAGTGTTTGCACAGGTTCCTTAATCCCTTGCTATTTCAAACAATACACACACACACACACACAATTTGGCCAAATTCTGTGGACTTGTAGGCAACCCACTTGCCAATGACGCTGTTGGTTTGGATGAATCCCTGTGTAGGTCTCGTCTGCAGTGGTTGCTGTGGCTGGGTGCTGACAAGTCTGTATGTCTCACAGTGTCCCTCTGGGAGAGGCCAGAATTGCCATAGCCACTCCCTACACGGTCATTTTTTTTTTTCCTTTTTGATACTTTTGTTGGGAGTTCTCACATCTCTTATCACACCCCATACACTCCTCCAGTGTGTCAAGCACATTTGCATATATGCTGCCATCGTCATTTTCAAAGCATTCTCTTCCCTCTTGAGCCCCTGATGTCAGATTTCCTTCTGAAACAGGCCTCCTCAGCACCAGATGTGGCTCTCCCAAGAGACGGTACCTCGTGCATTCTTACATTTCACTGACTTTTTCAAATTTGCCTAAAGGAACTGAAAACTGTTTGCTAGCAGAGCAAAACTTCCTACAAAATAGGCCTCTTTACCTTTTATGAACTGTAAAATAAATGCCATTTCCTTATAAGCACAGGGAATTGGCACTGGGGATGAGATCCTTGATTCAGACGCATTGTTCTCTCCAGTGTCTTATAAAATTTGCCCTGAAACCAGGAGGAGCCCTGGTAATGTGGTGGTTAAAAATGGGCTGCCTGCCTGCCCCTCCTCCCAGAGGAATTTACTTCAGAGGACAGCACTTGAAGCTGCATCTCAGGGAGAGGGACATGTCTGATCAGAGCACACGGGAGCAAATGAAGGGGGAGGAAGAGAGAGTGGAGCACATCCTGGCCCACCAAGCCTTGAGGACGATATTCCCGCTCAGAGCAGCCAATCCACAGAGAAGACCATATGGCCGGGCCCCACTACAAGACATATCCCTCACTGACCCACATCCCTACAGGGGACAACACTGGAGACACAGCGTGGGAATTGCGCCTGATCTGATCCCACCACACCGAGGCCAAACACTAAGGGTGTGCAACAGAACAGCAAGGGGAACAGAGCAACGAAGTGCCCGGGAATACCAAAAATAGACTTTGGGGCCAGGGCTTGGCACCCCAACAGACTCGACTGGAAAACACTCCTAACAAACAGTCCTTGAACAAACAGGTCTTTTTCTATTTTGTCATCGGATTGGTAATGGTGGTGGTGGTGGTGGTTTTTGTCATTGGCTTTTTGTTGTTGTTTCTTTTCTTTTGTTGCTTGGTTTTGCTCTGTCTTGCTTTTGTGCATGTTATTATCTCCGCGGGTCTGTCTAAATAAGATAGGCTGGATGAACAACCTAGAGGAGAAAACAACGGAACCTATGGTTCTGGGGGGACATGGGAGAGGGGGAGTTTGGGGGAAAGGAAGTGGTGTTAACAAACCCAGGGACAAGGGAACAACAAGTAATCCAAATCAGTGGTGAGGAGGATGTAGGAGGCCTGGTAGGGCTTGATCAAGGGCAATGTAACCGAGAAGAATTACTGAAACCCACATGAAGGCTGAGCATGATAGAGGGACAAGAGGAAAGTAAAAGGAATTAGAGGAAAGAAGTAGGAGACAAAGGACATTTATAGAGGTCTAAATACAGGCATGTACATACGTAAATATTTTTATATATGAGGATGGGGAAATAGATCTATGTGCATCTACATATAGGTTTAGTATTAAGGTAGCAGATGGACATTGGGCCTCCACTCAAGTACTCCCTCAATGCAAGAATACTTTGTTCTATTAAACTGACATTCCATGATGCTCACCTTCCCAACACAATCACTGAAGACAAAGTTGCTACATAAGCAAATGTGGTGAAGAAAGCTGATGGTGCCTGGCTATCAAAAGGTATAGCATCTGGGGTTCTAAAGGCTTGAAGGTAAACAAGCAGCCATCTAGCTGAGAAGCAACTGTTAGTGGTTGTTGGGTCCACCCCTATCCTATGGCTACTTTATGTGCTTCACACTGTTGTGATCCATAGGGCTTTCACTGGCTGATGGTGGGGAGTAGATCACCAGGCTTTTCTTCCTGGTCCTCCTTAGTCTGCAAACTGCACAGAAACTGGTTTGGCATCACAGCAACACACAGCCCCCACCTTCAGAGGGGTGGCAGCTCTATAGGAGGTGTACTGGTTGGTCTTGCCCCCGGGGTCTTCCACATGGGAGGTGAGACTTCTACCCCTTCACCCCCACCTGGAGTGCTGCTGAGAAAGGGGGGAGGAGGAGAACCACGCAGATAAACCCCCAACGTGTTCTGCTGGCAGGATGGGCTGTGGCCCGGATGCCAGCTCAGTGTGGTGTGTGTTGGCAGATCCAGCTGAAGAGAGGCTGCCTGGGTGAGAAATGAAGGACTCTGGGATATGGTCAGAGATAACAACAGCTGAGCAGAGATTAGATTGCAGGTATAGGTCAGAACCTTCCAGACCTGCGTTCAAGTTCCAGTTCCCCCACTCAGACCTGTGTTGTCAGGAGCAGGTTTCTTAACTTTTCTGAGCGTTGGCTTGGTCGTGTGGAAAATGAGAGCAATATTGCCCACCTCACAGCGACTAGACGGAAGAAGAGGAACGCACACAGTGAGCACCCCTCCGTAATGTCAGCCTGCCACAGGCGAGGCTGGGCTGCATCCTGGCGAGCTTCCAGAGGGCTGTGGGGCCAGACAAGGAGAGGGAGGGGGATTTTAGGCTTTTAGTGCTTCTGAAGTGGAAATGCCACAAGTGGAGGGCATTCACAAACACAAATTCACTTCTCACCATCTGGGAAGCTAGACCTCTGAATCCAGGGCCCCAATTCTAGGAGCAGCCCCCCCCCAACCCCCCTGCTCTCAAGGAAGGTCCTGGCCTCTGCTTCTCGAGCTCTGCTGTTCTTCTGGCCCTTAGAGAGCGCCGTCAGGCATGCATCCCTCCTGGGTTTGTGCTAGTTTTGGGGTCTAACCTGCTCTTTCTATACCCGCACGGTGATTGTGTTTGAGACCCCTCTACACAGATCCGGACTTGGTAACAAAACAGAGAAAAGTCCAGTTTGAGGGTTTACAATGCACTGCGTAACAGAAGGTCAGGCGGAGCTTGTGTGACAAGAAGTCTCGTGGGCACGTTGAGGAGGGCTCCGCTTGATGGGTGGGTTCAGTCCTGCTTCGAGGCTAGTGACGGGCCTTGGGGTGATACTCCGCTGTGTGCCTTGGAATTCACAGGGTTGTCTCTGTCAGCGTGGCTGCTTTCGTCTTCTCCCCAGGAGGTGGGCTCGGACCTCAGATGTAAGTACCCCCAGCAGAGGGAAGGCACAGGCCTGGCTGTTCTCCTCTGCGACACACTTCACCCAGAACTGCCACCTGCACCTGCCACTCCATCCCTCCTCTCCCGGGTCAAACCCTGGCCTGTCACATTTCCACATGGCGTTTTATAGGACAAGCTTCCTGGACAGCCACTCCAGATGTCCACCGGCAACCGCGCCACCGTGATTTGCTCTTTCCACCCATTTTATTTTTTGATGTGGGGAAATACACACAGCAAATATCCATCCACTCAGTCTCTTAGTGTATCATCCAGTGGCGTTGATTACACTCTTCGTGGTGTGCAAATCCTCTTCCAGATTATTCGCCCAGAATTATCATCAAGCCAATGCCACTTACGCGCAAACTCTCCCTTCCCCCCTCCCTCGAAGTCACAATAAGCACTTTGATTTCCAGCTCCTGCCTGACACCCTAGCAGTCCAATCAGATGGCATGTGTCCTCTGGAGAGTGACCCGCTCTCCAGTGGCCTCCTCAGGATTTCATTTTGTGGCTGAGGAATGTCCCAGTATGAGCCACATTTGTCTGATGGATGCTTTCTGAGAATCCAGTTTTTAGCACTTTTTAGACATGATTTTATTGGTATTTCATTCCTATAGCATCAATTCAATAGTTCGATCCAATCAAGAAGAGTTGTACAATCATTACCACAATCAATGTGAGCGCATCTTCTTCTTCCTTGGACTCATTGTTATCAGTGTTTGGGTTTTTTTTCCATTGTGGCAAACACATATACAACCAAACATTCTCCAGTTCAACACCTTCTGCATGTGTGACTCGGTGCCAAGGATGATACGCTGTTGAGGTAGTTTATTGTGCCAACCTGGCCGTTAAACACACGTGAGGTTAATTGAAGGATGGAGGGATAAATGGCTCGGTGAGCCTCGCCTTTCTGGTTCTCGGGTCTCTTGCTTTGTGATGGTCGCACCAGGGTGCAGCTGCCTTAACAGTTCCCTGCTTCAGCTGGCAAGGCTGACTTCCTGTGAGACATCCCCAAGGAGAAGCCACAAGGACCTACCCCAATGCAGCCCTGGGTGCTGGAGACCCCTGCTAGTGCTGAGATGCTTACACGTTCACTGACTCGGCTTTCCTCCTGCAGTCGGCATCATTGCGTCTGTTTTGTGAGATGGAGGAGGACTTTGTGGATTGGTGTCCGGCATATGGGTTAATAGTTTAATGTTGGACTTATGGGCTTGGGCAGCAGTGAATTAGGATGTTTTCTTGATGTGCATTTAACCTTTATATAAAACTCTGTCTTATACATGAGTCTCTGTGGATTTGTTTCCCTAAAGGACCCAGACTAACACAGCTCTGCTGTGCAACCGTTAACAACTGCTGTTTCCAAATTACTCTACCACCATTAACCATAAACTCAACGCCCCCTGAGCAACACCTCTTCCTCCTTCACCCATGCTAACTATTGGTCAAGTCTGGTTTCTTTTTCTTTTTAGTAGTTTGCTTGATATAAAATTCACATATCATACCCTTCCATAGTTAAGTGGATTTAAAAACAATGTGTACACATCATCACAATCAGTTCTGATGCTCTCTCCCCTTAACAATTTTATTAGCATATAATTTACATAGCACACAATTCAATGGGTCAGTCACCGCAAGAAGAGTTCTACAGTCATCACCATAATTAGTTTTAGGACGTTCTCGTTGTTGGACTCACCGTTATAGCTGCCCATTTCCCCCAACTCCCCTGCCATATCTCATATAAGTACCGCGCGCTAACCGATTGCGCCACTGGAGCTTCACCCTTGCCATATCTCCAAAGAACCATGAATCCAATCACTGCCGCTGCAGATTTACCTACCCTGGATTTCATATGCAGAGAACATGGTGGGTGGGCGGAGGGGGTGACTAACAACGACAAAGTAAAACAGATTTAAAAATCAATGGAAAAGAGAGCAGAAAATATTAAAAATTAGAACACATTTTAAATGGATCAAGTTTCTTTCTCCTTCACTTTTTTTAACTTTAAAATGGGTCACAAGGGAAATCAAATGATAAGGTATTACATTTTAACCAAACTACATCTGCCACAATGAGCTTTCCAAAGCTCTCTGCCTGATACAAGGTTAATCACCTGCCTCCACCTGGTCAGAGGGGAGTCACCAGAGGCTTAATCCAGGTGCGCAGCCTGCAAATGGATACGGGGCTTCCTGTGTCCCCCGGAGCCCTCTGCACACGGAGTGCTCACAATTTAAGCTCTGATACCATGGGGTCCACTGTGCACACAGTGTGTACGTGTTGAACGAATCGCAGTACAAATGAGTGAACGAATGAGTATTTCTCTTTTATGCTGACTGCCCCCTCCTAAAGCAGAGCTGAAGGTCTTTCTGGGATTTATTCGTTCCCCAAAAGAAAACAAAAAACACCTTTGGTCAACCAGGCACCCGGAGCACAGTTCCGTACGTGGCACTTTCCGCATCAAAACAACTCTTCACAAAAACAAACAAACAAACAACTCTTCACAAAAATAAAAACAAAACAACTCTTCGCTTAGCCTGTAAATCTGGAAATGTTAACATTTTCATGTTCACCACGTCGGCCTTGTACTCAGAGTTTACTCAGTGCCAGTCTTACTTAAATAAAGCAAAAAAGACCTTTAGTCTCAGAAGCTTGGCCCACTTGACTTGCTGATTCTCGGTACAGCCTACTCTGTTCTTCAGTGTAGTAGTGAGACATGGCGGGCATCGCCAGTCAAGCCTCTGCCTGGAGCATTGTCTTTGGCTGTTTCCTCTGTGTGGTCTGAGCAGCTGCGACTCCGCAGTTGAGGAGAGTGATATCTAACGAACGAGTTATTTAAGCAATAGGCTGGGTTGAGTTTTGCTGTACCCCTACACCACATGCAGCACAGATAATTCTGGGATGGATCACAGCCAACAGAGAACACGTCTTTATTCCTGGCAGGACTCAGAAATGACTTGGGGAGACAAGGCATGTGCCCAGGAAATGACCCAGAATTAGAAGAGGGTTGCATGAGTCCTGGGGGTCAATTAACCACGACCAGGGCCTCTCTCCTGAGAAGGTGGAGTTTGGTAAGGAAGACTGGGTTCCGTTAGCAGCTGACTAGGACATAGAACCCAGATGTAAAGTGCATTTCTACAGACAAAACCCACGCTCAGACCATCCATTCCAGCTTACAGCAACCCATGTGTTATGGAGTAAAATGGATCTATAAGGTTTCTTTCTGGAAGCAGATTGCCAGGTCTTTCTTGTGCAGCACCACTGAGCAGGCACAAACCGACAACCTTTCCATGAGTCGCTGAGCCCAAACCATTTGTCGCACCAGGACCTTCGTGCTCAGACAAGTGTTCTTTTTAAAACTGGCCCTTCCTCCTAGCCTCTCTGACATGCAGGGGCACCGGAAAGTGGACTATTGCAGACAGATTAGCTGACTATTTAATGCCTCAATTGATTTCCCTTTTGACAAATTTAAAAGTGTTTTTGTTAATGCTTTCGGCTTTTTTTTTTAATGCATCTGCTTTCTTTCTGTTGAGGGGTTTCTCTGTTTTACTTTGTTATTGTTGTTAGTTTTGTGGTGGCTGGTTTGTTTTCTGTATGGTTTCTGTGTATGGAATCTAGAATGGGTAAATCTATATGAACGGTAACTGAATCAATGGTCTTTTGGGGCTATGGCAGGGGGGTTGGAAGGAAGTGGGGAGCTGATAGTAATAAGTGCGAGAGAAGAATGTGTTCTTAAATGGGTTGAGGGAATGACTGTACAACTCTTCTTTTTTAAAAATGGTTTTATTGGGAGCTCTTACAACATTCCATGCACCAATTGTATCAAGCATATTTGTACATATGCTGCCATCATCATTTCCAAAACATTTTCTACTTGAGCCCTTGGTATAAGCTCCTCTTTTTTTCCCTCCCTCACCCACCCTCCCGAATCTTTGATCAATTATATATTGTTATTATTATTTAGTATCTTACACTCTTCTTGATATGATTGAACTATTGCATTATTTTCTATGTGGATTATGTGCCAATAAAACTTATTTTAAGAAACCAACTGGCCGTTTGTTAGTCCACTGTGAACAGCGGGCTGAGGAAACGATAAGACCAGTGGATATAAATGAAAAACACCCCTTGGGGGATATTTGCCCGTGTCTGAAGATATTTGGGGTCGTCCCAGCTCTGAGAGCGCTAACAGCACCTTGGGGACAGTAGCCAGGGCTGCTGCTGAACCCCTGCAGTGCACAGGGTGGCCCCCACAATAAAGAAGGATCCGCTATGACATGTTAGTCTGGTTGAAGGAGGGAAACCCCAGGTTAGCCAGCCTGAGGGAGAGCAGGGGCTGCTCTGATCCAAGAGAACTGGGTCACTTCCTCTCCGTGAGTCTCATTTTACTTCTCTGTGACGTAATGTCCTCTAAGATTACATCCAGCCCTGACCACCTGTGATTCAGCAAAGCTAACTCCACCTGGGGATGGAAGAGGAGGTCTGGCTGCCTTTAGAATGGCAGGCTTTGATAAGAAAGCTGAGGAAATGTGGAACCATTTTAAAAGACTTTCCAGGAGATTCACCTTTTAAACAGAGGTGAATCCTGAAACATGTTCCTTTCCCAGGAACACTCTCTGGGGCCCTGGAAGGACCTCTTTCTCATGCTTTGCCGGGAAGGAAGGAATTCTTTGGGGGAATTCCATGGGCTGGCTGAGGAACAGAATCTTGTTTTAGGGTTACTCAGAACTTGGGGTGCCAGGCACACCTCCTCAAGGCAGCGGCAGGTGTGCCCAGTGTCTGAGAGGGGAAGCACAAAGCACCGCTCCCTGAGCCTCCGGATTGGAGGAGACCACACCCTTACCTGCCGCATGCCCCTTTCCCAGCGAGAGAGCCTGCCCTTCTTCATATAGAAAAAGGACCAGAAGGGCAATCAAAAAGAAAATGAACGTTTCGAGGACGCTGGCCTAAAGAGGACACATAGTGTCGAGTTGCGGAAGCAGACTGATGACATCATGTCCAAATGAAGCAATGTTGTCAGTGTGAGTTGCTGTTGAATTGCCCCCAACTCAGCAGGCGGCCTTCTGTATCAGCTCCATACTCTGATGTGTGTGAGCCCCTGTGTCAGCCTACCTCAGACAAGGGTTTTCCTCGTCTTCCCTGACCCACTTGTGGTCCTAATCTAAAACCCCCGGACACAAAACAGAGGAAAGACCATGTTTCTTTGACTATTTAAAAAAATCCATTTCAAAAACTCCAGTCATGTTTGTAAAGTCTGCTATTTACCAAGAAAAAATTCTATAGGAAGATGACCCTTATGAGCGATCTGCCACCATGTCATAAATATTTTCATGTGAAAGTTCATATTGTTTAAAGAATATTTTCAGGGTAGTGCCTTAGAATTTACTTGCAGTCATGTATAATCATAAATCATACGTAGGCAATTGGGGTGCTAAGAAGACTTTCTGTATCAATGTCATGTGAAGCCCCTAAGAAAAGTAAAACCCACTGTCAATGCCAACTCATAGCGACCCTAGAGGACAGGGCATAACTGCCCCCTGCAGGTTTCTAATACTGCACGTCTTCGCAGGAGTAGACAGCCCTGTCTTTCTCTCCAGGGGTGGCTGGATTTCTCACTGTTGACCTTGTAATTCAAGGAAAAACCTCGTGGAAGGTATGTGCTCTCATTCCCATAGTTCCTGGGTGGTACAAAGAATTAACGTACCTGGCTGCTGACTAAAGGGCTGAGAATTTCAGTCCACCCAGAGGCTCCTCAGAAGAAAAATCCAGTGATTTGCTGCTGAAAGATCAGCCATCGAAAACCCTATGTCTGACACCCAGGGGATCGTCGAGTCAAGTTGATTCACTGGCAACAGGTCCCCCTCATGTTCCAGAGCCAAGGGTCAGGCTACTTGAGGAATTCTTTGGAGAGGGTGTCAGTGTGTGAGCTTCTCTGGCCCTCGTGTCCCAGGAAGAGGAGGGGTGCTCTCTCTGCACCTCAAGTGACAACGGGGAATTCAGGAGAGCTGCATGGAGAGTGTGACCCTTGGCCTCCAGGTGTGGAGACCACAAGGACTGGTATGAGAGCAGACAGGAAGAAAGCAACAATGAGAACCATTGGTGTCGCCCCACCCACTCCTGCGGTGGAGACAAGACTATGGAGTTTTCCTGCGGAGTGACCCCGTGCCTGGGAGGGCTCTTGTTGTGGCGGTGTGATTGGGCCCTGACCAAGGGACAGGGTGTGAAGTAGATCCCTGTCTGACCAGGTAGCAAGGCTGAGGGTCAGCCCAAGAAAAGGTAGCCAACGTCATGGGAGTTTCAAGGGGATACATGGAGCACAGCCATCTCTTAGGACCCCCAGAAATTTCCCAGGAGACTGGGAAACTGGCAGCTTCAGACATCCACCAACTCCAAAGCATAGCAAGATCCTATTTTATCTTACCCATCCAGTAAGACCTTGGCAATCTTATCCTAATATCCCCACCACAGGCCAACTGGGGAAGGGCAGAAACCTCACAAGCTACCAGAGGTGGAAGAAGAATCGATGAAAAAGAGAAAGGCCAACCTTTCCCCTAAGCACCACTTCTGGTTTCTAGACTGAAAGCTTACAAGATCCGGGTAAAAGAAAAACCCTAAATTAAGTAAGAGTTCAGATTAGCATTACGTCGGATGGAATGTTTACGAAAAATCATCTTTCTAAAACCCTCTGCTCTCAAGTCAATGTCAACTCACAGTGACCCGCTAGGACAGGATAGAGCTGTCCCTGTGGGCTCCTGAGACTGTAGCTCTTTACTAGAGTAGAAAGTCCTGTCTTTCTCCCCAAACACCTTAATGGAGGTATAACTTATTTACACTAAATGACACCTATTTTAAGTGTGCAGTTCAGCGATTGTACCACACATAATCAAGACACATAACATTTCTACCAGTGCCAAAGGCTCCTTCTCCCCCCACCCCACCCCACCATGAGTCATCGCCCTTCTCCCACTGTCCCCCCGGAATCCCATAAAAATGGCATCACAAAGTTTGTATCTGGGTGTTTTCACTCAATGACTTGGAGAGGCATCCCGGTTGTTGTATGCACATCCTCCTTTTTATTGCTGACTAGTGTTCGTGAGGAGCCCAGAGTGCTGCAGTGGTATCAGGCTACTAACCGAAAAGTCAGCAGTTTGAAGCCCCCAGCAGCTCCTCTCAGAAGAAAAACCAGGCTTTCTACTCCCATAAAGAGTTAGTCTTAAAAAAAAAAGTTAAGTCTCCTATAAGTAGAGAAAAAAAATTACATGAATAACATTGAATACAAGGAAGAAGATGTTCTGGAATTGACTGTGGTGATAATTGTACAACTCTTCTTGATGTGATTGAATTATTGAGTTGTATGACATGGGGATGAAGTGCTCATAAAACTGTTATTTTTAATAAAATTAAATTAAAATAAACAAAAACAAAAAAATTAACTAGGAATCATTTAAAAACTGTTATTTTTGAAAAGAGTTATAGTCTCTGAGACCCACAGGACCAGTTCATTGCACCATGTCCTACAGGGTCACTGTGAGTCAGAATTGACCGATGGCCAGGGAGTCTGGTTTTGTTGGTTTCGTGGTCTATTGACTGGACGCACCAGTTTATTTTCTCATTCACTTGTTGATGGGTATTGAGTTGTTTCCATATGCTGACTACTATTACTACACTACGATCATTCTTTCATGAATCTTTGCAAAGACGGGCCGTAGTTTCGCCCTAGAAGTGGAGACGCCGCGCTGGGGGGCAGATGCACTTTTACCCTCGGCAGCAACTTGCCAAGCTGTGTTTCCTTGGTGGCTGGGCCCGTTTAAGTTCCCACGAACTATGCATGAGAGTGGCCTTTGCTCCACATTCTCGGCGACTTGCTGATGGCAGGCTTTTCACTGGAGCTTTACTGGTGTGTGTGTTGGGGGGGGGGGGGGGCGGGCGAGTAGGACGCCCTGATGGCGCAGAGGTTAATTCTCAGCTGCTCGCTGAGAGGTCAACAGTCAGACCCCCATGCTGCTGCACTGGTGAACGACGTGGCAGTCAGCTTCTCTAAGGACCACAGCCAGGAACCCCGAGGGAGGCACTTCTCCGTCCCATAGGGTCACTGCGAGGGGAATAAAAAATGATGGCAGGCCGCCCGCGCCCACAGGAGCCAGTTCGGTCAAGCCGGCATGGTCCGTCCCATCCCCAGCTCTCTGCCCTCTGGGAACTCCACGAATATTGTCCCTGCATTCGTTTTCACTAGAGCCAATCACCTGCCATGCCTGGAGCAGGGATCGAACCCAAATCGCCCTCTGCCCCAATCATCAGGAAGCCCGCATCTCCACGAAGAGCGGGAAGCAGTGGGTGAAAGGACGGACACATCCCAGGCATCGAACTGCCGACGTCTGGAGTCAGCAGGACGGTGTCTCCAAGCCCACCCAGAGGGTCCCGAGGCTGAACCCGGCAGCCACTGTCACGAAGCGGTCCCCGCTGGAGAGCAAGTCCGCTGTGGGCAGCAGAGCCCCTCTGTGGCGGTCAGTGACTCTGAGTCCGGACATGGCTGGGGGGTGCGCAAGCCAGGGTGATGCCGCCCGGCCTGGCATCCTAACCACGTTTCGCTGGCAGCAGCTTCTGCGGCTGCCCACAGGAAAGGAGCGGGTGAAAAACTGCCAGGACGCCATGGGCCAGCGAGACGTGTCGGTGGGCTGGTGGCCCAGCGTGGGGCCGGCTCTGGCGCTGCGCGCACCGGCTGGGCTCTTCCAGCCGGAGCGGCCGGCCGGCGACCAGGACAGCACCGCGTCCACGCGGACACCTCCACGGGCCAGCGGGGCTCCGGCCACTGGTGGGGGTCTCGATTGTCTCGGAGAACAGCCCCGTGCCTGCTGGCCACGACTGTTGCCTCAGGCTCTTTATGACCATCACAGGCGACTTGACCTTCTTCAAGAGTTCAGAGCCCTCATCAGGGCTCCAGGTCAAGTGACATTGGGCACCCCCCACCCCCCAGGGCTTGATCTAGCCGGAGCAGCCCTGCCCTGCAGCCTCCTCCCGCCAAGAACCTCGGAAAACATGAAAATGCTGTGTGCAGGGTGTTGCTTGAAATATAACTGGTGAAAGTGGGGGGAGGACAGCAATGGGGTTTTCATGGGTATTTAAGGGGATCTTGTAGTTTCGATGTGTATTTTCTGATGATGACTGATGTTGAACATCTGTGCTGATGGTCCAGTTGTAGATTTTCTTTTAGGAAATGTCTGTCTAAATGGTTGCGAGCCGTTAGCGTTCCTAGCATTGAGTTGAATGAGCGCTTCCTGTGGCGGCATACAAGTCCTTTGTCAGATGTGCATCGCTAGTATTTTCTCCGTCTGCAACTTGTCCTTTCGTTTTCTTAGCCACGTCTTATAATGTTGATATGTACCCCTTTCTCGGCTTGTCCTCTTCCTGTTTGTGCTTTTGGTTGCAGACAGCCGTTATGGAAGAGACAGGAGAGGGTGTGTGGAATTGAAGGTTAGACACGTTTTGTAGTTAACGCTGACTGGAAAAGGCGTCGAGGTTCTGCCCCGGCTTTGACGAGCACCAGTGACATGAAGAAGTGATCGGTGGCACTCAGCAAGCTCACCCAGTCAACAACATGGTGTCGGTCTCCCATAGACTTGGTGGCTCCTCGGGCAATTTCTGGGGGTCCCGGTGTGAGAACTCAGCCCCGGTGCCATCCGCCATCCATTGTAGCTAATGATTCCTTCTCTCGTGGGCATGGAAATGAACGCAGCAGAACAAAACAGCAATTCAGAACCCAGGACCGAGCCAGAGACGTGGAGGCGCCAGTTGGTGGTGATGGCATCGAGTAAGGAAGGGGCCCCCACCCATGGGGACAGAGTAGAACTTTCCCATGGGCGTTTCTTGGCTGGAACAGAGCTGTCACAAATGGTGGCTGCGAAGAACAGAAATGTATTTTCTCACCATTCTGGAGGCTGAAAGCTCAAATCAGGGTCTTAGCCTTGTGACTCCCTTCCTTGTGTGCAGCCCCCAGAGTTCCTTGGCTCCCTGGCTTGAACGATGGCGTGTCTCCCCACCCCACCCCACCTCCACCCAGCCCTCGTACCTGTGCTTCTGTGTCTATTCCTGCCCTCTAATAACTCAGAAGTTATTGGACCTACGCTGGCCTCATTAGCATCACAAAGGGGAAGCCCTGTTCCCGGACAGGGTCCTCTGTGTAGGCACAGGCATGAGGATGTAAAGCCATATTTTGTGGGGACAGAGTTCCTGGGCTGTCAGGGTAGCCAGCCCCTAACGAATCATCACGGGTCCAGTAGGCGCAGCTGTACAGTGCTAATAAGTAAAGATTATAGTAAAGTCATAGAGAATATGAGAGATAGAAGAGAGATTGAACTAATGGAGTCAGACACATTTCATGGTAGCATGCTCACCTCAACCCCGCTTGGTGGTTCAGGCAGGAGAGAGGACAGGAGAGCGATTATTGCTAAGCAAGGCTTATATCTCTTTGAGTGTGTGCATGCCTCCTAATTACAGGTAAAGACATGCGTCACAGGAAGGGGTTGTACAATAGCCAATACAAGCAATAGGAGGGGGATATACAATGGGCATAAGCGTGACAGGAAGGGGATGAGCAAGGGGTGTACACGTAATAGGAAGGGGAGGAACTCGGGGTGCACATGTGACAAGATGGGCGGACCCTAGACTCAGTATGGCAGCCTGACCTTGGTCACCTTGAGTGGGCTTGACCTCCCTGGGCCCTCCTTCAAGGAAACAATTTACTACTATCCTTATCAGAAGGGAGTGGGCCCTACTTGTTATGGGATAAACAGTGCTGACTGCTTGCTCTGGATGGCTGATAACCCTCAGGGAGAATAACTCCTGACCTACTTCTGTTGACCCCCAAGTGTATAGTCATTCACCATGTGTAGCAAGCAGCTAGGTTTGGCATATATGGAGGGTGAGGGAAGACAGCTTGGGAGAAATGTTTCTGTTTCCCACACTGGGCCATCCCAGGGAAGAAGAAAACCATGTAGGCTGGACATTCGCCACCCAATGGATACCTGAAAACACAACTGGGAGCAGCATGGGTAATTTTTTTTTTTTTCAAACATGATGCATTGAGGAATGAACTCAGTCAGCTCTTTTTCTGCTTTCAGGCAGAATTCTGGAGGGATATTTGCTGTTTCCTATTTTTCAAAAAGAATGGCTTTGATAACAATTAGTTTGCTTTATAGTAACACCAGCATAGGAAACGAATAAAGATTACAAGTGGAGAAATTTCCCCAGGTCCCTTTTCATTTCTATCGTTTTAGAGACTGGCGTTCAAGTCATCTGCAGTGTTTTGCAAACCTCCTGGAAGGAAGCTGGTTTTTACCACCATCCTGGTCATCAGGCTACAAAGCTCAGCCTGTTTCCCTTTGTCTGTTCTCAGAGAAAAGGGTTAAGAGCATACAAGCATCTCCTGTTCAAACTAAATAATCATTCATTATTTAGTTTCATTATCTTGGTTACTCTCCAGTAAGCCCCTCTACCATCTCCACATCCACTTGTAGAAGACTCGCCCAGAGCTTGTAATAAAGCCCCCACAGTAATAGGGTAATTCCTAACACCCCACTCCTCCCGAAGCATCCCCAAATCATGGCTATGGTAGTCAACTCACCTTCAATGAACTCCATTCGAACCAACACTGGGGCCCTCCATTCACAAAATATTAACCCCTAAACATTTTGGAGGGCGGGGAATTGCGCATCAAGGTCAAGAGGTTCTAACTGCGAGCAGAACCCGTGAGCTGAATGAGGGTTCAGCAGACGGTGCCTACCCACAGTCCACCACTCTAACAGATGGTGCCTACCCACAGTCCACCACTCTAACAGGCGGCGCCTACCCACAGTCCACCACTCTAACAGACGGCGCCTACCCACAGTCCACCACTCTAACAGACGGCGCCTACCCACAGTCCACCACTCTAACAGACGGCGCCTACCCACAGTCCACCACTCTAACAGACGGCGCCTACCCACAGTCCACCACTCTAACAGACGGCGCCTACCCACAGTCCACCACTCTAACAGACGGCGCCTACCCACAGTCCACCACTCTAACAGACGGCGCCTACCCACAGTCCACCACTCTAACAGACGGCGCCTACCCACAGTCCACCACTCTAACAGACGGCGCCTACCCACAGTCCACCACTCTGTAACAGACGGCGCCTACCCACAGTCCACCACTCTAACAGACGGTGCCTACCCACAGTCCACCACTCTAACAGACGGTGCCTACCCACGGTCCACCACTCTAACGGCCAGAGAGCACTAGGGACTAGGGCCCTTTGCACCAGCTCTTCCCACTGCCAAGGGTGCGACTTTCCCAGCCCATGTCACACTCCCTGGCCTCCTGGGGTCTTCCCTGAACATCCATAGATACTGTAGCTCACTGTTTCAGCCCCACCCTCCCAAGCCACCCATTGGCACTTCCCAGGCCTCAGTTTAGGCTGTTTTCTTTTTCCTCACTTCACTAATCACTACCGGATAGGGGCTATCTTTTCTGTATTATTGTCTATTCCTAAATTGCCTGCTTCCCACAGTAGACTCTGACCCAATTCTCCTTGATTCTCATGAGAGTGAGCTGCATAAAGACATTGATTTGTGTTTGTTATATTTACCGCTCTCAGAGAGTGCCTGGCCCAGAGAGGCCTTCAATAAACATCCATGAATAAATCTGTGATTGCAAAACAGAATCTCTGTGGTGAGCACTTGAACTTTTATTTTTGTTATTTATTTTATGGGCAAAGTAGTCCATGCTTACTCTGTGCCAAACACTGTTCTAAATGACTCACAATTATCATCTCATTTAATCCTCTGGACAATCACATAAGGTAGCTCCTATTATTATCCCTGCTTTATGGATGAGAAGACAGAGATGCAGACCCCAAGCCACAGCCAGTACGGAGCAGCCTGTTCCAGAAACACACGGTTGAGAGCTCTGGGCTGGAGCCGCCCATAGGAAGCCGCCTGGGCCAAGAGAATGGAACACGGATGTTGGATAGGAGACGCTGGGTTGCTTCCGAGGTTGGAACACTTGAAGTCCGAAACTCGGAGGAGGCCCCAGAAATAGAGAGGGACAGTAAAAGTGCCCCTTTCGGTTTCCAAGGCTGTGAATCTTTATGAGAGCAGTCTCGGCTTTCTCCCTCAGAGTGACCGAGGGGGTTGAAGTTCTGAACTTGAGGTTAGTGCTCCAACAAGTAACCTACCCCGCCCCCCAGGACTCCTCAAGGGAACATGGATCAGTAAGAAAGATAAATGATCTGTTCATGTACCCAACACCATTCATCAATCTTTGGATAGTTACGTGGAGTGAACTCTGTGACTACTTTAATAGAAAATTCTAGACAATGTAATCAATAGTGGCAGAAAGCAGATCAGTGGGTACATGGGGTCAGAGATGGAGGGGATAGGAAGGGGCAAGAGAGTGTGATTACTAAGGGGCATGAGTAACTTTGGGAGGATGATGGGTGTGTTTCTCTCTCTTGAGTGTAGTGATGTTTTCATGGGTGTATACATAAGTCAACACTCAGAAAAGTGCGCTTAGAAAATTAGACATGATCAAATTTATAAATCAACTCTTTAGGATTTTTCTCCCAAAGGGCTTAAGTTGAGAACTCTTGTTTCTTCCATGTTTGGTGAATAATTTCTCTTATTAGGGTGACATCTACTAAAGGGATTTCAAATAGTTTGTGGGGGAAAAATGGGATTGAAAGATAATGGAATTTTTCCCTAAACTCTTTGAAGCCCCCTTGTACACTTGTCATTTCAAACATTTTCATGTATATAATTCAGTGGCATTAATTGTAGTCACCATATTATGAAACCTAACCCCACTGTCTGTTATCACCCTTCGCAAAAATTCTGTAGACACATATAATTTCTTGTCTTCTAATTTTCCTTTAGAGTTGATTGTGACGTGTTGCTCATGCCGCCCATGTGCACGACTGCCTCCACACGCTCCCATCTCCCCTTAGTATGTGAGAAGCCTCCCCAGCGTTGGGGTGACTTCTCAAGACCCCTGGGTATTTTCATTCCTGACCGACTTTTTCTATCCCTGTGTTTAATCTCTGCTGTTTCTTCTTCCTTCTCTGAACTGATCCTGGTAGAATTTTATTCTCTTCATATTTTACCGCTTCTATCAGGAATCTTGTGGGCATAGAAAAAAGCAATGAAATCAAGTCCCTAACGTTCTATGCCACCACTCGTTTGTCCGTTTGTCATGCTGTGGCGGCTCGTGTGATGCTGGAAGCTGTGTCACTGGTATTTCAAATGCAAGCAGGGTCACCCACAGTGAACAGGTTTCTGCAGAGCTCCCAGACTAAGACCAGAACAAAGGACTCGGGTGCCTACTTCAGAGGAAGAAGCCGCTGGAAACCTTATGCACAGCTTCGAAGGCTTGTCAATTACTGGAAGTCTAAACGAAGCGGATGGGCCCCATGGGTCCGAACGCACTCGAAATGTGATGGGAGATGGTTTTTTGAAGGTGAGTCCGCCACGGTGACTGGGTCTGGTGGAGCCTGTGCGAGAAGAACCTTCAGGACCTTCATATGCTGAGGGAGCACCCCTCAAGGGAAAGAGAAACAGTTGTAAATGTCTTCCAGTGGTTGGCACTTGGAGTGTGTGAAGTATGAATTTGGGAAAATTGAAAGTGGTCAAAATTAAAATGGAACTCACGAAAATCGTTATCCAAGCATTAGTGAGCTGAAATGTACTGTTAATGGCCATTTTGAGTCAAAAAATCACATGACTTGCTATGCTGGGAATCAAAAGGAATGGTGAGACATTCGTTGTCAGAAAGGATCTTGTAAAATCCATCATGATGTGCAGTGCTGTCTGTGATAGGATTGTATCTATCTGCTTTCAGGGAAATTCAGTCAATACAAGTATAATTCAACTCTACGAACCAACCACAAAAGCTAGCGATGAAGAAATTGAAGAATCCTATCAATGACTTAAGTCAGAAATCGACCAAATATGCAGTCAAGGTGAATAACTAGTTATTGGTGATTGGAATGCAAAAGTTGAAAGCAAAGAGGAAGGAATAGTAGTTTGAAAATATGGACTTGGTGATAGAAACACTGGAGATCTCATTGTGTTAATCCTGGTAGATAGAGAAACAAATTTAGGGAGACTCGTGTGTATAAGAAAGAGCTTTATATATAAGAGCAGTTGATTATTGAGAAAACGTCCCATCCCAGGCCAGATCAAGTCCGATATTAGCCCATATATCTGATACCAATCTAAAAAACTCTTCTTCAGACATGAAACACATGAAATGACACCGAATGCCGGAAGATCACAGGCTAGTGGGTAGAAGGTCCTATGGATCCAGTGGTGGTGTGAGCATCTCAGTGCTGGCCGGGGTCTCCACGTGGCTACGCCAGGTCCAGAGCTCTGGTTCCATCAGCCTCTCTCCATGTGTCTTCTCAACAGGGATATCTCACAGGGAGTGAGGAGACAGAGTGTCCCACCTCCAAGGAAGAATACGGGAGTTCCCAGAATTCTTAAGAGAAAGCCATGCCCACATAGAGGTCTCATTGGCTATGACCTGATTGACAGGCTAGACTTCACCTCTTCACTCTGAATCCTCTCAAATTGACAAACGATTATAAAACTACCACAAACATAATAGAATTTTGCAAAACCAATGTAAATATATCTTTCAACAACACATAGACAAGACACAATTGAAAGCAGGTCAGGGACCGACTGTGGAACAGACCATCAATTGCTCATATGCAAGTTCACGTTGACCATGAAGAAAATTAAAACAAGTCCACAGGAGCCCAAATACGACCTTGAGTCTATCCCACCTGAATTTCAAGAACATCTCAAGAACAAATATGATGCATTGAACACTAATGACAGAAGACGTCATCAGCTGTGGGAGGGCATCAAGACCACCATTCATGAAGAAAGCAAAAGGTCATTGAAAAGACAGGAAAGAAAGATCAAAGAGGATTTCAGAAGAAACTCTGAAACTTGCTCTTAATGTACAGCCTTCCTCTTTTTTCCTGCCCCCTCCACTTTGCTGAACATGATGTCCTCCTTCAGGGACCGGTCTCTCCTGACAACATGTCCAAAATTTGTAAGACGAAGTCTTGCCATCTTTCCCACTAAGGAGCGCCCTAGCAGAAGTGCCCTTGTGGCTTTCTGGGGCTGTAACTCTTTACAAGAGTAGAAAAACCCATCTTTCTCCCACATAGCCACTTAACTGCTGGTGGGTCTCAAACTGCTGACCTTGCATTTAGCAGCCCCACCTGTATCCACTATCGCATCCTATATCGTCTTCACTACAAAGAGGAAGTGCATCTGAAGCAATGTTTAGAATTTCCCACTTCTTTAACGGGCTATGGGTATCACCTAAGAATGGATGATTTTTACCCATAACCGACAATACCTGGAACAAATGATGAGTAGAATAAAATCAAAAGCCCTGTGAAAGAAATGTTGTAGTTCTCATTTCTTTGGGTTGTATGAGTTGGGCTGCTAACTGCAAGGTCAATAGTTCAACTCCGCCAGCTGCCCCTCCGGGGAAAGACAAGGCTTTCTACTGCCCCCTCTTATAGTCTGCATCAACTCAATAGCATCAACCGTTGTTGTTTTTACACCATGGAAGTAGGTTTGTTTTGTTTTGTTTTGTTTCACAAAAAGGATTCTTTAAGTGTGTAATGTGAGCTTAAAGATTTATAATATCAAGAATTATCAAGCACCAGACCATTCCTTGTGTAGCTTGGGAAACCACCCTTCTATTCCCCATGTGCGTGCAGTATCGTGTCATCTTGTGCTCTCACTCCAGTTCTTCGAGTTTCCCACTTTCCTTATTCCCCCTGAGTCCAGCTGGAAAACAGAGTTAAGTTTATGATTATGAAATAAAAGATAAACAATAAAAAAAGAATTATCTTATGAGACTTAAACAGACTCACCATTTATCCATATATTATCAAAACTGTTTCCGGGTGACTCTGTTCATCTTCTTCTCCATATCATTACATGGTCTCTTGACATGAGTATTTTATGCTGTATCTTTTTAAAAAATACTGGTAGACAGCTTAATATTTTCCCTTGGTAGAGTATTTTCTATGTTGGCAAATCAGGGACAGGATAATGAGGGTGTTGTGGGATGCTGAGCCAGCTCAGTTAATTGGGGCTTCAGCTCTTTTGAAGGAAGGGTTGGGAGAAACTCTGCTTATGGGTAATTGAAGCTTCAGGTTGCCAATGTGGGGTGACTAAGAGGTAACCGTTTCAGATCAAGGGTCGAATTCTAATTGGATGATGAGCCTTCTCAAAGGCACATAGCAATTTTCCGAGTTACATAATCTAATGACTTGAAATTTAGAAAGCAGTGATGTCATCTCCCTACATTTGAAAAGAACATGCATCTATCTGCCTCTGTAATTATTTTGTGTATACAATTTAACGGCAGCAATAGACAATTCCAAGGGTCAGGAAAGAAAGAGGCTTCCCAGAATGTGAGGGACAGCTTTCACAGCGTTTCTGCCTGCTACAGTTTGTCTTCTTGATGGGATCCCAGGAAAAGCCTTTTCCCATGTTTTCAAAGCCTCCTCTGCGTGTACTCATTTGATCTCCTAGCCACCCACCTTTGAAGGGGTGGTTGCCTGTGTTAAGATGAACTGGGTTCAAATATTGCCCTTCCTGGTCTATAACTGGTGATGTTTTCTCTTCCTTACTGACGTTAAATCAAATATATGGTGAAATAAATAATTAACTCACCAAGAACATCAAGTGAATTTTGTTACAGGTCACTATGACACTCGGAGTTTAGAAAGGCTAATGTATGGAGAGGTAATGAATTCAATATCTATTTAATAAAAGATTGAGCTGAGATCCGTTTCTTAGCTTTTCCCTGTGGTGTAGTAGAAAGAGCTCTGAACTAGGAGTCAGGAGACTTGGCCTTAGCCTTGGTTTGGCTATGATTTTGCTATCTGTGTAAACCTCTGTGAAATTCTGTGAAATTCTGCTGGGCATGAGTTTTTCCATCTGAAAAAAATGAAGGTTCAGTGGCACATTACTTACAAAATTACTTACAAGACTTCTCGAGTAAGTCTTGTCATTTCAACGAATTTTAGATGATGTATGTATATGTATGGACTGTGATAAGAGTTGTATGAGCCCCTAATAAATTGTTAAAAAAAAATTTTTTTTTTAAGTTCTGAGGAGCCCTGATGGCCATTGGGCTGCTACCTGCAAGGTTGGTAGTTCAAACCTGACAGCCATCTGTCGGAGAAAGACAGGCTTTCTACTCCTGTAAACAATTACAACTTTGGAACCCCACAGGGGCAGCTCTATGCTGTTCGGTAGGGTCGCCATTAGTTGGTGTCAATTCAATGACTGTGGGTGTGGATTTTAAAAATTAAATGCTTGGTGGGTTTTTTGTTTGTTTGTTTTGATTTTGTTTTAGTGAAACTTTCTGAATAAAAGTTTGATCACTGATACTGGCTTTCCCCCTGGTTTGTATCTGCAGCACACCAGAGTGAGAGACACATTATTCTTTTCTGATGTCTAAATTATTTCATCATAAATTTTAGTTCACAGCTTTATCTTTTCTTCTACATTGGGAAGTCGCATCCCACGCCACCCCCTACCCCCACCCCTATGCACACACACATTCACTTCTGCATTTCCCTCTGCTTTGGGAGTAGCATGGTGAAATTAGAACCTGGTGTCACGGCCCACCAGCTGGGTGGCTTTGGAAAAGTAGTTAAACCCTCTGATCAGCAGTTCCCATATTCATAAAACAGATATGATTCCTAGCACCACAGCCCTGCAAGATTTTGATTAGAAAATTAAATCATTAAGATCTATTACACAGCAGGCACTTCCAAATAAAACACCAGTTGCCATACAGCATGGTGACGTTTCACGGGTTTCAGAGGAGGATCCTCAATGGTTGTGACCCCTCAGAAGTATCACAGGCCTTTTTCCCAAGGAGGCTCTGAGTACAGACCCCATTCTTTCTCACCCTCCCAGGGGGAGGTGGGAGGAGGCTCCCCTGCCCAGCAGTGCCTGGTGCTGGAGAAATCCTGTGCACATCTTTGTGGAGTGAATAAATTAAATAATGCCTCTTTAAAAGAATCTCCAGTGAACAAGTAGAGCGACCTTTCAAGGAAATTTCCTGTTGAACCCAGAATATTCTGAAGAGTCCTTGTTCAAGGGGTGACCCGTACCTTCTAAACAAAGCCACCAACGCACAGCTATGAGCCCTCACGTGGAATCAGGAGAAGGGTGCAAGCGCCAGGAGGAACCTCACACTCGTTGGAAGAAGTCCCAGGGGGCCCCTCACTCCAATACAAACAAAATATCAGGTGCAGGCGCATTAAGTGTTTTTAAGCTGAACCAACTGGAGAGGGCAATACTGTTTGTTATTTTTACCTTCCAAGTCAGGGTGCTTGATTCGAAGCTTGAGAAAAGTGAATACAGCTCGATATTTTTCTGTTTTTCTGCTACTTGCTTTTGCCAACTACTGTGCTTTCCTTTATAAATAATGGGCCTCTTCTGGATTATGAGACCAGCACTTTGCTCTAACTGTGTTTGTCAGTAACTTACACAATGCCACACAATCAACCAAATAGCGCTTAACTTATTTTGTACCTCAGTGTATTATTTAAAAGTTGTATGAGAAAGAAAGGGGGAAGGGCCACTGTTTATTTTCTGGTTCTTGGCTATTATCATAAGGTATCGAAAGGTTATGCTGACTCCAAAATAAAACAAACAACAACACAACCCCCCAAAATCAAGTTCATTGCCAAAAAGAGTTAGAGGGCAGAGTAGAACTCCCTAGAATCTCCGAGACTTTAACTCTTAATGGGAACAACAGCGTCCTCCTTCCAAAGGAGAGGCTGGAGGGTCGAGGGCCCATGCTGGGCCCACCACCCCACCTCAGCAGCAGCGGTCATGCAACAACAACGCAGCTAAGTGCCAGCAACAGAGCGAAGCCACGGCCACTGCCGTCTTCCTCCACTTTTACTGGTTTCTTCTTGGTTGCATTAGCTTGGTCGGAATGAGGAGCATTCAAAAATCAGGAACACGCCAGGTGTGAATCATTTTGTCTCCTCGGGGATGAAAAATAAACCAATTTCTCTGGACACTGCCGCGGGACCAATCCGATCCTGCCTTTTCCCTCTCCCCGTGCTGAATCTTCTCATCAGACGGGGCTCCTTCCACAGAGTGAGCGCGCCGCCAAGGCGGCTTCTTAGACGTTGTCTTTGGCTTGGAAGAGACTCCGGTCCACTTGGCGAGCACTGCAATTGTTAGCCCCAGGAGACAAAAGGTGCCAAGCCAACGCGGTTGCCTGGGGCTTTCAAAAGATCTGTTATGAGGAAGGGGGCACCCAGACCCCTCCCTGCGCTTGGTGTCGGGCGGCGGCGGTGCGAGGCTTTCCCACCTGGCTGGGGAAGGTGAGCGGGTTAGTTCCATTCTGCAGAATGAAACACAATAGCTTTCGCAAACCGAGCGCAGGGAGGCTGGTCATTGGCTGTCGCCGTCCCTGAGCGCGCAGCCCCGCCCTCCTGGCCTGTGGCTACATTTCTGTAAGGGACAGCCTTCCCCGGCGGGCGGGCGGCGCGGGACTAGAATGGGCGCGATTGTCTGCGGGCTCCCGGGAGCTGAGGCTCCGGAGCCGTGCAGACTGGGCTCCGGCTCCGATCCAGATCCATCGGCGTGGGCCTCGGGGAACATGGGTAAGGGGCTTCTCGGGGCTAAAGGGGGGGCTTCTTTTTAGAGCTGGGTGGGGGCGGGGCGGGGTGACAACACATTGGGGAAAACTGAGTTGTGATTGAGCCGCTTGCTTTCTCCTGGTTTTCATTGTTTGCCTGCTCCAGGCAGAAGGTAAAAGAGACCGGATCCCTGGGCTGGGTTTGCAGAGCACGCTCGGAGCGATCCAGCCCCAGCTGGACAGAGCAGGAGAACCACAGGGCAGAACTTTGGGGTGAGACTCGTCACCTGGATGTGTCTGCGCAGGGCTGTTTCCAGTTACGTTGTGAGACCCAAGTGCCGCTTTCCTTTCGAACACAGCTCCCCGGGTTAGGACTGAGTCCTGCTGCTGCCAGGCTTCTGGAAAGCAGCTGCTTTCTCTGTCAGTCCGTTTGAAAGGAGCTGTCTCTGCTAGTATTGGCAAAGGGCAAACTAGAATGTCTTGACGGTCGTAAATAGCTCCATTCAGAAATGTGGGAACCGGTCAGAACTGCCAGGCGGTAAAGTTTTACTGCCCCATAAAAGAGCTCAAAGGGTGCCAGGCTTGTCTGCAAAGGGGCGCTGGAAGGAAGGCGCCCCAGGCCTCTCCGGTGGTTGTCCTTTGTCCTTGACTGCTCAAGTGAGAAGCAGTCCGCTCAGAGGACACTCTGACAAGCCCCCTGGAGAGTTCTTTCTGCAGGCCGGGCGTGGGGACGCTGGGCACATGCCACAGTACAGCACAGCAAGGCAAGGCAGGAGTGGGTGCTGAGTGGACCATCAAAACACCAGAACCGTGTGTGTGTGTGTGTGTGTGTGTGTGTGTTCCAATAAAACTTCCTATGAAATCTAAATTTCACCTCCTATTCCTGTGCCGCACATACTTCCTGTTGACTAAAGAAGTTCATTGTGTTGTTAAGACTATACACTGCAAGACTCGTCCCAATCCAAAAGTTTCTACATTTACTGATATTTACTGATGGATGTAGTAGCTGATGACCTTCCTCAGTTGTGCAAGCCTTCCCATCCTCCTTTCTGAATTGCTCCTCCTTCCTTAACATAAACTCCCTGCCCCCTACCCCAGCCCCACAGGAAACTCACTGCCCTGGATGCTGTGACTCCCAGTGACCCTGCAGGCGGGAGAGAACTGCCCCATGAGGTTCCCAGGCTGTCACTGTTTATGGGTGGAGGAAACGCCATCTTGCTCCCTCCAACTGGCTGGTGGTTTTGAACTGCTGACCTTTCAGACTGTGGCCCAATGTATAACCACTATGCCACAACTGCCCTCTAAAGGTTGCTGTAATCTTTCCAGGGTTGTTAATTTGATCCCATATAGAGAGCTCTAAAAATGTCTTTTTATTAGCTAAGTATTGTTTGTTTGTTTTTTAATACTTCGGGAAATACTTTGGGTTAAAAATGTAAAGATTATCTTGGGGCACTATTTTCAATTCCATCCTTCCTCCCTGCCTCCAGAAAGTCTAGAGTCCATGAAACTTTGAAATTATGGTTGACGTTTCCCTCCTTTTGATGATTCTCCTAACGAATCTTTCATCGAAGTGTTCGGTAATGGTAGCCAGACATCGTCTATTCCCTCCAATCGCATGGCAAAGGAGGCAACTGCTCTTGGGGGCAGTAAGCTCCACCCTCCAGATCCTCCTCGTCCTATTCTGTGCTCTGCCCCAAACTTGCCTGGAGATCATTGGTGTGCCTCGAATGGCTGCTTGCAAGCTTATCTGACCTTAGATACTTTGCAGCCAAATGTGAGATACAATAGAAATATTAGACACTGAACACATTAGTAGGTCAGTGACTGGGATGTCCTATGGAACCATGACCTTAAACCTCCAAAACAAAGAACCAGATCCATGAGTTGTTTGATTGTACCTAAGCAGGTTCAGTAGCTGCTTCTTTCCTCTTCTATTTTTTTGGTCATTATTATAAATATACATCACACACAATTGTTAACAATTCAACTTTTAACAGACGTATAATTTCTTTACTAGAATTACAGTCATCATCTGTGCAGTCCTGCCCTTGATCTATGATTCTTCCAGCACTTTTAACTACCCCCCTCCTCCCCCTTCCCCCCCCCCCCCCACTCCTGGAAGCCACTGGTTATCCTTTTATCTAAGTGAGGTCCTGCAATGTCTGCCTTTACTGATTGGCTTCTTTCACTCAGCATATTCTCTTCAATGATTCCATCCATACCTTGCATACATCAAGACTTCATTTTCTTGATGGCTGAGTCATATCCCACTGTATGTATGTATCACATTTTGTTTATCCATTCTACGTATGGTGGGCATTTGGGTTGTTTTCGCCTCTTCTTAAAAATATATAAATAATTTTATTGTGGGCTCTTACAGCTCTTATAAAAACCCATGCACCAACGGTACCAAGCACATTTGTACATATGTTGTCATCATTTTCAAAACATCTTCTTTCTACTTGAGCCCTTGGTATCAGCTCCTCTTTTTTACCCTCTTTCTCCCCTCCCACCTTTGTGAACCCTTGATAAATTATAAATTATTATTATTGTTCTCACAGCTTACGCTATCCGCTGTCTCCCTTCACCCACGTTTCTGGTGTTCATCCTCCTCAGGTGGGAGTGTATGTGTTATACACCAATCCTTGCAATCGGCCCCCCTTTTCTTCCCCCACCCCACCACCTTCCCCCTACACTCATGGTATTGCTACTCTCCAGGGACAAGGGAGCAACAAGAGATCTAAAATCGATGGTGAGGAAGGTGTAGAATGCTTGGTGGGATTAGATCGGGGGCAATGTAGTTGAGAGGAATTACTGAGAGCCAAATGAAGGTCAAGCATGATAGTGGGACAGAAGGAAAATAAAATGAAATATGGCAGTGGTTCTCAACCTTCCTAATGCTGTGACCCTTTCATAACAGTTTCTTATGTTGGGGTGACCCCCCAACCATCAAATTATTTTTGTTGCTACTTCATCACTGTAATTTTGCTAGTTATGAATTGTAATGTAAATATCTGATATGGAGGATGTATTTTCCTTGTTACAAATTGAACATAATTAAAGCATAGTGATTAATCACAAAAACAATATATAATTATATATTGTGAAATATTTATTTCTAATTACAAATAAATGAAATTTTGTCTGGAAGCATGGTGTAGCATGGCTAACAGCCTTCACGCCAGGTACTCATATGTGGGCCTATCAACATGTGGGTGGATCCAGGGGGAGATGGATAGAGAAGCGGTGTCTCAGTTCCTAAGATCATCAGATTGTATGAGCGACCATCAGAAATATGTCTTCCAATGGTATTAGGCGACCCCTGTGAAAGGGTTGTTCAACCCCCAAAGGGGTCGTGATCCACAGGTTGAAACTGCTGAACTAGAGGAAAGAACTAGGAGGCAAAAGACATTTATAGAGGTATGGATATAGACATATAACTATGTAAATCTGACTAGACCAGACGATGTACACTGGTACAGATAGGAACTGGAAACACAGGGAATCCAGGGCGGATGATCCCTTCAGGACCAGTGGTGTGAGTGGCGATACCGGGAGGGTGGAAGGAGGGTAGGTTGGAAAGTGGAAACCAATTACAGGGATCTACAGGTGACCTCCTCCCTGGGGGATGGACAACAGAAAAGTGGGTGAAGGGAGACGGACAGGGCAAGATATAACCAAATAATAATTTATAAATTATCAAGGGTTCATGAAGGAGAGGGGAGCAGGGAGGGAGGGGAAAAATAAAGAACTGATGCTAGGGGCTTAGGTGAAGATTGAATATTTTGAGAATGATGAAGGAAAAGAATGCACAAATGTGTTTTACACAATTGCTGTATGTATGAATTGTGATGAGTTGTCTGAGCACCTAATAAACCGATTTTTTTTAAAGTATGAAGTTAAACAAGTGGCCATCTAGCAGGGAAGCAACAAAGCCCACACGAAGCAGCACACCAGCCTGTGGGATCATGAGGTTTTGACGGGATCGTGTATCAGATATCAAAAGATCCAAAACGAACAATCATAGAGATTTGAACGAGGTGGGTCCAAGTGAAGACCCAAAGCTCATCTGTAGACAATTGGGCATCCACTCACAGTAGAGACGAGCTAATGAGGGTGCAGTATAGCACCAACAAAGCCCACAACATCCCTCTAGTTCTTTATATGCCCCCTCCCCCACCACTATCATGACCTCAGTTCTACCTTAAAAACCCAGCTAAGATGGTGCCCGGCTATCAAAAGAGATAGCGTCTGGGGTCTTAAAAGCTTTAGGGTAAACAAGCGGCCATCTAGCTCAGAAGCAACAAAGCCCACATGGAAGAACACACCAGCCTGTGTGATCACGAAGTGCCGAAGGGATCAGTTATCAGGCATCAAAGAACAAAAAAATCATTGGGTGCACACCTCCATGATACGATCGCTGAAGACAAATGGGTGCACAAGCTAAAAAAAAAACCTAGCTAAACCAGAGCATGTACACTGGTACAGATAAGAGCTCTCAACGCACGGAATCCAGAAGAGATCAACCCTGTCAATAATGAGCAATAATGTTTTCCCCTCCTGACTATCGTGGATAGTGTTGCAATGAATGTTGGTGCACAAGTTTCTGCAGAAGGCTTTGCGTTCAAGTCAGTCTTCTGAGCATACAGCGGGCCCTGGAAGAACATCCGTTTGAACTTCGTGGGTCTATTTAGAGGAGGCTATTTTGTAAACAATGCCACAAGGCATTAATCATCTTTGTGGGAGCAGCTTCTCTGCAGTAAAGCACACATCACAGGAAAAAGTGAGTTTTCCCTGTTCATTGGGTTTAGTACAGTGCCTTGACTAACCTTACAGGACCCCTATAAAGTGTCAGCAAGTCATGCTGGAGGAGGTCCGGTATACTTTTACACGTGTAAATATAGAATATAAACAGGTACCATAATATATGTATGGTTGGTTACACATTGGGCTGCAAACCACGAGGTCGGCGGTTGGACATGTGATTGTCTGCTCCCATAGAGTGACAGTCTCAGAAACGCCCGGGGGCAGTTGCGCCCTGTCCGATCGGGTGGTTACAAGTGGACTGATGGCACTGAGTGAGTGTGTGAGTGAGGCTGGGGTGCCCCAAGAAGCAGAGTAAAGCCCTGGGGGTACCCAAAAAGACTGCGGTGCTTGATATGCTCCTTAGATAAAGGTTAGAACTGCAGACTCCCACTATTTCAGGATAACCGAAACCAGCGTAGAGACCACTGGCCTGACAGTTTTTGTGAAATGCCTTTCTGTCTTATACTCAGAATACAGTTTTTATGTGGGTGAAAAATCTAATCCATGTAACGTGCACAATAGGTTTCAATCAGCTATGTTATCAGTAAGGCTTCTAGTCAAGAGTTTTGTAGTTTTCAGCTGGGCCATCCAGGGGGTGTGAAATGGCATCTCACCGTGGCCTTGCCTGGCGTGGTTCCAATGGCACAGCCTGGTCTCAGGTGTCTAGGAGCCACGTGAACATCCTCGTTAGTGAAGTGTATATTCAAGTCCTTTGTCCGTTCTGGACTGGGTAACTTGTCTTCCTGTTGGTGAGTTGTCGAAGTTATATATGTGTATTTGGTTTCATCTACATACATATTACACACACTTTGGGGGTAAAATCACGTGACGAGCAGAGGCTTTTCATTTTTACAAGGTCTCGTTTAGTCATTTTGTCGCTTGCTGTTTGTGCTTGGTGGAAATGGATACGTTCGATGTTCCACTGAGATGCACCGGGCCTGGCAGCACCAGCCCTGCCTTTCCTTCTAAGAAAGTTACAGCTTTTGCTCACACGCTCAGCTCCTTACCCCACCGTGACTTTGTGCTTCTCAACCCTCCTGACGCCGCCACCCTTTCATACAGTTCCTCCCCAACCATATAATGATTTTCATTGCTACTTCACCACTGTCATTTTGCTACGGTTATGAATCAGGCGGCCCCTGGGAAAGGGTCATTCGACCCCCAAAGGGGTTGCAACCCACAGGTTGAGAATTGCTGGTCTAGTGTGTCAGGCCTGGGCCCCGGTTTCATTTTCCCGCGTGTGGAAGCCCAATGTCCCCAGCACCTGTCATTGCACCCACTCTTCTCTGCCGAGGATGCTGCCCTTTCCCCTGTGGTGCTCCTGCTGGGCAGGGAGCACGCAGACCTGGTGCTCTGTAATAAACCCGAGGTGAGTGCTGGTGTTCCAGAGAAGCTCGTGGTCCATCCTGGGTCCGTCAGACCTATCAGCACTGATGCTGATCATAGCGACCCCGTGGGTGCCAGGGGAAACTGGACTGCCCTGGGTGGTCAACGGCTTATCTTGTGGAAGTAGGTGACCAGGACTTCCTTTTGAGGCCCTTCTGGGTGGATCTGATCCCTGCCCCCGACCAACCTTGTCACTATCCACTGAGCCACTCAGGGCCTCCCTTTAAAGCTGGCACATTATAAGTCTCCCTGTATCCCCAAATATCTAGGGTTGGTGTCTACAATGCACAAAGCCTCCAGGTTTTTGTGGCCCCTGAAAGAATTACCCTGAGTGTAAGAATTATTTTTGAGTGAATTGGACCCAGAGCAGTACGACCCCGTGAGGCTGGGTACCTGGGAATGGCAGGGGAGCCAGGGAGCGAGAGGCCAAGGGACCCCATGCAGGGGTCCGATTAAAGAAAGGAGATCAGACACTGCCAGGGCTCCTCCAGCTTTAGGGCCGGGCTTCAAAGGAGAAGGACAGATCCCGCCCTCCAGACCCCTCCTCTGCAGACCTCTCAAATCCTGACTCCTGTCTGTCTAGAACAGTCTCTTCTTCCCACCTGAAAAGCATCCCCAGGTGATGGTGTGACAACAGAGAGGATGGGACCCCATCGTGCATCCTTTATCTCCAGAAGGCTGAGCTTGTCAGTGTACGTACATTTCAGATGCTTACAGTGGAATGTGTAGATGCAGCATCCAGGAGCCTTGGTGGCGGAGTGGGTTATAATCGAATTGCTATCTGCAAGCAGCAGGCACCCCCAGGAAATTCCCAGGAGAAAAGATGAGGCTTTCTACTCCGACAAAGATTTAAAGTCGCAGAAGCCCAGAGGGGCACTGTCACTTGTCTGAGAGGGTCACTATGAGTCCGAATTGATGTTTTTTCTTAACTCTTTTAAAGTAAAGTGATTATCCCCATTTTAAAGGAATTAAGTCACAGCAACATGGAACGCCAGAAGAACAACAGGTCTGTCCTGGAGGAAGTACAGCTAGAATGCTCCTTAGAGGAGAGGATGGCGGTGGACATCTTGTCAGGAGAGACCCGTCCCTGGAGAAGAACATCGTGCTTGGTAAAGCAGAGGGACAGCGAAAAAGAAAGGCCCTGGACAAGATGACACAGTGGTGGCCACAGGGGGCTCAAAACAGTAACAATTGTGCGGATGGCACAGGACTGGGCAGTGTTTCATCTGTGGTCCATAGGGCCAGTCGCTAGGAGCCAGAGCCAACTCAGCAGCACCTAAGAACAGCACCGCACAGAGACAGAGCCCCGGTCGGGCGGTGACTATGAACCACCAGCTGCTCACGGTAGAAAGTGAGGCAGTCTGCTTCGGTTAAGATTCACATCCCCGGAAACCCTACAAAGCACTTTGACTCAGTCCTGTAGGAATGCTGTGAGTGGAATTGACTTGACCTCAGGAGGTTTTGGGGAGCCTGGCCCAGAGAGGTTAAGTAACTTGCACAAATTCACACGGCTAGTTGCTGGGTGTGCTGATTCTGACTCAGAGACACCGTGTGAGACACCACAGACTAGAACTGTCCCCGAGTGTTTTCTTGGCTGTAAGCTTTAGGAAGGAAGCTTGGTGGCACAGGGATGAAGCTAACCATTGTAGGCTCTGAGGAAGAAAGAGCTGGCGATCTGCTCCCATAAGATTGTCAGGTGCCATCCAGGTGGTTCTGACTCAGGGCGGCCCTATGTGCGCTGAAGGAAACCCTGCCTGGTCCTTCGCACCCTCGTGATTGTCCTCATTTTTGAGGCCATCGGTCCAGCCACTGTGTCTGGCCACCTTGTCAAGGGCCTTCCTCTTTTCCACTGTCCTTCAAGCATGATGTCCTTCTCCAGGGACTGGTCTCTCCTCACAACATGTCCAAAGTACTTGAGACAAAGTCTCACCATCCTTGCCACTAAGGAGCATTCTGGTTATTCTTCCAAGACGGATTTGCTTGTTGCTGTGGAAAGTCAAAATCAGCGCCGTGGCCTTCCACGACAGCAGGCTTTAGAGAGGCCAGTCCCCAGGGCTTCCTCCCACCGACCACTGAGTGATGCAAACCGCCAACCTTTCTGTCACCGGCCCAGCGCTTCACTACAGCACCAGCAGGTCTTTAGCCCTATAGACATCTCCCTCACAGGGATTTAAGGAGCACAATTTTTTTTTTCACAAGAGAAAAGCTTGTAGTTAGTTCAGGGATCCTTTGCTGGCCCTTAGGAGCGTTTTCCAGTCCAGTCTTTTGGGGCACCACGCCCTGGCCCCAAAGTCCACTTTAAGCATTCCCTGGGGACCTTGCTACTCCATTCCCTTGCTGTTCCGCTGCACTCCCCCAGTGATTTGCCTCGGTGTGGTGGGATCAGGTCATGCAATTCCCACACAGTGTCTCCGGTGCTGTCCCCTGTATCGACCTTAGTCACTGATTGGCATCATTTCTCATAGTGGGGCCAGCCATGTTGTTCTCTCTGTGGACTGGCTGCTCTACTCAGGAACATCATCATCACGGCCTGGTGGGCCAGGCTGTGCTCCACTCTCTCCTCTTCCCCCTTCATCTTCTCCCGTGTGCTCTGATCAGATATGTTCATCAAGGAGCACAAATTTAAAAAGTAATAATAAATAGTGACTGTAGAGTGGACTCCAACGCCAAGTCATGCTGACCTGCGTGTGGCAGAACATGACTGCGCCCCATCAGGTTTGTGGAAAGAGATCACCAGCCCTTTCTTCAAACTTTCTGTTCGTGGCTCAGAGCACCGGGGTCTCCTGAGTATAAACTAACCACCTGCAGGTTTGTTCTGCTCTTGCTTATCCCTGCTGAAGACTTGTCTAAAACTAAGAGGTGGACCTGAACATCCCTTTCTGGAGCCTCTCCGTTTGAGTGTGCAGTCTGAAAAAGACTAGTCTCTTGTTTCCCTGGAAAGAATACATTCAAGTCTGTTGCTTTAAACAAGGGGAAGGCATCCATTTCTGAGACACTCCTTCGGATGTCCGTACATCCTTGGAAACTGAACTAGGCAGACACTTTGCTCGAGACACTTTGCTCGAGGGATTTGTAGGCGGTAGGAGCTAAGCAGTTGTTCCCTCTGGAGAGATGGCGTGCAGTAAGATGCTTGCTCTCTCTGCCCATCATCAGCCTTTCTGAAGTCCCTTTTAAAGTGCATTCAATGGGGGTGGTGCTCTTTCAGGGCAAATAATCCAGAGGTGCTGAAACCTTCAAGGTCAGTACTTCAGGTGACTTCAGTCCCTGTCTCTCCTGCCTTTCGCTTCTGGGAGTATGGGTACTAGTTGGACTGCTAACTGAAGGGTCAGCAGTTCAAACTCACCAGCCCCTGCTCAGGAGGAAGATGAGGCTGTCGGCTCCCATAAAGATCTACAGCCTCAGAAACCCTAAGGCGCAGTGCTACTCTGCCCTATAGGATCACCCGGAGTCAGAAAGGACTTGATGTGCAGTGGGGTTGGGTTTGAGGTTTTCTCTTCTGTTTCCTCCCTTTCTCTATCAAACACTTGGGGATAGAGAGATAAAAATCATGGTCTCTGCCTTTGAGGCATTCAGTTTGTTGGAGAATTCCACCAGGGCAGCACAGTAATGAATACACAAAGGCTCTGTGGGATCATTCGAGTGACACCCTTTGTCAGACTGGGGCTATCAGCAAAAGCTTTCTGGGAGGAGAACCGAGTCCCAGAGGCTGAGGAGGAGTAAGTTGAATGGAGACGGAGTGCAGACTTGGCTGTAGTAGGTCGGGCTGGGTTTTGTTATATCCATCCTTGTTTGGAAACCAACAGTACAGAGGAGTCAGCACGTGCAAAGGCCCAGGGGCAGGAGACAGTACATATGTAAGGAACAAGTGCTCAGACTGGTGACAGCTAGCACGGAAGAGAGAGCAATGATGCTGGCTGAGACCAATCAGGTAGAACATGAAGCCAGAAAACGTGGTTTCCTCAGGATGAAACAAACTTGACCAAAGTCATGGTAATTGCTTAGCCTGGGTTATAAATATTTAGAGTCTATTGTACTCCTATGTGTGTTTTTGTGATTGTTTCAAGTTCTCACAATACATTTTATTTAAAATATAAATTTCTATAGACTGTGTCAAGACCAGAACAGAACTCAAACAGAACTGAATTTGAATCCAGCTTCTACTGGTTTCTAGTTGTGTGACCTTGAACAAGTGACCTCAGGACATGGACAGGCCTGGAGAATATGATGCTGAGTGAAGTTAGCCAATCACAAAAGGACAAAGATTGTATGAGATCACTACTATAAAAATGATAAGCTCCAAGATAAAGACTTCCTACCAAAGGGGACAGATTTTGGAGATTCCCAAGGAAGCGAGGACTAAAGTGGGCAGCTGAGGTTGACAGGTGTGGATTTGGATGAAAAGAAGACTAGAGGTCCATGAGAGGGGGTAGATAAATCCGGGGGACAGGGTAGATAAGATACAGCTGGGGCCAGGTGGGGGTGGGGAGTGGGTTCAAGAACGGTGTGAACTGTTGAAAGCGAGTTGATAGTCTGAAATATAACTGACACAGTCTGCCACCTAATTCACAATTTTTAAACGTTACTAGAAAGAAAGTCCTAAAAAAAAGAGAATATTGCCTACCTTTTAGAGGATTGAAAAGTAGAGCACGCAGACAATGCCCCAGGGGTCTGGGCGTGACACATCCTTCACACATGTGTATTTCCCGTTCTCTCCTGTGGGACCATCCCAGCCATTCTTATCCATGTTTCTCGATGATGCTGTGGAGTAGGTCCAAGCAGGAAACATGTCAGTGTCCCACAAGTCAAAGGAGCAGGGACCCGGAAGACAAGCTCTGACCCTGGGAGCAGATCTGGGGCACTGGGTGGGTGCTGCAGAAGATATCCACCCACTGAAGGTGCAGGGTCAGCTCCTCCTTGCCCAGACTGCACAACAATGGAGTCATTTCTGTACCACTTACACTTTCCAGAAAGCTCTAGGAATCCAAGCCAGCCAAGGATCTACCTAAGACATTGGGATTGTGGATGTGGTCTTTGCAATCTACCACCTTGTGCTATTCTCCACTGTGACAGTGTGGAAAGACCCCCAGGAAGCCCCCTTGGGGCTCTCTGAGCCTCCCTAGGGAGAACAGTGGAACCGCAATTGGGTTGGTCCATGACCCCATCACCCTTGCAAGCCCTTTCTACTGAAATGCTTAAGCGAGTCATAATCATGACTCCTACTCAGTAAGCATGTTCGTTTGTGGTCCAGGCATTTTAAAGGGACCCACCAAGAAAGACAGAAGGGTTATCAAAACCTAGACTGGAACTGGGCTCCCCAGGGAATGCCATTGAGCTATGCATCTTCTGACCCCTCTTTGAACCTGCTGGGAACCGTCCTTCATCACACTTGCAGTCCTGCTCAGCTTTTCAAGAACACTTCCTGGTGTGTAGGTCTCTAAATAGCCAGGAGTGTTTGCCCACCCTCACCCTGTGCTTTCGGGTGTCGTAACTCGCATGTTGAGACGGAGGGAACAGAGCCCTGCACATTTCGCAGCTGTTATCCAAATGAAATGACACCCAAATGCACCTGGCGGCTCTACAAACCACAGGGAGCGGAAGGGCCAATTTCGACCTTCAGAAGAGTCATAGAGGCTTCCTGAGAGCACTCTGTGGGGAGGACAAGGGAAACGGCACCCGCGAAGGGAGGAAGAAATTGTGAACTAAAGTGCCCTCGAAGCTTCCACACTGTACACCTGGCCAGGCCAGGTGGTTTCGGTCTGTGCTCCATGGTGTGTCAAGACCCCACGAGTGACTGACCCCCCAGATGCAGTAGTCACGTGGGCTAAGTGTGTGCCTTACCTCTGAGCCCTCCCATGCTTCCAGAAGGGTCAAAACCCAGACCCAACTCAATGGCCATCAGGTCAGGGCTGACTCATGGCAAGCCTGTGGGTTTCTGTTTAGAGCAGCGGTTCTCAACCTGTGGGTCACGACCCTTTTGGGGGGTGTCAAACGGCCCTTTCACAGGGGTCGCCCGATTCATAGCAGTAGCAACATGACAGTGATGTAGTCGCAATGAAACTACTTTGATGGTTGGGGGTCTCCACAACATGAACTGTATGAAAGGGTCGCGGCATCAGGAAGGGTGAGAACCACTGGGTTAGAGGGTAGAAAGCCCAGTCTTTCTCCCACAGAGGTGCCTGCGGTCGGTTTATAACTGCCAACCAATGCCTAACTATTACACCCTCAGGGCCCCCTAGCAGGGTAAAGTATAGCGTTTGTCTGTTTTTGTCTTTGTCGGCTTTGAGGTTGTAAGACTTTATGAATTGCTTCATTTTGTAACGTGAGCTTGTGACAGTTGCCCACGGAAGCATAATATCACAGAGCTTTCAAGCTGATACTTGACCTCACAAGCTTACACTGAAAGGATTGGGCTCACGTGCTTTCTAAGTTCCAACTCCATCCTGCTTCTAGAACAGTCTTCGTTGCTGTGTTGCTACTGTCGTTGTTAGGTGCTGTCGTTCCTGTGATTCCAACTGACAGCGACCCGTGGTACAACAGAACAACAACAATGGGTTCGAACATGACAATGATGAGGCTGGGCGGTGTTATATTCACAACGGTCATGCTTGAGCCCCTGCTGTAGCCACTGTGTCCATCTGTTTCATTGAGGGTCGTCCTCGTTGTCACTGCTCCTCCACTGGACCAAGCATGATGCCCCCTCCAGGGATTGGTCTCACCATCCTTGTTTTTTTTAAAATCATTTTATTAGGGGCTCATACCACTCTTACCACAATCCATACATACATCAACTGTGTCGAGCACATTTGTACATCTGTTACCATCATCATTCCCAAAACATTTGCTTTCTACTTTCTACTGAGCCCTTGGTATCAGCTCCCTTTTTTTCCCCTTCCCTCCCTGCTCCCCTCTCCCCTATGAACCCTTGATAATTTATAAATTATTATTTTGTCATCTCTTACACCATCCGACGTCTCCCTTCACCCACTTCGCTGTCCGTTCCCCAGGGAGGAGGCTATAGGTAGATCCTGTAATGTGTTCCCCCTTTCTCCCTCACCTTCCCTCCACCCTCCCAGTCATCCTTATATCTTAGGAAGATTCTTTCCAAATACAGCTGCTTTACGCAAAACTTGACTTGGAGCCCTGCATGTTGTGAGACAGACAAAGACCGGTGCGTTGAATTGCCTCCAGCTTGCGGTGGCCCGGTGCGCCACTGGCAAGAGCTACGCTTTCTAGGGTTTTCAGTGGCCAATCTTCCAGAATGTACATCAGCAGGTCTTTCTCTCAAGGTGCCTCTGGGTGGTTCGAGTCTCCAACCTTCCAGTTAGAAGCTGAACATGTGAACGGCACCACCCAGAGACTCCGTTGACGGGCACGCCCTGCAAATTTCTTCTAGGTTGTCTCCTTCCCTGGGTCCCCTAGTGCTTCAAAGAGGACTTGGCAAGTTCTGTCTGCGCAGGAATGTCCAGGAGAGCTGGACCCCAGTCCTCTACCGCTTCTCCCACTGGGGACCAAGGGACAAAAAGTAGAGCTTTCAGGATATGACATTCTTGACGTATGCGTCTCACGGAATGCTTCTCTTTTCTCTGGTGTTTTTAGTGGTAAGGCAGCAGCAAACTGGGCTTTCTCAGGTGTGTGGTCCCTTTCAATACAGTCTCAAGAGAGCTAGTGAGTCATCGCTGTCTTTACCTTCTGTGTTCTAGACCCAGTGTGGGCCACAGCATCAATGTTAATTAGCGACGGTCCATTAAGAGAAGAAATTAGAAAGACCCCGGTGAGGTAGCACTGGCCCCACAAGCCCCAGAAGCCTGTTTGGCACGGTGACAGGAAAGAGAGTGACAAGGCCTGAAAGCAGCAGCTCTCTTCCCACACTCAGCACATGCAGGAAACCAAGGGGTGCTATTGTCTGCACTGTTGCTACAGAGAGGGAGGGGGCTGGGGCAATGACAGGCCGCCCAGCATTCCCCAGGTCTGTCCAGGTCTGTTCTGAGGCATTTGGGAAACCCTGGCCTCCAGTGTGAGGCTCCTTGCTTTCTCACAGGCCGTGCCAGCCAGCCAGACCATCTGCACCCAGAGCTGGCGGTATCCCTAGCTTTGAGGTGGGACTTGTGAGGGTCTTTGTGTGAAAGGAACCCACCCCTGCTGAGGACCTGAGGTGGGTGGAATAGGGTAACTGGGAGAAGGCTTGGTGCCCACTGCTCCAGCTTGTGGGCCTTGCCACGAAGTGACCCTCGCTGGGTGTGTTAGTCTGGGTAAACTAGAGAACCAAATCCACAGAAACTCAGATATGTATAAGAGAGTTGTGTATGAAGGGTAAGTGTACATTCAGAAAGCATCCCAACCCCGGCCAGTCCAAGCCCATATGTCCGACACCAATCTACAAAGTCCTTGTCAAACTCACAAAACACACACAACGCTGCCGAATGCAAGAGGATCACAGGCCAGTGGGTAGAAAGTCTTAGAATCCAGTGGCAGTAGAAGCATCTCAGTGCTGGCAGGGGTCTCCACGCGGCTTCTCCAGCACCCAGGGCTGCATCGGGGCAGGTCCATGTGGCTTCTCCTCGGGGATGTCTCGCAGGAAGTGAGCCCTGCCAACTGAGGCAGCTGCACCCTGGTGCGACCATCAGAAAACAAGAGACCCAAAAGGGCGAGGCTCACCGAGCCATTTAGCTCTGCACCCTTCAATTAATCCCACATGTGTTTCTCGGCCAGGTTGGCACAATAAACCTTAACTATCTCACTGGGTCAGAGAAACGGCTCCGCGTCCTCAGATCTGAAAGGCGGGGTGTAGTCCTGCTCCTTCCCGTCTTGGGCCCTGGGGAGCCGAGTAGAAGTTCCTATGGAAGCTGTCTTTGTTCATTCCCCCCTCAGGCACATGTAAATCTATCTCTTCCTCCCTCTCTAAAGTTCAGTCTTTGAAAAGTCCAAAGCAAATACACAGGCTAAGGGCGCAAGGCGAGGGAACCCCCTTCCAGCACCTTCCTCTCACTAAGACACATTGGTGGCTGTTTTTCTTTTCTTTTTAAAACAAAAAAGCAGCCTGTGCTGGTGCCATCTGTGGAACAATTCTTTCCAGTGACTTCACTGGGTAACTGCATGCGGCCCCAGGCCTGGGCTTGTAGCTGCAATCTCTGCCCTTCTGTGAAGAGGGAGTTGGGCTTTTGTTCCGCTTGGCCTTCTGCTGCCAGCCACATCCTTTCTCCACTGTTGGGTGGGAAGCCGTTGGTGAGTGACGTCGTGGGCAGTCGAGCACAGTGGTTCAGTAAGGAGCCCTGGTGGTGCAGTGGCCAAGAGAACTCGGCTATTAACCCAAAGGTTGACAGTTCAAACCCACCAACCGCTTCGAGGGAGAAAGCGGGGGCAGTCTGCCTTAGTATGTCCCCATAAATTGTCCTACAGGGTCACTGTGACTGGGAATTGCCTCCATGGTGGTGGCTTTCTGTTTGCTTTGTTAGGTCGGTGGTGGAATTCTTGCCTTCCGTGTGGGAGGCCTAGGTCGGATTTCCAGCTAACCTACCCGTGACACAGCCACTAACCATCTGTCAGTGGAGGCTTGTGCGCTGCTTTGAGGCTGAACAGGCTTCAGCGGTACCTCTGGACTGAGCCCTGGTGATCTTCCAAATATCAGCCAGTGAAAACACTACGCACTGCCACAATCTACGTGGCAGCCATCCTGGGAAGACCCAGAACAGGGGAGCTGTCAGTGTGTTGTGTGTGGAGGCAAATTCATGGCAGCTCACCACAACACCCATCAGGTACTGACTAAGCGTGTGCTGCATGGCCAGGCTGCATCGAAGACGGTCTCTAGCTCTCAGATGCCCGCTGGGTTCCTGGGATGAGAATTCTACCCAGTGGTATAAACCACTTTGGGGGTGCTGTATCCCTTTATCCTGAGGAAGTTGTGCACAGGAGACACACATGGGGGTGGTGGCAGTGGAAGCTGCTTTAATGCTAGAACCGAAGAATGAGACATTGCCAGGTCCCGTGCCATTGATGAGCCCAGTGTTGTTGCCACTGCGTATTTAATGCTTCCGACCTAAGTGGTTCTCTCTCTTCAACACTCTATCTGTCTATTGGGATATATAGGGTCTTCCTTGGATAATTTTAGAAGTAGGTCACCAGGCCTTTCTTCTGAGTCTATCTCAAACTGGAAGCCCCACCGAAACCAAGGCCTGCCCAATATGGGTGACTCTGCTAGTAATTGAAATACTGGTGGGATCATTTCCAGCATCACAGCAACATGCAAGCCACTGCAGTATAACAGCCAGCCAGCCAGAGGGGTGGTGGGAATACCTCAATGTGCACCTGTAAATTCCCCTGAAGGAGCCCCAGTGCACAGTGGGTTATGCTCGGAGCTCCTAATCACAGTGCTGCAGCTAGAAACTACCAGCCTCTCCGAAGGAGAGAAAGCTGAGACTTCTGCTCCTGTAAAGAGTGACCGTCTGGGAAACCCAGAGGGGCAGTTCTACCCTGCCCTATCGGGTCGCTATGAGTCGGCTTGAACTCCACAGAGGTGAGTAAATTCTCTTTCATGTTTCTTCTACAGGCAGAGGCACTTTGCAAATTGTCCTGACATAAAGATGCACCTGCAGGCTGCCTCTAGAGCCTGCATCCGGCGTCTTTATCCTGAGCTGAGCCCGTGTCAGGCAAGAGGGCCAGCCTCTCTGGTTTAGGTCCTAATGCAGTGTGGATGGGGGACTGGTACAGCCCCTCTCCTGACTGAGCCTCCCCCACCCGGAGTCCCTAAGTGGGAGCCCCTGAGCTTTAAGGACGGCTGTTTGCCTGGGAAGATCCTGATGGCTGACCTGGGCATTTACTTCCATTCTGTGAAAAAATATCCATCGCTCAAGACTATACTTGATAGAAGCTCCGTGGGGTTTTGATATTAGTGTGTCTTGATCTGAATGGTGTTCAATCCATTGTGGCCCCTTTGCAGTAATTTATTACACGGTTCCCTTAGAAAGTGTGCACATTCTGTTTGTTTATAAGCACTATTTACTGTAAGTATTTATTATGAGAAGTTTATCTTTAAAAACTACATTTTACTCTCTTAGAAAAAAGGGACAGACTACATTGAAGTCTAGTTTAAGAAGCAAGAACCAGGAAATGGTCTTCATGGTGTCTCCACATACTGGATAAAAGGAATGAGTTGTATGAGCCTCTAATGAAACGATTTAAAAAAAAAGGAATTTCAAAAGCAACACTTCTGTTGTTGCTTTGTTCTTCTTTTCATCTTGAATGCAAGAATTGAGCAACAATTAAATCACAATAATTCTAAAAGACATGCTTACAAAAAGTCTTGTCCTATGTTTATTACATTTTGCTATTTTTCCCGAGTAAAGTTGTTTGCTTGAAACTTCAAAGGCATGGGCCATGTCTAAACTGAGCAGACTGACAATGAGAGTCCTCATCAAGGCCTCCGAGAGTAGGTCTTCTCACTGGGCTCTCTAACATGTGCTCCCTAAATATTCGGTTTCAGAAGAATGTATGGGTCTGTGAAAGACGGTCTGGTGGCACAGTGGGTTAAGCATTGGACTATTAACCACAAGGGTCAGTGGTCTGAGGCCACCAGCTGCTCCATGGGGTGGGGGCGGGGCAGAGTGAGACAAGGTGCTTTTGTAAAGATTTACAAACCCTCTGGAGCAATTCTAATCTGTCCTCTAGGGCAGCTGTGAGTCAGAATCTAGGAGCCTTGGTGGCATAGTGGTTACTTATTGGGCTGCACTCCGCAAGGTTAGCAGTTTGAAACCACCAGCTGCTCCATGGGAAAAAGAAGGGGCTTTCTACCCCCACAAACAGTTCCAGTCTTGGAAACTTACAGGGAAGTTCTACTCTGTCCTACAGAGTCGCTGTGAGTCAGCATCGACTAGGTGGCAGGGTGATCTATGGTTAATGAGTCTGTGATGCAGTCTGATACCTCTGTGACTAAGCATCCCTAAAGACCCCGGAACATCGTTCAAGGCTAACGGAGCAGCCCAAGATCAATGTAGCATCATTTCAAGAAAATATTACAAGGAAGTATGCTTTTACTCTAATGGAAGCCAGTGGCAATTTCCTTGTCAACTTCTCAAGTGCTTGGAAATATTATTTTAGTATTTATTTTCCTCTCCTGACTTTATTGTCAAACTAGAATTAATTGTTTACCCCCCTTCAGTTTCTTAGTCCCTAGACTCGCATGGTAAGTGTTACCAGGTTTTACTCCTTCCCTCAGATAACGACAGTGGCTCTAGAATGGGAGGGACATTTGGTGTCTCTTATGATGAGAAAACAGGGAGCGTGTTTCCCAATCCTTTCTTTAGCTTCTATCTCAAAAAGATCTCAAAATTAGATTCTACGCGGTCTCTGAGTTAAGATAAGTTTGAAGTTGTTGAAGAAAGGATTGACGTCAAGGATTTTGTCCTGCTTGGACCCACCATCACTGCTCAGCAGTGCAGGGATCCAATGGCACATTGCACTGGGCAATCAGCTGCACGAGACCTCGTTTCAGTGCTGAAAAGCAAGGAGGTTACTTTGAGGACTAAGGTGCACCTGACACAAGCCTCACATGCATGGGAAGGTTGGACATTGAATTAGGAAGTCCAAAGAAAAATCGATGGTGCTGATGAAGAACATTGAAAGTTCCATCGGCTGCTAAAAGAACAACCATTCTGTCTTGGAAAAAGTGCAGCCAGAATGCTTCCTGGAGGCAAGGATGGAGAGACTTGGTTTCACCTACTCTGGGCATGTTATCAGAAGAAGGACAGCGTCCTTGGTAAAGTCAGTGAAAAGGAAGAAGGCTCTCAAGAAGAGAGATTGATCCGGCAGCTGCAACAATGGGCACCATGGGGTTTTCTTGGCTGTATGCTTTCTAGGCGCAGATGGTCAAGCCTGTCTTCATAGCTACCCTGGATGGGCTCAAACCACGAACCTTTGGGTTAATAGTTGAATGCTGACCATTGTGTGACCAAAGGACTGCTCTACATCATTAGTGGTCAACTAGATACGAACTGGAGAAATAATGAGTTATTAGTCTTTTAAGATAATACTGCCCATGTCAACCTCACATACAGCGCGTAGTAATGGAAACTGGCACAACCTTGCTAGAAAACAATGTTCCACGTTTTGGTTTGCTGGAGAGCCCTGGATATGTTAATATACTTTGATTCAATAATCCCACTCACAGGAATCTGTCTTTTAAAATTAAAAATAAATAAATGTTTTATTGTTATTTGGGCGGAAGCTGTTCAGGACCCTGTGGTTTTCCAGTCAACAGTTCATATGCATTCCGTGTCATGACCTTGTGGACAATTCCCACAATGCACAGCCACTCCTACTTCCCCTTGCTTCTGGCTTCCTCTGTCCCTTTCTGAGCTTTATCCCTGGGCAAAAGCTGCCCTTTAGATCTTGGTTTTAAACATTTTATTAGGGGCTCATACAACTCTTATCACAATCCATGCATATACATACAGCAATTGTATAAAGGACATCTGTACATTCTTTACCCTCATCATTTTCTTTTTTCTTCTTTTCTTTTTTTACATTTTATTAGGGGCTCATAGAACTATTATCACAATCCACACATATACATACATCAATTGTATAAAGCACATCCGTACATTCTTTGCCCTAATCACTCTCAAAGCATTTGCTCTCCACTCAAGCCCTCTGCATCAGGTCCTCTTTTTTTTTTCCCCTCTGCCTTTTAGATCTTGTGTGCTTGTTTGTTCTACAAAGTGCCCACCTCCCTGGCGTTACTATACATACACCCTGTCTGCAATTTGGGCTGAAAACTTAGCTACAGGGCAGACAAGAATCTCTCTTGAGAATACAAAACTGTTTATTAATATTCGCATTTAGCTATTTCATTGAAGTTTGGTTTGTAATAACTGAAAATTCAGAGACCACCTATGTAACTTTACGAGAATTAGTTGCAGAGATAATATACCAATTAATTTTAAGTGGGGGGGGAAACGAAGAAATTGATTGCGGTGATGATTGCCCAACTCTGTTTAATATATTTAAATAATTGAATTATATGGTATGTGGATTACATGTCAATAAAACTTAAAATGTTTAAAAATTAAATTTTAAAAAGAGATTGAAGACTAAGCATAAAAATGAAGGATATAAAACATGCTAATTCATCACACACACACGCATACACTGCTGAAAAATGTGGAACAGAATGACACTTACTTTTTGGATGGAAACTAGTGAGAACCCCCAAGACTCTGGTCCTTTGTCACCTTTGGGGTCTGAAATGGCACTCAGGTCCATGTTAGAGTAATCAACCACCTAAGGTCAAAGTTTAGAGGGTTTAGGAAAGAAGGCAGAAGGGAAACCGGAAACACAGGGGCGGAGTGGGAGGAGTGGTGGTACCCTGAAAGGATAACGATGGAGACGTTGAAACAAAATAGGTCTGATTTGTGGAATTTGAAGCTGATGGCCTGCTCTGTAAACTCACCGCCATCAAGTCGACTCTGGCGCTTAACAACCCTATCGGACAGAGTGGAACTGCCCTTGTGGGTTTCCAAGGCTGCAACTCCCTAAAGGAGTAGGAAGCCTCACCTTTCTCTCTCAGAGCAACTGGTGATTTGGAGCTGCTGACCTCAGGATTAGTGCCCAACTTGTAACTCAGTGTCACCATCGTGTGTTACATAAAGGTGTGCTCAGCAGATGTTAGTGGATTTATGACTTGATGAGCACAGAGAATTCCCAGCTGGTTCATCTGGCGCCTTTCAGTTAGCGCCTCACCTGAAGAATTAGAGGTTGCCACAGGCCCAAGAGCAGCCCACAAATAATGCTACAATGCGTTCTCTATGTTAAAAATGGTCTTTTTAGTGTAGCATCTAACCCAACAATGAGGTCCTGAGGGTTAAGGAGGGAGGAGGAATAGAAACCGGAAACACAGGCAGAAAGTGGGGTACATTGAGGGGGCTTGTCATGGATGAGTTGAAACAAAATGTGGCGGAAGTGTTGAGTGTGAAACTGATGAACTGCTCTGGAAACCTTCACCTAATGTACAACAAAAAGGGTCTGTTTTTGTTATAGAATAAAAATGGTCTGTTATGCAAAAAATGGAAAAGTCGATCTTCAAATTCATGTCGAGTAGCCAAAACAATATTGAAGAAAAATAGAGGATTTACACTTCAAATTTCAACACTTACTACAAAGTAAGGTTGCCAGCAATCAGAACAGAATGGTGCAAGCATAAAGACAGACGTAGGGAGCACTGGAATGGAATGGAGAGGCCAGAAAGATACCCAAACAATTGTTTGCCAATTGATTTCATTTAAGTACCTGAAGACTATTGAATGAAGCAACAACAGTCTCGTCAGCAGATGGTGCTGGAGTCAATGGATGACCACATGCAAAAAATGAAGTTGAACCCATACCTCACTCCATCTACAAAGTTAACTCCAACTAGATCAATGACCTAAATAGGAGAGCCAAGGCTACACCACTCTGTTTTAGAATTTTTCATTGTGATTTGAGTGAAGGTTTTTAGAGGACATTAGTTTCCAATCAACAATTCATATACAATTTGCTACATGACATTGTTTTTAATTCCCACGATGTGCCAGTATTCTTCCCACATTTTTCCTATATTTACTGTTTCATTTGCTCTTCTCTCCTATACATTCCTATGTTCTGCAGTTTATCCTCGGGAAAATGCTGTCCTTTTGATTTGCTATGGTTAGTTCTAAGGAGTGCACATCTAACTGGTGTTGTTATCACTTATAGGCCTATTATTTGACTGAAAGTTGAGCCGTGGGCATGAATTCAGGTCTAGGCCTGAAGAGTGACCAAGGGTCATAGTCTTGAAGATTCCGTTAGTCTGCATGAGACCAAGGGCTGGTCTTCCTTATTATTCTTAGTTTTGTCCGCAGTTTTCTTGCACCCCATCCAGGATGCTCATGACCTCTTTCAGCAGTGGAAGTGGCTCCCCATCTAGTTCTTCTGGTGTCATCGTTGTAGACACTAAGGATCAAGTAGTCCTTTGGTCCTCTGGACTAATTGTTTCCACGTGGCTTTAATTATATTCCCTCTTCTTTGCTTCAAGCAGAGAAGGACCAGCAGTAGCATCTTAGATGGCCCCTTCAACCTTTTAAGAACCCGACTACTACTCATAAAAGTAGGAGGTAAAATATTGTATTTATGATCATGTTCTGTTAATTAACCTTCATGTTCCCCGAGACTATGGCACAAGCCTCCAGAGTTGACCTGTTATAAACATGGATATGTCTACAGCACAAACATCCCTATAGGAATATCATCTGCCAATCAGTGTTTCCCAGTCAGTGCTACCATCCCATAGGGGGCCCTGGAACAATCCAAGAGGGCTGCAAAATAAATAGCTACACTTCATCCTGGATTATGGGGGAAAGTACAAAAGTTTTTCATTGACAGTGGGGTGCTAAGTAATGTTTTGTTGTGTGTTACTGAAAAGGGGGCGCTAGGTCATATGAGTTTGGGAAGCTTTGCTATGTATGATCATAAGTCCAGTCGCTTTTGCTTACTCATATACCTGTTCATCTTGCCTGTCTGCCAGGTATGCACTTGCAGATTACTGTGATTTCCGGTAATGCAGGGTTGTGGGTGTCATAGTGCTTGTCTTGGTGATCTGTAGGTCTTGCACACGTCTCTGAGAGTTCCCTCTCTTCAGTGATAGTGTGTTAGTCACCTCCTTCTTGTAGGGAGGCTGCTTTCCCTTACCCAAATGAATACATGAAGGGAAAGGGTAAAACTATAAAACTCTTAGGATAATCGCTCTTAGGGATAATAAACATGTAAGGGGGTTTCAAAAAGTGTGTGGGAACATGGAATTAAAAGATAATAGACATGTTCAATGAAACTTTTGAGGCTTCCTCTTATGACCTCTGATTTGACAATAGATTCTTAGAGTTGACACCAAACACATTCTGTTTGTTCTTTTGGCAGTCCATGGTACTTTGAATATTTTTCACCAACACCATGGTTCAATGCTTTGATTCTTCTTTGTGCTTCCTTATTCAATACCCAACTTTCACATGCATATGAGGCAACTGAAAATAGCATGGCTTGGATCAGGCTCACCATAGCCTCAAAGTGACATCCTTGCTTTTCAACACTTTAAAGAGATCTTGTGCAGCAGGTTTTCCCAATGCAATGAATTTTTTTATTTCTTGGCTGCTTCCATGAGCATTGATTATGGATCCAAGCAAAATAAGATCCTTCCGAAATTGGGATGTATACATAATAGAACATTATTCAGCCTTAAAAGGGACCAAAGTACTGATCCATGTTACAACTTGAATTAACCTTGAAAATATGCTAAGAATAAGAAGTCACATACAACTTTCCTCTAGTTCCTAAATTCTTCCTCCCCCCATCCCCCGCCACTATCATGATCCCAATTCTACCTTATAAATCCGGCTAGACCAGAGGATGTACACTGGTACAGATAGCAACTGGAAACACAGGGAATTCAGGGCAGATGATCCCTACAGGAGCAGTGGTGTGAGTGGCGATACCAATAGGGTAGAGGGAGGGTGGTTTGGAAAGGGGGAACTGATTACAAGGATCTATATATAACCTCTTCCCTGGGGGATGGACAACAGAAAAGTGGGTGAAGGGAGATGTTGGACAGGGAAAGATATGACAATATAGTAATTTATAAACTATCAAGGGTTCATGAGGGAGAGGGGAGCGGGGAGGGGGGGGAATGAGGAGCTGATGCCAGGGGCTTAAGTGGAGAGCAAATGTTTTTAGAATGATGAGGGCAATGAATATACAGATGTGCTTTATAAAATTGATTTATGTATGGATTATAATAGTTGTATGAGCCTCTAATAAAATGATTAAAAAAACAAAAGAAAATAATAAGTCAGACACAAAATATAACATATTATATGATTCCTTTTATGTGGTATGTTCAAAATAGGCAATTCCACAGAAGTAAAAAGCAGATTAAAAGTTACTAGCAGATGAGGGAGAGAAAGATGGAGAATGTTTTCTAAATGGGCATGAAACTTTTTTTGGAGGTGATGAAACAGTTCTGGAATCAGACAGTGGTGGCGGCTGTATAAATTAAGTGGATGTGTTTTACAGTATGCATATTATTTCTGAATAAAGCTGTTTCAAAATATTTGTAGGGAAATTCCATAATCTTTTAAATAGATGAGAAGGGCTTCTTTTTGTGGAAACGTGGAATTAAAAGATACTGGATTTTCCCCTGTGAACTTAAAAAAAAAAAGCCTCCCTTGTGTACACAAATAAAACGTTGTTCTAAGATCACCCTGTTTTAGGCAGGGTTCTCTAGAGAAACAAAACCAAGAGACTTATGATTATATAAATAAGAAGATAGGTTTATACAGCAAGAAGGAATATAACAGCTATTTTGTCCACACAGCAGTACAGAGGACTCAGTTTAACTCACTTCCATGGAACAGTTAATATACTGGAAGTCCTTCAACTCATGTGGGCTGCTGGGTTCAAGGTCAAGGAAGTAGACAGTGTAGTACTCTCTTGGGCAAGGCAGAGTCTTCCCACGGGCAGCAAACAGCAGGGTGGGTCAGCAACAGTCAGTAGTTTGGGAGGTTAGCAAAGCAGGCCCGTATGGAATACCGGACTCGAGCAATACAAGGTGACAAGATCCAGCAGCCTCAAGCTCAAGCGATGTCTGCACCAGCAGTGTGGCAAAGCAGGTCTCCAAGGAGCCTCAAGCTCTAGCAACACGATCCAAGGGTTGGCTTGACCGTCAGGTAGTGTAGCTCACAGGTTGAGGCAGAGAACTAGCTAAGCAGCAGCACGCTAGTCCAAGAGAGGTGGGAGGGGGACAGGCCTTGTAGAGCTATTTATCTCTTGGCCCTCCAACCAAACTGCCAACTGATTAGTCCCACATGTTCCTATTGGCCAGGTTGGCACAATAAACCTATCACACACAGAGACCAACCAACACTCATACAAACAGTGATTAGCATGGCCCTTACTGGAAATTCACATGAAGTGGTGGGGGTGGGGGTGGGGGTGGTGGGCAAGGACATGAACCTATCTGCCTCACAGAAGGCAATTGCACTTCTGTTGGTGGGTAAACCAGATGGAGCAACCAGGGGAAAAGGGCTTAATAATATTTATAGAGAAGCCAAGGGGAAATACACCCAGTATCGTGCTCTTATTTTTAACCTAGATTCTGTTCAACCCTCGGTGACCCACGTGCTGTAGACAACTGCGACTTCAGTCTGTGTCCTTTTGAGGCGCACAGCGTTCTTCATAGGCCACACCCGAAGGAGTCAATGTGGAAACCCCACCAAGTCAACTAGGCTCTTCCTTAAACTCACCTGTAGCAGATTTAAGGAACCAACATACTCCCTTGGGCTTAAGGCTGAAACACTAGTGTGCAAAGAAGCAGACTGCTAGTCCAAGATTATGGAATTGGCAGACCTTGGACTTTGGTTCGAATCTCTTGCTTTGCGGGTGCCCAATGAATGGTGACGTGGGATAACCATATATTTACTATTTTAATGCTCTCCTTGCTTTCTGATGACTTGTATTAGTCTGGCAGGCATGGTTCTGCCTTTGTGGATGAGTGTATTGAAAGTTCTGCCCTATCACCAATCCCCACTGTTTGTGCCTATAATGTCCAGTCATTTATGCCTTTTAATCTGGGTAAGTGAACAATTCATATATTGGCATATGAAAAGCCAGCCTATAATTTCCATTTCTCAACAGTTAAAAAAATTTATACTAGAGGGAGCCTGGGTTGGAAAGGGGGAACCGACTACAAGGATCTACATGTGACCTCCTCCCTGGGGGATGGACAACAGAAAAGTGGGTGAAGGGAGACGTCAGACAGGGCAAGATATGACAAAATAATAATTTATAAATTATCAAGGGTTCATGAGGGAGAGGGAAGCGAGGAGGGAGGGGAAAAATGAGGAGCTGATGCCAGGGACTTAAGTGGAGAGCAAATGTTTTGAGAATAATGAGGGCAATGAATGTACAAAAGTGCTTTCCACAACTGATGTATGTATGGGTTGTGATAAGAGTTGTGTGAGCCCCTAATAAAATTATTTTTAAAATTTATACTATTGGCTAAATTAATGATACTATCAATAGAATTACCTTATGCCTCATGGGTTGTTCTCATAAAATGATGTTCTCTATCATTAAATGACATCTGTAAAGTAAATCAAAGATATATATATATATTTGATTTTATATATATATATAAATGGATTGGGGTCTTGCACTTAATTGTAGCCCTAATCTAAGAACAATTAGTTCTATGGAATGTCCTTCCTTCATATTGACCTTCATGAAGAGATCACTAAAGAATATGTGCTAAAGCCAAGTGTGGTGAGGAAACCAACTGGTGCCTGGCTCTCAGAAAGAATAGCATCTGGGGTCTTAAAGACTTGTTTTCAAACAAGAGTCATCTAAGTGAGGCATCAACTAAACCGACATGGAAATCGCACACCCGTAAATAATGAAATTCAAATCTGAAGGAGGGAATCTGAAGGAGGGAATGGTATCAGAGCATAAACTGTGAACACCTGGTTTGCAGAGGGCTCTGGATAACAGTGGAAGTCCAAACTCCATTTTCTGATCCACACATGCATTAAACCTCGGGTGACTGCCCTCTGACCATAATCCAGGGGTGTCAATAGCCTTGTTATCAGACAGAAACGGATTGTGTCAGAGGTTGTTATGTTAAAATGTAACCCTTCATCATCTATCTCCCCTTTGACTCATTTTAAAGCTGTTTCGGGTTTTAATATTTTCTGCTTTCTTTTTCATGGTTTTCTGTTTTGCCTTGTCATTGTGGTTGGTTTGTTTCTTGTTTCTGTTTTCTATGCTTCTCTGTACATGAACTCCAGGATAGGTAAAACTATAGAGACAATAACTGGATTAATAATTAATAAGGGCATGGCAGAGGCGGTTGGGAGGTGATGGGAAATTAACAAGTAAAAGAAAGAAGACAAAGTTGTGAAATTGATTGTGATGATTGCCCAACTCTTCTTAATATCACTAAATTATTAAATTGTATGATATGTGAATTATATGCCAATAAACTTTTTTTTAATCCCAAACCAAATCCATTGCCATCAATTCCAACCCATAGCAACCCCATAGGGTAGAGCAGATAGGATTTCCAAGGATAGAAATCTTTACTTAGATGACCTCATCTTTCACCCTGGAGCAGTTGGTGGGTTCAAACTGCTGACCTTTGGCTAGCAGCTCAATGCTTAGCCCATTGCACCACCAGAGCTCATCGTGCATATATGTATGTTTGTGTGCATCCCACTGTCATGGATTTAATTCCAACCCATGGATTTAATTCATATAGGACAAAGCAGAACTGCTCCCCTAAGTTTCTGAGCTTGTAAATCTTTACGGGATTTACAGCCTTATATTTTTCCCTTGGACACATACACAGATACACACAATTTTGCTGAATGTAAATATATATTAGGAATGTGTTTAATATTAGGTAGCTCACAGAATCTCTAAGAGGCCCAGTAAATCAGGCTTGGTGCCTACAAAGCTGAGAACAATGCTAAATGCTGCCCCCAGATGGTTGTAGACTAAACCCCAGTCCTGCTCCACTGGGAACAGGCACCACAGACACTGTGCATGACGTTAGTAGAGCCTCCACCAGGGTCTTTGTCCAGATGGCCCTGAGCTCCATCTCTCTTCACCAAGCGATGCCACTGCACAGAAACTGGTTCCCTGGAGTCAGCTCTATTCCATTGCTGTCGTTCAATTGAAGTCTAGTGTCTACCCATCCAGTTGCTGGAGTGTAAGTCACATTGTTGAGCCCTAACTGCAAGAGAGGGTGTAAGTCACATTGTTGAGCCCTAACTGCAAGAGGCTGAGAACCAGTAAGTAGGTTGTACGGCACAAGCCCACTCTGCCTCATTCCCCCAGTGGGTTTCCCTAAGTTCATAGTTGTAAAGCCATAGAACCGAACAGCTAAAAGGGCCTGTGTTAGGCTGAGTTGTCTAAACAAAGCCAGTGGCACTCATGTATGTATGAGAAAGAGCTCAATATCAAGAAGTAATCTACATCAAGAAAACATCCCGGTCCAATCCAACTCAAGTCCATACGTCTGATGTTAGTCCATAAGTCCTTCTTCAGATTCATGTACTCACATGTTCCTGACACAGAAAGGTGAACTGGGGAGCAGGAAGATCGTAGGCCAATAGATGCCGAGTCTTGTGGATCCAAGGTCTGTGGGAATATGACAAGGCCCTGGCAGCTCTCAGGGTTGGGTGGCCCACATGGGGCTGTCCTTCAAAGCAGGCCGAGTTCTAGCAGGCAGGAAGGCAAAAAGGAGAGACAGAGACAATTCCCAGAGGCCCTCACTCTTTTGCAAAAGGCCACCCCCCCCCCCCCCGGAAGGTATCATCAAGCTAACACTTGATGGACAGATTTGACTCCACCCCTGGCCCCAGTGTCAGGTTGGCATACAACCATCCTTTGAAGCTCATGTACAGCCTGGCCACATTTTTTTATTTGCTGATCATACAGATTGAATAAGTATAGTGACAGGACACAACACTGTTGCACACCTTTTCTGACTTCAAACCATGTAGTGTTCCCTTGTTCCATTCACACAACTGCCTCTTGATCTAGGTAAAAGGGAAGTTCCCTGGGTTTACCTTCTATGGATAAGTGGAAAACTACTTACTCTTTATCTCCATCCCATAATCTGTGCCAAGTTACAGGTCCATAGAGGGCTGTCTTGCCTGCTGGGATAACTATATTTGGAAACAAAACAAACCACCCAAACCTACTGCGATCCAGTCAATTCCAACTCATATAGTCTCGGAAACCTGATATACGGTTTCTGAGGCTATAAATCTTTACTGGAGCAAACAGTCTCTTCTTTCTTCCACAGAGCTGGTGGTGGCTTTGAGCTGCTGACTCTGCATTTAGCAATCGAATGCTTACCGGAGAGTGCCACCAGGATTGCGTTGGCATCTGATTCAATTCATTCTGACCCCACACGCTGCAGAGTAGAATTGTGCTCAGTAAGGGTCTCCTGGCTGTGACTTTTCTGAAGTGGAGCAACAGGCTTTTCTTCTGAAGCTCCTCTTGGTGGGTGTGAACCCCCACTTGGGTTAGTGTCAGGAGGGCACTTGATCTATTTGCCTTACCCAGGGACTCCTGGGATATCCAGAGGCACTACAAACTCCACTTGGCTAACCTCCAGTCATTCTTCCTGGTCCACTTCTCTCCATTTTCCTTTCTTAGTGAGTGGCACCCTCTACCCACTCCATTATCCAGGTCAGAAATCCGGATGGAGCCTCCCTCTTCTCCTGTTACCAGGCATCAATCCTTAAAGATCCTTCTGCTCTAAGACCTTGGGAGTCTCCTATCCTGACTCTTACCTCCACTCCCTGCCCAGACTGGCATCTTTCTACAGTAGTCTTTGAAATACAGACCCAAACACAGACCGTCTCTGCCTACTAAGTCAAAACGAAGGCCACTGACATCCACTCAATACCAACTCACAGCACGTCTACAGGACAAAGTAGAACTGCTCTCGTGAGTTCTGAAGATGTAACTCTTTATGGGAGTAGAAAGCCCCATCTTTCTCCTGAGAGGCAGCTGGTGGTTTTGAACTGTTGGCAGGATGTCCCCAAGGCTCCTTTTTAAAGAGTATTAGGTGGAGAAATTACCAGGAGCCCTGGTGCTTTAGTGATTATGCAATGGGCTGCTAATTGCAACATCAGCAGTTTGAAACCACCAACCACTTCTTGGGAGAAAGATGAGGTTTTCTATTCCTGTAAATAGTCTCAGAAACCCACAGAAGCAGTTCTACCCTGCTCTCTAGGGTCACTTAGAGTCAGAATTGACTCGATGGGAGTGAGTTGCTTTTTGAGAAAACTCTTTAGAGTCCTACAGCTTTTAGCTTAGCTTAGCAGACAAGACCCCTGTGGTCTGACCACTTGCCACCCTGGGTAACTTCACCTCTCGCTTTTGCTTCGCTCAAGCCAAATAGAAGGCTGCGTCTTCCCCTTGCCTCTCACTTTATTCTACTTCATACCTGCTCAGCCTTCCAAACTCAAATGCACCCTGCTCTGGGAAGTCTTCCTTGATTCTCTAGACTGATTTAAAACCCACTTCTATGCTCTATAACCCACCCTCTGGACACACAGGCTTCTCTCCTAGCAATTTTGCAGTCTACCGGCTGGTATTTGAGGGAGCCCTGGTGTCACTGTTGGGTAACACTGGGCTGCTAAGCTCCAGGTCGGGAGTTCAAATCCGCCAGGCGCTCTTGAAAAAGATGAGGCTTTCAGCTCCTGAAAAGATTTACAGTCGCAAAAAGCCAAACAGGGTCACTGAGTCTGAATCGCCTCGATGGCAGTGGGTTTGGGTTGGTATCGTTGGCTTTCTTATCTTCGCTCCCTCCACTAATGGGCCATGAGTGCGGACATCTCGGGCTTTTTTCTGACTCTGTCCTCGGCCTGTCACCTGAGAAGCACTAGTTCTGGAAGGAAGGTAGGTCAAGAGGGAGCCTCCCATTACGTTGACAGAGAGACGTAGAAGCCCATCCTTCTCAGCCGGCGGTTGCTGACTCGCTTGGAGTCCAGTAAAGGCAGAGATGTTTCCCGGTGCTCACCTTTAGGGAATTGCGCCCGCTGCCTCGGTGACGAAGTGATCAAGAACAGAGGCCGGCCCAATCAAGCTAAAGTCCTTTCCCCGGGAGGGCCGGTGTTTGCATTTGGGCTCGCAGGGCTGGGCAGGACCTGGGTTCTGGCGCGGGCTGCCAAAGGGCCTCGGGCAGCCCCGTGCTGCGATTGGCCCAGCCCGGGAGCTTGGCCGGCCAGCTGCAGCCCGCGCACCGCGGAAATCTCCGGGACCCGGCCACAAACTCGCGGGTGGGCGCCCCTGCTCTTTGTGCGAGGATCAGCCGTCGGGCCGGCTTCGGGAATGCCGCGAGGGCTGGGCCACCCCTAAGGCAGGATTTGTGTCCGCCCCGCGGCTCATGGAGCCCAGATGTCGCTCTGCGCAGGGGCCGCGCCGAGCGTGGAGATGACCCACCGGAGAGCCCCCTGGAACCGAGGACCCCGAGCGCAGGCCGGGCACAACCCAGGCGGGAGGCCGGCTCTCCTCCCCGCGTCTGCGTGCGCTGCCCGAGCCAACCGCTGCCCCGGGACATGGGCGCGGCGCCCAGGGCGCCTCACCGGGAAGTAACAGCAGGCTGCCGGGGCTCGGCGGCCAGGAGCCGGCGACCAGGGCCAGGTCGCGCGCCCGCCCATCCGCCCGCCGGCCGCGGGAGCCCGTGAGTGACAAGCCGCGGCCCCGGCGGGGGCTGGGCGCTGGGCGCGGGCGCGGGCGCAGCCGGGCGGGGCGGGGCGGAGCGGCGGCCCCGGGGCGTGCGCGCCTTCGTCCGCCGAGCGAGCCGCAGGAAGCCCGGCCGCGGGCCCGGGGCGCGCCCGGCCCACCTGGAGCCTGCCCCTCCGGCCAAGGTCCGGATGGCCTAAGGTGTGCAGGAAGCCCGCGGAGGATCCGCTTCCGGCTCCTCGCCGCGCTGCCCAGAAGCCGGCGGGGGCCGTGGCGGTGCCCGCGGGGGGCTGCGGCGCCCGGGCCCGGTCTGCCTCTGCACTGGTCTCGGGCCGGGGCGGCGGAGCGCGGGGAGGGCGCGGCGACCCTCGGCCAGCCTGGAGACGTCCGAGCGCGGTTTCGGTCGGAGGGTGGGGTGGGGTGGTGGGAGGTACGCTTGCAAGCTCCTTAAACGGATTTCTTTCCGCTTAGCCTCCATTCTTAACCTCCATTCGAAGTGACCCTAAAGTCCTGCTTATGGAAGGAGACAGAGGGTGGGTGCGCGGGCTTGCACGGCTCTTTTTTATTGATGTAGTCATCCTGAAAATATATGATGCGCTGTGTTGAAAACTGCATGATACTTGATTGCAACTAGTTACAAAGGCAGGTGGAGAGGAAGGTTTGCCGTGTGAAATGCCAGTCAGATCCAGGGCACTTGATGGACACCGAATGGGTTGCCATGTGTAACCCAACCTAGAGTCCTTGGTAGCTTCTTCGCCTCCCTCCCTCCTCCCCCCTCCCACTCTGTTCCAAACAGAGGCAGCTTTAAAGCATTAACGTTCCAAGACATCCTGAGATGAGGTTAACCTCATAGAGCCGGAAAGATGGTCGGGGGGTTCGGGGCAGTGTGTATAGTGTTTGAGCTTATATTCAGAAAGAAGGGATCAAATTGTTATGAATATTTTACATAAAAATGCTTATGAGCCTGTGACAAGACGACTTGCATTTCCGGTTCCCTTAGTCAGGGGTGGGAGTAGGTATTGTGCCTGGCTCCCCTTGACCTCTCATCTTAGATTTCCACTGATTTCGTCATTGGCAGCACTTGCACTTGTACCTGCCCTTCAGCTCAGAGAAACAAAGGCGCAGGAATGTCTCAGAACCCCGGGTTACCACAACCTGAACCAAAGACATCGGATAGTTGCTTTCTTCACTGCCGACATTACGTTTTGTTTCTCTTCAAACATAGACACATATAATTATTTAGGATTAATGTTTTTAAGTCCTGGCACCATTTTCCCTTAAAGTATGTATTTGGTTAAGTCAGACTCGGTCACCTATGCCAATGAAATGTTTTTAAAGTGAGATAAGCTGGTCCTGGGTGCAGAAGGGTTAATGCCACATTTCTACTATTTCCTATTAAAAACAAAGCAAAACTCACTGCCATCGAGCCGATGCCAGCTCCTATTGACCCTATAGGACAGGGTAGTACTGCCCCTGTGGGTTTCTGAGACTGTCACTCTATGGGAGTAGAAAGCCCGTCTCTTCTGTGGGGCTGACCTTGAGGATCACAGCCCAATTCGTAACCAGGACACTATCAGGGCTCCTCTACAGCCCACCATGGGATCTAATTGCCAAGGTTCATTTAGATGACAATGACTCTTTAAAAATATTCTCAGATAACATTGCCCCCACCCCACTCCGGTCCCTGCCTGTATTTTCCTAGAAACGTTTGTCCAAAATTCCATTGTATCTATCAAAACGAATCTTGGTACCTACTCCCAATGATTCCAAAGGACAGAGTAGAACCCCCACCCTCCACGCACATACACGTTGTATTTCAGCCCTGGTGACATTGGACTGCTAACTGCAAGGTTGGCAGTTCGACCACCAGCTATGCAGAAGGAGAAAGGTGTGGCTTTCTGCTCCCAAGCCAAAGATGTGGCTTTTTGGCTAGATGGCAGTGAGGTTTTTGGTGGTTGTTTTCTGTTTGTTTGTCTTTGTCTCATAAAGTACTAGACAGGTTAGGAAGACTCCCTAAGAAACACTTTGACCTTTACTTTGATTTGATCTTTTTTTTTCAATTTGCCCTGGCCTTGAATTCTATCCTTTGGTTATTCTAGAAAGAGGCTGGATAGTTATCTTGCCACCCCCCCAAAAAAAAAACAAAAAACCCAAACTCACTGCCATGGAGTCAATGCTGATTCATAGAGAACCCTGTGGGTTTCTGAGACTGTAACTTTATGGGAGTAGAAAGCACAGTGTTTCTCCTGCAGAGCCTGTTGGTTGCTTTGAACTGCCAACCATTTAGATCACAGCCCAAATGGTAACCACTACACCACAGGGCTCCTTATCTTGTGGCCCAGGGTTTGGCTATTTAGTTGTTTTTGGAGTAGTGCGATCTCGTCTCTCAGTGCTGCTTGGGGACAATCTGGCCTGTTCATTGGCCATCACCCCTCCTGGAACTATAGCTCTGCCTGTGCCCATGGAGTCTTCGAAAATGCAATTGTAAAATTCCGGAGCAACGGCATGATCAGAACCTCTGTCTTTTCCTACTAGCACACTGAAAATGAGAACTGGCTTGGTTTACCCTACATCCATTTTGGGTTATAAATTCCCAAAAGATAAGCTTTGACAGTGCTGGCTGCTGATGCTAACGGGGAAGACCTGGAACAGCAAGGGTTTTCTTGAGAAAATGTGTTCCAGGATGGCTGAAAGCCCTGAGAAGGTTCTCTTATAAGCCTTGAGGCAAAGGTGGAGGTGTTTGTCATTTCTTGTTACCTTTGATCTGTGTGATACTCTTTAAGTATCAGCCTTCAAACTCAAAAATATTTTTTTTAAATAATCACTGCCATGAGTCGATTCCAACCAACTCAGTGATTCCACTTAACAAGATAGAACTGTCCTTGTGGGCTTACTCTTTATGCAAGTAGAAAGCCTTGTCTTTCTCCCACAGAGCCGCTACTGGTTTCAAACTACTGACCTTGTGGGTTAGCAGCCCAAAATGTAACCACTTCTACACCACCAGGGCTCAAGTATCAGTCCTGAAGATGGACTGCTCCTTGGCAAGTCTGAAAAAGTCCCTGCAGATCATCTGCGAGTTTACTATTTATTTCCTAGAAGAAATGGTAGGTCTCTTACTGTGGATATTATTGGATTTTAGAGTTAAAAGAACTGACAAGAAAAAAAAACTGACAAGTGCAACCTTTGCAATAAAAGAAACAATAAAAAAAGCCAAAATAAAAGAAACTTTATTGGAGGGGAAACTATGGGGAGTAACTGGAGGAACAACGAGCCACTGTTTACTAGCTACTCAGCTTTTTGTATTTTTTGAGAGCTTAGTGGAAATTTAACCTCAGGCACCCGGGTTTTTGTTGGCAAACATTCTGTCTTACTCAGACTCATTCCTTCCCATTTGCGACCACTAATCTTGCACATCCTGCCTTTGAATTTCATCTCAAACTTTGAACAGAATAGCCTTCTCCCCCAGCGCTTTCAATACATTCTCCTTTTTCATGCCTTTGTATATTTCTCAAAGAAACTTGTTTACGCAGAATGGCTGGCCCGGAAGATGAGGATGTGTCCCTGGGGGAGCCAAACAACAACACTGGTGCTGTCAGCGTCTTTATCTTCCCACAGTTCACAGCGTGCTAGAGCAGCGGTTCTCAACCTGTGGGTCGCCACCCCTGTGAGGGGCGAACGACCCTTTCACAGGGTCACCCGATTCATAACAGTAGCAAAATGTCAGTTATGAAGTAACAACGAGAATAATGTTATGGTTGGGGTCACCATTACATGAGGAACTGTGTGAAAGGGTCGGGTCGTGGCACTAGGTTGAGACCCACTGCTCTAGATAGGGGTTTCACTTCTGCCTTAACTGCCAAACAATGAATCAGCCTGCAATGTGCTGACTTCTGCAGTTTGTGCAAGAGGCGCTGGAAGCAGTAGATGCTGAGGGAGGCTTTAGTCTTTAAAACCACCTCCTCAAATGCCATTTGTTCCCTTCAGGATTTACAGCCACCAAAACCTTCTAGATTCTGAGACAGAATCCACTGGACAACAGTGAGTCTTGCGAGTTCTCCTCATTGCAAATGCTTTCCTGGTTTCAGAATGCTTGCTGCTGGAGGGATGTTGTTGTCTTTAGTTTAAATCTAGCATTGGTTTAAACTAAAATATTCAGAGAGGTGTAATGTAAGATCGTGCTGACTTATTTATCTGTTACTAGGAGGCAAACCCATTGCCCGGGAGTCATGGTGACCCTGCGTGACAGCGTTGCCTGTCTGTGCCCCATAACAGACAGCACAGACAGTAAGCAGCTCATCAGTTTCCACACACACACTTCATTGACATCGATGGCGTTCTTCCCGACTACACACTCATCCTCAATCCCACCACCCTTAACCTACAATGCACTCCAAGTATAAGCCTTCTTCCTTCCTCCCTTCCCTTCTGTCCCTAAAAACTCCCCAAACTCCCTGCTATTAAGTTGATTCCCTATCCATAGCAACCCAATAGGACAAAGTAGAACTGCCCCTGTGGATTTCTGAGTCCAAATCTTTATGGAAGTAACTAGCCTCAACTTTCTCCCTTGGAGCGGCTGGTGGTTTTGAACTGTTGACCTTATGGTTCGCAGCCTAACACGCACAACCACTACACCATCAGGGCTCTTCTTCTGCCCCTGGTAATTATTAATCACTCTTGGTTTCTGTAAGCGATAGCATGCAGTGTTTATTGTTGGTGATCAACTTATTTTGCTCAGCACAGTGCCCTCAGAGTTCGCCCACATGTGACATGTATCGAACTTCAATCTGCGTTATGACTGAGTAATATTCCCCTGGATGGATATGCCACACTTTGCTTACCCAGTCGTCAGCTGATGGACATTTTGGTTATGTTTGTCCTTGATGATTGTGAATGGTGTCGTGCTGTACATGCTTGATCGTGTCATATGGGAGTCCTGTGTTCAGTTTTTTGAGGAAACGCCAGACTGTCTTCCATAGTGATTGCTCCATAGGTGTTTCAGTGACTGAGTCTTAGGAAGCAGTTCCCCAGGCCTTTCTTCCATGATGCTTCTAGGTGCTGATGTAGTTAGGTTAAAACTTAACAACTTATCATTTGTTCTCCCTTTTGAACCATTTAAAATTGATACTAGTTTTTACAAATTATTATTATTCTCTGCTTTATTCTAGATTAAGATCTTGCTGTGTATTCTCTTGTAATTATTGTGTGGGGGGTTGTATGATTTTGGTCTTTGAAATTCAGGATAGGTCAATCTACAGAGACAGTAACTGGGTTGATGACTTCGTAGGGTTATGGCAAGGGAGGTAGGGGGAGTGGGGGCACTAATAATTATGACTACAAGAATGCAGAAAAGGGATGTCACAACTCTTTTTAATATGTTTGAACCATTAAACGGTATGGTATGAGCCTTATATGTCAATGAAACTCCACCCAGAATGGCCCTGTGCACAATAGAACCAAACACCGCCCTGCCCTGCGCCCTCCTCACCAATGTTCCCCTGCGTGAGCCCATTGTGGCAGCCACTGGGTCAGTGCATCTCCTTGAGGACTCCTCTTTTTTCTGCCCCTCTAGTCTACCAAATGCGATGTCTTTCTCCGGGGACAGGCAATTAGTATTAAAGTAGATGTATTGTGTATCAGGCAGCAGCAACCTAATTTTTCTGGAATCCAGATGGTGGGTGCCCCACACTTCCAAGCTATCAGGAAGACGCTCCTAAGAGGGGACAGTGGCAGCTGATTCTATGGGCAGGGGAGTCTCCTGAAACCCCAGACTAAGCCTACTTTCAGTGAGTCAGTTCCCACTCAGAGACCCTGTAAGGACAGAGGAGGGTGCCCACCGGGCCTCCAAGCTAGTGTCTTCACAGAAGCAGATGGTCTGCTGCAGTTTCCCCAGTGTAGTGGCTGGGGGGCTCAAACCACACAGGTGTTTTTCAGCTCACAACAGAGTGCTTTAATCACTGCCACCTGGATTCCTTGTCTTCTGAAAACCAAAAGACCAAACACCAATTTAACATCGAGTCAATGCTGACTCATAGTGATCGGGTAGAATTGCCCCTGTCAGTTTCCGAGACTGTAACCCTGTGGGGAATAGAAAGGCTGGTCTGTCTCTAACACAGCGGACTCAGTTTCAAACTATTGACTTTGAGGTTCAATGTCCGGTGCTTAACCACTGTGCCACCAGGACTCATCTCCTCTTCTGGAGGTTATTGTAAGCCCTTAAAGGAGCCCAGTGCCCCAGGCAAAACACGATTGAAACCATGAGCCAGCTTTGAGAGAGAAAGATGGACCTGAAGTCCGAAAAACCCACTGGGGCAGTTCTACCCTGCCCTATAGGGTCGCTATCAGTCGGCATCCGCTCAAGGACAGTGAGTTTGGCTAAGCTGAAGCACTATTGGCACTATTGTTTGGCTGAAAGGGGACTTTAGGAAAACCGTTTCTTAAGGGCTCCAGGTTCAAAAGGCCACCTTGGCAGACGGCTTGAGCGGGGCACCACCACTCCCTGGGCCCAGCGGTGTGGACTTCTGGAGAACCAGACATGTAAACGGCTCTCGGCTCTTTCAGCGAGCCTGCCACTGTGTTGGTGGCTCTGTGCCTCGGCTGCCTGTTTTCTCCAGCGCCAGCAGTTCAGCAGTGGCCCTGGGAGCACCAAATGACCCTCTTGTGGGAGTGTGGCTAGAGGGTAAATGAGAGCCGGCCTGGAGCTTTGCATTAATTAACAGGATGAGGTCAGGTCTCTAATCAGGAAAAGAGCCGGCAGACTAAACAAAGACAAGCCTGGCTTTGGGTGACCACGCATAATTATTTAAATGAGTGTTGTATGTCAAAGCTACTTCTATAAAAGCGGCCAGTTCTGTGAGTTTTCTGGGCTTTTGTTAGGCATAAAGAAGGGCATTGCCACGGTGAATGGGATCTGCATCTGGTTAGCTGTTCCCGGGTGACCTTGCCACGGGAGAGGGGCGTGGCTGCCCTTTAGTCCTGACTTGGCTGGGAATCACAACCCAGGAGGACAAAGAGAAAGACAGGAGTTTTCAGGATACTCTGAAGAAGGGAAGCTTGGGGTCAAATCTGACCCCACCCCTTCATTTGTAATTCAAGATTGACGGTACAATTTGCTTAGCAACAGCCTAGGCTAAGTCTGTGTGTAGCAATCTCATATTAATATGTAGATTTGTCACAGCTGGCCAGCTCTGCTTACTCCATGAATTGGATTGTTTGTGTAATGGGCTCTCACGGGGTACTTCTAGGGACCTCTGGTGAAGAGTGACAGTCTGAGAAGCCCACAGGGCAGTTCAACCCCATCCTATAGTTGCCGTGGGTTGGAATTGACTTGATAGCAGTGCGTTTGGATTTTTTCCCCATCATACTTGGGAAAGTGGCAGGTGACAACAAAGGCATAAAACACTCCACAAGATGGACGGACACAGTGGCTACCACATTGGGTTCAAACTGAAGGACAATGGTGAGGATGGTGCGGGGCTGGGCAGTGCTTTGTTCTGGTGCATGTGGGGCTCCACAGCACCTAACAACCAAAATGCTGGTGGTTTCAGCACACCAGAAGTACCTCGGAAGATGGGCCTGCCGATCTACTTTAGAAGAAAAAAATTCTTTGTAATGGTAACACAGCGTTCTCCTCTGTGCCCAGGAAGCCGGAGGTCTAGTCTGACAGACATGACAGCATGGTGGCTGCAGTTAACGCAACTGGTGGCATGGACCTGTAAGCCGATTGCCTTTCATAACGTTGAGCCCTGGTGGCGGCAGAGTGGCTTATCAAAGTGGGTTATGCATTGGGCTGCTAACCACAGTCAGGAGTTCCAAACCACCAGCCTGCTTCACTGTAGAAAAATGAGACTTTCTACTCCCATAAAAAGTTAGCCTCCAAAACCCAAAGGGACAGTTCTGCTCTGTCCTCCAGTGGCACTAGGGGCTGCACTTGACTCGGTGGCCATGAATGAGCTTTGAGATGTATTAGAGCTTAAATTCTGAGCACTTCAATTTGCAGAAGGCTGTGGAGCACTAGCCCAAATCCATTTGCAGAGTTCCCGCTCAGAGTAAGCCTCCATTGAATTCCTCCTGATCGTTAACCAGGGATGCAAATAATCTTCGCTTCAGGCAAAGGGCACTGGACAGTAGATTTGGGGGCCTTGTCTAGGTTGATCCTGGTTGGAGTCGAATGATCTCTATCTGGAGTGCCCTGACTGTCTTGTTGGGAAGGTCCTAGACCAGTCCAATAAACCCCTCTAACAATGTATGGTGTCCAAGTCTGTAGCCCCACCTGTAACTGACGATTGATCTGCCACTTATCTTGAATTTGTGACAGTTCCCTTTGTTCCATGCCACATTTTACTTGTGTCCCCACTGACTCCTCCCAGGGCTTTATGACATGCTAATAGCCTCCCTCACTGGGGTGGAGTGTCTAGGTCTTTGTGTCCTCTTTGTCCCTTTCAAGATACCTCCTTGAATTGTATTTGCGATTGAGGTTTCCTTGTGCACTGCAACTGAATGAAGGGAAAAAATTTACTACAATGTAAAAAATCAAGCGTGACCTGTTAAAACTTACAACTAATATATAAAGTGTTATATTGTTCCGAATGCTCGTGGCCTGGTCACGACAGAAAACAAATGGCAAACACTGGTGTCTTCATTAACGCTTAACCAAAAAAAGAAAAGCAACGGATGAAAACCAGATTTAGCAAATAGCTACAGAATGTGGACTCCATGTTCCTGCCTCTGTGGAAGAGAACCATCTTTTACAAAGCAATTCCCAGTTCATAAAAACAATGCTTGATTAATCTGTGGTACAGGAAATGAGCCTGGTAGATCCTGGTTCAATGGGAAATGCTTTCTTTTGCCTCAGGTCACATGATTGTCATGCTGTTGTTGGTGGTGGTGGTGGTAGTATACTGGTGATGGGGATGGTGGAGGTGGTGGTGGTAGTATGCTGGTGATGGTAATGGTTGTGATGGGAGTGGTGGTGGTGGTGGTGTGATGGTGATGGTAATGGTGGTGATGGGGATGGTGGTGGTAGAATGCTAGTGATGGTAATGGTCGTGATGAGGTGTGTGTGTGATGGTGATTCCGATTCCCAGCAGTTCTGACTTGGTGACCCGGTGTGTGCACAGAATAGGCTCTATTGGGTTTTCAAGCCTAGGACCCTCCAGAAGCAGATCGACTGCCAGGCCTGTCTCCCAAGGTGGGTCACAGTGGGTTGGACAGTTGGAGCCACCAACTTTTGGCAAGCAGCTGAGTGTCTGTGCCACCCAGGGACTCCTGAAGTGGCATGGCTGGTGCCACTTATTTAGAGCATGAGCTCCCAAACTTACTTGGCCATTTCAGGAGAAAATGTTACCCAGAAACCCCGTGGCAATGAAAACCTTTTGTGCTATTGCCCATAAAGGGTAGGTATCTGCGTTTGCAGTCCCCCTGAACCTTCCACTGTCCCCAGGGGGCGGTATCGCCCCCTTTGGAAAACACTGATTTGGAGGAAGGATGAGCAGAGGCTAATTCAGATCTTACCCCATGGTGAGCCCCCCCTTATCTTCACCATCCCACAGCAATTATCATGAGTGCCCCTTCTCCTCTCACCCCGACCCCAAAACATCTCAATACAGAGCTGAAAACCCGCTAAAAGCTGCCAGCTCGCCACTCCAGCAGCACGAAGCGTCTAGGAGCCTGGGAAACGGAAGAGGTGGGAGGAAAGTAGGGACAGGGCTGCCTTTTTATTCTTTTTTCCTTGTGAAATGTGTTCTAACATCTCTGCTTCAGCTATAAGCCACACAGGAAAGTACGCGTTATTAATTTTTAACACATTTCATCTACAGATAAACAGTGTAGCTTGCTCTCGGATCTCCATGAGGATTTTACTGGTAGTCAATGCAGATGGGCTCACGGAAACAAAAGACTGTACGTTTTTAATAAGTTTCTACTAAAGATCAAATTCATACCCCCCCAAAAAAGCCTATAAATGTCAACCCTCAGAAGCAATTAGTAAGAATTTGCACTGAATGGTTGAAATGGCTTCTGTGAGAGGAGGACAGATTGGCTACTTATGAAATTCTGAATCCCGTCTGCAGGGGAGCTGGTTTCCATTTATAATGTGGTACAACATATTCTTGGCATGTGTGGGGCTCAGTCCACATGGGATGGCTCGTCGTAGGAGAGCTCTTACCTCCTCGGACTCAGCAGATCATGCTCCTCAATGTATTTTTCCTAAAGCACTCCTTAATTACGGCCTTTCAGAATTGTGGCCACCAAAGTGCTGCCAGGGAGCTCCTGCTCTATGAGTAGTGTAGTCTTCAGCCTTCCTGGTTAGCTGGTAGATTTGTCGCCGGCCCATAAGTGCTAAAGAGGAGCCCAAGTGGCCTAAGGGCTTATGCATGGGGCTGCGACTAAAAGGTCAACAGTTGGAAACCACCAGCCGCTGCTCATGAGAAAGATGACGCTTTCTGCTCCCGTAGAGAGTTACAGTCCCAGAAACCCACAGAGGCAGTTCTGTCCATCTGTCTGCCGGCAGTGAGTTTATGAGTGCTAAGGAGGGGCTGGAGTTCTCAGGCCAGAGTGTGTGGCTGTAGTGTGTGCTGTTGCGAATTGATCCAGCGCCAGCGTTCCAATTATTACACAGGACAAGCGCCATGATCCAGTCTGAATGCGTATGCTGTGCAGAAAACTTTGAAAACATCACTTGAATTCATAGGCATGAGTATAAAGGCCTATGGAGCAATTGCCAAAGATGAAGTAAAAGGAAAAAAATTAATTTGACCCTTTAAAAATAGAACCTTTTATTGTTATTTTAAATCATTGTATTGGAGGCTCCTACAACTCTTATCACAATCCATCCATTGTGTCAAGCACATTTGTACATTTGTTGCCATCATCATTTTCAAAATATTTTCTTTCTACTCGAGCCCTTGGTATCAGCTCCTCATTTTTTCCTTCCTTCTCCCACCCTCCCTCTTTCATGAAACCTTGATAATTTATGTTATTTTTTCATGTCTTACACTGACTTCTGTCTCCCTTCACCCACTTTTCTGTTGTTCTTCCTCCTGGGAGGGGGTTATAGGTAGATCATTGTGATAGGTTCCCCTTATCTCCCCCCCTCCCTTCCCCCTACTCTCCTGATATGGCTACTCTCAATATTGGTCCTGAGAGGTTTATCTGTCTTGGATTCCCTGTGTTTCCAGCTCTTATCTGTACCTGTGTACATGTTCTGGTCTAGCCAGATTTTTAAGGTAGAATTGGGATCATGATAGTGGGGAAGGGAGAAGCATTAAAGAACTAGAGGAAAATTGTATGTTTCATCAGTACTATACCGCACCCTGACTGACTCATCTTCTCCCTGTGACCATTCTATAAGGGGATGTCCAGCTGCCTACAGATGGGCTTTGGGTCTCTACTCTGCACTCCCCCTCATTTACAATGATATGATTATTTGTTCTTTCATGCCTGGTACCTGATCCCATTGACACCTCGTGATCGCACAGGCTGGTGTGCTTCTTCCATGTGGGCTTTGTTGCTTCTCAGCTAGATGGCCGCTTGTTTATCTTCTAGCCTTTAAGACCCCAGACACAGCTTTCTTTACCACATTTGCTTATGCACCCACTTTGTCTTCAGTGATCGTGGAATGCCAGATTAATAGAAGTGTTCTTGCATTGAGGGAGTGCTTGAGTGGAGGCCCAATGTTTATCTGCTACCTTAATAATAAACCTATAAATATATGCATGTAGATCTATTTCCCCATCATCATATATAAGTATATTTACATATGTACATACCTGTATTAAGACATCTATAAATGCCCTTTGCCTCCTAGTTCTTTCTTCTATTTCCTTTTACTTTCTTCTGTCCCACTTTCATGTTCAGCCTTTAATTGGATTTCAGTAATTTCTCTCCATTACATTGCCCTTCATCAAGCCCTACCAGGCCTCCTACACCCTCCTCACCATTGATTTTGGATCACTTGTTGTTTCCTTGTCCCTGGATTTGTTAACACCCACTTCCTTTCCCCTACCTCCCCCTCTCTCATGCCCCCCACCCGAACCATCAGTCCGTTGTTTTCTTCTCCAGTTTATCCAGCCTATCTTATCTAGATAGACATGCAGAGGTAATAATATGTACAAAAACAAGACAGAGCCAGAAAAGAAAACAACAGCAACAAAAAACAACTATTAAAAAAAAAAGAAAGGCCTATAAATTGTTCAAGGTCTGTTTTTTGACCTTTAGGAGTGCTTTCTGGTTGTGTTTGATGGGGTGTCACGCCCTGGCCCTAAAGTCTATTTTTGGCATTCCCTGGGGACTTCATTTCTCTGCTCCCCTGGCTGTTCTGTTGCACGCACTTAGTGTTTTGCCTCGGTGTGGTGGGGTCAGATCTGGCGGAATTCCCTCACTAAGTCTCCAGTGTTGTCCCCCATGGGGCTATGGGTAAGTGCGGACTTGGTGTCTCATAGTGGGGCCGGCCATATGGTCGTCTCTGTGCATTGGCTGTTCAGAGCAGGAATATGGTCCTCAAGGCTTGGTGGGCCAGGATGTCCACTCTCTCTTCCTCCACCTTAATTTGCTCCCCTGTATTCTGATCAGACATGTCCCTCTCCCTGAGCTGTCCTCTGAAGTGAATTCTTCTGTGAGGCATGGGGGGCTGTCCATGTAGTTGGAATTGCAGCCACCCCCTCAGACCTCTCTATTGGTTCCCTGCTTCATGCCAGTATGTTGCATTCACGTCTTGGAGCACTGGGTTGAAGTCTGGTGTCTCTTTCCCTGTGGAGAGATAAACAATACCCTCCCCTTGGGTGGGTTAGTGCCCTTAACCCCACACCCATGTCTTCCCACCCCCCCACCTCCTTTTTAGTTGGCTTAAAATAGAAGCTTTAAACTTTTTTTTAAAGTCCAATATAAATTCATATGGCTATCTTTTTAGTGTTCTAAAGTACAAAAGAGACTCAAATCTCAAATATAATTTAAGGAGAAGATTTATTGTCTTAAAAGAGACAAAGACACAGATGCATTACCTGGATGAGGGATGCCATTTGCACAAGGTCAGAGTGACATCTAAGGATTGGTGAGAGAAAGAGCTTTAAAAAGGACATGAGAGGGCAAAATGAACTGTCACAAAATCTTGCCTGGTGGCCAATCAATACATCACAATCACAGATGCAGGAATGGGCCCACCATTGGGACATGCACATTGTTGGATAGAAGAGATTGCAAGATTGGTCCAGGACCTTCTGACCAAGGCAGTCAGGGCCCAACTGATACAGCATGACTCCTGACTGTGTGACCTGAGGGACTCCATCAAGGGCACGCTCAAGCATGCCTCTCGGCAAGCCCGCCCCTCCCTGAGCTGGCTGGAGGAGGTGGAGGTGTTCTACTTCCAAGGCACTCTGGCTGAGGAAGAATTATCCGTGTCCTTGGCTAGAGATTGTAAAGCTGTCAATGGAGGCTTGGTCTACGTGGGGAATCTGCCAGTGGATTCTGGGCTGTCACTGCCTTTTGAAAATGGGGTGTTCAGGATTTAAGCTCTAATACAGTAAAGTGTATTGGGGATATGAAGGCTCACTAAATGGGGTGTTCAGGATTTAAGCTCTAATACAGTAAACTGTATTGGGGATATGAAGGCTTACTAAACGTGGACTGTGTCAGCTACAAAGCTCTTCTGTATCTGAAATTGGTAGTGAGGTTTTGGCTCCTGCTTAGTTTGATATGCTCCTGGGATGAACCATATTGAGTTTTTTAAACTGACGTAAGTGGACTTGCTTTTTGTATTCAGGCATATTTAGCTTTTAATCTTGATGCCAGGACCATTATATTACTAAAAGAAAAAAGAAAACACCCAGATTTTCAACTTTTGACTCAGGCATAATGCGGTTCCTTGTCGACTTAATGGACTGTGGCTATTGATGCTTTCTTCCAAGAACCTTATGGTTGAAGTGACTGTGTACCATCTGGATTTCATTTGTGAAGAGAGCCTTGCCGACTCACCAGCATGTGCCTGGAAGCTTTCTCTCCTCTCCCACTCAATTGGTCATGGAGTTGATTATAGAGTTGATGTTTTATCTTTAACAGCAATTGCAAAACCCAAACCAACAATTCTGACAGGTACCTTTTTATATAAACAGGGAAACTAAGGTTTGAAGAAGCCAAGTAAAGAGAGAGACAGGAGTCTCATCTTCCCTCTAAACCAGAATGTACAGTAATACTTAATTGGATAATAGACAGCAAAATACTGTGTAAAACCCTAGAGGAAAGGATGCTTTATTGGCACTACCTGTCTGGGAAGGCTCCTGCAAAGTGGTATGAGATGAAGATTCCAGCCTAAAAATGTTCTGCTGCTGAATGGATTCCGACTCATAATGACCCCGTAGGACAGAGTAGAAATACCACTTTGAGGGTTGAAGGCTGTAAATCTTTACTAGAGCAAACGACCTCATCTTTCTCCTGTGGAGCAGCTGGTGGAGTAGAACTGCTGACTTTTCAGCTAGCAACGTAATGTGTAACCCGCTACACCACCAGGGCTCCCCTTTCAGAGGAGCAGTCGTTTAAGCCTTAACTCTAGATTCAAGAAGATCACACAGAAAAACCGCTGGGGAACTGTGTGAACCAAACATTATCCTTGTTATTTTGTATGATACAGACAGGGAACCCAGGACAGATAAACCCCTCACGACTAATAATAAGAGTAGAGATACCAGGAGGATAAGGGGAAAGTGGGAGGGAATGGGGGAACCAATCACACAGATCTACATATAACCCCCTCCCTGGGTGACAGACAACAGAAAAGTGGGTGAAGGGAGACATCAGACAGTGTTAAGACATGAAAAAATAATTATAATTTATAAATTATCAAGGGTTCATGAGGGAGGGAAGGTGGGGGAGGGAGGGGGAAATGAGCTGATTTCAAGGGCTCAAGTAGAAAGCAGATGTTTTGAGAATAATGATGACAACAAATGTACAAATGTGCTTGACACATGGATGTGTGTATGGATTGTGATAAGAGTTGTATGAGCGGCCAATAAAATGATAACATTATATTGGGGAAATCTACTGTAGTCCAGGTGGCTATAGAAGCAAATCCAGGGAGACTCATATGTGTCTAAGAAAGAACTTTATACACAGGAGCAATTGAATATTGAGAAAACACCCCAGCCCTGTCCGATCAAGTCTGATATTAGCCCATAGGTCCGATACCAATCTATAAATTCCTCTTCAGAACACATAAAACACGTGCAGTGATGCCGAGTGCAGGAAGATCACAGGCCAGTGGGTGGAAAGTCTTGTGGATCCAGTGACGGTAGAAGCATCTCAGCGCTGGCATGGGTCTCCACGTGGCTTCTCCAGCTCCAGGACTCTGGCTGCCTCAGTGTAGCTCCATCAGACTCATTGTCAGGAATGTCTCACAAGGAGTGAGTGTATCTGGCCGTCCGTGAGCTATTTATCTCTGGGGTGCCTCCAAATGAGGTCATCAACATGTGATGTGATTGACAGGCTAGGCTCCACCCCTCCACAAGTTGATACCAGATTATGTAACTACCACAATGATATTTCTGAGCCAAGAGAGCAAGAGCCATAGGCTGAATAAAATGAACATGTAATTGAGGAAGAAAGAGAAACTAAAGTTAGAGCTTAAGCAATGTACCAGATTTAGATGGAAGGAAACAGAGGGGAGGTACTGTTGGGAACAGACCAACCAATGGTAGAGAGGTATCTGATAGATGGTCATTATTAGGAGGCAAATCTCATTGGAGAAAGGGTTAAACAAAAGCTCCGAGTGGGTGGTGTGGTGGTTACTCCTTGGGCTGTGATCTGCAAGGTCAGCAGTATGACCACCAGCCGCTCCAAGGGAGAAAGATGGGGCTTTCTGCTTCCGTGAACTTACAGTCTTGGAACCTCACAGGGGCAGTTACCCCCCCTGTCCTGTAGGGTCGCTATGAGTTGGCGTTGACTCAATGGCAGTGAGTGAAGGTGGCATGTGAATTAAGGTTAAAGAGGGAGGATGGGCCCTAATCCAAGTGAATATTTAGCACCTGACATAGACCCTCAGCCTTGGTGTTTAGTTGTTTGGTTCCTGAGCAGCAGAGTACATACACTGGGACTACACGGGGAGGAAGGGGTATAGCCATGGGCTGGAAGCAGGGGATGGACAGACTAGAAGGCTGAGCGTCATTTCAGAGATTTAAGCAGTAGCCATGCATTCTAAGTCTAGAACATGGCCACTTACGGAACATCTCCCCACGTGCCGCTGTCGTTCCCTTGACGGCTGGTGGCTGGTGTGCATCAGCCTAGGACCAGTGGTGAGGTCATCATCCCCAGCACAGGAAGCTGGCAGAGGCAGCAGGGGTGACTCTGGGCTGCCCGTGCTAAGTTGAAGGTGGTGACAGAGCAGAGTGGAGGCCCCAGAGCACTGGCCGAGTGAAGCGGCTGTCCTCCCTGGACAGTGACTTGGGAGTCACCTACAACAGCCATCATCTAGTTCCTGAGAACGGGGGAACTGGTGGAGGCAGCCAGGTTTGCCAACCCTCCAAAGGTAGTGTCCAAGGAGCCGGGAAAGAGATGGAACAGTGAAGCGGCAACGAAGTTCTCCACTGCAAGCTAATGAAGAAGAGTTCCAAGTAGAAGTTTGAGGGCCAGGAGACCCGATGAGAACTGAGGAGGGAAGGGTGGACGGAGTGAGGCCTGGAGGTGGTGGGGAGGCCCATGTCCCCTCTACCACCGAAGTAGAGCAGAGGGACAAATGCAGACTTTAGGGTCTCTGATACATTTGGGGGGCAAATTCCTAAAGTCTCTCTAGCAAAACCATTTCCGGCAGAACAGATGTTGACTGTCATATTCCTTAGCGTCTTCCTCAGACGTTTCTTCGCTATTGCAATTCCTGTGGGCTGGAAGTATGTCAAGCTAGATGCCAGCCCAGGCCCGCTTCTCTTTGGGCTGGTGCCCAACTCCTACTACCTTGTATCACTGTAGCAGCTTCAGCATTCTCCAGCGAGAAGTGCAGCTGTCCCTTTCCCATCCACACTTTGGATAAACTTGGTGACGAAATGTCGTCAGTTCCCATAAGTAACTGTGATGACCGTAAATAACTCACTGCTGAAGGGACAGCTTCCCCCGGCATGATCCGAGCTAGTTAACACTTAAAATCGAGCCCCTTGCAGAGAGGTCTCGGGGCGGAGACGAGCCAGTCAGGGTGTGATGTAGCAACAATGAAAAATACAACTTTCCTCTAGTTCCTAAATGCTTCCTCCCCACTCCGCCCTCACCCCCCACCATTATGATCCGAATCCTACCTTGCAAATCTGGCTAGACCAGAGGATGTACACTGGTGCAGATAGGAACTGGAAACACAGGGAATCCAGGGCGGATGATACCTTCAGGACCAGGGGTGTGAGGGGTGATACTGGGAGTGTAGAGGGAGGGTGGGTTGGAAAGGGGAACCAATTACAAGGATCTACATGTGACCTCCTCTCTGGGGGACAGACAACAGAAAAGTGGGTGAAGGGAGACGTGAGACAGGGCAAGATAATAATTTATAAATTATCAAGGGTTCATGAGGGAGGGGGGAGTGGGGAGGGAGGGGAAAATGAGGACCTGATGTCAGAGCTTAAGCGGAGAGCAAATATTTTGAGAATGATGAGGGCAATGAATGTACAAACGTGCTTTACACAATTCAATTATGTATGGATTGTGATAAGAGTTGTATGAACCCCTAAACGATTAAAAAAAGGACTTAAAAATCAGCCTGAAATGAGGTTTATCCCCGACGCCTGACGTCGCCACGTTTCTTCTCTTTTGTGACGTCGCTATGTTGCTGCTGCCTAAGTCCCACTGCGGTCACTCGATTCTGGCTCTTGAGGCGGGAGGCTCCTGGGCGGCAGTGCTCACACTGGGGGTTTCATGAGTGGGTGGCAAAGTCAATTCAGTGGACTGCATACAGCCTACTTAAAACACAGCATGCAATAGAAAATAGCAAAGGCTATATTGTAGGCATGAGTGTGAGCTCAATCCGCGGTGTCCCCGGGAAATAGTGTGTTTTTACTGCATGGCATGATGGTTATGCATTGGGCTGCTAACCTCGAGGTCGGCAGTTTGAAACCACCAGCTGCTGCGCGGAATAACGATGAGGCGTTTTACACCCCTAAAGAGTTACAGTCTCAAAACCCGCAAGGGCAGTTCTACTCTGTCCTATAGGGTCACCATGAGTCAGAATGGACTCAAGGGGGGTGAGTTTAATTTGAACGCTGCACAGTGAAGTGAAATGTGTTTCCACTGGATATCACAGTCCAAAATGTCAGGGAAACTCGGGTGTGGATGTGTATGGATCCTTTTTAATTTTGTCTTTGTTGTGAAGATACACAGCAAAATATACACCAACTCACCGGTTCCTATGTGTACAATCCAGTGGCATGGATTATATTCTTTTGAGTTGTGCAAGTATTGGCCCCCTCCTTCTCCGTGTTGCCCCTCTCTGATTAACATGAACTCACGGGCCCTGAAGTTCTTGTCTAATCTTCCGAGTCGCTCTTGTCAATTTGATCACGTGTAGCTAGTTTTACAAAGGGCATAATGCTTAAGTCCGTGGCGCTTTCATTACTAGGAATATGCTAGGCATATTCCTGAGCATCCTTAGGCCTTAGAATTGGGATAATAGCCCTGGCGATGTAGTGGGATATGTGTTGGACTGCTAACCAACAAGGTCGGAAGTTCGAATCCCACCAGTCAATCCTCAGGAGAAAGACGGGGCTTTTGACTCCCTTAAAGAGTCACAGAAACCCACAGGGGCCGTTCTCTTGCCATTGGGGTTGCTGTGAGTCAAATTCTCTTCGAGACGGTGAATTTGGCTGCTTTGTTTTGGGTCTAGCCATTGAAAGGATTGAAGTGAACATGCTGAGAAACAATCATATGCAGTGGCTGAAAATAGAACTTATGATGGTGATTTCTTTTCCTGCCTACCTATATGTCTCAAAACTGCTTCTCTCTAGACTTTTCTTAGGAGTCTACATTGACAGACAGTTTGCTTGACTCCTGGGTCTGGCGGTTTACAGGCATCTCCAGCTCAACAGGTCCAAAACAGAACTCACTTCTTCACTCCCCTCCCTCTCCAATGCACGCACCCGCTGCCCCGGGCCACACACAGCCCTCTGCTGCTCCTTCTGTGGGGGCTTGGCACCCTCCACTGCTCTCCCAAGCTGCTTGAACATCGAGTACTAATTTTCCTAGTCGGAGCAGTCTGTTAGCAGCTGCCCCTGCCCTCACCACTGCTGACCTTAGCCTGGGTCAGTGTCACGCTCACGGCATTGTTGTGTCTCTATTGCCAGTGTGGCCCCACTTGCCACACTTCCATTGGAATGTATCTCCCTGCCCTTGTGTCATGTTTGCGAGTCCACGGTGGCTCGTGGAGTTTCCAGATTGAAGTTCACACCTGTCAACCTACAACACAGGTCTGGCCAGGCCTGGCCTGACCCTTAACTGCCTCTTACCCTCATCATTTCCTTCCTTGTCCCCAGCCATGCGCTCCATACGCCAGACTCCCTGTGTTGTCTAGAGAAGCCAAACCATTGACATGCATAGTTGTCTAAGAAAGTACTTTATATCAAAAAGGCATCCCAAGGGCAACTTATTTGGGTCCCCACCTCCTACATCAGGTACTTTTCTTTCCAAATAAACTGCTTTCTGCTTGCTGGAGTTGGGGGCTTGGGGGTGGGAGAAGGCATCCCAGCGCAGTCCAACTCAAGTGCATAGGTCTGATTCTAGTCGGGACCCTCTTCAGACTCACAGAGCTGCTGGCTGACAGCGCTGAAAGGTGAAGTGGGGAAGCAGGGAGGTCATAGATTGGTGGGTGCGGAATCATGTGGATCCAAGGTCAAGTTGTGGGAACAAGTTAGGGTGCAGACAGCTCAGGATCAGCGATTCACATGGAGTCACCCCTGGAGGCAGACAGAGTCCCGGCAAGCAGGAAGGGGATTAGGTAACAGAGGAATAGTTTCTGCTCAATTTCTCTCTTATACAAAAGGCACCTGAGTGACAGGTTGGACTCCACCCCCGCCTCCCACTCAGGTACCATCAAGTTTACATAATCCCTAACTGCCACCCCCGCAAGACACACATACCTTCATGTGTCCTTCAAGGCTCCGTTCACATTGGTTCTCAAGTCACAAGGAGATAGATTTGAATCTCCTACTCAATGCTGACTGTGTAACCTTGAGAAGTGACGTCCTTGAGCATTTTCAATAAGTTGCGCGTCTGTAAAATTGAGAATAAGCCTACCTTGTAGAGATGTGTGTTACCATGTCTGAAGGTGTGTCCCTGGCACCTGCTAAGTGCTTAATACAGAAGTGAGTGTGATTATCATTTTATTTATAATACTGATCATTTAAAATTTTTGAAGAGGCTTGATGTAGAGGTCACTTGCTTCAGGAGAACTCCTTGCAGACCCGAGTGTTTTAGGTTGTTAGAGAGCTCTGCGTTTTGTACCTGAGCCCTGGTGGTGTCGTGGCTACACGTTGAAAGGGGTAGGCCAGCAGTTCAAAAACACCAGATGCTCTACAGAAGGAAGACAAAGCTTTCTACTCCCTTAAAAAGTTAGTCTTGGAAACTCATAGGGGCATTCTGCCCTGCCCTATCGGGTCTCTAGGGCACTGAGTTTGGTTTGGTTCCTTCTGGTTGGATTGCCCTGCTCTTCTTCCCTTGACCAACTCTTGCTCAAGACAACCCCAGCATCACCTCCTCAGGCAGCCTCCTCAGTTCCCGAGGCTCCTAGGACACCCTCAGCACGTGCAGCAGAGCTCATGGACACCTGCGCTGTGATGCCTTCTTCCCCACCTAGTTCTCCGTCTCCGGAGAGCCTCGTGCTTTCTACCATGAGCTCTCTCGGTGCTCGGTGCCTGGCAGAAAGTACGTGGCCATGAGATGTTTCTTTGACAAATCAATGGATGGATAAGCAAACAGTCATCCAGTCATCGTGGCTTCCTGATTGGTGTCTCTGTTTTCTCTGTCAGGAAGTTCATCCAGTTCATTGCAACCTGATTAGTCTTTCAAAAGCAGAGTTACTTCCCTCCTCTGCTTAGCAGATGTGCTTCTCCAGTTGTTCCCGCCAGGGCGATGCACCAACGTTGGCAGGCTGGGCTATCCAACTATGGCCTCTACTTGGAGTTCCAGCTTCTCCTTGTTCCCCATTGTGTACATGTACCTTACACCACAGAGAACACTTCCGTTCTCTCTGCTGAGCGCCTACACTTCCCTCCCGGGGTGCCAATCTACAGGGGCGTTTTCCACTTGGAAAGCTCTCAAGCCACCACTGCTCACCCCTCGCCTGCACTTGTCACAGCCCCTGGGAACCCTGCCACCTGTCAGTGCTCAGTGGTTACCCCTCTGCTCTCCAGCGTGGCCCCACTGTGGATGCCAGCCTGGTGGCTCTTGGTCATCGCATGTTCTGTGTGGCATAAACCGTTTACAGTGCTGGCTTTCCATCGTACGTGTCCAGAACTCTTGTGATGCATTTCAGAACAAACAAAGCCGCTGTCCTGAATCTTCCCACAGCAACTTTTTGTGAACTTCTCACATAAGGAAGATTGGTCTTTACCCAGCAATTGAGCTGCATTTTGTCCTTGCTGGGCTAGCTCCCTGTGTCCAGGGATCGTGTCTTAAGCAAATCTGTCAACCTGTAGCATCGAAAACAAAACAACAAAACAGCTGTTTGCTGTGTCCCACAGTGGCTTGGGGAAGGAAATGGAATTGAAAAGCTGCTGGATCCAGTTTTGCTTTCTGCCTGCTGGTTTAACTTTTTGAGGGCGAGGATGGGGAGAGTTCAAGTTTAAATTGCCATCTGACTCAATATTTTATGTGACATTCTCATCTAGCACATAACCAAACATTGTACTAGGTATTCAATAAGCACTTTTGGCTAATTAATAATTAATAGGTGATTTGGTTTCTTTTGAAACTAATAGACGGTTAAGTCTGCAATTTAGAGCTCTTGATTACTTAGGAGTGTGCATACTAATTTTTTTTAATGAGTTACATGTCAAAGGATATGAAATGTTAAAATGTAAATACCCAAACTCATCTGTGGGTGGGCGGTGTGTGTGTGTGTGTGTGTGTGTGTGTGTGTGTACGTACGTACATACCAAACTCACTGCTATCGAGTTGGTGCCGACAGGGTAGAACTGCCTCTGTGAGTTTCTGATATGGTAACTCTTTAGGGGAGTAGAAAGCCCTGTCTTTCTCCCTCTGAGAGGCTGGTGGTTTCGAACTGCTGATCCTATGGTTAGCAGCCCAACTTGTAACCACTACAACACTGGGGCTTTTATACATACTTTCTACATTACCAACCAGTAAAATAAGCATGTCAGGATACCCTACGAATGATCTTGCAAGTTTTACGACCTGATTTTATCTGAGTTTCAAAGAACAGTTGGCTTCTCCGTATCTTTTGTCCAACTCCATTCTGCTGCAGCCTGGACTATTCCACTCAATCATTCAAAGGTTTGAGGTGTGTGATGGGTGGATCTGCTCCTGGGGAACTGGTGATGGAAGCGCCTTAAAAGCCACCCTGGGTCCAGGTGAACCAAAGCTCAGTTTTTCTCCAAGAAAAAGACACTGGAAGTTGAGCTTCCTCATTTATTTGTCCCTTCTGCCCTTCTCTCCACCTTATCTCCGAGTCAAACCAAGTCAAACCCCATGGATTGCCATTGAATCGATTTTGAGTCATTCAGCCCAATAGGACAGAGCAGATCTGCCCTTGGAGGAACATGAAGCCTGGTGGGCTCAAACTGCTGACGTGGCAGACAGCAGCCCGGTGGCTGCTAGGTGAACTTTTAAGGTGGTGATAGTAGTAGATTTTGTGTGATAGTCTAACCCTTCCATAAGCACATCTCGGCCAACTGGATTAAAACACGGTGTGCTTTTGTTTCAGTTTTTAAAGGAAAGCCTGTCGGTTCTCAGTTGTTTACATGTTTGGTAGGTCGTAAACTCCAGATTTAGCAAGACATGACACATGACCTGATACATTTCACAATTTGTACCCAAGCACATTTTAGGGAGGTAAAGATAACGAATTGGCTGTTCTGATATCGAAAGGGCTATATCACATATGCCTTCTCCCGCCACCAGAGAGACACAAAGACTGCACTGATGATGTATAACGCTGTCTAGCTGCTGGGAAGAGGGCGGGCACAACGTTGGAACAGTAGAAGATTGTTTTGCTGGGCAGCTCAGCACCAAAATTGCCCAACCGATGAAATTATTTTAGAAAGGTTTTTTGGTTCTATTAAAATAAATAAATAGATAGATAGGTAAATGGCATGCCACTGGCCTAATTGAAGGGCCACTTGCTCTTCTGAACAGGGTGAGTGGTGATGCCCTGCTCCACTGGCAATGAAGGACAGTCAGTGTGTCATAGCCGCACAATCCAGGTATAGGCTTGATCCCAGTGGACCCCGCTACTGACCGTGGTGGTCCTACTGTTGATAGCAAGCCGATGGCTCTTGTTATTGACCTGTTCTGTGAGGGACAAACTTTAAAATATTGACTTTCCTTCATACATGTAGACACATACTTGGTAAAGGACCTTTGTCAGTCTCCATGCTCTGTAGCGCTCAGAAAACTAAGCTCCAGACCTACACAGGTGGAAAACCATTCCTTGCTCATGATTGGAAGGTAATATTATGAAAATGTCAATACTACCCAGAGTGATGTACAGACATAATGTAATGCTGATCTAGAGCTAAAAAACAGTCTGTAATGAAATGGAAATCTAATAGCCAACGTCATATGGAAAGGAAAGAGGTCAAATGCAGGATAAAAGAAGAACGTACAAGGCCTTGGACTTTCCAATGTCAGCATTTGCTCTGCAGCCTCGGTAATGGAAACGGACTGGGACAGGTTCAATGACAGACACATAAACCAATGGAATAGAATTAAGAATCCAGAAGTAAATCCATCCATCTATGGGCAGCTGATCTTTGACAAAAGGCTCAACTCCATTCAAAGGGTAAGGAATGGTCTCTTTAACAAATGGTGCTAGAAAAACTGGTTATCTATCTGCAGAAAGATGAAAACCGGATCCATACCTCAGGCCACGCACCAAAACTAACTCAAACTGAATCAAAGACCTAAATGTTAAAACTAAAATTATAAAGTTTCTGGCAGTTACTATAGGACCAAAACTAGGGGGCCTTATTCTCAGCATAACAAATTATCAGACCACAACTAAAAATGCACAAACAACAGAAAATGATTTAGATAGTTGAGACCTCCTAAAATACAACTATGCTTATCAAAAGATTTTGCCCCAAAGTGAAAAATAACCCACCGAGTGGGAGATGCATCTGAAAGGGGGCTAGTCTCTAACAGATTAGAACACCTCACCAATGCAACAAATGACAAACAATCCAATCAAGAAATGAGCAAAGGACGTGAACAGATGCTTCACCAAAGAATACATCCTGATGTCCAACCAATACCTGAAAAGATGCTTTTAGTCACTAGCCAATTGAGAGACACAAATCAAAATTTCCATGAGGTACTATTGCACCTCTGTGTAAATGACAAGTGATTAACACACACACAACCACCACCACCACCACCACAAATGCTGATGAGGTAGGAACACTAGATCTTGTTTTAAATCATTTTATTAGAGGCTCATACAACTCTTATCACAATCCAGACATATATCCATTGTGTAAAGCACATTTGTACATTCATTGCCCTCATCATTCTCAAAACATTTGTTCTCCACCTAAACCCCTGGCATAAGCTCCTCATTTTCCCCTCCCTCCCCGCTCCCCACTCCCTCATGAACCCTTGATAATTTATAAATTATTATTTTGTCATATCTTTCCCTGTCCGACATCTCCCTTCACCCACTTTTCTGTTGTCCATCCCCCAGGGAGGAGGTCACACGTAGATCCTTGTAATCAGTTCCCCCTTTCCAACCCACCCTCCACCCTCCCAGTATCGCCACTCACACCACTGGTCCTGAAGGGATCATCTGCCCTGGATTCCCTGTGTTTCCAAGAACACTAGATCTTAAATGCTGGTGTTAGGATCACAAAATGGCACAACCACTATGGAAAAAGAAATGCATCCCACTCGTAGGAATATATGCCAAAAGAACAAACAAATCTGCCAGAGAAGTACAGCCAGAATGCTCCTTTGAAGCAAGGATGGTGCGACTTTTTCTCATCTACTTTGGACCTGCTATCAGGAGAGACCAGTTCCTGGCAATGTAGTTGGGCAACGAAAAAGATTACGACTCTCAACAAGATGATTGGCACAGTGGCTGCAGGTATACAAGCAGTGACATAGACTTAGGCAGTAGTTTCAACAGCAAAAGGAAGGAAACAACCTAAGTGCCCATCAATGGACAGGTGGATAAGCAGGTTGAGGTACATGCATAGTTCTATGTGCATACATATCTACCCATGTAACCACACGTATATTTCTTAGTTATATTGTTCTTGCAAAATTGTAGCATTTACCCAAGTTGTCCCTTTTCTTGTGGACTACTTAGTATCATTTACCATCAAGTTATATAGACTTTACCCACACAAGGGGGCTTCAAACAGTTTATAGAAAAATTCCATTCTCTGTTAATTCCGTTTTCCATGAACTTTTTGAAGCCTCTTCATATTTTGAATTGTCTTTTTTTAAAACATTTTATTAGGGGCTCATACAACTCTTATCACAATCCATACATATACATACATCAACTGCATAAAGCACATCTGTACATTCTTTGCCCTAATTTGAATTGTCTTTAACATCCCCCAAATGACAAGTATCTACTAAAGTGATTTCACCTCCCTCCGTCTCCTGTCGAGCATTATGTTGTATGTAAGTATATCTATTCCTGACTTTTTTCCCCACTGTCCAGGGAAAACTGCATTTCACACAGACTAGGCCATGAACTCCCAGGGGTTGGGCTGCAGCTTGGGCTCCTTTCCATTGGTCCGCACAAAGTGGGCCTCTCTTGGGGGGTGGGAGTGGGGGTGGCTAGTGCTTCAGCTGCACCCAGGCGCTCTTCTCCTTGGCCTCCTTCCTCTGGTCGTTCCCCTTCCCGCACTTCAGGAAGCTGTCCTGGCTCTTCGAGGACTCTGGGTGCGAGGATCTTGCCCGGAACCTGCTTGTTCACAGCAATGGCATGCTGGGCCACGTTGTAGGTGCATCGGGTTTTGCCATGGTCACATTTGTGTGGCAGCCCCTTCTGAACAGTACCCATGCCCTTGATGTCCACAGTGTCACCTTTCTTGTAGATTCCCTCTACGTGGCCAGCGGAACACCGCCATGCTTCCTTAAGGGTCTGGAGAACATGGATGGGTACAGCACCTCCTGTCCTTGGTGGTCACGGCCACAGGGTTCGGCCAAAAGGAAAGCCAGTCTCGACTTTTTATAACTGTGAGACCATGCAATATGTGTCGTTTCGTGAAGGACTTATTTCACTCAGTATAATGTCCTCTGGAGTCACCCATGATATAAGATGTTGGGGCCTCGTTCTTTATAGCACCATGGTACGCACAGAACAAAGGAGCTTCAAAGGTTTCATGGAAAAATGGAATTGAAAGTTAATGAAAAAAAAAATAAAATAAAATCTTAAAAAGAAAGTTAATGGAATTTTCCCACCAACTTCTTCAAGCCCCCTCATATATCTATATACAAGGGTACGTCATAAAATATTGCTACAGACGCTTTTATTAAGCAAACATATCAAAATATGAAGCTATTTGTTTTTGTTTTGTTTACATTTCCTCCATCTAAGTCTATACACTTGTGAAGGTAGTATTCCCATCTCTCTAGCTCTTCATGAAAGAATTCTGTGCTGTTAGATTTACGCATCAAAATTACAGCTTTGACATCTTTAAAGGACTCAAATCATTTAAATGTTCTCTGAGCTTTAGGAAACAGAAGAAGTCTAAAGGGGTTGGAGCAATACTGTAGGAAAGACGGGGTAAGGTTCTGAACCTTGTTATGAGAGGTCAACACTGAAACATTGAACAGAGATAGGATTGAGACAACATCCGGGAGGGAAGGGAGAGCAGAGAGAGGGACAGGAGCATCTTGAGCTCCTGGGCAGGTTCCTAGACCGGACGAGTGAGGTCAGGGAAACCGCAGCTTGTCGGTGAGGCGGTGGGAGAGATACAAGGCTCCAGCTAGGGAGGTAGCCGCTGACAACAAGGAGAGAGATGTTTTGCTCGCAGCTGCAGGACCTTGAGTCAGGATGCGATCCCTGGGAAGTGCCTTTGTTGTTTGCCAACCTGCTCCCTGGAGGGCTGGGACAGGGGCTGCACAACCTTGGTCTGGAGAGAGAAGTTCCTTGGAATGTTGGGGCAGAAGGTCATTTATCCTCCCGAGAGGTTGGAAATGGGGGGCTTGAAGTTCTATCTTCCTGAGGAGCCAGAGAGGAGTTGAGGGCTGCCTAGTCCTGACCCGGCCCAAACAGCTACCTTAAAGAATGAGCAAGTACGTTATCAGGAGGGGAGGAAAATCGTTAGAGTCACTCTCCTGGCCTTTTCTTAGAAATAGAGTTCCCAATTTTCATAAAATCTCTTCACAATAACCCCCCATAATGATCCCATGTTCTTCTAGAAAATCAATCAAGCTTAGCCCTTTGGAATCCCCTAAGACAGCTAGCTCCCTAACCTTCTGAGCCAGCCTGTTTCTCTCCCTTGAATTTAACTGACCTGGTAGATCCCCTCAAAGCCAATGTTCTAATTGGACCATTTTTGGGAAGGCACCCTAATGAGACTAAGATAAGTGTATTCCTGGGAGAACTTGTCATTTTTAAGCTCATTTTATTTCGAATATACCTATGCATGTATGAATCACAACTATAGAAACAATACTTTTTAATGTATCCTTATCTATCATACAGCACATAGTAGGTACTTCCTAGACAGATCTACCCAACTCATAGGATTTGTTTACTTTCTTGAAAGCATTAGGACCATTTTCTTGTGAGATAGCTTGGTCATTTGACAGACATAACAATTTATGGAGTTAATGTTCTACACCGAAAGTTTCTGAGTAGCACCTGGGGTCTTCAAAAGTTGTAAACAGCCATGTAAGTTACCACTATTGATCTCTACTCACCTGGAGCAAGAAAGACTAAAGGAAAGCAAAGACTCAGGAGAAGCAGGTGAGGGAGCACTAAAGGCTCACATACCCTCTTTCAACCTGAGACCTGAAGAACTATATGGTGCCAAGTTACCACTATCAATTGTTCTGATCAGGGACACGGTGTCACCGAAAATACCAAACTCACTGCCGTGGAGTCATGCCAACTCGCAGTGACTCTGTTGGACATGTAGAACCACCCCAGTGAGTTTCTGAGACCATCTCTCTCTCTCTCTCTCTCTCTCTCTCTCTCTCTCTCTCTCTCTCTCTCTCTGTCTCTCTCTCTCTCTCTAATTTACATGGGTTTGTTTATGGTAAAAAAAAATAGTGGATTCCTTACTATTTAGATTGCAACAACTGGTGCCACCATTTCATAATAGGGTCCAAAGATTGTAGAGGATTTTTCAACTGTATGAATGTTTTCATTCATGAACAACTCAGGCTTAGAAGAAATCAGCTGCAATGTGCCTTGGATAGCAGGACGGCAGGACTTCTTGTTTCGTTTGAACTGGTCATCAAGAAAGACTAATTGCTAGAAAAGACCCTTTTTCCAAACAAGTCACATTCATGTGACTAAGGTAAAAAATATCACTATATCTTTTTGAGAGAGATCATTCAATTCTTAAAAGAAGGCAGTGATTAGGAATGATTAGTGTCACCTTATAGTAAAATAACTATGTTGCTTTCTAATGAGAAAGACACTGTAATGCTTTACAAGAATAGAAAGCCTCCTCTGAGCCCCTCGGAGTGGCTAGTGGTTTTGAACTGCTTACTTTGAAGTTATCTACCCAGGATGTAACCCACTACCTCACCAGCCTCCTTGATACATTATGAGAGGATTTCAAAAACTTTGTGGAAAACTTCCCATTATCTTTTACGTCCATTTCCCCCCTCATGAACTTGTTATAGCCTCCTAGAAATTCCTGAGTAGAATGGGAGAAAAAAATGTAGAACAAACTTAAAAAAACAAACAAACACCAGACCTATCGAACTAATCAGGAGAAAGACAGGGCTTTCTACCCCTGTGAAGAGATGGTCTCGGAAGCTCACAGGGCTGGTTCTACCCTGCGCTACAGGGTCTCTATGAGTTTGGCATCGACTTGATGCCAGTGAGTTTGGTTTTGGTTCTTACTGGGCCAGTAAAGGCTAGAGGAACCCTGGGCAGTATTGTCCTAAAATAGCCTTTGAACTTGGCACAGAAGCCAGCCCTGGATGTTACCTCTCTGACATAAGAGCAACAATAACAACAATAAAATATTATCAGTACTGTGCCCTTTACTATATGTCTCAACTAACTCTAAGACCAAGCAGTCAATAGTCATATGTGTCAGAGTAGCCAGCCTCTCATAATCATGGGGGGTGGGGGGTGTCCATAGACCCAATTGTATAATATATAAAGATCATAGTAAAGTCATAGAAGATAGGAGAGAGTATATAATAAAGGAGTCAGACACATTTCATGGTAGCATGCTACCTCCTGGATGGCCATGATCTTGGAAGCCACATCTTTGCAGAGAGCGGGAGGAGGAGAGTATATTTCTAACCAAATGTTATAGATACTTAGAGGAGGGCAAGCCCCTCTGATTACAGATAACCACATAAACATCACAGGAAGGAGTTGTACCAGAGGCAATACAGCAGTGGCAGGGGGACCATCTAGGTGAGTACACACAATAGGAAGTGTTAGGCAGATAGGCAGGGATGGGATGTCCATTGACGCATGCCCAGGAGAGCCAAGCATAGAACAAAAGCCTAGGTTTTCCCGCAGGTGGGTATGGATGGGCGTTAAACCTGGATCAGCCCACTTGGGTCAGGTGATTGCAATTCAGCCAATGGGATCGACCTGGGGTCGTTCACCATGCCTCCCCCGGGAATCCTTGAAAAGGCAGGAACCGAGAGGGAGAGGGGTCTTTTTCAGAGGAAAACTTGGGAGAGAGATCTTTGCGTGACCCCGAGCAGTCTCTGCCAGGCTGCATGGTGGAAAGGAATCCTATGGGTGCCAAGTAAAACCTGAAGCTTCTTTTAACTCTGATTAAATTCACTTGGATCACGAGCCCGGCTTCGCCGTGAATTCTTTCTCGTGCGGAGACAAGGACCGAGGTGGAACTCTAGCCCGGAGAGAGAGAGATCTTACATGAGGATTAGGGGTACACATGTGACAAGATGGGCAGCTCCTAGATTTAAGATGTCAGCCTTGAGTGGGCTTGACCTTTTCTCTGGGCTCTCCAGGGAAACAACCACTGTCCTTATCAATAGGGTGTAAGCCCCACCTATGGTGGGACAGATAATAGTCTGGTTGCTCTGGATGGCTGATGCCTTCAGAGAGAAAACTTCTGACTATACAATGAGCCTGCAAGCAGGTGACAACCTGGGGGGAAATCTCTTTGAATCCCACACATCTGAAAGCAAAGTTGAGAAAGCAAGGAGGGGAAGGGAAGCTCCATTAATGGAAACAGAGCAAACAATGGGGATCATGAGAATGCTGGGAAATGGTGAAAATTGTAACCCATGTCATGGAACAACTTGTAGAAAAATAGATGGGAATCTAGTATATGTTCACCTAAAACACAATCAGATGTTTTTTAAAAAGAAGAATGCTCTCACCATAACACTGCTTTAAATCCCCTTCCATGTGAAAGCACCTTGTACCTCGTGAGCAGTCCCACTGCTGCGGCTCGAGAGTGGAATGAAGGGGTGTCACAGACAAGTGGCCTGCACCGTGCTCACTTCTCTCTGCCCTCTTCCCTTCTCTTTGCCTTCCTTGTCTCTCTTCCGCAAAGACCACTTTATCTTAATTAGAGGCAGGATTTTTAAGTTGCATACGCTCACTATCTGCAGATGTAAATGGTCCCGGTTACAGCAGATTACTCAATCCAGCATTTGGCTTAATTAAATTCAAAAGTTTATTTCTGCCACAACTGTGCATGAGGATTGTTGCAGTATTTTTAGAAAACGTTTTCCTGTCATAAAGCTGCAACTGCTTAGAGCCAATAAAAATAATGAGACAGGAATATCTCACTTGGCTGTTTATTTCCTTTCCAATTCCAGGTTTAGATTCCTCACTCCAAGGAAGAGGCTATCAGTTATCATTTGAATACTTTTTCCAAACTAATTATTTGCATTGGCAGCATTTTTTTCCCTTACGTAAAAAACAAAACAAAAAAAACTATCAGATACTGTTAGGTCTCTGTCTCCTGGCTAGATTACAACCTCAGTCCTTGGCTCCACGCGAGAAAGATTTCACGCCGAAGCCGGGCTCGTGATCCAAGTGAATTTAATGAGAGTAAAAAGAAGCATCAGGTTTTAAGCGGCACCCATAGGATTCCTTTGACCATGCTGCCTGGCAGAGACTGCCCCAGGTCACACAAGGATCTCTCCCCTCCCATGAAGACCACCAGACAAAGCCCCTCCCTTCTGGTCCTTGCCTTTTCAAGGGTTCCCAGGGGGAGGTGTGGTGAACAACCCCAGGTCGCTCCCATTGGCTGAATTGCAGTCACCTGGCCCAGGTGGGCTGCTCCAGGTGTAAGGCCCATCCAAGCCCACCGGCTGGAAAATCCAGCTTTCCTATGCTGGCTCTCCTGGGCATGCGTAAATGGACTTCCCAATTCCCTAGGCTAAGCTGCCTAACAATACTATTTATCAACTACTGTGAAAGAATTACCCAGGGAGCAAAATGGTGACCTTGCCTATGCTGCTTCGATTAGCAATGAAAGATGTCCTATGTTTCTGGGACCTGACATATTCTAAGAACTCAGAACTGAATGACACAATTTGGAAAAATGTGTTCATTTTTATTCTTTCCAGTGTTTATACTTACCCAATAACCAAGTAGACAATGAATGCCCAAGCATTCGTTACCAATCTCATGAGAGTATTTAAGTAGTTGAAGACCTTTTTCTCAAGAGTATGTGTAACACACTCTTGTAGGTGAAAATGCTGATCATCTTTTTAACCCCATTTCTTAACAAGTATCCTTCCTACAATTGTGGCTCAAAAGGTATGCTTAGTTGAGGTCCAATCATAACTGCTATTTTAATAACAAAATTTTATTGTAAATTAGGAGGCAGTTTCTATTTCAGATCAACTTTGTATTCAATAGTTAAACCATCAATCAACACTCCCACCAATAGTTGAGCTTTCTCTCGCTCCTGGATTTCTCTCCCCCTCTTGGATGACAGTCTTCCATGTCATCCAAGTTAGCACCCATCAGCAACCTCGTTCATTGCTTTATCTTACTTCCTTAGAGTCCTCCTCATAACTGATATTTTTTAAGGTGGCTCTCATCTTACCCTGGTCGTACAGTCCTGAGTGATGTCCAGACAAGCTGGACATTCCTTCAGTCTTCATCACATACCAAGTGAAAACCTTGTGCCAAGGCTGCATGTGTCTGTGGAATCCTGGGTGCACCGTGCTGCCCCCATGGTGCATGCAGTGACCCATTAATTTTGCCATTAGCTAATGAAAATCCTGTGGGCCATGATGGTCCAATCCCCATGTATATGTAGTGCCCATGTACACGTGGTGCCCATGAGGCAGTCAACGCCATGCTCACTAACGGCAACTAGAGACAGCCTTTTTTTTAAAATCTTTTTATTGGGCTCATAAGGCTCTTATCACAATCTGTGCATACATCAATTGAGCAAAGCACCCTTATACATTCGTTGCACTCGTCACTCTCATAATTCACCTTCCACTTGGGTTCCTGGAATCAGCTCGGTTTCCCTTTTTTTTCCCCCCCATCCCCCTCCCTCCCCAATCCCACCCCTTGTCCCTTGATAGTTTATAAATAATTATTATATCTTATCTTACACTCCCCGGCGTCTCCCCTCACCCGCCTCCCCCTTGACAATCTCCCAGAGAGGAGGTTACACATAGGTCTCCGAGATCGGTTCTCCCTTTCTACATGCCCTTCCCTCCTGGTGTCGCCACTCCCACCGCTGGTGTTGAGGGGTTGTCTGTCCTAGATTCCCTGTGCCTCCAGATCCCCACTGCACCGCTATACATCCTCTGGTATAACCAGGTCCGCAAGGCAAGGTAGAATTGGGGTCATGATGATTGGGAGGGGAGGAAGCGTTCAGGAACTAGAGGAAGGTTTTGAGTTTCATTGTTGCTACACTGAACCCTGAGTGGCCCATCTTCTCCTCACTACCCCTCTGGAAGGGGTGTCCAGCGAGACAGCCTTTTTTTCTGGACTTAAAATTTTAGCAAAGACTCCATCTATTTCTCTGATTTAAATTCTGACTCACAGCACACCTTTAGGACAGAGTGGGAATTCCAAGGGTGTACATTCTGTTCCCGCAGAATTGGCCAAACTTAAATTTTTTGTTGGCAGCTGTGTTGAGCCGGATTACCTAGAGAAACAAATCCAGTGACACTCATCCATGTTTAAGAAAGAGCTTTATATCAAGACATAATTATGTATCAAGAAGGCATGTCAGCCCAGTCCAACCCAAGCCCATAAATCCCATATTAGTCCATAACATAAGTCCTTCTTCAGACTCACGATTCCACATGTGAGGGATGCAGACTGGTGAACTGGGAACAAAGAAGACCACAGAAAAGCCAGTTGGGTGCAGGGTCAAGTGGAACCAAAATCAGTGGAAATGTGGCAGAATGCCGACAGTTTGCAGGCTCATCAGCAGAGTCCCAGTAAGCAGGAAGGTGAAAGAACAGAGAGAGAGGGTGTTTCTCAGTTTTCCCAAATTATAAGAAATTAACCCCCCTGTTCCCACAAGTAGGCATCATCAAGCTGTCACTTGTTTGACAGGTTGATTCCAGCCCTATACTTCCATATATCATTAAACCGATACAAAATCATCTAACGACCACAGTATTCCTGAGAAACCCTGGTAGCAGATGGTTCTGCTTTGGGCCGTGATCCACAGGGCCATAGTTCAAAACTACCAGGTGCTCGGCAGGAGAAAGATGGGGCTTTCAACTCCCATGAAGAGTAACAGTTTCAGAAACCTAGAGGGGCAGTTCTACCCTGTCCTGTAGGGTTGCTATGAGTCAGAATTGACTTGATGGCAGTGAAAGAGAGACCGCAGCAGCCCAGCACTGGACCACTGGGCTCCTCTTTCTAGACTTAAGATTTCAGAACTTAAGTAACTTAAGATCTTGGGCTGCCTGATACGTGAGACAGGGCAGGGAAGTGCTGTAGAAGAGAAAGTAGACGTCAGGGACTACAGGAAGGCTGGGTATAGATCCCAGGTTGTTGCTTTAAGGAAAATTTGCCACCTTTGAAGGCAAATGGTGCTAGGAATACTTTCTGCAACTACAAATGGATGTAGACTTGACCGAGGCCTTTGCTCGGTAGGTATCTTTAAGGAGCCCTGTTGCACTGTGGTTACATGTTGGACTGCTAACCCAAAGATCAGTCGTCAGAAACTACCAGCAGCTCCAGGGGGGAAAGGGAGGGCTTTCTACCTCCATAAAGAGTCACCACCGGAGCAGCTCTCCCCTGTCCTATAGGGTCACCATGAGCTGTCATAGATTCACTGGCAGCGCGCTTGGTTTTTATGTGCTGTGCATAGATGTATGACTAGGTAAGAACATAGAGAGCGAAGTGATTGGACCCAACCAGACACTTTGAGGAAATGAGTTTCTAGGCTTGGGGACTAAAAGCATAGTCTTAGGAAACACCCAAGTCAATAGTCAATGAAGACAAAGTTCTCCCTCCTACTTTGGAATCAACTGAGGTCCACATGCCTTCGCACAATTGACCATATGAGATCAAGACAGCATTTGCCAGGGATAAAGCTCAGAAGACAGGATGTAATAGGAAAAAAGGACAAGCGGAACCTCAAAACAGAGAGAGGGAGTGGGGCAGGTGCTGTCACATAGCAGGCATTGTAACCAATGTCGCCAACCAAAAGTGTCTATGGATTACCTAATGGAAACCAATTTGCTACGTATACTTTCATCCCCATCACGATAAAAAGCTAAAAGGAAGCAATCCCCACTATTAGATAAAATGGAAATAAACCCCATTTTTACAATGTATAAGTTTTATGGGTAAGTGTTAATTTAAGACTGAGTGCCTCCACTTCTGAGTGAAAACAAGCATAATTGTGCCCTCTTCCCCGACTGTCTGATTAATTTAACGCCACTCAGGCATGGTTTTTTTTCTTCATTTCTTACTTTTTTAGTATTTTATTGTGCTTTAGGTGAAAGTTTGCACAGTAAATTCTGGATAATAGCTTTTTAAAAATAGAAGGGAAATTCCACTGAGGCCCAAGAGGGAACTTGACAAGGGCGGGCCAAGTCCCCAAGCACAGTGTTCACGTGATACCCGAACACGGCCTTGCTGAGTAAATGTGTGTGCTTCCATTTGAACCAGCTCACAGATTTGGCTCGGTTGGAAGTCTTCCTGTTAGTCTGTGGGGCTGCTGATGATTCAATCTCTTACCCTCCTTGGTGTAATGTTAGTTTTTGATTGCCAAGGTCATCCCAAGGATATGCAGCTTCTTAACTCTTAAAAGTTGCTGTTTAGCCTTTCCCTGTTTTGTCTTGTGCCTTGTTCTTTTTTTCTGTTCCCGGGAGCCTGCCTTCAATGTGAGTCCCCCTTTGATAGGATATTGTGGTTTATTCCCCCACCCCCTCTTTGCCATGTGCCTGGCTGGGTTTTTAACCTTTTAGAACTAGAATCCTTTGTGATCGGTTCCTGTTTCTCTGTTCCTTTTGGAACCCCTGCTCGCTGAGGCGTTTGCATATTCATAAACTCTGAACTGTTACACTAGTCACCCAGCTGGAGTAGGAGAGCTATTTACTATTCCTCAGCGTATTTTTCTAGTCTCACTTAGCAAGATGCTTGCTTGTTCTATTTCTAGGTGTTTCTGTTGTGGTGTCCACAGAATTAACCCAGCCAACCTGCCAAGGTCCCCCGGTAGAGAGGGCAGCGAGTGGGTCAGAGTGAAGAGAACTCTGTCTTCTAGGTCAGCCTGGCTTTGCCACTTGAAGTTTATGGATAGAGTCCAGGAGTTGTGTGGAGTAGTACAAAAGACTACTGCTGCTTGGCTGCTAACCAAAAGATTGGAGGTTCAAGGCCTCTCAGGCACCTTAGGTGAAAGACTTACTTCTGAAAAACCATCCATTGAAAATCTGTGGAGCACAGATAAGCTTTGACGCACGTAGAGATAGTCACTGTGAGTCAAAATCAACTCGAGGGCAACTGACTTAGATTGTTTAGGGTTGAGGGCAGTGGTGGCTATAAAACACACCATCTCCTCAAACCTCTGCTCCCTACTCTCTGCAATGGTGAGCACTCTAGACAGGCCCCCAATGGTCCAGCAGGAGTAAGAGGTGAGCATCCTGGCCAGACCCCAGACTGAGTCCCAGTGCTTCAGGGTAACTATTATGTGACTTTAAACCATGGGCTGTACCTTTTCTAAGATTCCTCATGACAATTTTTTTCCCCTTCTGACTTAGTGAAAGGATGGGGTTGTGGATGACAAGGCAGGTGTGGGGCTGTCAGCATCGTAAAGTGAGCTGAAGCCAAGCCTCCATGCGACTGAGAGTGGTGGACTTATAAAAGAAGCCCGTGATCCAGGTCTGAGACGGAAGATGCAGATGACAGGGGTGTGAATTGTATTCCTTTAGAGAGGACCAATGCTGCATCTCTGTGTGTGTGTGTGTGTGTGGTGGCATAGTAGTTATGAGTTGGGCTGCAATACTCAAGGTCAGGAGTTCAAAACCACCACCTCTTCCTCCAGAGAAAGACAAGGCTTTCTATTCCAGTAAAGAGATACAGTCTTGGACATCCATGGGGGCACTTCTATCCTGTACTATAGGGTCACTGTAAGTCAGCATTGACTCGTTGGCAGTGTGTGTGTGTGTGTGTGTGTGTGTGTGTGTGTGTGTGTGTGTGTGTGTTGAAGACAAAAGAAACTGCCAGGTTCTTTGACAGGGCAGAGAGGAGCATCTCTGTAGTCCTTGTCAGATCACACATTCTCCACATGTCCCTTTCTTTAAAAAAAACCTTGCTGCTTGTGACCAGACAGCAGTTCAATCCAAGAGACAATTCCCTGGGGGGGGGGGGGGGGGCTGGTGGCTTATTCGTGACCCATACTGTTAAAGATGGAGATGTATGTGCTTGTGCCCCTCCCCCACCTCTTGCCCTCCGGGGAGTCCCGTACACTGGAGGGGATGACAGGGGCCTCTGACCTTGGGGCTGCTGCATACTTCAGTTTGCCTGGGCTAGCAGATTCGATCTCTTAAGATAATAGCTGAGCCTGGATTACAAGTGGTGCTTTTTAAAAACAGGAGATAAGTCAAACATATTTGATTCTGGGAGTGGATTTAGAAAAAAGCCTTTGTGTTCTTTCCAAGTCGAGGAAAATAAATTTAATTATTCATTGCAATGTATCTGGAATATGTAGACATTTTTATATCATTAGAGAAATTATTTCTAGTCTGCAAGGAACTTGATGTCAGCTGCTCAGTGCCGGTGCCGTCGAGCCCGTGCTGACCCACAGCGACCCTGTGTACAACAGAATGAGAAACCCCACCTGGTCCGTCCCATCCTCAGAGTTGGTATGTGTAAGCCCACTGCTGCAGCCACTGACTGCACCTATCCAGGTTGTCAAGGGCCTTTCTCTTTCCTGCCTTTCCTCTGCGTTACCAACCATGATGTCTTTCTCCATGGACTGGTCTCCCCTAACAACAAGGCCAAACTACGTGAATGCTTGAGAAGTCTCACCATCCTTCTTGCCTCTAAAGAGCATTCTGGCTGTCCTTCTTCCAAGACATATCTGTTTGTTCTTTTGGCACTCCACGGTATTTTCAATATTCTTCACCAGTACCATAGTTCAAGTGCATCAATTCTTCTTCAGTCTTCCTTATTCCGCGTCCAGCTTTCACGTTGTTATGAAGCAGTTGAAAATACCATGGCTTGGGTCAGACGCATCTTAGCCCTCAAAGGCACATCCTTGCTTTTCAACACTTCAAAGAGGTCTTGTGCAGCAGACCTCCCCAATGCGATGCGTCACTTGGTGTCTTGACTGCTGTTTCCATGAGCACTGATTATAGATCTAAGCAAAATGAAAACCTTGACAACTAGAGCTTTTTCTCTGTCTACCATGATGCTTGTTCCCTACTGGTCCCGTTGTGAGGACTTTGGTCATCATTCCATTGAGTTTTAATCCATACTGATGGCTGCAATCCTTGGTCTGCATCAGCAAGTGATATGAACGCGAGACTCTAAATCTTCTAAGCTCACGGTGGAAAAGAAAGCACATTCTGAAGGGCTTCAAAAAGCTCATGGGAAAGGTCCACTCTCTTTAACTCAGTTTTCCCATCTGCTCTTTGAAACCTCTCCTCCGTTGTTCCCATTCGTAGATCCCCAAGAGGATGGGAGCGCACGAGAGGCAAGAAGGCGCTTAACAAATGCCTGGCATGACTTGGACTGATCTGTTTTACTTCTAACACACCCACTCTGGGATTTCCGTGTCTGTGGAACTATTTTCCAACAGGGTCCTCTTGCCCGCCCCCCTTCCGCCCACATTTGTTCTCCAGCCAGCATCCGAATGCCTAGGGAGCGCGTGCTCCCCTGGGATCTTGCATGCAGCTGGAGCGCTCTGTGCTTCTGGATGGGAACCAAAGCGCACGCACAGACAGTTTCCGCACCGTCACGAGCAGCTTGCCTTTGTTGCAAAGTGAAGCCTGATCTGCATCTAAGAAACTGCTCTCCTGTGCGTTTCTTAGCTTGTGCACAAGGTAAGTAGGGGGCACACTTTGTGTAATCATTTCTACATGTGCACAAGGTCATCGCTGGTATGGCTTTGCTTCTCTGAAGATTCTGTGGTCCTTGGCTTGGCTGGTAACCTGGCCTAGCTGTGTCTTAATGCCTGGCCACGAGATGGTCCAGTGAAGCCAAATCCATGCAAGGAGGTACCTGCACTTCATTAGGTGTCACCAGAGGTTGGCAGCTTCGGCCACTGGACCTGTTTTTATACCGCTTGCACACTAAGAATGGCTGTGTGTGTGTGTGTGTGTGTGTGTGTGTGTGTGTGTGTTTGAAAACATGCTTTAGTGTTTGGGAGGATCCTGGTGGTGGGGTTGTGCATTCAACCGCAATCCAAAAGATCAGCAGTTCAAAATCACCAGCCACTCCAAGAGACAAAGATGGGGCTTTCTACTCCTGTAAACCATTACCATTTCAGAAACTCACAGGGGTAGTTCTACCCTGTCCTATAGCGTCGCTACAAGTAGGCATTGAGTTACTGGCAGTGAGAAAATGGTTGAGAACAAATCAAAAGAGGAGGAATGTTCGGCGACGTGTGAAAACTAGACAAAACGTCACGTTTCAGCATCCATGAACAAAGCTTCATCAACAGACAGCTGCATTCAGTCACTTCCACTGTGTCTCTGGCTGCTCTCACGTTACCATGGTGGAAATTCGTCAGTGGAACTGTTAAGCTTAAAGCAAGTTCTAGCGAACCCATTAGTGGAACCATGCTGTGCCCTCAGAGTTAAGACAGCAACAACCGTTGGCATCTTGAGCGCTTCTTCTGTGCCAGCACTGGGCCAGGCATCTTTCAGACATTATCTCCGATAAGCCTCCTCATAGCCTGATGAGGTATAACTTATTTCCACCGGTGTAGAGGGAGGAAAGAAGGCTCAGAGAGGTTGCGTGAGGTGCCGCAATTCACGTCAGAGGTGGGTTTTGTATTCACACACGGTCTGCTAGGGAGACCAGACTTTACTGTCCCCCAGCACACTGCTCCAGGAGGCTGCGGCAGCACCCATGAGGGGCTGGGTAGGGGCTACAGGTTGGAAGATAGTTATTGTAACTACTCTCAGGAGAATGCATAGGAGCTTTGAGGAGAGTGGCCCCATGCAGAACCTAGTACAGTGGGTGTGATTACTGATCGGAGTCAGCTCCAGTTCACAGTGACTGTTATGTGCAACAGAACTACCCCCTGCCCGGTCTTGCGCCAGCTCCATGATCAGTGCTGTTTGAGTCCATTTCTGTATCCGCCCATGTCACTGACTGACCTCCCACTTTACCAAGCATGATGTCCTTTTCTAGAGACTGGTCTTTCCTGATGGCGGGGCAATGCATGTGTTAGAAGCTAAGGAAGCGCTCGTGGAGCAAAAAGAGCAGGTTGGTGGGAGGAGGCAAGAGGGCAGGAAAAGCAGGAGAAGAGGAAGAAGAGGCCTTATCAAGGAAGAGTGACTGCGCGCAGCACATCAGGGGCTTGAAGGTGCAGGCAGTGTACGCCTACACAGGGGGCCTGGTGTACGCCTACCCCCTTGCTGCTCCCATTCTCTCTCCCTCCCCCTGCCTGGCTCTCTTAGCTTCTGGGGACCCTGCAGCCCACTGGCTCCCTGGCCAATGCTTGACAGAAAGAGTGGGTCAGGATTTGCTTCAGGGTTTGCCCACTTGGAAGGGGATGTGAAAGTCAGGCCTTCCATTCTCAGGGCCAGAGAGGTGTCCTTACTTACATCGTTGACTCTGGGAAGATCCAAGAGGATTCATTTCTCTTTTCTGAGAAGGCCGCTGGCTCGAAGGGAAAGATGGTGGTAATGAGGACTCATTTCCTCTGGCCTCCCACACCCAAGAGCGGGGGGGGGGGGGGGTGGTAGTGGTAGTGGTGGTGGTGGTGGTGATGGTGGTGGTGGTGGTGGTGGTGATGGTGGTGGTGGTGGTGGTATGAGCTTCTGCCAAGCCCAGGGCTGGAAGTCAGGGTGAGGAGTTGCTGAGAGCCACAGAGCAGTGTTGTAGCCTCTCACCATATTCAGTCCCAGCGGCTGTGCAAAAGCCAGGAGGCCAGCCTGCAGGCTGTGTCCAACCAGCCAACTTTGATCACAGTGTAGAGATGTATCTCTGCCGATTGTGCTCCATTCCACCCACTCCCATTTATTCATTTATTTCGCCGAGCATAAGGAAAGAGTTACTGAGGGCAATCGTGGTGGCATAGTGGTTACACATTGGGCTACAATCCGTAAAGTCAGCAGTTCCAAACCGCCAGCCATTCTGGGTTTTATATTCCTGTGAAGAGTTAGTCTTGGACACCCCTTTGGGGCAGTTCCGCCCAGTCTTCTAGGGTTGCAATTGAGTTGACATTGACTCAATGGCCGTGAGTTTGGTTTTTGGTTTTAGGGAAAGAGTTGAGGAGGGGAGCCCTGTTGCCATGTGGTTAGTCACTGGGCTGCTAACTACAAGGTCAGCAGTTTGAAACATCAGAGCTCCTGAGAGTAAATGTTCATTATGCATCTCCTGTTGATGCCATGTATCTTAGTTGCAACTCCATGGCCTCGCTCGCTCACTAGCTCAACAGGCTTTTCTTTTAGGCTCATGTGGGTGGTCGCCTTTTGATGATGAACAGCCAAGCTGCCCGACCGTGGACACCTGGGACTCCGTGGTTCTGGTAGCGCGTGCCTTGTGTTGCTGTTAGCTGGGGGCTTGACCACCACCCTCCCCGCGTCCCCAACCGCCACTTGAATCAGTTGTCTTCCTGGATGAGAATGGTCAGAACTAAGCCGAGAAAAGGAAATCTATGGAGGAAAAGGGAAAGCTCATAGTACGCGCCAGCAATCAATCCACGAAGGAGGCTTTGCAGCCTGGGCGGAGGGCACCGGCTCCTTTTGGGGCGGTCTCTGTTGCCAAAGGAACCGCAAACCCAGGTGTGCCAGCCACGCCACCTGGCCTGGGAAATCAGGGCCTTGTGTGATTTGCACATTCGTGTATGTGACGCTACCCGAGCACAGGATTCTCTACACGAGTGATTATTTAGTCCTCAGGAAAGACTATTGCTTAGCTTCTCTCTGAACTCTATGCTGATTTTAAAATAACCCACCCCCTAGGAGGTGGGGGCAGAATGTACAGAAGAGAAACTGCTCCTCTAGTCAGCCCAGCTGTGGCCTGGGATCTGCCGAGGCCAGCGCAGTCACCACAGGGACCATAATTTGCTACCTGGGTTTCCTTAAGTCCCAAACACTGTTAATTAAACAAGGTAAACCGCTCAGGCAAAGCAAGCACTTGGCACCGCCCTCAGTTTAATTATCAAAATGAAAAGGTGTGCTTTTCACACCAGCCTGTGTGATCACGAGGTGCTGATGGGATCAGATGTCAGGCATCAAAGAACAAAAAACCATACATATCAGTGTGAATGAGGGGGAGTGCAGAGTGGGAACCCAAAGCCCATCTGTAGGCAACTGGACATCCTCTTACAGAAGGGTCACAGGGAGGAGACCAGCCAGTCTGGGTGCAAGGTAGCAATAATGAAACATACAACTTTCCTCTAGTTCTTAAATGCTTCCTCCCCCATCCCACTACTATCATGATCCCAATTCTACCTTGCAAGTCTTGCTAGACCAGAAGATGTACGCTGGTACAGATAGGAACTGGAAACACAGGGAATCCAGGACGGATGATCCCTTCAGGACCAGTGGTGAGAGTGGTGATACCTGGAGGGTGGAGGGAAGGTAGGGTAGAAAGGGGGAACCAATCACAAGGATTTACATATAACCTCCTCCCTGGAGGACAGACAACAGAAAAGTGGGTGAAGGGAGGCATCGGACAGTGTAAGACATGACAGTAATAATTTATAAATTATCAAGGGTTCATGAGGGAGAGGGAACAGGAAGGGAGGGGGGAAATGAGAAGCTGATACCAAGGGCTCAAGTAGGAAGAAAATGTTTTGAGAATGATGATAACAGCAAATGTACAAATGTGCTTGACACAATGGATGGATGGATGGATAGATTGTGATAAGAGTTGGATGTGCCCCCAATAAAATGATTTTTTTTAAAAAGAGTGCTTTTAAAGCTCCATATCAGAGAAAGTCCGCGGATGCCGTTGGCGTCAGTGTGGATATGAATGTAGTAGAAACCTTGGTGGGCACCTGGCCTCCAGATGCATGCAGGGCAGTGAGAGTCAGCTGTGAATTCTCCATGCCAAAACACGAGTGTTGTTGTTGGCTTGCTCTTGCCTTGCTGTTTTGTTATAGTCAGAACAAGGGGAGAATGGATTAGGAAGGGGCAGACATGCTGCTAAAGTCCCTGGTGAGTGTAAGCAGTTTGTGCTTGACCTCTAGCCTTACAGGTTGGTGGGTCGAGCTCACCCTGCGGCGCTGTGGAGAAAAGGCCTGGTGATTTGCGTCTGTAAAGATTACATCTCAGAAAACCCTCTGGAGCACTGTTCGGTTTGTAACACATGGGGTTTCTGTGCGGCAGAGAGGGCAGTGGGCTTGGTTTGCTTTTGTACAGCACCCTGCTGGGGTGTTTGATGTAACACAGCAGGGGCTGAGACTGCATGTTTTCCTTGTAAAGGACGATCCTCAGATTTCTTTTTTTAAAAAAACATTTTATTAGGGGCTCATACAACTCTTATCACAATCCATGCATATACATACATCAATTGTATAAAGCACATCTGTACATTCTTTGCCCTAGCCATTTTCAAAGCATTTGCTCTCCACTTAAGCCCTTTGCATCATGTCCTCTTTCCCCCCCCTCCCTCCCTCCCCGCTCCCCCCTTCCTCATGAGCCCTTGATAATTTATAGATTATTATTTTGTCATATGATCCTCAGATTTCTTGCAACAGGCTTCTGAGGCTTAATGAGAAGCATCTAGGACGAGAGCAGCTGTTAGCGGCCCAGCCAAGATTGTGGGTTCAAACTGGAAATCACTCATGAAAAAGAAAGCATAAGCATTTTTAACTTACCATGGTTCTTAAGCATTAGCAAGGAATCCCTGCGTGGTGCAACCAGTTAATGTACTTGGCTGCCAGTTGGAAGGTTGGAAGTTTGAGTCCATCCAGAGGCCTGATGGTCTACTTCCCAAGACTCAGCCACTAAGCTCCCTATGCGGTTGCCATGAGCTGAATAGCCCCAGGTAAAAAGGATACAAAGCAGGAGGGACATCTTCATCTCACCAAAAGTGCCCAACAGCTCCTTTGCTTTCCTCACCCACTTGAGATAGTGGGTTTCCCCACCAACAGTTTTTTTTTAAGGAAAATATGTATAACACACGTGATGTCAATGACTAATATTTGTCATGTTGTGCAACCATCGCCATAAATATAAATGCAATTCTTGCCCCCAAATGACTTTTCCTTTCCTGCTACCCCTCGCCCCTGTAACTTCCCTCTGACACACACTGTGTCTATTGTAGATACAGCACCCACATTTTTATCCTTTAAGTGTGGATTACAACTCAAGGTAAAGAAAACCCAAATCCTCACAACTGGACCCATAGATGACATCACGGGAAGTGGAGGAGAGATTGAAGTCGTCCAGAATCTCAGCTTGCTTGGAGCCGCAGTCAATGCTCATGGGAACTACAGTCCAGAGACCAAACGACGCACTGCATTGGGCACATCTACTGCATAAGACCTCGTTGAAGTGTTGAAAAGCAAGGATGCTACTTTGAGGACTAAGGTGCACCTGACCCAAACCATGGCGTTTTCTATCACCTTATATACCTGTGCAAGCCGGACCTTGGATAAGGAAGACTGAAAAAGAATCCATGCATTTGAATTGTGGGGCTGGTAAAGACTAGTGAAGGGACTGTGGAGTGCCAGAAGACCCAACAAATCGGTCTTGGAAGATGTACAATAAGGACATATGTCAGGAGAGACCAGTTCCTGGAAAAGGACATGCTACCTGGTAAAGTAGAGGTGCAGCCAAAAAGAAGGCGGCCCTGGACAAGAAGGATTGACACAGTGGCTGCAATAGTGGGATCAAACTTAGGAAGACTGTGAGGCTAGCCCGGGATTGGGCAGTGTTTCATTTTGTCGTGTGTGGGATTGTTGTGGGTCAGAACTGACTCAACAGCACCTAACAGTAGTTCTGTGGCGCCAACTCACAGCTCCAGTCTTGCACCCCACGAAAGAGCAGACGCCACGGTCTTGTCCATCTTCACTAGACTCTCCCTAATGGAACAGTGCTTTGGGAGAACAGGCCTATTTTTCAGGGAGACTTGCAGCCTCATCCCAGGCCTCCTGTTAACTTTTTACCGACAGTAGGCAAAATGAATATGAGAAGACTCTGGGTGCTGTAAATCATTTTGAAAGTCTCCTGGCGTCACCAAATGTTCTGGGATTTTGGAAAGATCCCATAGCTAAAATGATCAAAACCCAGACCCTAATTTTTATGTGATCATAGGAAAAGGAGTTTCCTAAAGACTGAAAAATTTGAGGGGCCAGTCCCAATCCCAACTACATCGACAGCTGCCCCTCCCCCAGGAGAATTCACTTCAGAGAACAGCACTGACGCTGCAGCTCCAGGAGAGGGACATGTCTGGTCAGAGCACACGGGACCAAATGAAGGGGAAGGAGAGAGAGTGGAGCACGTCCTGGCCCACCAAGCCTTGAGGATGATATTCCCACGCAGAGAAGCCAATGAACAGAGAGAGGACAAATGGCTGGCCCCACTATGAGACATGACATCCCTCACTGATCCATAGCTCTACAGGGGCAACACTGGAGACACATTGTGGGAATTCCACCTGTTCTGATCCCACCACACCGAGGCAAAACACTAAGGGTGTGCAACAGAACAGCAAGGGGAACAGAGCAAGGAAGTCCCGAGGGAATACCAAAAATAGACTTTGAGGTCAGGGCATGGCACCCATCAGACTTGACCGGAAAGTACTCTTAAGGTCAACAAACAGACTATTTACAGGCTTTTCTTTTTTTTGTCATTGTTTTGTTTTCTTTTGTCACTTTGTTTTGCTCTGTCTTGTTTTTTGTCCATATTATTATCTCTACAGGTCTATCTAGATAAAATAAGCGGGATAAACAATCTGGAGGAGAAAACAATGGACCCAGGGTTCCTGGGGAACATGGGAGGTGGGGGAGATGAGAGAAAGGAAGTGGTGTTAACCAACCCAGAGACAAGAGAATGACAAGTGATCCAAAATCAGTGGTGAGGAGGGTGTAAGAGGCCTAGTAGGGATTGATCAAGGGCAATGTAACAAAGAGAAATTACTGAAACCCAATGAAGGCTGAGCATGATAGTGGGACAAAAGGAAAGGAAAAGGAAAAAGAAGAAAGAAATAGAAGCAAAGGGCATTTATAGAGGTCTAAATATAGGCATGTACATATGTAAATATTTTATATGATGATGGGGAAATAGATCTATGTGCATATATTTATAGGTTTAGTATTAAGGTAGCAGATGGACATTGGGCCTCCACCCAAGTACTCCCTCAATTCAAGAACACCTTGTTCTATTAACATGGCATTCCATGATGCTCACCTTCCCACCACGATCTCTGAAGACAAATGTGTGCATAAACAAATGTAGTGAAGAAAGCTGATGGTGCCCGGTTATCAAAAGATATAACGTCTGGGGTCTTAAAGGCTTGAAGATAAATAAGCAGCCATCTAGCTGAGAAGCAACAAAGCCCACCTGGAAGAAGCACACCAGCCTTTGTGATCATGAGGTGTCGAAGGTATCAAAGAACAAAAAATTATATCATTGTGAATGAGGGGTGGTGCAGATTGGGAATCCAAAGCCCATCTGTAGGCAACTGGACATCCCCTTATAGAAAGGTTGCAGGGAGGAGACCAGCCAATCTGGATGTAGTGTAGCAACGATAGAACATACAACTTTCCTCTAGTTTTTAAATGCTTCCTCCGCCACCCCACCACCACCACTGTCATGACCCCAATTCTACCTTACAAATCTGGCTAGACCAGAGGATGTACACTGGTACAGATAGGAACTGGAAACACAGGGAATCCAGGGAGGATGATCCCTTCAGGACCAGTGGTGTGAGTGGCGATACCAGCAGGGTGGAGGGAGGGTAGGGTGGAAAGGGGGAACCGGTTACAAGGATCTACATATAACTTCTTCCCTAGGGGACGGACAATAGAAAAGTGGGTGAAGGGAGACTTTGGACAGTGTAAGATATGACAAAATAATAATTTATAAATTATCAAGGGTTCATGAGGGAAGGGGGAGTGGGGAGGGAGGGGGAAAATGAGGTGATACCAAGGGCTCAAGTAGAAAGAAAATGTTTTGAAAATGATGATGGCAACAAATGTACAAATGTGCTTGACACGATGGATGGATGGATGGATGGATTGTGATATATACGCCCCCAATAAAATGATTTTAAAAAAAGACTAAAAGACTCAAATGCACTGACATTGAGTCCCTGCCCACTCATAGTGACTCAATGGGGCAGAACTGCCCCTGGGTTCTGAGACTTCGCTGTTTATGAGTAGAAAGCCCCGTCCGTCTCTTTCCCTTGGAGTGGCTGGTGATTTCAAACTGCTGACCTTATAGTTAGCCGCCCTGTGTGTAACCACTACACTACCTGGGCTCCTTCCTAAAGGCTGAAGACAGGGAAATATACTTTCCAATTGCAAAAATTGAAGAAAGTGAAACTCACAAATTGTAGCCTAAAAACTTGATGTGATTGATAGAATTAAGCATAATTCTATCGTGACTCAGTTAGGTGATGAAAACCACAAAAAACAAACAAAATAAAAACCTGTGATTCCAAGACTCATCCTGGGTTCCATAAGACTAAATCATACCAGGCCAACTGAACGTTAATTTGTGTCAGGGTGACAGGCATGACTTTTCCCTTGTCTCTTTAGTCAACCTTGAAAAACTGCCAAGGGAAGTAAAATGAACTCAGATGTCGATTATCAGAAAGACAGAGCCTGGAGCCAGGAAAGTCACAGTCTCGCTCTGCTCTGCTCCACACTGGGCAGAACCCCCTGGCCTGTGGCTTCAGTTCTGGGAGCACCCTTAAAGACGCATGCAGGCCATCTGGGGAGAGGAGATGGTCCTCAGGACAGAGTCAGGAGTGCTTGACCTTGGTTGCCAGTACTTCTTGACCTTGGTTGCCAGTACTTCAAAATTTGCCCTGTGACCCAGTCAGGCAGGACTGTGACTTGCAGGCAGGAGACGGTCCCCAGGAGTGATGTTGAGAGACTCTACTGATACCTTATCTATTTTTCTATCTCCACTGGCCCATAATTATTTATGGAATTTATACCATGCAATAGCGATCCCAAGGCCAAGGCCATTTTGGTAAGGCCCATTTTGGTATTCATCCTTGGGTTGGAAGTTGGTTCCCTAACTAACCTCCTTCTAGCCAACACTAACAGGTAAAGAACCATTCCGGCCTTCTCTTTTCCTGAAGACACTAGGAGAAGAACCTTTGTACTCCACTTGCTATTGTTTTTGTTTGTTTGTTTACACTTGCTATTGTTATCAAGTATTCCTGTTGAGCCTAGGACCTCCCTCAATCACTAATGAATGACTGCAACCTCCCCAAGTGGGGTGAGGATTCACCAGGGCCTCCTGACCACGGAGGGGCATCTCATAGGCCCCAAGCCTACCCCTCCCCAGAGTGCCTGGGAAGTCTGGCCTGGCTGGAAGGAACTTGATGTTGAGGGGCCACCCCGGGGAGCCCTGGCCTGTGGAATCTCTCACCACAATCTCTCTCCTCTAATCGCTCGTGTCTTAACTGAAGGCCGGAGCTCATGGGACCATCTGCTTTCACGGGGCCATTGGGCAATCATTTCCACAAAGTCCTATGGGGAGTAAAGAGAAGAAAACAAAATAATCACAGGAGGCAGATTTTGTGGGCTCCTGATTTCAAGTTGCCTCCTCTTAGTTGTTTGTATTTGTCTCTTGCTGCAACATATCACCTTTCGAACCAGCTGGTCTTGTGCCACGCTGGAGTTGCCTGCGGACTGTCCCTGACCTTGCCTATTCTGGAGGGCCCTTGTGGCACACTGAGAAGAGGCACACTGCCAATCACAAGACCTGGGCTCTCGTTTGCCTCTGCTGAGCACATTTCCAAGCCTCCGTTCCCAATGAGATAATAGCATGTCTCTTACTGGCTTTGGTATGGAAATCAAGGAAACAATGTTTATGAAAGTGTGTTCTAAATGACAAACCACCAACCAGAGATGAAGAATTGCCGAGAGCTTGGAGTTGCACAAAGAGGATGCTATTGGCATTTGAAGGGAACCCTGCTACTTGGATACAACTCTTCCTCCCATTAGAAGATGCTTCACATCCATGCCCTCTGTAGGACACCCTAGTCCTACTCAGTCTGATAGCCAATATGCCCCTTCACATTGCCACCCACCAGGACAGGTTGCTACCATTCCCTGGTTGGGATGCACTGCTAAAGGACACCAGGTAGAGAAGAATGAGCGAGGCAAAGGCTCGATGGTAAATGACCTTGTCCACTATCCAAAGGTTACTTTCTAGTAGAAATCCCCCTTGAGCAGGGAGAGGTCAACTGTACTCGGATGTAAAGGGCTTTGTATTGAGCCTGGCACATGATATACAGACAGTAAATCTTGGACCACAATCTCCTAGGAGCCTGCCAACCCCAGTCTAGTTCACGTATGCTCTGTCCTTAGGCATGTGCACCATCTGTGTGCTTCCTGAGCGTGTGCTGTCTTCAGACTGGCTGACAACACTTACCTCTCTCATGTCTGTCCCACCAGAGGGAAACGGCCTTATCCCAAGTATTTTGAGCTTCTCTGCGCCCGTTAGGCCCTAGTCTGGCTCCATGGTGCCTAGGTACAGGCTCACTTCAAATCAGAGGGGGCTGGCCCCTGCCACCCACACCTACTTGTTACTGAGAATGCTGAGGGGGAGATGAGGTGGCTTGTGAGTGTATTCTTTTTTAAAAAAAATCATCTTATTGGGGGCTCTTACAGCTCTTATAACAATCCATACATCCATTGTGTCATGCACATTTATGTTGCCAGCATCCTTTTCAAAACATTTTCTTTCTATTTGAGCCTTTGGTATCAACTCTTCATTTTTTCCCTCCATCCTCCACCTTCCCACCCGCATGAACCCTTGATAACTTATAAATTATTATTATTTTCACATCTTACACTGACTGCTGTCTCCCTTCATCCATGTTTCTGGTGTTTGTCCCCTGGTGGGGGTTGGTGGTTATAGGTCGATCATTGTGATTGGTTCCCCCTTTCTCCCCCAACCTTCCCCTTACTCTCATGCTATTGCTACTCCCATTATTGGTCCTGAGAGGTTATCTGTCTTGGATTCTGTGTGTCAAGAGCTCTTATCTGTACCAGTGTACATGCTCCAGGCTAGCTGGATTTATAAGGTAGAATTGGAGTCAGGATAGTGGGGTGGGGAGGGTAGGAAGCATTAAAGAACTGGAGGAATGTTGTCTGTTATGTTGGTGCTCTACTGCACCTTGATTGGCTCATCCCTTTCTTGTGACCCTTCTGTGAGGGGGTGTCCAATTGTCTACAGATGGGCTTTGAGTCTCCACTCCTCGTCCCCCTCCCTTGTTTTCATCGATAGGATTGCTTGTTCGGGGTCTTCTGATACCCGATCCCATGAACACCTCATGGTCACACAGGCTGGTGTGCTTCTTCCATGTGGGCTTTGTTGCTTCTCAGCTATATGGGTGCTTGTTTATTTTCAAGACTTTAAGACCCCAGATGCAATATCTTTTGATACCTGGGCACCATCAGCTTTCTTCACCACATTTGCTTATGCACCCAGTGAATGCATTCTTTGCTGGGGCAAGCTCCAGTTTATTCACAGCTGTGTTCATTTCCCAATACACCAAACCTAACCCAAGGCTGTGGAATTGGTTCTAACTTATGGTCACCCTCTGTGCTACACAATAGACCAGCTTCAAAGGATCCTCCCTCCCTCCATTCTTCCTTTGAAAGGTAATTTGGCAATGAATCTGCAGATGGAGTAAACTCTCCTAACTAAGAAATGCTTGAGTAGAATCTGTGCCAACCACTGATGAAATCCACATGCAAAAATCTATGCCTGGTAATGAGCCAGGTTCCTTCTCATTTTCCTTTTTAAACTTTGAGGGGAAAAAATATTGTGATTTGGGTGACTTTGTGCACAGTAAGTCAAGTTTCCGTTCAACAATCTATACACATTTTGTCTCAAGTCATCAATTGCAATGTAATAGCCCTCTTCCCACTCCCTCCCTGTATTTACTGTTCCTATTTGCCCTTCTTTGTCGCCTGACCCTTCTTGTCTTCCAAGCTTTATCCTGGGGGGAACTTCCACGGAATCTTCTTGACTATAATCTTTCTTCCCTGGGCCTTTCTTCTGCCAATGGTGGGGCCAAGCCACCAAGCTTTAGATTAACAGCTAATTGCTTGCACTGTGCTCGCAATGCCTGTTGGAGTCTGCGGATGGAGTCCGTTCCAACTCAGCAGTCCTCTGTACAAAAGATTGAAACACTGCCCAGGCCTGTACCATCCTTAAAATTGTTCCTATGTTTAAGCCCATTGTGGTAGGCAATGTGTCAGCTCATCTCCTCAGGGGCCTTTCTTCTGCACCATCTACATTAAAGCCAGGCCACTTTCCCCCGTAATCAACAGTATCTTGTTTGTTTGTAAGCTCCCTCCCCCCCAAAGTCATATAACAACTACCAAAAAAACAAAACAGGCTTTCTAAGTCACAGTGGGCTCGATGGCAGTGGGTCGGCTTGCTTCCCTGTAAGGAAGAGGACACTGTAGTTACAGCAGTGGTCCTAATTAAGTTGTAAACTTGTAAAGGAGAGCCAAGGAGCCCTGTGGGCACAACGGGGTTACTAACAGAGAAGGGGGGCAGTTTGAGCCTACAGACTGCTCCTGGGAGGAGAGACCTGGTCGTATGCTCCTGTAAGCAGTTGTTGATGTTGTCAGTTCTGACCGTATCAAGCCAAATGCACAACAAAACGAAACACTGCCTGGTCCTGCGCCATCCTCACAACTGTTCTGTATCAATTATGCAGCCTCGAAAGCCGTAGGGGCAGTTCTACTCTGTCCTACTCTCCCGCTGCCATGAGAGTCAAAATCAACTTGGCAGCACATAACAACTAAGCAGAGTTAGCCTGAGTTTTCCAGAGCGACACCACCTGAAATAGCCCAAACTTGTGTGCCTGGGCATTGCTCAGGGAGTCCCTGGGTTGGAGGTATAAGTATGCCCAGAATGCCCCGGAAGAAAGGGCTGGCAATGTGCTTCAGCAAAATCTGCCACCGAGAACCTTGTGGTAAACAGTTCTCCCCTGGCACACATCAGGTGGCTGGGAATCAAGATCCATGCAATTGTTGCATTTTCCAGGAGTCTGTTAATTTCACCAGTTTCTCAAGGAACAACACCCTCCGCCCACTTACAACCCCCCATAACCACACACCTCCCCCCCCCCCCCCCGCACCCCGCAAAAAAAAAATCACTGCTCTGCAGAGCTGAATGCTCCTCACAGGGCTCAACACTGTGACTGACTGCATGGAGAAATGTGATCAACATTGATACAATCAAGTGTGCAGATGCACAGTCCCACTATTTAAACAAGGTGACAAGTGTACCCTCCAACTGGTCACTAGCCGAGCGCTGGAGGGCAGTGCCCCTCCCTGCCCCCACTGCTGTTTCTAAATGAAGGTTTGTGAGTTCTGAGAAGTAAAATTTAAAAACAAACCAACCACCTAGCATTAGTTGTCATATGAAGATGTGACCATTCTTAGATGGCTACTTGATCTTTTGCACACTTGCCGATCGTATTAATAATACCTCTGTTAATACATTTTGATGATTTGAGAGGAAGTCACAGTATGTGGCTAGGTCAAAGTTGATCGAGTTTCTCAACTTTAAAGGGAAACGTTTGGCACCATCAGAAAAGCAACAGTCTGGTCCCCCGGAATCAATGGTTAGAGCCACTGAAGGCGGAACGACGCCATTTGCATTTCTTTTACTTTGATGGATTTTATCAACCCTTTCCTGAGTGCGTTTCAAGAAGCAGAAAGGTTGTGGAAGCTTGTTGAACTGGGCGCTTGTGTGTGTGTGTGTGTGTGTGTGTGTGTGTGTGTGTGTGTGTGTGTGTGAAGCTACTTGGAAGCTAAAAGAAAATAGACCACTGTTTTATTTTAATAAATCATTTTATTGGGGCTCATACAACTTATCACAATCCATATATACATCCATTGAGTAAAGCACCCTTATACATTCGTTGCCCTCATCATTCTCAAAATTCGCCTTCCACTTGGGTTCCTGGAATCAGCTCATTTTCCTTTTTCCCCTCCCCGCTCCCTCCGCCCTCACGAACCCTTAATAACTTATAAATTATTGCTTTATCCTATCTTACACTGCCCGGCGTCTCCCCTCACCCACTTTCCTGTTGCCCATCCCCCAGGAGGAGGTTACACATAGATCCCCGAGATCGGTTCCCCCTTTCTACACCCCCTTCCCTCCCGGTGTCGCCCCTCTCACCGCTGTAGACCACGGTTTCTAACGAGTGAGAGTACGGTGTGTGTTCTCACAAGCACATCAAACCCTCCTTACATTTGGACTTTGCATATTGGGGCCAATTGGCTCAATGGCAGTGAGTTATACCCACTTGCATTCTTTCTAGACCTTCATCTCGCTGCGCCCCCTCTTTTCCTAAGGGCGCACTAGCCTGATTTTGGCAGCAATGGTACCTGGCCTGAGTGGCAGCACGTGTCTCCCCGCCCGGCCCGGCGGCGTTAATCCTGCATTCACATACTGATGCTCAACCTCCGGGGCTGCCCAGCACGAGAGCGTAGAAACAGCTGACTGCTGACTCAGAGGGGGAAGCAAGCCACCCACGAATCTCATTGCAGCTCCCTGCTGCATCCCTATCCCACAATCCTTTGCTTGGTTTGCTGCAGTCTTCTCCACGGACCCTGAGGAGTAGAAAAAGATGTCTCGTAAGATAGAGATTGATTGGTTTGAAGGCTGAAGGGGGTCTCCCACTTGTTAATGACCCAGAAACATTCCGGCCGACTTTGCTGAGCCTTCCTCCATTTTCCTCCTCCTCTGCTCTGTGCGTGAGCTGGCACATCACTACCCAGACCAGAGGACATGCTGGGCTTCTGACGATGGCCGCGCCGCATGGTAGGGACTTTAACCTGTCTCTTTGCATGGGCTTCCAAACTTGAGCTGCTCGCAGAGACGTGCATTGTCCGTTTGGATTCCCCGCGGAGCTGCAGCCGCCAGGCTCCGGAGGATTGAACCCCGGGGAGTCCGTCCGTCCGTTGAGTAGTCTGTTTGTCTACGTACCATGCCAGGTGGATAGCTGATTTCGCCCGGGCTCTCCCTGCGCTGGTCTCTCGCGGCGATGCTGCGTGCTCTGCACTGTGGGGTGCGGGGAGGGGGACCCACTCTTGCTTAGACTCCAAGCCGTAGACAAAGGCTCCGGGTTAACCAGAACGGAGAGCGAGTCGCGCAAGATTTTCTGCATCGAGCTTTTTACGTGTTGTGACTGGATTTAAAAAAAAAAACTCGATTTTAATGGGTATCGTAACCTGTCTGATAGAAAACGATGTGGAAGGGGACGAAAGACTGAATTTGCAGGATTCCTGGCTGGCTACAGCAGGGTGGAGGAGGGCGTGCGATGCAACCCTTCCCCCACCTCGGAGGGCGAACCCCGGGTTGGGTGCCGGGCTCCCGGTTACCATTGGAAACCCATTCATTCATAATGCATGACCGGACTCTGGATTCCGAAGGCAGCCCGGGGCCAGCAAACTAACATGCCGCCATGGTTTGGCTTCCTTCTGACAGTTGTCTTTTTCTTTCTCTTTCTGCGTGAAGTGAATCCGATTTGGGTGGAGTTCAGGGGTAGCCGATAGGCTGCGTGGGGGAGGGGCAATAAAATCCGTGGAGTTGGACTTTACGTTTGCTCGCTTCCTGACCCAGTGGGTTCTAGTGATTGAGCGCTTTTTCTGCAAGGATGCCCCACCCTGTCATTTTTCATTCTTTTAGGAGTGCTGGAAGAGGCTGGAGATCAGAGAGCAAGCAGCCGGGCTATTTCTTTTCAGCGAAACCAAACGATTAAAGGACATTTTTTATTAATTAGTTTTATTTATTTATTGCCCCAAGGAGATAAGGTTTAGAGAGCAAAATATGGCATATCTTTAAGGAATAGCTCGAGGTTCAGACAAGGCATTTTTAAATGATTGTTTACCAGTTTGTTTCTTTGGCGTAGATCATAAGGCACCAAGTCTTTTCCTTGTGAATAAATTGTTGGAGGTTAAATTGAAATTTTAAAAATTTAAAGAAGAGAGCCATCTGTTTGCTCAGATTCTCAAAACAATTTCTTCATGAGTATTGGGAGTCCGATTTCCTAGTGCCTCCCATTATTTGGTGGCACATGCCCGGCAGCCTGTACCTCGGCCCTGCAATGATCAATAACGCACACCCCTCCTGAGCACACAGTGGGAAATTTCCCTCCCTCCCAGGCTGGAGAGAGCCACCTTCCAGGGCAAAGACTGAGACTGGCCCTTCCCAACCTCCAAGTGTTTCTCTCCAATTTTCTCCTAGAAGAGCTCAAGTGGTTTGTATCGGAAAGGTGGAATGCAAAAAAATAGTCGGCTGCGATGTGCCGTTTTGTGAACGACACGTGCACACATTTTAAAAATAGAGAATAAAGTCCATACGCATTTGTCACTACAGTTAATGTGATACTCCTGTCATGGCTGCTGCCGCTGCTTATAGGATAACAAAAGCCTGCTGGATTTTATTTGTGGAATAAAGTGAAATTTCCCATTCTTTGTTATTTATTTCCCCCAAACAAATGCCTTTCTTTTTTATCTACCATGATTCGTTAGAAAAAAAGGCTAAAGATGTAGCCATTTAGAGAAAAAAATTACTTAATTTTGTAAGACTCCTCTCTGCCCTTTCTCATTATCTCTGATAAATTGGAGACTTGAACCACGTATTTACAGATACACTCAAGGATCTAGCTGGGACGTATACTTTCAAACTAAGGAAACATGACTGTCTATATGATATACTAGCACTTTCTTTTTTTTTCATTAAATACTGTGTGTGATAAAATTACTTCTGATGGTGACAAAATGATAGTTTGCACCCCTGCAAGATTGCTTTTATAAAATAATGCTGATGTTATGTGTGCCCTTTTAGGAGCCCAGGTGGCAGTGTGGGTTAAGTGTTGGGCTGCTAACCCCAAGGTCCCTGTTTCAAATCCACCAGTTGCTCAAGGGGAGAAAGGAGCAGCTGCTGCTGTGAAGGAGGAAGTACAGGGTTGGGAACCCAGTGATACTTGGACAATTCGACTTGGCCCTGAGAGGAGGTCACTACAAGTTAGGATGGTCTCCAAGGCTTTTTTTGTTTTGTTTTATGGTCTAAGGTTTTATTGTCAGTGTCGCATTTATCCTATAATGGGCCTACTATTCAGGTTCTCTGAATATAATTATTGTGCAAATTGTCTGGATTGAACCGATCAAATGTCCACCTAGAAATGGACGATTTGAATTAGACAGAAACGGGGAGAAACTGAGCTCAGGGTACTTTTCAAACAGCATCACTACAGGAGCCCGGCCCACTGCTGGTGTGTGCGGCGCTTCCTTTAACCGCTCTGCCTCAGCTTCTTCTCTACACACTCCGTTCTTTTGCTAAGTGCGTTTTGTGACTTTTGTTAAAACAACAACAACTAAAATAATGTGTTCAAGCAAACGCTCACTATAATCAACAGATTTTAAAAGTGTGCCCATTGCCTTGCAGTTGATTCTGACGCATGCTGACATACAGGGATATGTTGCACAGTAGAACTGAGTTCTGTGGGATTTTGTTAGCTGTTGGTGTAGTGGTTATGCTGAACCACAAGGTCGGCAGTTCAAACCACCAGACTTGCAGTCTACAAAACTCACAGGGGCCCGCTGCCCTGTCTTAAAGGATTGCTACGAGTCAGAATTGACTCAATGGCAGTGGGTTTTGAGTTTAATCTTTTGGAAAGCAAATCACTATGCCTTTCTTTCACAGTGGCTGGGGGGATTCAGACCGTGAAGCTCTGAGTTAGTATATAAAATGCAAACAGTTTGCAACACCCAGGGACCCGGTGCTTCCTATATACAGGGGCAAAAAGGGGGCTTGCTGTTAGGAAAACTCCAAAAACCACACTTGATGCCATCAAGTCATTGCTGGACTCATAGTGGCCTCCTGTGAGTTTCTGAGGAGCTGCGGGTGGTTTCGAACTGCAAATCATGAGGACTGCAACCCAACCTGTAACCGCTACCCCAGAAGGCCCTTTATAAAGTCCTGACCTAGAAAAAATTATGTTCCTCCCCCAGTCTCCCGAGTCAAGGAGTGCTGGGGCTGCAGTGCCAAGGTCACTACAGGGTCCACAGGGTCACTATGATTCATAGTCAACAGTGAGTTTGGCTTTTCCTTTATATATATATATATATATCGCAGTCAGTGCCCAGCGTTCGGCCTGTTTGTGCTTGCAGAATAGCAGCATCTGTGTGGTCCCCATGGAAATAAAATGGAGGAGTTTCGGCAAAGTGATGGATGTGGAGAGGCAAGATCCCACTCACTTTGCCTACCTCTGTGTACTGTCAGATAAATACCAATTAGCCCAGCCGCTTAACATTGTCCATCACACAGACCGGGCTTCTGGAACTTAGGGAGCCTGAAGCAGATCTTAAGAACTGGCAGCAGAAGGCATCTGAAGAAGACATACCGTGGAAGGAGGGGAAATCAGCATAAGAACTGTACACACTAGTTGGGGTCTTGGCCTGAACATCCACTGCCATGTGGTAAAAACCAGCATGTGTAGAGATGTCGTCCTAGATCTGACCCTAGAAATGAGTGGGAGAAGCCTGGAGAGAGTGGGCACTTCCATCCCTGGAGACAAAAGTTAGGGAGGACGACATGTCGGGCTTCCTGCACCTCCTACACACACTAGGGCCTGTCCACATGCCCCCTCACAGGCTCCCAGCCTCACACACAGACTGGCAACAGGGATGTGGCAACTGGCCCTCTAATTTACAAAATGGCCCATTTGGGATGGAGTCTTGATTTAGCTGGAAATGGGTCACTCTGTTTGAATTTCACAGAAGATTGGCCTCTTTTCTTTCTTTGCACTTAGTCCTTAACAATGCAAACTCAATTGCAGGTCAATAATAATGTGCTCAGAATTTTAAAAATAATTAATATTTAAATGCCTTTACTTTTCATCATCTTCACCTGCACCTGGAGCTGTAGGCATCCTGGTGGGGACAAGGTCTTGATTGGGGTTGATGAGGGAGTTCTACAAAACCAAAAGGCAAACCCTCCGCCGTGGAGGCAGTTCGGACTCCTGGAGACTCCTGGAGACCCCAGGCGTTAGAAAGCGGAACTGTTCCAGAGGGCTTCGAGGTTCTAGTCTTTAAGAAGCAGTTTGCCAGGTGTCTTCTCTGAAGCTTCTAGGTGGGGTTGAACTGCCGATCCGCGGCTTAGCAACCGATCACAAACCACATGATGGCCATCCAGACTCCTCATGAAGCTTGAACCATTGGCTCATAAGTTTAGTAGAGACCAGTCCCTGGGGAAGGACGTCATGCTTGGTAAAGTCGAGGGTCCGCAAAAGGGGAGACTGGACAGGATGGATGAGCACGGCGGCTGCAGCAGTGGGTTCTAACACAGCAGTGTGAGGACGGCGAGGACTGAGCTGTGCTTCCTTCTGTGGACATCGCTTTGCTATGAGTTGCAGTCACCTTGACGGCAGCCAGCAACCAGCTAGATGCAGGCTTTCTGTACTCTCATGTTAATGGTACTGTGATCTTAATGGTTTGATATTTCCTGTCTAGAAGATGGGAGAAGCTGATTTTAGAGGCTCCTCGCTATTTTTCATTGGCCCTAGAACAATGGCAAATAAGAAAAGCAGTAACCTAAGAATGTCAATAAATCCAGCTACAAAATAGTATCTTCTCTCTCCAGGATGATGATATGCAGCCCATTACCCACACCTTACATGTCAACACCTTATTCTCCAGAGAGACTGAAACCTGCTTTCCAAGGACTTTTTCCTAGATGAGTGAGACAAGTTTGTACCAGCTCCCACCCCTTCTCAGAACAGTGCTTTCAGCTTGGCCCCTCGCCTCCAGCCCCCCTCCCTTTTCTTCTTTACTCTGGTGTCAGCGAGAAAACCCTATACTTGGACCATTTGCTGGTCTCGGGGGTATAAGGAACGTGGTGTTGGAACTGTGGTCTGAACCTTGGAATTACGGGCTCGGGCATTCTTCTCTCATTTCATCTTCTATAGAATTCTTCTTTTCCACTTGGTGCTATTTCCCACCAAATTGTAGGAGATTTAAGAAAGTGATCCAGGGGAGGGGGAAAGAGATGATGTTGGGGTAAGATTTTTCTAGGCTCAAGAATTTTGCTATGTGATAAATATACCCCCTTATTAACCCACAAAGAGTTGATATGAATTGACAGCTCTTTTTAGTAAGGAATTTATGTATCAACAGTTCTAGGCTGGTTTTCCCCCGTGTGTGTCCTCAGCGATTCTCAAGTTCTGCATTTGTGATGGGCTTAAAGTGTGGTCTGCTCTGCATGACGGCTTTGGGCACGCAGCATTAGATCTCATGAGGAGACAGCCCTCATGTAATTCAGCAAATGTCCCTCATTTCGGCTTCCATGGTTGAGTCGGCTTGAATGTGTGTTCATTATGTGCCAGGCACTGTTTGGGGTGTGGCCCAGTCAGATAAAAACCACTGCCCTCACAAACCTTATGTTCCTGGGGTGGGGGGGGCGCAGAGAGACACAATACCAAGTAAATAAACTGGACTAAAGTCAGTTATTAAGTATTGCTACTAAGGTTCCAGTTCATAGATGTATGGGTTTATTCCCAAATAAATTGTATGTCAATTAGAGGTTGGCTTCCGACAAGTTCTCTCAGGTGCCTTCAAAACAGGGGATATATTTTGTCCCGTGGAAAAACGACAGTTTTGAGGTCAAGGCTAATATCAAATTTTTAACAAAACTCAAGTGCACATCTTCCCAGATTATTGAAGCTTTACACCAGGTTTACAGGAAGGCAGCCGCACATGACGCAGCCGGTTATGTATGCGTCAAGCTGTTTAAGGGAAGTTAGGCCAATCTCAAAGGATGAGCTAAGAGCGGGGGAGACTAAATAGCAAACCAAGTAGCTGTGGTTGGAGCCTAGAAACTGGTGGCAGGGGGCTGCAGAGATCCACTGATGCAGTTGGCCTCCGCGCAGGGTTTGGCATATTCAGTTTTCAGTCTGCAGCTGAGCTTCAGTGAGCTTTCTGCTTCGCGGGCAGCAAATACTCTGCGCAAAGATCAGCTTGCTGAAAGAACTGATCCTTCCGGCCATCTTTTAAGTAAGATGGAAGCTAATGAAGATGGTTTTATGGAATAAAGGGTAATTGGGGATATGTCTTGGGTCTACCTATACTATTCAGAGAGCAAAGGTCAATGGAAACAAAGGCTTGCCAGGGGCCTGTTGGACCAGTTAAATTCAAGGCAGAGAGGTCAGCTCAGAGGGTTAGGACAACTTGTTTTTAGGCATTTCAAAAGGCAGTCTTAAAAAGAAAAACAACAGAAAACTTTCTACGGTGAGTTGGGTCCGGTGTAGAGAGCAGCTGGTGAGTTTTCCATTCAGCAAGTCATGCATGTTTTGTTTCTTTGCGCACGTTGCAGCCCGCACATGGTAAAATCCCTCATCCCGCTCCCTCCCTGCTTCCCCATTCCGCAACTCCCCTTTCCTAAAGGCTCGCCTCTGCCCTGGGGTAAACGGTGCCCTTTGGGTCTCAGAGGGCTGGTTATTCTAAGGTGAGCCCCTGCCCATTGTTCCTCTGGTCAGCCTGGCCCTGAAGTGGCTGACGGTTCCAGACAGGAAGGGCGGTGAAGGGCCCTTCTTTGTCTGGCTTAGTTTCCTTCCACATTCTTCTCCCGCTCTGTCCAGGATCTTCTCAGGTGATTCCTCCCAAGAGGCCCTCTTAATAGGTTTTCTCAAAGTGTGCAGGATGCTCGATGGGGTCTCTTAGGCAGAAGTTTTAGGAAAATTGAAAACTGAGGGGGAAAAGCAAGGAAAGTTGTGTGAAGAATATTTTTCCATCACAACAATGGGCCTGCTCCGTTTTCTAGGGTCACAAGGGGTGTCCTATAAGAATTTTGTTGGGAAATCTTTCCTCATCCACCTTTTAACCCTGATCTTACCTTTAGACATTAATCTTTGTTCCTTAAACTCAAAGGACATGTAAAAGGAACGCAATCCCAGGCCCCGAGGATGCCCACACTGCCATTGCGATGTGGCATAAATCGGAGAGTACATTTTTCTTTGGGGCGGGTCCATGAGGTGGAGGCACCACCTTCGGAACTGTAGAGACCCAGGTGGGAGGCTATGTCCAGGAGCAATCGCCTCGCATGTTGATATTTTGGTTAGAAAAGGGTTTCTGTGGTTTTGTGGCTACACCTTTCGGCTTACTGTTGTCTTAGAAGGTAACCAGTGCTACGGAGAAAACTACAGCAAGGATAGAGGCTAGGGAGTGAGTGGCAAGCAGTTGGGGAAGTGTCTGTTTTCAACATGATGGCCAGGGTGGGGCCTGAGTGAGAAGGTGAGCCAAGCAGGAGGAGAGGATGAGCAAGCAGTGGTGCCGTTTGTCTTCCTTCGACAGAGAAAGAGCAGCTCTTACAGCTGGCTGACGTCCCAGTGGCTCTTCCTGCCCTCGCGTCTCCAGCTTTCCCTTTGCATTGCCCTCTTGTCCACGTCTCACTGCCAATTCCCACATGAGGAGCAATTGGGCTCCGTCAGAGACAGGGGAGCCCCTCCTGGGTGTGTATTTCTGTGCGATTCTTCAACAAAATTTTGTTTTGCTATTCTCTTGCAGGGCTTTCTACTCCTGTAAAGAATCACAGTCTCCAAAACTCACAGGGGCAGTTCTACCCTGTCCTACAGGGTCACTATGAGTCAGTATAAACTCGATGCAGTGAATTTAGCAGAAGAGTGATTTTTGGATTGAGTCTTAACAGGAATTTATTTCTGCTCTCTTGGGCCATGATGTGCTGGTGTTGGTTGGGGTGGGGGGCGGGTGCGGTGGGGGGGGCGGAGTTGGGGGGTGCCCTTAGAGTGGGGCCTGAGGCAGCAAAGCTCCCAGGTGATGGTAGCGAGGGGCAGGACCTCAAGACCAAGTGCCTACTGCCCAGCCCTCATGGCCCAGTGTGTTAAATGTTGGGCTGCTCACCCCAAGATCAGCAGTTCAAAGCCACCAGCTGTCCCGTGGGAGAAAGATGAGTGCAGTCTGAGAAACCCACAGGAGCAGTTCTTTCCTGCCCTGTCGGGCCCCTGCGTTGGAATCCACTCAATGGCTGTGACTTGTTTCAATTCACTTTCTGCTGATGATGTAAGACCATTATCGGCTCCTCAGAAGCCTCGTGGAGTCTAGATAACGTTACTGCTTTGCTGGTCAAGGACCGCAGAAACTGTGGTGACAGCCCACCGCTTTGAAGGCTGCTGTGTATTTTGTATTTGCTCCTCTTGGCACAGTCAGACTGATGGGAGACTGACTCCCCACAGTGCTTAGTAGCACACTGGATGCCGCACTTCTTTCTAAGCACACTGTGCCAGGAGGAATATTCAACTGATCTTTTCATTGTGCGTGTCCAGTTATATTGGGAGGTTGATTGTTATCTTGGCACCGTCTTGGTTTGGGGGTCTTTGAGGCTAGGAGTCCTTTTGTGTTGGTGCTGGGAGTCCTAAAATCCAGATGTCTTCAACAGGCCCCTGTGACACATCGTGGTATTGTCCTGGTTTTATTATTTTTGATTGTCGTGATTTAAATTAGTGTTAATGAGTGAGCTTAATTAATTTTTCGTGTAGGAGACTACTAACAAAGACTTGCTCTCACCCACTACAATAATCATCATAAACTGGGAATGAAATGTTTATTTTTGACTTTAAAGAAAATATGGACACAAACGCTCTCGGCTAACCTATGCCATCCGAGTCAAAGAAATGTGTGTCCTTTTCTATAAATCCAAAACTCTCAGGTTGAAATAGAAGTGGGTAAAACCCAATATGCTACTTTGCTCGGCATGTTTCTCAAAGCCCAGCATGACGCTGATTATTTCAAAGGGTGGGGTGAAGTTTTTCAAAAGCTCTTGGAACAAAACAATGTGATTTCTAATGAATTTTCATCGAAGAGGTCAGCATCCTGTTTTAAAAGTCCCTTGCCTTGGATGCCTATACGGGGTGAGTCCGTGCAGTGCCCGACTTGCTGCAGACTACAGACCGTACCCTTAGCAGGCTGGCAGCCGAGCTGTCGGACGCCCTGGTTTTACTGGCGGACCTGGGGGAGTCAGTTGAGCCTTCCGCTCTGGTTTCCGTATCTTTCACACAGAAATCCACTCATTCTCCATGCTGACGTCATAGGGATGGGGTTAAAGAAAAGCAGAGGCCTGGCCAACATTTTGAGCTCCTGGGAGTTGAGCTACATTTGATCCAATCAATGGCTATCATTCTCTCGAGTCCAGTTCTTCAGGGAGACGCTCTCAGAAGTCTAGCAGACCCGGTGGCTAATTAGACACATTACCCCTGCCCTGTCTTACTTGTAGGGACTAGTCTGAACATGACACTCTAGAGAGCAGGTCCTTTCTGCCTTGATGAGTTTATCTAAAAGGTATAGCGCTAGAAAACGTGTGTATGGTGGATGGAACTATAGTGAAATATGTATATATTGCAGAAATTTCTTGCTGTCTTAGTGATCTGCTGCTCCTGTAACAGAAATACCACCATGGATGGCTTCAACAAGCAGAAATCTATTTTCTCATGGAACAGGAGGACAGAAGTTATAATTCTGGGTGCTGGCTCTAGCGGAAGGCTATTTCTATCAGCTCTGTGGAACTGTGTTATCGATCTTCCCGGGGTCTAGGAGTTTCTCAACACAGGGACCCTGGGTTCAAGGCACACACTCAACTCCTAGCTCGTTTTCCGTGGTAGCAGTAGGTCCCTCTTCTCTGCTAGCTTCTGTCTCCTTTTGTCACTCATAAGGTAAAGGGTGATATAGGCCACACCCCAGGGAAACTCTCCTTACATTGAACCAGGACCGTGACTTGGGTAAAGGTGCTGCATCCCACTCGAGTCCTTTACAACTGATTGGCTGCTCACATCAGATCGCACCATTTATATAACTGTCAAATTGCATCATTACATAATAACTGTTCATGAGAATTGTGTCCCAGCCAAGTTAACACATATTTGGGGGCACAAGATACAACTAAATCAACAATAATAACATTTGACAATTTTTTTCAAAAATTGGTGATTTGATAGATTGTAGTAGTGGTTACACGTTGGGCTGCTAACCGCAAGGCTAGCAGTTCAAAACCACCAGCGCTCAAAGGGAGAAACTCAGGGCTTTCTACTCTCATAAAGAGTCACAATCTTAGAAACCCACAGGGGCGGTTCTGCCCAGTCCTGCAGGAGCACTGTGAGTTGGAATAGACTCCCTGGCCATGAGCTTCATTTTCTTTTAGAAGAAGAGTTCTCATTTATATTTCAAAAAGTGCTTACTTTAGAAGCTATAGGGTTGTTGAGTCTGTAAATATGGCATTTTTCCTGGTATACTTTGAGCTACTAACCACAAGGTCAGCAGTTCGAAACCACCAGCCAGTTCTGAGGGAGAGAGACGATGCTTTCTACTCTATAAAGAGGGTCTCAGAAACTCACAGAGGCAGTGCCACCCTGTCCTGTGGGGTCACTATGAGTTGGCATTGAGTACAGGGCAGTGAGTTTGTTTTTGCTTTGTAGTGGGTTATGCACTGCACTGCTAAGTGCAAGTTCAGCAGTTCGAAACCACCAGCCTCTCTGCGGTAGAACGATATAGCAGTCATCTTTGGTAAAGGTTACAACCTTGGAAATCCTATAGGGCATTTCTATTCTGTGCTACTGGGTTGCTATGGGCTAGAATCCACTCATTGGCTGTGTTTTGGTGGGTTTTGTTTGCTGGTTTGTTTGTTTGTTTGCTTGTTTTCTCTTTTCGTGTTGACAAGAGTTAGAAACACCGGATTTTAATAAGAATGTAAAGCTAAATAGATAACCAAATATAGTCATGGCTGAAGAGGTTGTTCTACGACTTATCCCCTCAGCTGCCACTACTTTGAAACTGTCACAGCTCTTCGTACAACACTCTCTCTTCTCATTTGCTATTGCTGCTTGCCTAGTGAACATGCTATTTCAGCGATCACAGGAGCAAACAGCAGGCAACTGGCTGTACTCCCTCCAACATGATGCAAGTCGACAGTGGTCATGGCTGGAGTCCAGGGGTGGTACGAACGGCTAATACGCTCTGCCAGTAACTGAAAGGTTGCAGGTGCAAGTCCACTCAGCGTCCATCCAAAGAGAGGCTTGGTGATCCACTTCTAAAAATATCCGGCATAGAAAATCCCACGGCCCACCATTTTACTCAGATGCGTACAGGGCCGCCATGAGCCAGACCTGTTATAGAGCAACCAATTTAGTGTTGACTGCCACCTGTATTCTCAGCCCAGTGCCTGTAGTGAGCGAGCTGTGGCTGGTTTGCACGAGCAGGTTGTTATACACTTTTCCTTTCTCGTGTTTCCATCTGACAGCAGCAGCGTGCAGGGTCAAAGACAGCCGGACCCCCATGTCAGTGGTCTAGGATGGCCAGTAAAGGCTCCAGCATCCCCAGTCCTGTGGTGCGTCAGATTGACAAGCAGTTTCTGATCTGCAGTATATGCCTGGAACGGTACAAGAATCCCAAGGTTCTCCCGTGTCTGCACACTTTCTGCGAGAGGTAAGCCTCCTTTGTGTTCTGGGAATGGATTTCCACCTATTGGCTTGCTTCACCCCAGCACAGGGCCCTTTCCAGGATTCAACCTTACCTCTGAGAGACAATGGGTCTTTTGTGACTTAGGTAGACATCTAGAAACATGATCGTCTCATTCAGTTACAAGAGGGAGAAAGGAGTCAGTGACTACTGATTCATTTCCCCACAAGACAGGGCATTAAGTATTTTAAGAGTCAATTAAATATATATATATATATATATATATATATTTCCTTTGCTCTTTGTGAAACTGTTTCCCCACGGCAGTTCTCTTTTCTATCATTTCTTCCCATTTCATCAATCAGGTAAAACGTCTGCCCACATGAGGTCTAGATCAAAGGACAGAGCTTTCTTCCCTTAAATACTTAAGACGACAGGTTTTGACTCTAATCAACATCCCAAGTGACATATTTGAACATTATAATTATGCGTAGGCAATAACTATAAATTACCTGTGTAATTTACTTTATATGAAAACACACTTCCTTATTCTTCTGAAATATTTCCCCATTCAGCTAGTTATCGAATACACCCTTCCCCCATCGCTTAACTTGCCTTATGAACAATTAAACACGAAAAATTTGTTAGTAACGTCATTAATTCAACTGTGATGCCATTTAGCTAGTTACTTAGTAAAGGGAAAAACAAGTAATTATTAAGTATATTTTCTCTTGCTATCTAGTACACATAATTAAAAGCTTTATTTCCTATAATAAGACAGGGAATTGGCATTTCCAATGACTTCCAATCAATGCTAATTACATTTATCACCAAATTTAACATACATTTATATGTTTACATACAATTTAACATACATTTGTTATCTGGTTGAGTGTTTGAGTTGGTTTACTCTGGAGAGTCTTGTGTCGGAAAGAATGAACTACATCTGGGTGCCCGTGTGTGTGTATATGTGTATGCCTTTTAATTCTTTTAGTACTGGCACCTGTTTTTATTATTGCATGCCATAGGGTCAAACCCATCTCATAGTGACCCTTCTACAGGGCGTGCAACATTGACTAACATTTTTAAAATTTGGTTCTATTTTGGTTTCACTTTGTTGATCATGGCTGAACTGGGGTGAACCCATGGTTTTATTCTCTGATCTCAAAAACTGTATTCTTCAAAGAATTCTGTCTTTTTGTGTTCATGTGGATTTCGTTCATCCTACGATCTTGTAATTGGTTTTTAAAGTAGCAATATTAAACTATATCTGCCTTCATTAATAACTATACCTAAAATGACAATGATGTTCAATTTTAATCGCTGTCCCAAAACATTTTAATATAAAGAGAAATATGGAGTTACAATGTTTCTGTATTCATTCTATTTTTTAAAATGTGCTAGAATTCACTGTAGCATTGAGCTGCACAAACTTTTAAAAGTTTATGATTAAAATGGAAAAACTCTCCTAACATAATATATAAATATTCCACTGAAAACTTGATTTTTAGTAGGAAATGCTCCACTTGATAGTACAGAAAACACTTGATTTTGACATAGGCAACATTTCACTACTATACGAACACATAAAATTGATAACAATTCATGAAATAGTAGAAATACAAAGTGTGCTGTCATATCTCATACTTCAGCACATAAAGACAAAATGCAACATATGATTTGTTCATGTGTGTGAATAATGAAGCCTGGTGATGTAGTGGTTACGTATTGGGCTGCTAATCATAAGGTCAGCAGTTTGAAACCACCAGCTGCTCCACAGCACAGAGACAGGGCTTTCTACTCCAGTACAGAGGGACAGTCTTCAATACCACAGGGATGGTATGAGTTGGGATTGACTTGATGGCAGTGAATAAGTGGCCATGAACCCTTGGACTCCCTTTTGGCCTCATACTAATGGTCTTCTTCATCAGGACGATATAGCTGTCCCACTTAAGACTTAGTAAATGTTCTCCTTCAACTATATTTGAGATTGGGATCGCTCTTGCACTGAAAACAGAGCGTGGCAGATTCTAGCCCAACTGAAAGCAGACAGCAGTGCCTACTCACGGCTGGTGGCCAATTGTGCTTGTAGAGAGTCAGTTGAGAGGCAATGTGCTTGCTGCCTTTGTTGCCATAGGTCAGGAGTGAATTTTCTTGGACCAGTGACAAGGCCTGTTGAACAGAGTATTTCCCGAATAGCTTTCCTTTGTTTTACTTTCATTATTGGCCCTTTTCGGATTTTCTGTCATTTCCCAAACGCTTTTTTTTTTTTCCCGCCACGGCCGCTCCAGCCGCCGCCGACGTCACCGCCCCCCAAACGCTTTTAAAATGTAATATGGCCAGTAGGAATTAAAATTTGGTAACAAAGATCTAGATAAACTGCTCCTAATATTCCATGAAGAAGCCCTGGGAGCACAGTGGAGTAACCTTCGGTCTCTTAGTCACAGGTCTGTGGTTCAAACTCACCAGCGGAGGGAGATGGGAAGCTGGCTGCTCCCATAAAGATTTACAGTCTTGGAAACTTACCGGAACAGTTCTACTCTGTCCTGTAGACCCAAACCCAAGTCAATGCCAACTCATACTGACCGGCTCTTATAAGACAGGGTAGAACTGTCCCTGTGAGTTTACTAGACCGTAATTGTTTACAGGAGTAGAAAACCCTTTCTCCCACAAAACAGCTAGTGGTATCGAACTGCTGATCTTTTGGATAGCAGCCAAACATGTAACCACTACACCACTAGAGCTCTTTCCTGTCCTGCAGCACTGCTATGAATCAGAACTGATTTGATGATGGCAGTGAGTTTGCATTTTTATGATATTTTATTTTAATATACTATCATTCTCACTGAGAACATTCCCTTAAGATTACAATTTTTATTCACTATGTTTCCAAATATATTATTAAGAGTTCTTAACTTTAGCCTACTTTCCACCCACATACCAAAAACATCACTCATGGTTAATTGTTCACTTTGCAATCATTAAATTTTTCAATCAATCTCTTTCCAAATATATCATTAAGAGTTCTTAATTTTAGCTTTGTTCCCACTTAAATACAAAAACATCACTCACGGTTAATTTTTCACTCTGCAATCTTCCTGTAACTGTCTTTGAAAGTCCCTCCACCCTCAAGGTGTTAGGTTATAGCTAAAGCAGGCTCTACTATCTTCATAGACAGAGTTGCAGCACATGTGAATACATACATAAGAATATCCTCTGTCAAGCTATGTTTGTGGAGGCGGTCCTGTTTGCCTTCCCACCCTTGTTCAATGTATATTCAGTGTGCAGTGTCTATGTCTATATTCACAGATGATTGTTATTGTAGGATTAGATATGTACAAGTAGTTACCTCTTACCTTACTTCTTAGGCTTAACCCTCACTTCTTCCCTCAATCTTAGGTCCTACAGTTTTAAAGTTTATAAAATTAATTGGACATGTGTTTATTTGTCATTAGAAAAGGGTTTGCATCATTCTCAGCTAATAGAGATTCCTGCCTCCTAGTAAGCTTTCTAGAGAAGCACTGGTGGCTGAGTGAGTTACACGTTGGGCAGCTAAATGATAGGGCAGCGGTTCAAAACCATCAGCTGCTCCATGGGAGAAAGACGAGGCTTTTTTCTCCTGTAGAGATTTATAGTCTTAGAAATCCACAGGGACCGGTCTCCTCTGTCCTGCAAGATTGCTATGAGTGGGAAGCAACTTGATGGCAGGGAGTTTGTTTGTACTAAGTATTCCATTGGCTCTCCATCTTGTTGGAAAATCCAGTACTGGTTTCCTTATTTTTCAAAAATTTGGTAAGTAATGTCAGGATATGAAGTACTTGACAAATTCACGTCATGCTCCTAAAAATTCTTCCAGTTCAGCATCCTTTATTATATCTATAACAAGTAAAAGTGTGCACAGTGCATCTTTTCTCATAAATGGTGTCACTTTCACTGTCACTCTTGTTTGACAGTCAGCCTGCACAGAGTGGAGGGCCATTGGAGGGACGCTGGGTGTTGGGACCGCAGGGGGAGAAGGGCGGAGGCCCGTCTGATCGGCCTCAGAGGAGTCTGCCTTGGGCTGATAAGTAGGACTCTTCTTCACCCTTTACGAAGTCAGAGGAGCTCAGATGCCTCCCGTCGCCATTGATGACAAGCAGACAACTACATTTGTAGAAACGAATTAGAGCCAGCCTGCTTCTAGCCATGTTTGGTTAGTATATTAAAAAGCTGGAGTAACTTCAGTGTGACGTGCAGGGCTGGCCGACGATTTCCGCTCGGAGTTCACCTCACGACACTCTTACATTTTACCCAGCACCTTTTGAAGACAACTCTCCCTTCACAGTGACATCATCAAGATGGGATCCTCAAGCTCAGTGGAATAAAGTTATCGCAATTGAAATACCGACTTTCTTTATACTGGTTGCTGGTGTTATATTGCTTTGTGAAAGAGATATCAAATTTAAACATATAAGTACAAACTGTGTAATAACAGAATCAAAACTCACAGCCATTGAGTCAATTCCAACTCCTAGTGATCCTATAGAATTATATACAACTTATATATAAACCTTCATGGAAGCAGACTGCCACCGCCGTCTCCTGTGCAGGGACTGCCGGGCTCCAACTGCCTACCTCTTGGTTGGCAGCCCAGTAGATTATCCACCTACAGGGGCTGATCCACCCACCCACTGCCATCAAGTCCATTCCAACTCCTAGCTGCCCTGCAGAGGGTTTCCAAGACTGTAAGTCTTCCCAGGAGCAGACCGCCTCCTCTTTTTCCCACAGAGCAACTGGTGGGTTTGGAGCGCAGTTAGGATTCAATGTTTACTTGTCAGTACCACCAGGGCTCCTTACAGTGTATGGACAGTATACTGATATCAAGGTTGAAATGAAAATTAGAACCATCAAAATTTTATATGCTATTTTCTGTCTCTTCAGTTTCAATATCACCTATAAAATGTGAATAATGTGTGTTTAAAATGTTTACACTCAGGCATCAAAGAACAAAAAATCCTATCATTGTGTGCTCACCTCCATGATACGATCGCTGAAGACAAATGGGTGCATAAGCAAATGTGGCGAAGAAAGCTGATGGTGCCCGGCTATCAAAAGAGATAGTGTCTGGGGTCTTAAAGGCTTGAAGGTGAACAAGTGGCCATCTAGCTCAGAAGCAACAAAGCCCACATGGAAGAAGCACACAAGCCTGTGCGATCACGAGGTGTAGAAGGGATCAGGTATCAGGCATCAGAGAACAAACAATCATATCATTGTGAATGAAGGGAAGTGCAGAGTGGAGAGAGTGGAGACCCAAAGCCCATTTGTAGGCCACTGGACATCCCCTTACAGAAGGGTCTCAGGGAGGAGACGAACCAGTCAGAGTGCGATGTAGCAACGATGAAACATACAATTTTCCTCTAGTTCCTAAATGCTTCCTCCTCCCCCACTATCATGATCCTAATTCTACCTTACAAATCTGGCTAGACCAGAGGATGTACACTGGTACAGATAGGAACTGGAAACACAGGGAATCCAGGGCAGATGAACCCTTCAGGACCAGTGGTGTGAGTGGCGATACTGGGAGGGTAGAGGGAGGGTGGGTTGGAAAGGGGGAACCAATTACAAGGATCTATAGGTGACCTTCTCCCTGGGGGACGGACAACAGAAAAGTGGGTGAGGGGAGACGTTAGACAGGGCAACATATGACAAAATAATTTATAAATATCAAGGGTCATGAGGGAGGGGTAGCGGGGAAGGAGGGGAAAAATGAGCTAATGCCAGGGGCTTAGGTGGAGAGCAAATGTTTTGAAAATGATGAGGGCAATGAATGTACAGATATGCTTTACACAATTGATGTATGTATGGATTGTGATAAGAGTTGTATGAGCCCTAATAAAACAATTTAAAAAGATTAAAGTTCAAAAGCAAAAAGTAATAATAAAATAAAATGTTTACACTCATCAGACAAACTTCAGCTTACATGAAACAGTTCAGCGCTTGATGCCGTTTCAGCAGCTCTTTCAGGTTTGTGTCCTGGATCACAGAGCCATATTCCCCTCTCTGGTGGGCACAAACTTGTGTCCCTATGGGGCCAAGCACAGAACAAAAGGAACAGACTCGGACTGGCTTGTGCATCAACCGGCAAAACAGCCATCATCTCCTATAAGTATGTGTGGTAATAATTTCTTTTAGAAGAACTAATACCAGATTAGTCTCAAGAAGTGGGAGATTGAAGAGGTCCCAAATAGCTAACTCTCCCAAGATGCTATTCTGCCCCATTTTGACCCCACTCTTCCCTCACGTGTATTCCCTTATGTCTCCACGTTCTTCAATTCGCTGCGATATCCCACAGAAACTCATTGAAGCTCTGAGGAAAAGTCTCACGTATCCGAAGGTCAGGCCAAGGCGAGTCAAGTGCAGAGTCCAGAGCCAGAAGCCAAAATGTCCAAATGCCATAGCAGTTCATCCTGCTTCTACCAAAGCTCAGTCAGGAAACAGACGTCTGGCTTTCCAGGGGATGTAAAAACTGTGCCGTGGTGTCAGCATATATACCCCCATCTAAGAGAATAGTTGTCTTACGGATGTACCCAAGGAAACCTCACAGCCTCCATCAACGTCAGGTCTTAATGCCACCCAAATACTGCCCATGAGGGCAGTGGAGAACATGCGCCAAGATGGGGCTATGGCCACAGGCACAGGCATACTGCATCAAAGGAATTCTGACGAGAAGGCCCATATTGACTACACCTCAGCCTGGCTGTGCACAAAGCTAAGGCGCCCAGAGCGCATCAAACATACAATCGTAACCAGTAGTCCTGCTTACGGTTCATTGTTTAGCAGAAAGTGGTACAAAAATGATGAACAGTTTTCTGTTTTAGCTAGGGCTCAGAATAACTTTTTTCTTTTTTTAAAAAATTTTTTTTACAGTATTTTAAAAAATTTAATAAATCTTTTTATTGGGGCTCATACAACTCTTATCACAATCCATACAGACGTCAATTGAGTAAAGCACATATATTCGTTGCCCTCGTCATTCCCAAAATTCACCTTCCACTTGGGTTCCTGGAATCAGCTCGTTTTTCTTTTTTTCCCTCCCCTCCCTCCCCGCTCCCCCTCCCCCATGAACCCTTAATAGTTTATCAATTATTATTTTATCTTATCTTACACTGCCCGGCGTCTCCCTTCACCCACCTTCCCATTTCCCATCCCCCAGAGAGGAGGTTACACATAGATCCCCGAGATTGGTTCTCCCTTTCTACACCCCCTTCCCTCCCGGAATAACATTTTTTAATTTGGGTTTGGCTTGATTCCAGTGCAAAATTTGTTTTGTCTTTTGGTTTGGCTTTTTGGTTCTGTTGCTTTGACGCCCTGCCCTTTGTGACAGAGAAGACCCCATAGGGCTTCCTGAGCTGTAACCTCCACGAGAGCAAACCTAGGTTCTTCAGAACGTCTTGGTGGGCTTGAGACACCAACCTTTCTTGAGTCTCACCAAGGCTACTAATAATTCGGACTTTGTCCATTTATTCTTGGGCTTCCCCACCCCCTGCCTTCAAGTGGATTCTGACTCGTAGCAACCCTGTAAGGCGAGTGGACATGCCCCTTTAGGTTTCTGAGGTTACTAATCTTTAGGGAGTCAGCAGCTGCCTCATCACAGACCTTGATGTCTCCATAATGTCTTCACGTTATGCCAGTGTTCCCTTTACTTTGGTTCAAGTACTTTGGTTCACATTCCAAAATGATTAAGTAGAGAGTGATTTTCTTACCCCCTCACTCAATGAGTGCAGCTAAAACATGAAGGCCAACTAATAGTCCACATGCCCAGGCCATACATAGATCATATTTTTGTCTGATCTGTAACAGTTGACTTATCATTCATTATATCCAACATGCTCACTGCCATCGAGCCAATGCTGACTCATGGTGGCCCTTGGTGGGTTTCTGAGACTGTAACTGTTTACGGAGTACAAAGCCCAGTCTTTCTCTCTTGAGGAGCTGCTGGTGGTTTTGAACTGCTGACCATATGGATCGCAGTCTACCTCGTAACCACTATACCATCAGGACGCCATTATTTTATTTTATTTTTTTTGCCATTGTTCTTTCCTAGACATTTCTTTTCTTTTTTTAAACGTTTTATTAGGGGTTTATACAACTCTTATCACAATCCATACATGTACATACATCAATTGTATAAAGCACATCAGTACATTCTTTGCCCTAATCATTTTCAAAGCATTTGCTCTCCACTTAAGCCCCTTGCATCAGGTCCTCTTTCCCCCCCTCCCTCATGAGCCCTTGATAATTTATAGATTATTATTTTGTCATATCTTGCCCTATCCGGCGCAGGACGCCATTATCTCCAACACAGGCAGTACTCATCCTGATCTCTGCAGAGCTGCCCTACTCCCCAGTGGTCAGTGCTTAGTCTCCTGTTTCTTGACTCACATTTTCTTGCTCCAACAGCTGGATTGCCCTGGGTCTGCCTCCTACCCACTTGATTCTCTCCCAACTCACCTGCACTCCCCACCCAAAAGCTGGTTAGGGAGATTTGTGGGATGCTGAGACAGCATATCTCCATGAGATGCTTAAGAGGGGAATCCTGCCTCCCCACCCCCACCCCACCCCCCCCACCCCCCGCAACCAAAGAAACAGATAAAAGTTCTGCTTGGTAGAGCTCTCGTAGTACACAATTTTTCCCAATAGGTGAGCATAGAGCAACTCGCTCTGAGTTACGCACCCAGTGGCTTCGCCTGGGCAAACACTTTTTCTGGTCAGTTTTGCTCAAACTCGTTTTTTTGTGATGGCTGATTTAAGAAACAACTTCTTTTTGTTTCTACAAATGAAGGACAGGGATTTGATGACATAGAAGAGGTAAAGAAAGAAACGAGGGAGGTGCTGTCAGCCCTCCAAACAAATGAATTTAAAAATTGTTTCCAAGAATGGAATCACAGAATTGACAAAAGTATTAAGTGTAATGGAGTACTTTGAAGGTGACAAGGTTGTTTTGTAAAACAAAACAAAAAAAACATAACCTTTGGGAGAAAAATTCTGGGGTTTTTTTTGGGGGGTACCCCCTTTATGTTTTAGCATCCAGTGCTCTAAAATAGTTTCCTATGCAGACTTTCCTTAGAATGGGTAATAGTCATTTTGTTTTAGAAACCACCCGTCAGGGCTTGCTTGACTGTCAGGAGAAATGAGCCCTCTTGACTAGCTCCCACTGGCTATGTGTACCAACTGCTCACGGTCACTCTCCCAACCCATATCTTACCAAGTGCCATCAATGGTATAATGGTAGCCAGTGTGTTGGCCTGGGTAAGGTAGATAAACAAATCCACAGAAACTCATATATGTATAAGAAAGAGTTTTATATATAGGCTAAGTGTACATTCAGAAAGCATCCCAGTCCAGTCCAAGCCCATAAGTCTGACTTAGCCCATTTTCCTCCTCAAACTCCAAAGCACACACAATGAAGCTGAATGCAGAAGGACCACAGGCCAGTGGGTAGAAAGTCTTTGAATCCAGTGGCAGTGTAAGTATCTCAGTGCTGGCAGGGGTCTCCATGAGGCTTCTTCAGCACCCAGGGCTGCATCAGGGTAGATCCATGTGGCTTCTCCTCAGGGTTGCCTCCAGGAAGTCAGCCTGAAGCAGGGAGCTGCCTAAGGTGGCTGCACCCTTGTCGGACTATCAGAGAGCAAGAGATCCGAGAACTCGAAAGGCAAGGCTCACAGAGCCATTTCTCTCTCTGCCCTTCAATTAAGCCCACATGTGTTTATCAGCCAGGTTGGTACAATAAACCTTTAAGTATCTCAGCTAGTATTGATGACTGTGGGTCTTGTAAGGCCCAAGAGAAAAACATTCCCTACCTGATGTAGAACGCAAGGACATTGCAGACACAGGAGAGATAAGAGAACTTAGGAATTGACAGACTTCAAGTGTGATGGGTTGGATGTGACTAACGAAGGCACAAAGGGGAATGAATGTTTCCAGAATGACTCGTAGTGCTTGTTTTGCTTAGGTGAGTGGATGGACTGTCACTGAGAGGGAGCACTGGAAGAGCAGAGTTTGGGGACCAGGTGGAGGTTGGACAAGTTGAGTTTCAGAGGAGACATCTGTTGGAAGAAATAAAAGTGTGCTCTGCTTATAGTCATGCATGTGAATGTCACATTCCAAGGAGGGCTTACACTAAAGCCTTGGTTAACTCTGAACTGTACTGACTCAGGAGAAATAATCGAGCAGACAGGAGAAGCAGGTGAGGGTGGCATTCTGGGGCCTGCTGAGAAAGGCAAGGCGATCTTGTTGGTATGACGCTGGGTGTCTCATCCCTATGCCTCTTCCGCTTGTCAAAGTTTACCAACTCATGGGTGCAATACTAGATATTCTAGACCAATGATTCTCCAACTTTAATAAGTGTATAAAATGCCTGCGGATCTGATTTAGTAGGCCTGGAATGGAGCCGAAGAGTCTGCACTTTGACTGTAGCTCCTGGGTGAGGCTGATGATGCTCATCCCTGGATCGTACTTCGTGTGTGTGTGTGTGAGAGAGAGAGAGAGAGAGAGAGAGAGAGAGAGAGAGAGAGAGAGAGAGAGAGAGAGAGAGAGAGAGAGAGATATTTGGGTGAAAATTCACAGAGCAAATTGGTTTTCCATTCAGCAATGTATACATGTTTTCTTTTGTGACATTGATTGCAATCCCCTCATTGTGACAGCACTCTTCCTGCTGTGTCCTTGTGTTTCCCATTTCCATTGGTCCTCTTTTTCCTACTCCTTCCAGCCTTTTGGGCCTTATCCCTGAGCAGACACGGCCCTTCTGGTCTCTAGGGTTGATTGTTCTCAGGTGTGCCTACTTCAGTTCCAGGCCTGAGAGTGTCTACAGGCCGCCGTTGCCCAGAGGGGAGTCCATCGGTCTCTATTAGAACAGTAAACCTGGTCTTTCTCTCTCCCTTTTTAAAATTTTCTTATTCTGTCCAAGACCAACTATGTGGGCGTGGGTCATGGCAGCCAGGCACCATTTAGTTTTTCTGAATGGATTACATTCTATGGGGCTTGGGCTGCACAGTTCAGTGCTCAATTACAATCCAGAGGCTGGCAGTTCTAAGCCACCCTAAGGGACCTTGAAAATAGGCTTGGCAATCTGCTTCCCAAAGACCTAGGGCACCACAGCATAGGTGCCCCAAACATGGCCCTGGCCCCGCTCCAGCAACCCCACCTGTAACTGATGTACTGATGTGCCACCAACCATGCATATGTGAGTTTTCCTTGATCCCCCATGCCCTTTTAACGCTCTGGTGTATTAGCCAGCCCTCCAACACTATTAAGCCCCCGTGCTAATGGTGATCTTCATCTGGATCCTATGCTTTTCTCTTGTCCTTGTCCCATAAAAAGACTAAGTGTTCTAAAAAAAAAAGACTAAGTGTTCTCTTAGAAAGGAAGACAGTAACCCTGTGGGCCAGATCTACTCTGCACTGGTGGGCTGTCGGGTGTAGGCATCCACTCGACAGTAATGGGCGACAACAGATCGCCTTATAGAAGCCAGTGGCACTCAGTCTTCTGGCCCTTGAGCGTAATCATTTGCCTGGATGGTGTGTTGGGCCAATGTGGGCCCAGAAGAGCCCCGGACCCCTCTGCAGGACCACTAGGACTGAAGGCAGACGCTCCATGCACTCCCTGCCAGCGGTGGTTTGTCCCCAGCCCCACCGTGCTGACTGTCCCACCTCTGCTTCTGCCACAGGTGCCTGCAGAACTACATTCCTGCCCACAGTTTAACCCTCTCCTGCCCGGTGTGCCGGCAGACCTCCATCCTGCCCGAGAAAGGGGTGGCTGCGCTCCAGAACAACTTCTTCATCACAAGCCTGATGGACGTGCTGCAGCGAGCTCCCGGCAGCAATGTTGAGGAGTCTTCCATCTTGGAGACCGTCACGGCTGTGGCTGCAGGGAAGCCCCTCTCTTGCCCAAACCATGATGGCAATGTAAGTGTGTGGTGGGAAGGGGGGGGGGTGCTGGGATGGGAAGGGGGGTTGCAGCAACTGTCTTTAGCTGTGGGGGAGAGCACAGCAGAGATGGTTCTATAACAGAACTCCACCCTAAAAACACGTGTGGGGTTTTGTGTGTGTGTGTGTGTGTTGTTGTTTTAAAATCAGTCCACACTATTTTGCCTATGTACTTTGTGCCCATCAGCATTATTTCCATAAGGAAATCAGTCTCGTTGTGTTTACTTAACACATATTGTTGGTATTCCTGGAGAGTAAACCAGGAGCTATGTGCAAGCTGTGTGTACTCAGACCCACAGAAACAGCTGTGTGATGAATTATGCATGAAGACAATCATGGATAAGGGCTGCAAATTGAGAGTGATTATTACAATGTTAATTAATTAGAGTTCTTTTTATGAAAAAGGGGATCTTTTTTCTTGTCCTTCTCCTAGACCCTATTCCTTAATACTAAATACACTTGAATAGACAAATCCTTAACAATAGATGAAAGAGGAGGAATCTTACATGGTTTTCCTGCCATTGGTAGTAACTGTTGCATGTTTAAGGAGAACTTGTACATGCTTGCCATCAAGTAACTGGTAACGATGTATGTTTGCTTTATATGTTAGCTACACACATTCATTTCCTAGACCTTGGTGGCACAAGTGTTAAAACGCTTGGCTGCTAAACAAAAGGCTGGCAATTTGAACTCACCAGCTCACTGGGAGAAAGATGTAGCAGTCTGCTTCCTTTTTTTTTTAATCGTTTTATTAGGGGCTCATACAACTCTTATCACAATCCATACATACGTCAGTTGTGTAAAGCATATTTGTACATTCATTGCCCAGTCGGCTTCCATATGACAGTCTTAGAAACCCTATGGGGCAATTCCACCCCCGTCCTCTAGGGTTGCTAGGAGTTAGAATTCTAATTTGAGGACTTCGCTTTTGCTACTTTCCTAGGGCTGCCTTAGCAAGTACTCCGAATGGATGGCTTTTAGCCCCAGAGATGTATTGTCTCGGAGTTCTAGAGGCGAGCCGTCTACAGCGGGGCCAGGCTCTCTCCAAAGACTCTAGGGCAGGGATGGGAACCATCCAGCCCTCAGGCTATGTAAGGACCACAGACTCACTAACCCCGGCTAACATCACCGGCCTCGCCACAGAGAAGCAGTTCTAGCCATCACATTAGGGCAACTTAATGGAATGTTTGACCAAACTTAGAAGGCTGTGAATGGTGTTAAATCCAAATTGCCCTCGGCAGACACAAAAGGTTCCCCACCCCTACTCACGGGCTCTCTCTCTCACACACCACCGCCACCGCCACCACCCCGCCACCTCCTCCTCCTCCACCCCGCCGCCCCATCTATCTCAGCCTCTGCTAACCCGGATGTTCCTCAATTTGCAGTAGAATTCGCTCAGCCATGCCTGTCTTTCCTCTCTGTCCGTCTCCTTTTATATAACTCCACTCAGATTTGGTTATAAACCTCTTACTCCAGTAGGACTGCATGGTAATTTCAGGCCCCTATTTCCAAACAGGTCACATTCCCAGCTGTCAGGGTTTAGGACCGTAGCCTGGCTCTTCTGGGGAGCAAGCCCTACCTCAGTGCATCCTGAAGAGGTAGCCAAGCGAAGTGACTGAGGGAGCTAGCCCGAGTCAGACCTCCTGGGTCAGAGTCCTGCTCCCCAGCCCAGTGTTAGCTGTGACAGGGTTCACGCAAACGCTCATTCCTTCACCTGTAAGAATAAAGTAACAAAAGGAGACTAGAATGCATGATCCCCAGAAGGCACACAGCGAGTGCCCAGCCGGAGGGAGCCCTGGCCTTACGGAGGCGAAGCTGCTGCTCAGGCCCACCAGCTCCTCCACAGGGGAAACCGAAGGGCAGACAGCTCCTGTGTGTCAGAATTGACGATGGCGGTGGAATGTGGTTTTTAAGAAAGTCCTCGATACATGTTACTAGTTGCCTTGAGTTGATGCTAACCGAAGGCAACTCACATGGCGGAGAACAATGTCCTGAGCAGGGCTGTTTATACTGTTTCTATTCTAGACCCCTTTCACCCGAGAAATTTGCAACCCGGGCAAGTTCTGCCAGAACATTCATTATGTGTTTGATTTTAAATTAATCTTTGGTTGTTGTGTGTTCAGAAATTGTTCTTCTGTGTTACTGTTACCCTCATCTGGCACCTTGGTGTGTGTTACTGCCAGATGTATGTTGCGTTCATGAGCAAACTAGTCAGATGGCCGATTTTTGACGATTGTGATAAATGTGAACTGTCCGACAATGAAAGCGTGGCTAAGTGAGAAGGCGTGTTGCTGAGAATGTGAGCATATTATCAGGAGAGTCCAGTCCCTTGGAAAGGTCTTCATACATCCTAAAACAGAGGGCCAGCAAGGAAAGGGAGATTCTCAATGAGGCGACCTGACACAGTGGTTGCAGCAATTGGCATACAAACAACCGTGAGGCGGCTGTTGGACTGGGCCGGGCCTTGTTCTGTTGCATACAGGATCGCTGAGTTGGGAATGGCCTGGTGGCATCTTCTCAATATTGTGAAGCGGTCTTGTGCAGCTGATTTACCCAATGCAAAGTGTAGTCTGACCTCTTGACTTCCGTGCGCAGTGATTGTGGATCCAAGGAAGACAAAATCTTTGACAACTCCAATCTTTTCTCCATTTATCTTGACTTTACTTATTGGTCCAATTGTCAGCTTTGGGGGTTCTTTTTAAAATCATTTTATTGGGGGCTTGTACAACTCTTACCACAATCCATACATACATCAATTGTGTAAAGCACGTTTGTACATTTGTTGCCCCCATCATTCTCCAAACACTTGCTCTCTTCCTAAGTCTCTGGCATTATCTCCTCATTTTTACTCCTCTCTCCCTGTTCCCCCCTCCCTCATGAACCCTTGATAATTTATACATTATTATTTTGTCATATCTTACACTGTCTGACGTCTCCCTTCACCCACTTTTCTGTTGTCCAGCCCCAGGGAGGAGATGATATGTAGATCCTTGTCATCCGTTCCCCCATTCCACCTTGGGGTTTCTGTTACATTGAGTTGTAACACATCCTGGCGGCTGCAATCCTTGACCTTCATCAGCAAGTGCTTCACGTCCTCCTCACTCTCAGCTTGCAGTTGTATCACCTTCATATTATGGATGTATTTAATAAGTCTTCTAAACTTGATGACTCTTTTTCACATAATACAGCTTCTCTTGGTTATTTCTTCAGCATACAGAGTGAATAAATGTGGTGAGAGGATATAATCCTAACACACTCTTCTTGATTTTAAACCACACACTGTTCCAGTAAAGCCAAAGGATCCCTCAGTTAAAAGACAAAAATTACTCCCCCGCCCAATCCTACCAAACACATCTCATCAAATCACAGTACAATTTTAAATCTATCTACAGTTTGGACCGGTTTGAGGGAGATGGGACATTTCGGAGTGTGTTTTCAGCACTTTCCTTCTCTATGTTAGATCAGCATGAGCTGTTGGAATCATAAAGTTTATAAGCCAGTGAGAAGCTGAGGAAAATTAGCAGTGTGGGACTTACATTATTCTATTGTTTCCTCATAGATTATAAGAGTTAGCTGCTAAGGCTTTGAAACAAATTCTCATTGCATATTCAAGCCAAATGCATGCAGTACTAGAGATAAATTGCTGCAGTTAATTGCTACGGGTACATCTTTAAAAACAATCGAAGCGTCTGAAGGTTAATAAAACCAGCTAATTAGCCATAAAACAGGGGGCTGTGTTCCTGACTGCCTGGTGCTGAGTAGCACATGTGGATGAAACCCTGTCATCTGCTTTAAACGGCTGTGACATTGTCTGTCTTGTAATTAAACTGCCGGGGCTGCATTGTCTGAAAACCCAAGAGAAATGGGACTCGTGAGAGGTTCGTTGCACTGAAAGCAGATATCAGCGCATGAGCTCCGTAGTCCGGGGAACCCAAATGGCCTCCCGCCCTGTCCGTGTTTGCTTAGGCGCCTGGGACAAAGGAAAGGCTCCCGTGAAGCATGTGCTCTCCCAGAGAGGTGCCACCTTCCCTGCCATGATGATTGTCAGTGCCTTTGCAAAAGCCTCAGGGTGGACTGACCATCCTCAGCCCGTAGTGACGCATAAGGCCTTGCCTCTTCTGACGAACACAAATGGTACCTACCTGTCAACACCAGTCAGCATCTCTTGGCCTCTGGCCCACCATCATTTGACTCAAGACAGATGAGTCAGCTGAGCCCTACATCTCACACAATTAGCTCTCCCTGGAGCCCAGGCTGTCAGCTCCCAAGAACAAGCATTTGAGGGTGACTCATATTTTGTGACACTTTTTAATGACTGCAAGGCCTCTGCTTCCCAAGACACACTTGGGATCATTGACCCATGGACAGTGACCCAGGTGCACTGCTGCAGCACTGCCACGACGGTGTGCCACCCTCCCCACGACCTACTTCCAGAAGGTTTTTATCACACCTCCACCCCCTGCCCCAAATTCACTCATTCCAACCACTCCAGCATCTGACACCCACTAATCTGCTTTCCCTCTCTCTGGATTGACCTGTTCTGGACATTGACTCTAATTGGGACCATACGATCTGGGTCTTGTGGCTCTGGCTTCTTTCAATCAGTGTAATGTTTTCAAAGTTCATCCAAGGATTGGCATGGCATTCCTTTTTGCCGTTGACTCACATTTTGGTGTGTGGACAAGCCCGGTCTGTGGATCTGTTCACTTGTTGGCAGGCATTTGGGATATTTCCACTTTGGGGCTAATGCAAATCAGACTGCAGTGAGGCCTCATGTGCACATTTGTGTGGACGTGCTTTCTGCTGTCCCGAGGATATTCCTAGAAGTGGAAAGCTGGATCTTTGAAGCGCCAACGAACAAAGATATCAGTCATGAGATCTTCAGTTGCCGCAAATGCATGCACAAGCCGGCCAGTGGATGAGGAAGGCCGGGGGAAACTGATGCTTTTGAGCTCTGGTCTTGGCGAAGAGTCATAGCTATACCGACTTCCGGAAGAACAAACATGGCTCCTTAGAAGCAGGGGTGGTGAGACTTCATCTCACAGACTTTGGACATGTGACAGGAGGGTCCAGCCACTAGAGGGGGACATCACCCGTGGTAAAGTGGATGGTGGTGGTTTGGTGTTGTCACAGCGCCTCTAGGAGCAGAAGCAATGGCACCTACCAACATGATGATTCTGTTTAACTCTTTGAGGGACCACCCGTGTTCCACAGAGCCCCTACCATCTGTAGCTCCTCCACAACGAAGGGAGGCTCCAGTGCGTCCACATCTTCCCCTAGACATATTTCACCTTCCTCACTAGCCTTCACCAACTTCTGGTCTGTTTGTGATGTGGTCGTAGATGTTCTTTTAATCTTTTATTTTTAATTATAGCCACCTGAGCACTGGTTGGGCTGGCTGCTAACTCCAAGGTTGGAGATTCAAAGCCACTGGCCTTTTGGAAAGGGAAGGATACTGCTGTCTGTTGCTGTAAAACTGTAAGCCGCAGAGAAACCCTGCATCCGACCACCATGAGTCAGCATTCACTGGATGGCCGGGGGTTTGTTGGGTAGTGAGTGTGAAGTGGGATCTTGTTGTGGTTTCACATTGGTTTGAACTCAGAAGCTGCTCCCAGAGTGAGAGATGAGGCTGTACATTGCCATAAAGATGTTAATTCTCGGACACCCAAAGATGCAGTTGTACCCCGTCTTATAGGGTTGTTATGAGTTGGAATCGACTCAGTGGTAGGACTTTGAGGGGAAACTCATGCATTGCTAATCCATGCTTTATTTCATGTGATTACTGGTCATTTGCATATCTTCTTTGGAGAACTGGCTCCAAGTTCTTTGCCTATTTAAAATAGGGTTGTTGGACATTTTGCTATTGTTGGATTATAGGATATAAAACCATTATCAGATAGATGAGGAAGAGTCAAAAAGTATTGCCACTAGGAGTCCATTTCATATACATATACGAGCTGATTCCAAATAAAACATTTTTAAATGCATCTCTGTGATCAATGGGTGGCTGCGTTCAAGTTCTCTCAGAAATACACTTGTCTTAAGCCCAAAGAAAACAGTGGCTTCTGAAGGGATCTGCGGGGCCAGTTCAATTCAAGGCAGGGGGTCAGCTCCGAAGGTGGTAACTGTGTTAAGGGACCCCAAGAGCGTCCTCTTGGCAGACTTTTGGACGTGCTCGGGCAGTCACGGGTGTGCCGTGGAGTGGTCAGAAAATAGAGAGTTGCGCTGGCGAGGGAAAAGGACACGAGAGTTGCGCTGCGGAATTTTTTCCCATCACAATGCTGAACCTGCTCATTCTTCCAGCGAGGCAAAGGCTGTCCTATGAGAATGTCATTGGGAAACCTTACCCCATCTAGCTTACAGCCCCGATCTTGCCCCTTTGGGCATCTTTTGGTTCCCAAACCTCAAAGCACATGGAAAAGGAACATAATTTAAGTCCCTGGATACCCAAACTGTGGTTGTTGTGGTGTGTAAATCAAAGGGACAGTTCTACCCTGTCCTACGGGGTCGCCGTGAGGCAGAATGGATTCGATGGTAGTGAGTTTGTTTTGCTTTTGTTTTCCCCTCACAATAGATGCGTCATTCACCCCTGTGGAGCCGGATATGGGAAAGCCAACAGCATTAATGAGGTGCTGCAAGTAAAGCGCCTAGGTCATAGCAAGCTCTCATTCAGCGGCCCCGAACCTGTGTGCTTTCTCGTTTCTCGCAGGTGATGGAATTTTACTGCCAGTCTTGCGAGACCGCAATGTGTCGTGAGTGCACCGTGGGGGAGCACGCCGAACACCCCACGGTCCCGCTCAAGGATGTGGTGGAGCAGCACAAAGCCTCGCTGCAGGTCCAGCTGGACGCCGTCAACAAAAGGTGGGCTTAGCCACCTGTTCTCTTGCCCCAGTGGGTTAGTAGGTTCCCGTTACCATTCAAGGAACCCGTCTCTATGCCATTCACCCCGTTCTGCTTTGGTCATGGGTAATCATCAACTAGTGAGTGATGGAGGGTGCCCCACCTCATGTAATACATGTTATACATCACGTGAGGAAAATACTTCAAGAACTCACTGAAATTCCTACCCAAACCAGGATCTCTGCGGAGCCTCCCTTAGCTGCTATTCTGATACACCGACAGGCACACTGGTTGGGCTGTAACTGGTTCCCCGTGAGCCAATGAGTGCTCCATTCACACGCGCACACACCACCCCCCACCAAGCTCTTTCTTTAACATGGAAATAAGGGAACAGCTTCACTGTGGTGTGCTTGAGAAAGATCAAAGAGGAAATAGGGTACTGAAAAGCGGAACTAATAAATCTTGTCACTGGTAGTCCTGGTGAGAGAAGGGTTGTCAAAACCTTTGGAACTTGAAAGAGGTTCCCAGGAGGCTCTCCATTTGGAAATAGTATTTTTTGTTGTTGTTTTTTTATGTGGCTGGGGGAAAACTTTCAGGTATATATTTAGAACAATTGCTTTCAAACATGGGAGATTTGGCCATGTCTGGAGACAGTTTTGTTTGTCACCTCTGTAGGGTGTGTGCTCAAACTCGTGAGCACTCATGCCACTGATATGTGGTCGAGACCAGGATGTGGTTACACATCCTACAGAACACAGGAAGCCCCCTCAGCTGATGAGCCAAAACAGCAGTTGTGTCAACTTTGAGGAAGCTGATGAAAAGCCATGGCTTTGTACCAACTTTTTAAAAATAAATGTAAGGTTGACAGAAATAGATGTGGGCCCTCAGTTTCTTCTTTCATAGGCAATCATTATGTCTCATTCATTCTGTTCTTAAGGAATTTTTGATGATGAAATAACAAAGATGTATATATATGTTAAACAAAGCTTGGTGTTTAGACAGATCTTTGAGTATATCAGGATGTTAAGTAATGACCTTTAAAGTGGTGAGCAAACAATGCCATAGACAGGGGAACAACTAGGGAATTAAAATCAGCGAGGAGCAAGTAGGAATCCTGGGGGTGCTGGAGCAACAGCAATCTAGCTGAGAGAAGTACTAAGAGGCAGAAGAAGGGCGAGTGTGATGGTGGGGCAGGAGGAAGGTAAAAGGAAAACAGGAGCAATCTAGAAAGCAAAGGTATGGATAGAGATACAGACATAGGTGTGTATTTATATAAATATATTAATTCATAAAAAATAGAGGTATTAGCCTATGTCCATATATTTATATGGCATGACATTGAGGAAGTGGATGAATCTGGGGCTTCTGCTCAAGCCATCCCTAAATGCAAGAATGCTTTGTTCTAACAACCTGGTATTCTGTGATGCTTACCCTCCCAACACGATCACTAAAGACAAAATGGGTACATAAGCAAATGTAGTGAAGAAAGCTGATGGGGTCCAGCTATCAAAAGATATAGCATCTGGGGTCTCAAAGGCTTAAAGTTAAATAAGTGGCAATCTAGCAGAGAAGCAACAAGCCTACATGGAAGAAGCATACCAGCCTGTGCGATCATGAGATGTCAATGGGATCAGGTATCAGGCATCAGAAGATGCCAAACCAAAAACAAAAAATAACATATCATTGAGAACGAGGGGGGTCAGAACAGAGACCCAAAACCCATCTGTAGACAACAGAACATCCCCTCACAGAAGGGTCACAAGGAAGGGATGAGTCAATCCGGGCACAGTATAGCATCAATAAACACACAATATTCGTCTGGTTCTTTGAGGCTTCCCCATCCCCCACGATCATGACCCCAGCCCTGCCTTTCAGTTCTGGCTAGACTGGAGCATGTACACTGGTACAGATAAGAGCTCAGGACACACGGAATCCAGGTCAGAGAAACCCCTCAGGAACAGAAATGGTAGTTGCGATACCAGTGATACCAGGAGAAGGGGGGGAAGGTGAAGGGCGGAGGAAAAGAAGGGGGAACCTATTGCAGTCATCAATGCATAACACTGCCCTGCCCCCACATCCCTCTACCAGGGCGAACAACAGAAACATGGGTGAAGGGAGACAGCAGCTGGTGGAAGATGTGGAATAATAATTTATAATTTATCAAGGGGTCGGGAGGAAGGGAAAAAAGAGGAGCTGATACCAAGGGCTCAACTAGAAAGTAAATGTTTAGAAAATGATGATGGCAACATATGTACAAATATGCTCAATCCAATTGATGTATGGATTGTTATAAGAGCTGTAAGAGCCCCTGATAAAATGATCTTTAAATAAACAAATAATGACCTTTAGCCACTGTCCCCTAGACTCCCAGAAATTGATTCAGCTCTTCAGTTCATCTCGGAAATCATTCATCAGCTAACCAACCAAAAGGCCAGCATTGTGGATGACATTCATTCCACTTTTGATGAGCTTCAGAAGACCTTAAACGTGCGCAAGAGTGTGCTGCTGATGGAACTGGAGGTCAACTACGGCCTCAAACACAAAGTAAGGCTCTGGTCGTTCTTCAAGGTTTTCTGTCAGAGATATGGGATAGCCATGGTCCTTCAAGGGTCTGGTTTACTGGGTTCTAGGAGCCTTGGTGCCATAGTGATAGCATATTGGGTTGCCACCTACAAAGTCAGTAGTTCAAAACCACCATCTACTCAGTGGGTGAGAGAAGTGTTCCTATTCTTACTGAGATTTAGAAATCCACAGGGGCAGTTTTACTCTGTCTTATAACATGGCTATGTGTCGGCCATCAAGTTGCCCTTGCGGTGTTTTTTTTTGTTTTTAAGAAAAGGGGACTCAAATGGTTTCTCAGGTGTCAGAGTCGTATGGCTAATTGTGGTGTTCCTTCCTTTTTCTTTTCCTTTTCTGGTCCCTCCTGCTCTCAGCCAAGCTTTGTGGTGCCGTGACCTTAAGAACCAATGTATAAAGAGTGGTTGTGGGCTTTGATAAACGATGAGGTTGAATAGAGCAATGCTCTCGGGATTTAGGGTTAAACTGGGTTGTTTTTCCTCCCGTAATTATAATGCCTAATCACGTCTTAATTGCTCTCTCACACCCACACCAACCAGTTAGTCAGCTTCAAAGGGCAGCCTTTGTTTAACTCTGCCCATGTAATCCCCAAACCAGGGGCACGGGAAGTTTCTGGTGTGGGGCGTTTGGATCGGTGGGTTTCTGTTCCTTTAGCGGGTAGGCTTTAGAGGAGGTCTGCGCGGAAAGATCCTGGTGAACAACTGTTTTCGTTGGCAAGCGTATCCATGGGTTTCCTACGTTCTCGGCCGTGATGTTTCTACTTGCCCTTATCCAAGACACGTGACCCGAGAAGTATGTGAGTAGGAGAGACCGGGTGCGGTAGGCGGGACAACGAGAACACGGGGCGGCATTGTAAGCTTTTGCAGTAGAGCTGGGTTCACTGGGTGAAAGGCAATGCCACTGGCTCAGCCCCACCCCAGAGGGCAGTTCTAGAACCTTCTCTGCTGAGGTTCGAAGAGGCTGATCGCGCCCCAGCAGCCTGGCCACCCCACCCGGCCGCGCTCACCCGCCACCCGGTTTTCCCGGCAGGTCCTCCAGTCGCAGCTGGACACCCTGCTCCAGGGCCAGGAGAGCATCAAGAGCTGCAGCAGCTTCACCGCGCAGGCGCTCAACCATGGCACCGAGACGGAGGTGCTGCTGGTGCGCAAGCAGATGAGCGAGAAGCTCAGCGAGCTGGCCGAGCAGGACTTCCCGCTGCAGCCGCGCGAGAACGACCAGCTCGACTTCCTCGTGGAGACGGAAGGGCTCAAGAAGTCCATCCACAACCTCGGCACCATCCTAACCACCAACGCCGTCGCCTCGGAGACGGTGGCCACGGGCGAGGGGCTGCGGCAGACCATCATCGGGCAGCCCATGTCCGTCACCATCACGACCAAGGACAAAGACGGGGAGCTGTGCAAGACCGGGAACGCGTACCTCACGGCCGAGCTGAGCACGCCCGACGGCAGCGTGGCGGACGGCGAGATCCTGGACAACAAGAACGGCACCTACGAGTTCCTGTACACGGTGCAGAAGGAGGGGGACTTCACCCTCTCGCTGAGGCTGCACGACCAGCACATCCGCGGCAGCCCCTTCAAGCTCAAGGTGATCCGCTCGGCTGACGTGTCCCCCACCACCGAGGGCGTCAAGCGGCGCGTCAAGTCCCCGGGCAGCGGCCACGTCAAGCAGAAGGCGGTGAAGAGGCCGGCCAGCATGTACAGCACCGGCAAGCGAAAAGAGAACCCCATCGAGGACGACCTCATCTTCCGAGTGGGTAAGGAGCCGGCCGCACCGCGCACGCGCGGGCCTCGCCGCTGGGGGTCAGGGGGCAGAGGTCGCCGCCCGCCGCGGCGGGGTCACGCGCTTCTGTGAGGTCAGCTTCTGTGAGGTCGCACAGCCGCTGCACGAGGCAGAACCCTGCTCCCGTCCTGGTTTACAGCCTCCGAACCCCCCGGGCCAGTTCGACCCTGTCTTGTGGGGTCGCTAGGAATCCCCATCCATTCGACGGCAAGTGGGTTTGGGCAGGGGCGGTGTGGGAGGGGTCCTGCTTGGAGCCCCTGGAGGCCAACGCCACTGGCGGCCAGGGCTTGGAGCCCAGCATCCTTTTTTTAAACATCATGTTATTAGGGCTCATCCAACTCTTATCCCAATCCGTACATCCATCCATGTGGAAAGCACATCTGCACATTCATTGCCCTCATCATTCGCAAAACATGTGCTCTCCACCTAAGCCCCTGGCATCAGCTCATTTCCCCCCCCTCGCTCCCCCTGCCCTCATGAACCCTTGATCATTTATAAAATATGATTTTGTCATATCTTGCCCTGTCCGACGTCGCCCTCCTTCACCCACTTTTCTGTTGTCCGTCCCCCCAGCATCCTTAAAAGATCACAGCTTTTAGGAACTTTTCGTTTCCTCTGCGATGCTGCCTTATAGTGCCACTGTGAGTCAGAACCACTGGACGGAAGTGGGTTTGGCTGGAGACGGGGTTTCATTTACCGCAGAACTTCTCCTTCAAAGTGTTTGGAGCTGTATTCGATGAGATTTTGCTCCTGTAAAGACTTACAGTTTTGGAAACCCACAGGGGCAGTTCTACCCTGCCCTCCAGGGTCGCTGCCCACTTAAGGGCAATGAGTCGTTTGTTGTTTTTAACACTCCACAGATTTTGCGATACGTTCCTTTTTACGAAAAACACACATGTCATATAGAAATTAAAAACAGAAAAGTACAACACCGTTAATCTGGAGCGTCTAAGGGGCTTGTTGACAATTCCTCCACACATACACAGGGATGTTTTCAGAGTAAGGCAGAGAGAAGAAAGATTGTTATATCCAAGAACTTGCTGTGCCAGGCGCTGCCTGATGGCGCCTGCTCCTGCAGTGGTGCTTTGCGAGTGGTGGGCTCCCCCAGCCCGCCAGCTGTGGAGCAGTCCCCAAGAGGGAAGCCTGGGTGGCAGTCATAACTTGGAGAGTGGAATGTGGTTGGGACAGAAGCAGAATTGCACAGGGTGTGCCAAGAGGGCTTGGGAAGCTCCATGTCGGATGTATCGCCACTGGTTTCAAAAGGAAAACTTTTATTTTCTCAGACTAAGGAAAGTAGCCAAGGAGGACAATTCTTATGAAAAAGAAGTCGAATTTGTGCTTCCATTACCATTTCCAAATCTTGCAGCCCCGTTTTTCCTCCTCCTCCCGCCTCACACTATGATAATCGCCTCAAGGCGACGCGCAGAACATCGACTGGCACGCGTGGGCCAGTTCTGTGGTTGAAATAGATTGAGTGAGGTCAGGTGAGATGATAGAAACGGCTCTCTTGGCAGACCTTTTCCGAGCCGAGAATCTGCCGCAGTGCCTGTAAGTGTGCAAGGCAAAAGGCAGCGGTCACGGGCTTTTCCAGGCTCAGAATTCCTTTTCTAGGGAACCTCTTGGGAAACCTCTATGGAGCTTGTTACCTTGTTCCCTCAGAGCATGGAGGTCACTCACTATACGCCACTGGCCGTATGCACACAGATGCGGGTGCTGAGAGACAGATTCACTCCCAACCCCCTTTAAGCAGCGTGGAGGGACTGGGGCCCAGCACAGAATCAGGGTTCTGCCACTTACTTGAGCCTTGGGCAGGTTTCTTAGCCTCCCTGGACTTTCGTTTCAGGGCCCATAAAACAGAAGAATATTTTAAATACCAAGCTCAATGCCTGGCATGTAGGTGGAGCTAGTGAATGAGGTTTGTTGTTCACTGTCATGTTACTAATGTTGTTTGACCCCCCTGTCTCTCATTGGTTGTCTGCATACAGCGCCGGCACAGTCTTTCATTTGAACCCACACTGCCCATGGGCAGGCTGCAGAGGGAAGAAAGGCTCAGCTCAGCAAGTGGGAGATCTGGGTCTATGTCCAACTTCTTCCAGATAGGCAAAGAGTGAAACCCTTTCTGAGCCCGGTTTCCTCGTCCGTAAAATGAAGGGAATAAAATGTTACCGAGTTCTTCAGATTTCTACAAAAAACGAGGACGACCCTCCAAGAGATGGATCAACACAGTGGCTGCAACAATGGGCTCCAGACATCGCAGTTGTGAGGGTGGGGCAGGGCCAGACAGCTTTTCGTCCTGTTGTGGGTTGGGTCACTATGGGTCGGGACCGATTTGGCAGCTGCCGTTTCAAGTTTCTATGGGAGAGAAATTGAAGAGAATGGTTTTTATGGTGCCGGCACTCAGCGTTGTAAAGACTGGGTTGATGGTGCTGGTGGCACATGCCATTGAGTTGGTTCCATCTCACAGCAAACAGTCCTACGCCATCCATACCATTGTTGTTATGTTTGAGCCCATTGTTTACAGCTACTGTGTCAACCCATCCACCAAGACTCGTCAGCACTGGACCCTGACCCACATGGTTGGTCGTTCAAAATCACAAACAGCTCCTCAGGAGAAAGATGGCTTTCTACTGCTGTAAACAGAGTCTTGGAAATCCAAGGGGGACTTTGAGTCGGCCTTGACTTGATGTAGTGAGAGCTACTTGGACAAGAATGATGTCCTGTTCCAGGGACAGGTCTCTCCTGATAATGAGTCCAAAGAACACGAGATGAAGTCTCACCATCCTCACGTCTAAGGAGCATGCTGGCTGCCCATCTTCTAAGGCAGATCTGTTCATTTTTCGGGCAGTCCATGGTAGATTCAGTATTCTTCTCCAACACCATAATTCAAACGTATCAATTCCTCTTGAGTCTTCCTTTTTCATGTTATTTTGAAAATAACCATGGCTTGGGTCATGTGCACCTTAGTCCTAATTCTTTTTTCTATTAAATTCTTTTATTGGGGCTCTTACATCTCTTATCACAATCTATAAATTCATCCATTGTGTCAAGCACATTTGTACATATGTTGCCATCCTCATTTTCAAAACATTTTCTTTCTACTTGAGCCCTTGGTATCAGTTCATTTTCCCCCTACCCTCCCTCCCTCATGAACCCTTGATTAAGTTATAGATTATTATTTTCATATTTTACATTGTCCTCTGTCACCATTTACCCAGTTTTCTGTTGTTTGTCCCCCTGGCAGGGGGTTATATGTCAGTCCTTGGATCAATTCCTCCTTCCATCCCCCACCTTCCCCTATCCTCCTGGTATCTCTATTCTCATTGTTGGTCCTGAGTGGTTATCTATCCGGGATTCCCTGTGTTTCTGTAGCAGTGTGCATGTGTTCTGGTCTAATCCAATTTGTAAGGTAGCATTGAGGTCATGACAGTGGGGGGAGGAAGCATTAAAGAAGTAGAGGAAAGTTGTGTGTTTCATCAGTGCTATACTGCACCTTGACTGGCTCATCTCTTTCTTGTGACCCTTCTGTGAGTGATGTCCAATTGTCTACAGATGGGCTTTGGGTATCCACTCCTCGCCCCTCCCCCCCCAGTCCTAATTCTTCTTAATCATCCTCATCATCAGCTCCAACAGTATTTTAAACAAGAGGGATGAGGCATACTTCTTGGGTGTGTTCCTCCCTCACCCCCAGACCCCCATTTTATTGACTTTAAATCAGAGTTGTGGAATATTTTTCTGCCAAAGACTATTTGGATGTTTGTAACATTATCTGTAGCCAAACGTTTCATTAACTTACTCCTCATGTGCTGGCTGGAGCCGCTTCTCCTTGGTGAGGCCTGTGATGTTGGCTGGTATTGGCAATTTTGAGGGCCTTATATGACTCATGGGCCAGACTTTCCTACCCCTGCTTTAAGTCCCCAACTCCCACACCAGGTGGAAGGAGCTGTGCACCTCTCCCTGCCTAGCCATTGGAGGCGTCAATCTTAGGGCTCCACTGACATTGACATCCCATCCGTTAAATGATGTAATATCTGTAAAGAACAAAGAGCACTACATACATGTTCAGTAATGAAGTTGAGATATTATATATCTCAGGTGTGTAGGGCAGAAGGAAAGGCAAATCCCACTGGCCTTTTCTCTAGCCTTACAATTTCATCTAGAGCCCATCCAAAAGACATTATTCCCTGTTCATTGATACAGTTCAACACTGTTGGTCAAGCACCCACTACGTGCCAGGGATGGCGTGAAGAGAAAGAGACACAGTCGCCTCCCTGAAGGAGCTTCCAAGGGTTAGGATGACAGATTCATGGCCAGCTAAGCATAATGCCATGGGTTGGGTGATGGAAAGCGATAGAAATGAGAAAGAATTTAAATGGGACTGGGACAGTGAGTTGGGTTTAGCAGGAGGAATTGGCATCTCAGGCCAAGGAACTGCTGGGAGGAACGATGAAGAGGGGTGGACGTGGTTGATATTGCGGGGCCACATCTATGAGAAGGTGCCAGGTGAGCAGAGGTGCAGAAGAATGAGAACTTAAGGCATGCACTGGCCAAGGTTGGGTCGATGAACCAGTGCTGGACCCCTCTGCTCCATGGAAGCTCTTGGTGCTCTACAGCTGGGCTTCTTCATTCAGGACGTGTTCCTGAATTTACTTGTTATATACTAAGATTTTCTAAGATACAATTTGAAAACCTCGATAATGCATGTTTAATGTTAGTACAGTGGCTTCAAGTTTACAAGTTATGTACAAGAAGGCTAGCTCACGAGTTAGCATCATCGGCACATACTCTTTTTGATGCTTCCCTAACAGCATGCACCCTCTTTTTCTTTGGGATCCCCAAAGAACCTACTACAATCATTTTTATTTGTGCATGAGCCCTATTCAGGGCTTTAAATTGGTTCAGTCTGATTCTGATGTGGCCAGTGAAGCAACACCGGAAAGGACCCACATTCCTAAAATGTGGGTGAACCAGAATGCTAACCAGACCGGCTGAACGGTAGTAAAATTGAGTTTCTCTTTTAGACAACAGGAGTAGTGTGCCCATTGTATAACAACCAAAATCTTGAGTCCATTGAAATCAGAGGTGGCCAGCTTGAAGATGGCAGCCAGTCACATTACTTTGGATACGTGTCGCCCTCTAGTCCCGGCAATCATTCGACTTCATGAATTAGATGCCTGGAGTGTTCACTGGAACATCCGAGGCTCTCCTTCCAGAGCTTAAGATCTACATTTTTTCCTGATCTGCTGAGCACTCCAGATCACCCAGAGTTTTATCTGGTTGGTGCCTGTTTCCTTTCATTGGCCATGACTGAGCTGGTTGTGGCCCTGTTGCCCCACAAGATTGTAAATTACTGGGGTCATGATGACATAGAGCTTCCATCCTGACCCAGAAGAGTACTAAATGTGCCTGTCACTGCTGTCAGGCTTCAGTTTTGAGGCCTAGGACCATGCAGACCAGGCATGTGCTAAGCTGCAAGGGTAACGACATGTGTTCACACGCGTCAGGGACAACTCAGATAAAAGCAGCGCTGGCCTGCCAAGAACTGTCTTCTCTCCATCTGTGAAGTTGGCTACAAATAGGTAGAGTTTATATTAAAACATAGTAGAATTCAACGGTAATTTTCTACCTCCACCTTGAGCACTTTAAGCGTCTTTGAATCATCAGGCAATTATGTGCAGGAAAAGAGAGCATTCAGCATTTCAACAGTCCCTGTGTGCACTGTTGAAGCCTGCTGCATGTGATGTGGAATTCTTTCCAACTCAGCTCCACCCATGAGAGGACACCTGGCTCTTCCATTCACACAGCTCTCCCCATCTCCGTTCCTGCACATCACATGCTGTACCGATTTTGCGCTTAAAGAGAACTAGCTTCCATACAGCGTGTAGGAATTAGGGTGGGTCCAGCAGGCGTGCTCTTTTAAGGTGGCCCTGAAATATGTGCAGCACATATTCAGGGTGCTGTAGAAGATCTCTGGTGCTCACTCTGACCCAGATCTTTACCTTCCTCACCAGTTATCCAGCCCCCTCGTTAGGTGTGTGTGGCTTTTCTTGAGCACTTACTATGGACCAGGCGCTTTGCTTGTTGTTAGCTGCCATCAGTTGGGCCCCAACTCCTGGCGACCTCAGGCTCGCTGAAATGCAACACAGGTGAGCCCTCTGTGGCTCCTTGATCAGTGTGAGCTAGACCCTTTGATCCCTGAGGTTTTTACCATTAGCAGCTTTTCCGAGGAGATACCCAGGCCTTTGTTCCTCATCTGTCAGTCATGGTACTTGTTGTTTTTAGCTTGAGTGACTTAGACTCTGAGTGACCCCATGTGACAGAGTAGAGCTGCCCCACAGGGTGTTCTTGGCTGTAATCTTTACCGAAGCAAGTGGCCAGGCCCTGGTGCTGCCGGTTCGAGTACCAGCCTTTGGGTTAACCCGTTGTGCCCTGAGGCTCCTTTCATCACTGTGGGGAAGTGGTTTGGGTGTGATTCCCATTCTGACCTCCCGGAGGTCACATTTGGATAGCAAGCAGATGGTAGTACCTTCACTGAGAATCCGGACATAGATGCGGGAGGGGGAGGAGGCTGCCAGATGGAGGGAAGCCGGGAAGTCCCCAGCGGGGATGACAGCTAAGCTTAAGCTGGCTTTGAAGGAGATAAAGCCTGTCAGATGGAAGGAGGAAAGCAGGTGCAAAGGCATCATGGGAGAAACTGGGTCGGTCACAAACCTGCCAACGATCCTATTAGCGTGGAGCATGAAGTGTAGTCAGGGCAGAAGCCGGCACTTTATTCAGCCAAGCTGTGCTTCTCACAGGTGGTCTATATTCCACTTGCGGAGGGATTCCTTCGGGTGTCTGGTAAAGATAAAAATTACCCAATTCTGAAGGGCACTTACTGGAGCAGAGTATCTGGGCAGAGGCCACAAACCGCAGCAATAGGCACTCCTCCCACCTGACTGGGGCATGGGGAGCACGGCAGGGAGCAGCCTTGCTCCCTTTGCAGGAACCCTGGGGCACTCCGTGTCCCCCAGGAAGCCAGAGATGGAGAAGAGGTTGCAGCCGTCCTCAAGAGCGCTCATGAGTGTCAGGGTGCACCGGTGCATTGGAGTAGGGAAAGGGCAGTTTATAAGATGCTGAGGAGGTGTGGAGGGCAGGGCTTAGCAATGACCCATTAGCACTTTCAGCCCTTCCACTCGAAGGGCAGTAGGGATGCAGGGCAGTACAGCTGGGTCTTGGACTCTGGAGGAATCATGCCTAAGGTTCAGCCTCAACACTGCCATTTGCTAGTGGGTGGACTAGATAAGTTACTTAACCTTGCAGGGCCTTGGGCTCCTGGAGGTGGGGTGGGACGAAAGAAAGGGCAACACGGGGCAGTGGTGCTGAGTACTGCTCAGTAAGTTTCAGAGAGGCAAGGCTGGTGCCACTGCTTGGATCCGCAGTCAGCATCCGTGGAAGCAAAGAACTCCAACTCCCGGCATTGAGCAAATCTGCAAGAAAGAACTCCTTCAAACGATGATTGTCATTAGGACCCTGGATGGTACCAGCAGCCTGCGCTCTACTCACAGGCTGGAACCCTCTCATGGCACCATGGAAGAAAGGCCAGGCAATCTCCATCTTTAAAGATTAGCCAAGGGCACCCATGGGGTAATCCGTTGTGTAACACATGGAGTCCCCATGAGTAAGAATCAACTCAGTGGATTTCTTTCTTTTCTGTTGCTATCATCATCATCAAAATCAACTTCAAGCCGGGGTGGGGGATGACCCAACCCAGACAGGAGTGTAAGAGGAAGAATGAGTATGTTTCTGTCATGATCATCTGTGTGCAGGTGTGCAGTAGGAAATGGAGGCAGAGATCGGTTTGGAAGTGAAAAGCCTCAAGAGGCTGCGTCAAGCCAGCGGCCTGGATGTGTTGTCAGAGACCGCCGCTACAGTCAGGGAGTGGAAGGGGGAAGCCAGAGAAGGGGCGAGGCATTCTCGAGCCAAATACTGCGCGTCTCACCCCCGTACGCTTCTGAAAACCTGTCTGTTCGCTGCGGTCCAGTCAGCCTCCACTCACGTAACTACACGCACAGCAGGTGGAAACCACTGGTTCTGTGCCGTCCCCCGACTGGTGGAGGGGGGGACTATAGTGATCCCCAAGGCTTTCACTGCCTGATTTTCAGAGGTGAATCGTCAAGCCTGTCTTCCTAGTTTGTCTTAGTCTGGACGTTGTTCTGAAGTCCGTTCCCTGTCTAGCAATATGTATGTCGCTGGTGACAGACAGGTGGTAGCGCTGCAGGAAATGACTTGGCCAGGAATTGAACCTCCCCATGGAGGGGGAGAGCATTCCACCACTGAGCCACCCATGCCTCTGTTTAAAATCCTCAGATGACCACCATGTGATAGCCTTGTGAGCTGCCCTGATTCATGACAACCCAGTGTATGTGAGGATGGAGCTGCTCTAGGGTTTTCTTGGCTGGACTCTAAGGAAGCAGGTAGACACTGGGTGGGTTCAACCCTCCAACCTTTAGGTTAACAGCCAATTGCATGCAGTTTGCACCACCCAGGCTACTGCAGCGTGCATCCTTACTAGAGTATACCATGTGATGTAAAGAGCCCTAGCAGCTCAAACACTTAAGTGTTTGGCAAAAGGTCGGTGGGCCAAACCTGCCCTGCAGCTTCCCATAAGAAAGACCTGGCAGTCTGCTTCGTAAAGATTTCAGCCAAGAAAGCCCTGTTTTGTAGTCTTCGTGAATCAAAAATGATTTGACCGCACCTAACAGTTACTTCCTCCCTCCCTAATTATGCAGAGGTTTCATACTGGTGGCCTGGAGCAGCCACAGTGGGGGCAGTGGGAGCATTTGCACTCCCTACCCTACAGAAATCAAGAAGAGCTGCAAACCAGCTCCTCTACCAAGATCCCCAGGCACACTTTTCAGAACTTGACATCCTAGCTCAGCCTAGAGCTATCCTTGTGGCTGGAGAGATGCTCAGAGCACAGAAAGCGGGCCTAGAAAGCGGGTACCCATCCCAGTCACACAGTGCTCCTCTTCAGCCCAAGTGCTCTTTGACTACTGTGGATTCCCACAGTTGAGATATGGGATACTTCCTGTGCCTGAACACTTCCTGTGCCTATACCTGCTGAGCATGAATAAAGACCCCTGGTGGCAGAGCTAGTCACTCCCTGGGCTGCTCACCTCGACATCATCAGTTCAAAACCCCCAGCTGCTCCTTGGGGGCAAGATGAGGCTTTCTAGTCCCATAAAGAGTGACAGTGTCAGAAACCTGCAGGGATAGTTCTCTCCTGATGTATAGGGTCACTATGAGTTGGAACTGACTCACTAGTGAGTGGACTTTTGTTTTTGCTTTTACCGTGGCTGCGTGACTGTGTAACTGTAATACTCAGAGCCACCAGGGTTCCTACTAGGGGCTCTAAAAAATTCTTCAGGAAAATCCCATGAGCTTTCTTTCCCTTCGTCCAAGAGCTTTTTGGAGCCACCTACCTTTCATTGTGTTGGAAAACAATCCAGAATAGGGAAGTACTTTAGAGCTTCAACTGGTGGGCATCCTTAAAACACAGGGATCATTTCCCCCTCCCTGTGAGGTGCTGGCTAGAAGCCACGAGCTGCTGTAGCAGCCACTACAGAAATTGACAAAGTATTCGGAAGCTAGAAAATGTGGGTGGAAGTGAAATAATTACAGTTGGATTGTTTCAAATTATGTAATTCATGCATCCTACCTTAATGAGCACATGGGAAGTACTGAATGAAGCATTAATTTGCCCTATAGTGTGGTGTGTTGACTTGTAATATAAAGTGGATGTGTATGTGTTTACCAGGCTTCACAGGGGCAACGTTGTTACTGTATGCCTCTTCCCATGCCTCACTGAGTCCCTGGCTGGTGCCAAAGGTTAATGCACTCAGCTGCTAATTGAAAGGTAGGAGGTACAAGTCCACCTGTAGGTGCCCCTGAAGAAAGGCCTGGTGATCAACTTCCCCAAAATCAGCCATGGAAAACCTTAGAGATCACAGTTTCACCCTGACACACATGGGGTCACTATGAGTCAGAATCCAGTGATAATTGATTTTTCTCCCCACTTCTCATCTGCAAACTGCCACTTTCCCTTTCCAAAATCCTCCAAGGCCATGCCTAATTGGCTTCAGGTCTTGATAAGAACTCTGCTCCCACTCCTCATGAAACCCATCTGTGGAAACGCATCTTGAATTTCTAGTGGAAGAACTACAACTAATATTTACAGAGCACTAAGCACATGCTGTGTTATATGGTGTACAACCCTTGCCCTCAGGGAGTTTATGTAATCTATTGAGGGATATAGGCTACACAGCTAAAATACCACATAAGAATTTTCTAAAGGATTTTAAGGAGAAAATGTGATACAGATGAGCCAGAAGGCTCACTTCAGAAACACAATCTTTTGAAAGGCCAATTAGGGGGGGGGGGGAAACCATGCGTATGTTAAAATAGATAAATAACCACACGCATTGCCATCAAGTCAATTCTGACTCCAAGCGTGACTCTGTAAGAAAGAGCAGAGCTGCCCTTGTGGGTTTCTGCGACTGCATTGTTATGGGGGATAGAAGCCTCACCTCTCTCCCGCAGAGCAGCTGGTGGTTTTCAAACTGCTGACCTTGGGGTTGGCAGAGTAATGCATAACCGACTGTAAAAGGTCAGCAGAACCAAGTTGTGTTCTTTATGCTGTCTCCTGTTACCTGTGTGATCTTCCGAGATTAAATTTCCTTAGATAGAAGCGGGAATGGCAGTGTTTGCCCTGCTGATGCCTGTGGTGGGTGTGAGAGGGCGCACGTAGAGAGAACGCGCGAAGGTGCTGTAGCTGTCTGAATGCTTCTTTCCCGCGACATAATGTGGGGTCTGATTACTCAGTCAGCAATTGCTGACCCACTCGTGCACTCACTCATTTAGCAAACATTTATTACGCATACATGTGTTTGGAAGTCCTGCTTAGATCCTGTGCTTGGCTCAGTTTCCTCTCCTTGCATTATCCCACCCAAAATATCTAGGTTTATTTAGCATTCATTTTCAAATTAATTTAGGAGTCCTGGTAGTGCTGAAAGGGGAGCGCTGGTCATATAGTGATTACAAGGTGGACTCTTAACGGTTAATAATTAACCACAACGTCAGCAGTTCAAAATCACCAGCTGCTACGTGAGAGAAAGATGAGGCGTTTTACTCCTATAAAGAGTTCCAGCCTCAGAACCCCTCAGAGGCAGTTCTACCCTGTCCTGCAAGGTCACTATGAATCGGATTTGACGCAGTGGCAGTGAGTGTTTTGGTGGTGCTGTTGGGTAAACGTCGGGCTGCTCACAGCAGGTTGGCAGTTCTTACCCACCAGCTGCTTCTCAGGAGAGCTGTGCCGAAACTCCACACAGGGGCGCTATGAGTTGGGATCCACTAGATAGCAGTGGGTTGGGTTTGGTGTTTGTGGTTCCTACTCGTTGGGAAAGATTCAGATCCTAGACGCAATGGATTGGGCAGCGGCTACCACACTGAGCTCACACCTCAGGACCTGTGTGAGGGCGGTGCAGGGCCGGGCAGTGGTTTCCGTTGTGCATGGGTCAGAACTCAGGAAAGGGAATGGGGACAGGAGGCGGTCTGGATGCATTGACCCCCTAGTTCTTGCTCGGGCTTACTTTGCTTCTTTGGGGGCTATCTGGGAGTTCTCGTGGATGACAAAGACCAGGGGAAGACAGATGAGAAGCTGTTGGCTTAAAATTTCGTGTTGTGCTTCACAGGCTAGTTTAACATCTGTGCAAAGCAAGTTTCAATTATGGGATTGCTGCCACCTGGTTTATAATTACTTTTAAAACACAACTCATTTTGCTAGCCAAGATTTAACTATCAAATGAAGTTTTTTACATCAAAGTAGACAGGAAATATTTTATAAGTACTTTCTGTGTACATAAATATTGTATTCCATTAAATCTCAAGTATAATAAACATTATATATTGTATTTCCTTGTCATTAAAAATTCCCTATGTTTTCCTTATATATTTAGTGTTACAATGCAGAGGGACTCTTGTGTCTGTGAAAATCTTACGTAGTCAAGCAGGATTATAGGTTATTGCTGCCTTCAAAGACGCTGTTTTGCTTTGGTTCCGGGCCACCTACAAACACGGCAGCTACAGGCATCTCTGCGTAATGACCATGTGGCTGGCCTGTGGCGTCATTTTCCACAAGCAGGGTTCTTCGAGTTTGGCCACAGAAGCAGCCTCATTTGTCTTTGAGAGTCTTCGGCTGTGAGGTGCCTTCATTTTGCAGTCACACTGTGATCCGCCGATGCTTTCAGCACTTTGTGTGATTGTTTCGCTTTGGTCTTTACAATGAGGATGGTTGGTAATCCCTGTTCAGCCAAGATGCTTGAGGGAATTAGTGGGCACTGCCCATAATACTAACTCCTACTACACTGAGACTCAGCCATGTGACTTTAAAGAACAGTATTTTAGAAACAAATATCCAAATATTAAATAGCTGTTCCATCTAGCTCTTTGAAAATTAAAATATATTAGTAATCTTCAACTGACAAAATTTTCTCCATCTTAGGATTTCATTTATGTTTGGGGCAACAGAGGCAGGCAATAACTGGCTCCCTCCCAAAAAACTCACTGCTGTTGACTCAATTCTGACTCATAGTGACACCGTAGCACAAGGCAGACCGGCCCCAGTTGGTTTCCAAGACTGTAACTCTTTACTGGAGTAGAAAGCCTCATCTTTCTTCCATGGAATGGCTAGTGGTTTTGAACTGCTGAACCAATGTTTTGCAGTTCAACATGTAATCCGCCACACCACCAGGGCTTGGAGACCCAGAAGAAGAGCTGGGCCCACAGGTCAGCCTGGAGCTTAGGAGAGGCTGTTGAACTTCTTCCCAGGCATGTGTTTTATGTAGCATAGTGTCACTGCTCCTATGGCCCAGTAGTGGCAGGTGCCAAGCATCTCGTGTTTATTTCAACTTGGCTTAGAATCGTCCTAGTTCTGAATAAGCTCTGTTACGGAGTCTACCTAAATAGCTTCTCAAGTTTTAAAACTATACAATGACATTTCCCCCATTTCTGCACACACTCCAACATGTGTGTTTATTCTGCTAAGAAAGGACTTTATGATCATCAGTTGTTAGTGTTTGTAACATTACATTCATTTTTGCTCTTATATTTCCCCTCCTTCAACCTTACCTCTTATTTCCAGAAGGAAGATGCATCTCTTTGACCAAGGGATCTCCCTAAGTCTTCACTAAAGAACTGTTTTCTCCTGTCTTTGAGAAAACATCAGCTGCTATGGCCAGTAGAACTCTTTCTCAGTAGGGTGAGCTTTGTCCTTGGCAAGCCAGGTGAACTGTTAAATGAAGGAGGACAGGTTGGTTTTAGCTCCTGCCCACACCAGGTGGTGGTGTTTAGTGCCATTAAGTCACTTGCATCAATAGTGATCCCAGATGACAGAGTAGAACTACCCCCACACTTTCTGGGAAGGACTCCCATAAAGTTGATCCCAATGTATAGCAACACCATGATACAAAGATCCCAAGGCTATAAATCTTTTTTTAAATTACTTTTATTGGTATCTCTTACATCTCATCACAATCCATACATTCATCCACTGTGCCAAGCACATTCGTACATGCGCTACAAATGGGCTATATAAATCTTTATGAGAGCAGACAGCCTCATCTTTCTCCCAGAGAGTGGCTAGTGGGTTTGAACAGCCAATCTTATGATTCACAGTCAAGTACTTCTCTGACCGGACCACCATGACTCCATCCCATGAGGGTTACTGGCTGCTATGAGATGAAATGGACCCTCTACTACACAGCAACAAGAACAGTCATTTGTGGGGGAGCTCTTTCTCCTGTACGTCAGCAGCCTGACGCTTAGACTCGCAGGGCAGTGCCTAGACTCGCAGGGCAGTGAGGATCTAGACCATTTTGATTTTGCTTTGCAAATTCACTTATTTGATGGATGTTTCCATCTCAATTGTATGAGTCTGGCGTTTTTTGCACATGTTGCTTTACTTGGCCCACTTTTCCTCATCTCGCTAACTTCTCGGCTTATGTGTATCAATGTGTTTCATCAATTAAGGTTTTATTCTTAGATCCAGATCCTGGCTCAGCCCCCGTCACCTTTAAAAACATGTTTATAAACTGAGCATTTGAGAAGATTAATTTCTTTTCCTGGACCTTCAGTTTCGCCCTGTTTGGTAACCATCTGTTATTCAGATCCAAAAGATCCACATCTCAAGTGTTTCTTTTGTCTTAGAGTAGCCAAGAGAAATGGAATCTCTTGAGACTGTCACCAAAAAAAGTGATCAGCATGGAGTGGCTTCTTTTCTTGTTAGAGTTCGGGAGGCAGGAGATCCCACGTCCGTCGTGCCAGCAGGGCTATCCTCTCTCTGGAAGCCTGAGGGAGAAGGAGAATCTGCCCTCGCTTCATCCAGCTGCTGGAGCTCCATCTTCACCTGCTCTCAGCTTGTGGCAGCAAGGGCCTTCCTTGGCTTTGCACGTCTCTCTTCTCTAATTGGAGCCCTGACAGCACTGCCGAGTAAGCCTGGGACTGCTAACCACAGAGTTGGCAGTTCAAACCCACCGTGTTGATTCCAACATATCAAAATCCTATGTGGGATTTCTGAGATTGAATCTTTCTGACAGCAACTTCATCTTTCTTGTGGAGCTGCCAGTAGGTTTGAACTGCTGATCTTGCAGTTAGCAGTCTAGTGCTTAGCCACAACACCACCATGTCTCCTTAATAATTCTACTGAAATAAGTTCATTTCTTTTGAGCTGAGTACATGGAAATCTGTTGGCTATTTTAACATCTTCTTTGGCCTTATGGTCTATTAAATGCACTGGATGCCAGGTGTCCCAAGTTTTGCTAAGAGGAGCTGAGTAAGAGGGTGGGGTGTTTGCAAATCACTAAAACAAGGCCTTGCTTCCGTTGTGTGCCCTCTGTTGAACTCTTAGTTTGCATTATTATGTCCGTGTAGAAACTTAAGTATGTTTTAATCCTGTTAAAACACAGCTATCAACTAATACGTGATGACTGGCCATTGCCTAAAAAGTGATTCTGCAAAGATTTTATTAATCTGGCAGAAAAGGTTAGTTGCATGTGAATTAGTTTATAATGGAGGGTACAGAGAGTCTCCCCCACCCTTTTCTTCCCTGAATATAATTTTAAAACATAATATATTCTCTGGTTACTTATGGAAGCCTGACTAATCAACTTATGGAGACTAATAAATGTAATTCTCAAGTATTCAATTACTGTGCCTTTTTCATCTTTCTTGGTTTGTTTGTTTGTTTTTTAGGTACCAAAGGAAGAAATAAAGGCGAGTTTACAAATCTTCAGGGGGTAGCTGCCTCCACAAGCGGAAAGATATTGATTGCAGATAGTAACAACCAATGTGTGCAGGTATGGCCCCTAACTGTATACCTTTCCCCTCACATTGGTAAAATACCCATCGTTTCCTATTTGGAACCAAAGACGCATGACACAAGGAATGAAAGAGGAGCTCATAATGTATGGCAGGGATTCCCAGAAATCTATAGAAAAACTTGGTTATCTTTCTATTCCCATTTCCTGTGAGCATTTTGAAGCCCCCACCCCCACCTCCCAGTCTCTCTAGGTTTTTCTTCAAATAGGGTTGGGTTTGTATATTCTGACCTACAGTACCTACGGCAGGATTTCCCAGTGCATTACACCATTGGATTTATTGACTGCTGTTTCCGTGGGCATTGATTGTGAATCCAAGTAAAAGGAAAGACTTGACCCCTTCCGTCTTTTCTCCGTTAAGCATGTGGTTTGTTGTGGGATTGGATTTCCATACTGAAGGCTGGACTCTTTGGTCTTCACTCAGAAGTGCTCAAGTCTCTTTGCTTTAAGGAAGCAGGACTGTGTCATTTGCATATCGAAGGTTGTTAATGAGTCTTCCTCCAATCCTGACTCCACGTTCTTCTCCATATAGTCCAGCTTCTCAAGATTGCTTGCTCACCGACAAATTGAGTTGAAAGGATGCAGCCCTGACCACGACTCTTCCTGATTTTAAGCCTATGTTGTCCCCTTGTTCTGTTTAAATGTGTGTCTCCTGGTCAGTGCATAGGCGCAGCATGAGTGCAGCGTAGTGTGTGGGGATCCCCCTGCTCCACAGGGTTACTAATAGTGCGATACGATCCCCAGTCCCACGCCTTTGCGTCGCCAGTGAAACACAGGCAGTCGTGTTAGCGTCTTCTCTACTTTCAGCCAGTATCTGTTTGATGTCAGCAGTGATCGCCCTCACTGCGCATCCCTTCATGCATCCGCTTGACTCTGACAGTTCCCATCTGTTCACATCGAATACTTTGTTTTCCAGATATTTTCCAATGATGGCCAGTTCAAAAGTCGTTTTGGCATACGAGGACGCTCTCCCGGGCAGCTGCAGCGGCCCACGGGTGTGGCCGTGCATCCCAGCGGGGACATAATAATTGCAGATTACGATAATAAGTGGGTTAGCATTTTCTCCTCTGATGGGAAGTTTAAGGTAAGATTAACTGCCTATTGGTTTACCTACTGAGTAGTAGAGATAAAAAGAATAAGAAACACAAGATGAATTCTCTCTTTTTTTGTATTTAAAATTGGTGTTTTTAATGACTTTTTAAAGTTAAAGTATTTATTGTCTATACATTTCATACTCATTACCTCAGGTGTGCATACTTAAAACATTATTTTTTAATCATTTTGCTGGGGGCTCGCACAGCTCTTATCACAATCCACACATGCATCCATTGTGTCAAGCACATTTGTTGCCATCATCATCCTCAAAGTATTTGCTTTCTACTTGAGCCCTTGGTATCAGCTTCTCGTGTTTTCCCCTCCCTCCCCTCCTCTACTCCCTCACAAGCCCTTGTAATTTATAGATTATTATTTTGTCATATCTTACACTGTCCGATGTCTCCCTTCACTCACTTTTCTGCTGTCCATCCCCCAGTGAAGGGGTAATATGTAGATCCTTGTGATCGGTTCCCCCTTTCTACCCCACCTTCCCGGTATCACCACTGAGCACTGGTCCTGAAGGGATCATCTGTCAAGGATTCCCTGTGTTTCCAGTGTACATCCTCTGGTCTAGCAGGATCTGTAAGGTAGAATTGGTATCATGATAGTGAGGGGAAGGCAGCATTAAAGAACTAGAGGAAAGTTGTATATTTAAGATGAACTTCTCTCTTTCCTTTTTTGAGAGCCAATATACTATTCATCAGTTAGTCATACATAAACATGTTGACTTTTGTTTTATAAAGTGAGTGATGGTGAGTGTTGTCATTGATCTAATTGTATATATTCTAAGTGTTACTTTATTTTATAAAGTCAGTAATTAAGTTCCGCAATTGCCTTTTTTTATTTTTTGAGTTGTATAAGGAAACTTAGGATCTACATGTGACCTCCTCCCTGGGGGACAGACAACAGAAGAGTGGGTGAGGGCAGACATTGGACAGGGCAAGATATGACAAAACAATAATTTATAAATTACCAAGGGTTCATGAGGAAGGGGGGAGCAGGGAGGAGGGAAAAATGAGGACCTGATGCCAGGGCTTAGGTGGAGAGCAAATGTTTTGAGAATGATGAGGGCAACAAATGTACAAATGTGCTTTACACGGTTAATGTATGTATGGATTGTGATAAGAGTTATATGAGCCACTAATAAATCGATTTTAAAAAAAGGAAACGGTTTCTGGCACTTCATTGCAATAATTTAGAAATAACAACCTTTAGGTAACCGTTACGAATACTTCATATTTGTCTACACGTGGCTGTTTATGAACTGCCTAGCTGACAGAATGGCAAGACCTGGTCCTCTGCCTCTTAACAATTTACAAGCCAATTATGTTTATGCTCTAATTCCCTCCTCTTCTTTTGGGTTTCCGTAATTGGATTTGTGGTAAGACAGACTCAGAATACCTTCACCTAAAGAGAAGGGAAACAGTCAGGGACCCCCTGGGCCTGGCCACCTTGCTGGGAGACAGCCCGTTTGTTCTTGGTTTACACTCCAGCAAAATGCTGGCCTGGTCGTCCTAACCTCCAGAGCCCAGACGAAAGTGATGAGCCCTAGTGACACAATGGGTTAAGCACTCCGCTGCTAGCCAAAGAGTGAATGGTTGGAACCCACCAGTGCCTTCGAGGGAGAAGAGACACAGCTCAGCTCCTGTAAAGACTATTCCCCAGGAAACGTGCCGGGCACTCCTCCTCCGGACTCTAAGATCAGCAGGAGCCAGAACAAACTCAGTAGAACAGAATATTAAAATAGGTTTCACATACTGAGATATGAGTTTCAAATCTAAAAGAAGCGTTTCCTGAGTTGACTGTTTCTTATTCAACAGTTTAATATTCCATAAGTAATAGATACTCCTTGGAAGAACTGGTTGCTATGGAGAGGGAATATTAAGAATAATTGGAATAAGCACCACAGGACACTCACACCCCCTAGAGGATAAAGGTGGGTAGCACAAGGATCATTTCCTTGGTACTCCACACAAAATCAAACTCACCGCCATCTGGTTGATCATTCTCACTCTTTGCAACCCTATTCCAAAGCTGCAGCTCTTTGTGGGAGTAGAAAACCTAGTCTTTCTCCCTCAGAGCAGCTGGTGGATTCAAACTGCTGACCTTGCGGTTAGCAACCCAACTCATGACTCACTACACCACCAAAGACCAAAGCCAAGCCCACTGCCATCAAGTCTATGCTGACTCATAGCAAGCCGGTAGCACAGGGTAGAACTGCCCCTGTGAGTTTCCAAGGCCCTAACTCTGTGTGAGATTAGAAAGCCCCGTGTTTCTCCCACAGAACCCCTGGTGAATCCAAACTGCCGACCTTACAGTTAGCAGCCCAATGCCTAACCACTATGTCACCAGGACACATTTTGAACCTAGGCATGGATAAAAACCCAGTGGGTAAAAGGATATCAAGAGGAAGCAGTTAATGCTCTGATTTACATTCTTCTTTGAAGCTTACAACTACATACTGAGCGATAAGTTGTTTTTCTTGAACAGCTTCAGTCCAGTGCCATCAAATCCGGCCAGGCTTGTAGCAACCCTATGTGGGTTTTATGAGGCCATAAATCTTTATGGGAGCTTCCTGTTTCTCCACCATAGCAGCTGGTAGGTTTGAACTGCTAGCCTCTCTGTTAACCGCCCAACACGTACCCCACTGCCCCACCAGGGCTCTTTGGTATGGCAGTCGCCAGACTGTGTGTTTAACACAGTCGTAGGGGTAAGCAACGAAACTCACTGCCATCAATCCTGGCTCCTAGCAACGCCATCGAGAGGTTAGAACTGCCCTTGTTAGTTTGTAAGCTGTGAGTCTTTACAGGAGTAGAGAGCTTTTTCTACCTGAGAGCAGCTGCTGGCTCTGCGGTCAGCAGCCCACCTCAGAGCCCACTACATCTTCCGTGGGACGCGGCAAGCTTGCACAGGTCTTCAGAGAGACGAAACAGCAGCACAAATATGGATGCTTCGTAGTTAAACATGATCTGAGCAAGACTGGCTTTTCCAATGACAGATTCAAGCAGAATCCATCTGTGGGACTCAATAGTGGCGCCTGCCCGCTTTGTGGAGCCCTCTCTGATGGCGTAGTGGGTTACAAGGTGAGACTAAAAAACCACCAGCCGCTGCAAGGGAGAAAGGCAGGCTTTCACTTCTATGAAGAGTTGTAGCCTCGGAAACTCAGGGGCAGTTCCACCCAGTCCTGTAGTTGGCACTGATTCAATAGCAGTTGGTTTGATTTCACTTTGGTCCGACATGTAAATTAACTGAGCCGGCGCAGTGAATGATCCCCCTGCCAGTTTCCTAGTCTGTTAAACGTATGTTCAGGAAAGTGTTTGAAGCAAGAAACTTTTATGCCAGTTCTTTCTTTCGGAATTCTCATTTCTTTGGATAGTTTTCTTTTGTGTGAGGTCTGACGGTTGTGAGAATATTCCAGAACACTGGAGAATAGCCTATTGACTATATCTAAAGCCACCTAGACTGCTGTCTCCACCCTTGAACTGAGACTCCTATATAATCTGATTTTATCCTTTTTCCTTCCCTGATTTTAAAAATCAGAATAACATTTCATGTGTATAAGATATATAAAGGGACTTCGAAACATTCGTGGAAAAATGAAAAGATAACAATTTTTTGTAAACTTTTTGAAGCCCCTTTTTCCTCCCACCACCTTGTTTATTTTTAGAAAGAAAGAAGGCCCCTGTAGTGGTTACAAAGGCTAAGCGCTCAGTGCAGCGTGTGGTAAACTGAAAAGTCCGGCATCGGTCCCCTCCGAGAAAAGGCCTGGCGATCTGCTTCCACAGAAGCATTTCAGCCTAGGAAACCCTGGGGCTACTGTGCTCTGCCCTGTCGGGTATCTGGGTCAGAGTCAGAGAGTGCACACAGGCGTGGTTACAGCCAGCGAACAAGGAATAGGAGCCAGGGCCCTAGAGGGGCAGTCAGCGGGACTTGTCAAAGCAGATGATCTTAGAGCCCAGGCTTCCTGGAAGGAGACTTTGCTATCTGAAGATCCAGAAGTGAGGAGAGGGGTCTAGCGAGGCTCCTCCCTACAAAGGCCAGAGGTGGCAGTTGGTCTGTAGGAGCTGCAGAAAGAGAGGGAGGGAGCATGAAATGAGCAGTCTCCCACCCTGCTGCAAGTCTTCCTGGGGAAACGGGAGCTCAGGAGGTTTGAAGCGAAGGGAGAGAGAATAAGGGTCAGAATTGAACACTTGAAAGATGACTCTGTTGAGAACAGAAGAGACCCTGGTAGTGCAGTGGGTTAAACACTGGACTTAAGGCTGACGGAAAGAGCAGCCACTTGGACACCGCCTAGGCTTTCCACTGCCGAAGGATGTGACCGTCTGCCTCCACAAAGATGTATGGCCTTGAAAACCCTCGCGGCAGTTCTACTCTGTCCTGTGGGCTCACAGTGACTCCTGGAGCCACTTGGTAGCAGCAGGTTCAGGGTTGTTTTTGGTTGGGAAGAGGTAGGGTTTGTCTTTAGCTCTTAGCTGAATTACGTTCTGAAGTCCAGAAATCTGAAACGTAGAGACATACTTTTTCATAGGCAGAGCTCCTCGAGCAGGCTCACATACCGGACTGGTACTAAGCAAGCACCCTTCTGGTGCATGCCTGACAAAGGAGCCACCCTGGCCTGGCTGACCGACCACCTTTCCTCACCCCTCCGCTCTGTGCCATGCCGGCTCTGGGGATTCCAAGTCGGCAGCTTCAGCTGGGCTTTCTTTTTGTCTCTCTCACCAAATTCCAGTTTAAAATCTTCCTTGAACATCTCCTGGGGCTCCGATCCAGAGTGATTTCCTCATCTTGGTGAGATGAAGTCAGCCCCTTGCACAACCCAGCATGCCTGAACCCTACTGTGTTTACATGCACAGAGCCAGGGGTCCCTCCCCAGCCGTGGGTGTCAGGCTGAAGAGTGGAATGAAGCAGCCAGGGGATGGGAAGGCAATCAGAATTCCACCCAGAGCCTCCAGCAGGAAAGATGGTGGAGGTTTCTGTATGTATCTTCCATGTAGAGGATGGGATCCTCAGCCTCCCCCACCCCTTACTCCTCCCCCTCCTCTTTCTCCTTATCCCTTTCCTTTCACCTCCTCCGACTCCCTTCTCTCCCAATTCCTTACAGCAAAAGTCAGGGAGGTAGCTAAAGTCTTAGGCCTCTCTTTCTGTCACCAACTTCTTAGTTGACGCTTCATTCCCCTTTAACGCTAAATTGTTTTTCCTTTTCCATCTTCCCTCCCAATGTGTATCTTCTACCCCGTCAATGAAAGTGTTGTGTCACATAGCTCTCTGCAGAGCCCCGGTGGCGTAGTGGTTACACATTGAGCTGCTAACCAAGGGTCAGCAGTTCAAAACTACCAGCTGCCTCTCAGGAGAAAGACAAGGCTTTCTCCTCCTGTGAAGAATTACAGTCTCAGAAACCCACAGGGGCAGTTCTACCTTGTCCTAGAGGATCACTTTCGACTGGGTGCAGTGCGTTTTTGAGCATTTTCTAACGTAATCTGTTCAGTAAGTTAAATACTGGCATTTGATTGTAAAGTACTGTTGCTTCTATTCTGCTTAAAGTGGGAGGCACATTCTTGGAGTAAATGCCGTGGTTTTCTTCCACTTGGTAGAATTCATTGCAATTACACAGAAAGTGCTGATGGCAACTGGAAAGAAGATGGTAGCGTTCAAGGTTGTTTTCTTGTAGACCTGCACCAGTTCTGTCGCTGCCTGCTAGAATGGAAGTAATTCTTTGTTGTCTGTTTTTATGCTAGATAATTATATCCCATTGATATTATAAGGCTGAGTCATTTCAGTCAAACCCAGTGTTCAGGCTGTTATGAAATAATAATAATCTTGATGTAATAAAGTCAAAAGGCCTTTTCCTTTTGATCTGTGCTGATGAGAGAAAGTAAGATATTCTTTACAGGGCAGTAGGGAAGAGTCTCTTTGAGGTCTGTACTGGTCTAGAGAATCGGAGGCAAAGTCGCACAATAGGCTCCCCTGCCAAGCTACTGTTGTTTGCTTCCTCCATCATTGTGGCCCTGTTCGCTCAAAGAGCATGTCCAAATCTCTGCTCTGGGCAAATGGCCACCCCTCTTTCCACACTCTGTGGGTCAGGCAGAGTGACCGCTGGGAAGGTGAGGAGAAGGCACAGATGACGTGCCACAGGCTGGCCTTGGCACTGTCCCCTATCTTGTCAGGGTGACAATAGCTACCATCTTACAGATGAGGCCAAAGTGGTGAAAGAGAGAATGAGTTTTACTTTGAAATTTTGGTCCTAAGTAACTAGAACAGTAATTTCAAAAAGTTTCAGGAAATCAGGAAGTGTTGGTTTAAATTTTCTTGATTTTTTAAAATTTATTAAATGGTTTAAATGGTGAAAATCAGAAGGTAAACTTGATCTGACACTGATTGAGTTTAAGGCGGACAACGTATAAAACTGGCCATGCATAACTACAGCGATTAATTTGGAAATTTGGCAAAAAGAGGTGGCAATTGATGCCATAAACATAAATGAAGTCTAGATATGTATGGCATGGTCACACTGGACAGCATGTTCCACGAGTTACACATGTATGTTAAGTGCTTGGAATGGGGCCGGTCGGAATTGAGATGAACTGCAAGTATATAGACATGCTAGATTTCAAAGACAGTCTAAAAGGAGAGAAAATGCAAAGCATCTCTTCAGTAATTGCTATGAAGATTACATGTTGAAGTAGTATTTTAGTTATATTGGATTAAATAAACTGAGTACAGTGTGATTACTCGGTAATTTGAAATTACATATTTGGCTCACATATTTCTATCAGATGGCTAAATACATGAGCTTCTAGAATTTCATAAAAAATGGAATGAGAAGATTCATGGAGAGGTTCCACAAATGGTTTGAAGCCCCCTTGTATGGAGAGTGTTGGTGGCAAATACACATAAGCAGGCAGGCCTGAGAAAGGGTGGGGGTACGTCCTCGTGCGCCATTGCCATAAAAGTCACCTGAACGTTTCCACTTCCCAGGGCGTAGCAAAATTATGTTTACACTATTATAGTCTGTACATGGACAATTGCATCATATAGAAGTTTGACATATTACGGGAGTTGTCAGCATGTGTCATGGAGACACGAAGTGTGCACATGCAGTGGGGCACAGGGTGCTGATCCACTCACTTGACACAGCTGCTACAAACCTTCCATTTTAAAAAGTAAAATGCAATATCTGTTAAATGAATAAAGCAAAACCCAATTCAACAATGTGTGCACCTGTAAATAGACTTTTTAAAATAAGCCTATAAACGTACCCACGGTCATCAAATTCATTGTGACTCATAGCAACCCTCTGGGACAGGGTAGAACTGCCCCTGTGGGTTCCGGAGGCTGTCACCCTATGGGAGCAGACAGCCTCCTCTTTCTCCGGCAGAGCACCTGCTGGTGATAACCTGCTGCTCTCTGTTCATCAGCCCGACACGTGACCACTACACCCCCGGGGAGCTCAAAGGGGTATGCTTGGCAATCATAATACTTGAAGGGGCTTCAAACTATCCAGGGAAAAATTCTTTTAAATTTTCCACAAACTTTCTAAAGCTCCTCGTATAACAAAGACATTACTGGAAGTTGAATATATATACTATGTTAAATATTTTATCTACCTTATTTACTTATTCCAGAAATACCGTTGGAAGGTATTAAGGTCATTCTTTGACATTTTTAATATATAAAGAATCTGAAACAAGGAAAATTAAGCCCATCAGTTGTGTTAACAAAATTACATTCAACACAACTGACCACAGCAGGAGCAGGTTTTCTGTGGTCTATCACTACCACGTGGCTTCTGTAGCAGAAACTGGGACGTCAGTGAAGGAGCTTCCAGTAGATCCCTAGTAAAATGAAGAGTATCAATACCAGTAGCAAGTAGTGCACAGAACACTTGTGTGTTGAAGGGAGACATCTAACAGTGTAAGACATAAAAATAATAATAATTTTTAAATGATCAAGGGTTCGTGAGGGAGGGAAGGTGGGGGAGCGAGGGGGGAAAAAGGAGGAGCTGATATTAAGGGCTCAAGTAGAAAGAAAGTGTGAGAATGATGATGGCAACAAATGTACGAATGTGCTTGACACAATGGATGGATGGATGGATGGATGGATTGTAATAACAGTTGAACAAGCCCCCAATAAAATTATTTATAAAATAATAATAATAATGCATGGAACAGACAGCTTCCCAACTCTGAAGATCCTGGAGCTACAGTTTTGGGCCTAATAATAGACAGGGGCATTAGGGAGGTTTGGACACCTTAGAATAAGCAACCATTTGATATGAAGCTCTAAAGCTACAGTTCTCAACCTGTGGGTCACACCCCTTTGAGGGCCAAACAACCTTTCCCCAGGGATCACCTAAGACTATCGGAGAACACATATTTCCGATGGTCTTAGGAACCAAGACTGCTCCTGTATCCGTCTCCAGGCAGGTCTACCCACATGCAAATACACCCACATACGAGTATCCGGCATGATGATATCATCGCGCCAACCCCATCACATACACCCCGTACAAATACAGGTGTATGTGAGACAGGGTTGGTGCCATAATGTCACGCGTAGAGAAGCTACTGTGTAGAAAATAGTAGTATTGGAGGTAAAACAACACTTCATGAGTTATAATTACTGGGTAAATGTAAAATCATGTACTGTAAAATCATCACCTACTGCAAAAAATATATATCTCTATATATATCTGTACCATGGGAACTTAATCTGGATGCTCATCTTTTCATATTCAGCTGTGGTTGATGTGAATACTGCCCCCTTGTGATAGTAACAGGTATGTTTAAAAAACAGAATGGTGAATCATGGGAAACTTTAATGAACTGTATTGACGGAAATATGCCATGTGTCATTTTTTGTATTATTAAAGCTATTGTTATATATTTTCATTAGCAAACTGTTCCATGACAATGGATCATGTAGAGAAGAACATTAAGAAAATATAGTGAGGATTTTTAAAAAATCATTTTATTGGGGGCTCGTGCAACTCTTACCACAATCCATACATGCATCCATCGTGTCAAGCACATTTGTACATTTGTTGCCATCGTCATTCTCAAAACATTTGCTTTCTGCTTGAGCTCCTGGAATCAGCTCCTCATTCCCCCACTACCACCACACACACCCCCTCCATCATGAACCCGTGATAATTTATAAATTATTATTATTTTGTCATGTCTTACACTGTCCAACGTCTCCCTTCACCCACTTCTCTGTTGTCTGTTCCCCAGGGAAGAAATTATATGTAGATTCTTGTCATTGGTTCCCCCTTTCTACCTCACCTCCCCTCCACCCTCCCAGTATCGCCACTCTCACCACTGGTCCTGAGGAGTCATCTGTGCTGGATTCCCTGTGTTTCCAGTTCCTATCTGTGCCAATGTACATCTTCTGGATTTTTTACAATATGGTTTTACCTCAATAATTACAGCAAGAATTGAGAAATCGCAGTGTGTTATTTGTTGTCAAGTTCTATCAGCTGAATCTATGAAGCTGAACAAACTAAAACGCCATTTTCATAGCAAGCACCTGAGCTTTGCCAGCAAGGATACCACTATTTTAGAAGCAAAGCTGATGGACTGAAGAAAGCCAGACTTGACACTGGTGGCAAGTAACACAAACAAAATATAGCAGCCATTGAAGCTTCATATTTGGTGGCACTCAGAATCACCAGAGCTATGAAACGTTATACCTTTGCTGAGGATTTACTGTTGCCAGCGACCAAAGACATTGTTCCAGTTATGATCGGAGACGAATTTGTTATAAAATTGAATGTAATTTCCTTATCTAACGACACTGTCCACAGAAGAATAGATAACACATCTGCTGATAGTCTTGATCAGGTAATCCAGGAAATTAAATCTGCTCCACCGCCAATATTTAGCATCCAGCTTGATGAATCTACAGACATTGGAAACTGTTCACAGTTACTGGTTTACGTGAGGTATATTAATGATAGCGACTTTAAAGATGAAGTGTTTTTTTTTTTGCAAACCTCTTGAAATGACAACTACTGCGCATGATGTAGCTGACAGAGTTGGTTGATTTCCGAAAGCATATGATCTCTTGGAAAAAGGTTTGTGGTGTTTGCACAACTATGCTAGGATGTTGATCTGGATTTCAATGTTTGGCAGTGAGTGAGTCGCCAAAAGTCATCGGCACTCACTGTATGATTCATCGGAAAATATTAGTAACGAAGATGCTGCCACAAGAGTTACAAGAAGTAATGAGCAGCACCATAAGTTCTGTCACTTTCGTAAAGTCAAGCACTTTAAACAGTTGACTGTTTTCACAACTGTTCAATGAGTTGGATGTGCCGAATAATGCTCCGCTATTTCACACTGAAGTGAGATGGTTGTTGAGAGGAAAAGTTTTTAAATGTGTTTTTGAGCTTCATGATGAATTCAAAACGTTTTTTAATCAGAAAGCAAGACCACAGTTCGAAGCACTTTTCAGCGATAAGCGTGAACTTCAGAAAATAGCTTACTTGGTTGACAACTTTTCCATCTTGAATCAGTTAAATTTATCACTGCAAGGACCAATGGCAACCTGTCTCGATTTGACTGAAAAGATCTAATCATTCCAAATGAACCTTCAGCTTTAGCAAAAATAAAAAACTTTGGATGAAAATAAAATTTACATGTTGCCTACCTTATCTGTTTTCTTTAAGGAACATGACATTGAACCAGACAAAAGGATTATGATGATAATTCTGTGAAAGAACACTTACACATGCTTGCAGATGAAATTTCATCGTACTTTCTAAATCTACCTGACACCCCATTTGCACTTGCCAGAAGCCCATTCACAGTCAAAGTTGAAGATGTCCCTGAGACAGCACAAGAGGAGTTCATTGAACTTATTAACTGATGCAACAAGAACTGATTTCTCTGCAATGCCAATTCTGGATCAAGTGTTTGCAGTCATATCCTGTTCTGTCTGAGACTGGCTTGCATCTTCTTCTATTTCCAACAACATATCTTTGTAAAACAAGGTTTTCCAACTTGTTGGTTGTCAAGTCTTAAGTCCAGAAGTTAACTTGTTGTGGAAGATGATCTTCATTGTGCTCTTGCAAAGACTGCTCTGAGAATTTCTGATCTGGTGAGAGAGAAGCTATCTCCACCTCCTCACGGATGTTGGCATTTTATGCATAGAGTTGCAAAAAGTAGCTATGTAATTTACTGTTGTTATATTAAGACTGCTACCCATTGCTACACCATGCTTCAAGACAAATTTTCATTTACTTGTAATTAGAAATAAATATTTCACAATATATGATGACATATTGTTTTGTGATTAATCACTATGCTTTAATTATGTTCAATTTGTAACAAGGAAAATACATCCTACATATCAGATATTTACATTACAATTCATAACAGTAGCAAAATTACAGTTATGAAGAAGCAACAAAAATAACTTTATGGAAAAAACAAAATAATTTGAGGTCACCACAACCTGAGGAACTGTATGAAAGGGTTGCATCATTAGGAAGGTTGAGAGCCACTGCTCTAAAGGGTTAGGAGAGAAGGGAGAATTAAAGCAGAAAATAGAGGGAGAAAGTGGGGTAAGTGATATTTCAGAGCGGGGATTGCCGTCAGTGAGATGAAACCAAAGGGTATGAATTGTTGAGTGGAAACCTGAAAATGTTTTTCAAAGGTCACAAATCATATAACAAGAGCTTTCTAAATTTCCTAGATATGAGTTACAAGTAATTTTTGCTGTCAGTTTCTATTTAATTGATTTTAATTTTATAAGCTTAACTAATATTACTATTTATAATGGAGAGATTGTATATAAGTACTGCTGTTTATATAAAATCTGCAATCAGAAATGATGAGTACTGAGAGCTCAGGGCCCCTCCTAGTTTGCCATGAGTGTTTCCCGAAGCAGATGTCTGTCCGCGTGCTCTGTGGCTGATTTCTGTGCTTGCTTCAACAGACAAAAATTGGATCGGGAAAGCTGATGGGGCCCAAAGGCGTTTCTGTGGACCGCAACGGGCATATTATTGTGGTGGACAACAAGGCCTGCTGTGTGTTTATCTTCCAGCCAAACGGGAAGATAGTCACCAGGTTTGGTAGCCGAGGAAATGGGGACAGGCAGTTTGCAGGTACACTCGATGGTAATATGTACACCCCCTTTTCTATGCTTCTTCTGCTCATGCCTGCATGAGGGTCAGGGCATGTGGAAGGCGCCACATCCGCAGTGTGTTGGCTGGCTTTGGGGAACTGCTGGAGATGACCCCTAAGCTGAAGCCAGGTAGATGCAGCTTCTCCATTACACCACTGGCAGGAAGTCAGGCTGAGATCCATAGGCAGTTCTTGATGAAAGTTTACAACTCAGCAGTCAATCTAGATCGTTCATATTAAATAGAAATGTTCCAATAAAGGAACAAGGAAGGTAACTCCCATTTCCGCTTCACTGCAGTTGTCTTTGAAACCGGGCCCCTGTAAGGAGGCAGGAGTTGAGCCTATTTAACGGGTACAGGGAGTCCCTCTTGCAACCACAAGCTTACTTGGGTTTTCATAGCTGCAAGCAGAGGCTGAATCAGGCGGTTAAGTTTTTTTTTTTTATTAAGGATGCTTTGGGTGGTTACCATTAAATCAACATAATCTTTCTTTCTGCTTTATCTCCAGTCTTGCCAAGTTCTGAATGTCACCCAAAATTACATAGCATGGGTTTGAAAACAAATGCTCCCCATGGACGTGCCGACTTGCCCTGTCTTGCCTCTGTGGAGAGCAGAGGGCCCTAAATTGACTAACTCCCGCTCAGGGGAGCTGGCAGACGTGACTTTCAGAGGGTGGCGTGGAGAAAGATTTCCAATGCTTATTGCTCATGCACTTGACCAGGGCTGCTACAGCTCTGACCACGATGTGGCAGTGACTACGCAGTCTCAGTCTAGAACCGCCCAGGGGCCGTGCCTCCCTGAGCCGAGGGTTCGCTGAGGGGTCTCCCAAGGACACTGGTCCTGGTTCTCTCGTAAATGACCGAGTCAGCTGTTGAGTTCTTCTCTGTACATTAACTGCTATATTGTTGTAATCATTTAAGTTGTTACAGTCATCACATGGGTTTTTTTTCCATTTCTGTTACAGGTCCCCATTTTGCCGCTGTAAATAGCAATAATGAAATTATTGTTACAGATTTCCATAATCATTCTGTCAAGGTACTCTAAGCACAAAACTAGTTTTTGACGTTTAACTGCTTTTATTAATGTAAACAAGGAACTTGTCTTTCTGCTTAAAGGTGCAGGTTTTAATTTGGACATGGAGATTTTGGAGATTGACAAATTAAAATATGGTAACAACGAAGTCTGTCATTTGAAATGGAACTAAATGGAGATGACTTGAAAATTAAAAACAAAAAACAAAAACATGCCTTGAACATAGAACCTTCTGAAGCTTAAATTGTGTGGCTGTTTAATAAACAAAATCACTCCAGAAATTTCTTGTCGTATAAGGTCTTTAGAGCAAGCGTAGTTATCGAATCCCTGTTACAACAGGTTTGGCAGCAGTCAGTCCTACCTTACATGGTGTAGGATGTGTCACTTCGTACAGAGCCTTCGCGAGCTGGGTGTTAGCGAGTCAGTGGCCTCCTGCCATCCACCTTTGCCAGAAGGGAAGGAAAGAAATTGGCCTCTGTTATAAATAAGTCAGGAAATAATCCAGTGCTGCAAAACATTTTTCATTTCCTAAAACCAGAATACACTTAGGAGTTAGTGTTTTAACCACGCCTTCTCCGGGTGTGGTGCACGTTGTTGGCTAAGGGTTTTCTCCAGCGCTGCTACCCAGTGACTGGCCCCCCCAGTCAGTTAATAGCGGACTGATTCCTTTAACAATGGGCTTTCAATAAGAAGACCCTGGCAGTGCCACAGCCAGCAAACACCTGGAAAAGATGCTGTCTTCCTTCTCCAGCCCCTCACGGCCCTCCCCAAAGATAGTAAGAGTGGGTCAGTTCCTATGAGTAGGTCTGTGAAGGCCTCTGCGCCTTTCCCTTCCCGGGACTCCAAGCAGCACTTAGCACTCTGCTGGTATACGAGTTGGTGTTTGACCAGCCCTGAAAATAAAACATATATGTACCGACCCAACATTGCCAGTTAGGGAGCAGTAAATTAGTTCTTACAAAACAGGTCCATATAAAGTTCCACTAAGTATCCAAAAGAAAAGAAAACTTTGAAGAGAAGTTCTGGAAGATTATTAGAAAATTTGCTGCAAAAACCCATTCCAAGAAGCAAAGCTATAAAAACTATTTCAGCAAATGCTTCTCTCTCTTATTATACTCTAGCTGAACAATTTGTAAGCAATTTAATAACACTTTAGAAGAAAATAGTAAATATGAGAAATGGTTCATTCTTACATTTCTGAAAGTACTTAATTTTCATTACAATCTCAAAACAAAAACTCTCTACCAGCGAGACAATTCTGGCCCCTAGTGATCCTACAGGAACTGCCCCTGCAGGCTCCAGGGCTATAGAGCTCTCTCTACGGGGGTAGCAAGCCCCATCTTTCTCCCACGGAGCAGCTAGCGGGTTCCCGGCTAGCCTTGAGATTGGCGGCGCAGCCTGTAACCCACAATCCCACCAATGGAGGTAGTTATTTCAGTTGCCTATTTAAACTCAGTATTTCTCTTATTTCAAAAGAAACCATTGTCTGCTCTGGTTTTGCTCCTTTGACAGCGATTGTGATGTAGTTTTTTAGAACACTCAGACGGTTGTTTCCTGTGCCGGCAGTGGAGTTAGCAGTGCTCTGGATGCAGGCAGCTTCTCGGATGGCACACGGGAAGACTAGCAGGAGGCAGGGCCAAAGTGTGCTCCAGTTAATTCTTTAGTATATTTTGTTTCATCAAAAACAAACAAGTCCATCTCTGACATTCTCCATAATTCCTAAGTGAAGCAAAAGCACAAAAAGCCATTTAGATCCTGCCAAGGAAAACATACTGACTCAGGGAGAAAAACTCATGCAAGCAAACCAAAAAGGTGATGTGAGGACTCATGCAAGCGAAAAATGGGAGTCACAGGTGGTGTCTTCAGCAGCGCAAGGGCACTCTTCAAAATGAGCATCTTTTGTGTAAAAAGGATGAGGAGCTGGGAAAGCTCTGAAACTTGACATAGTCTTTAAATTTGGTCCTTGTTGTCTGTGTTCTTTCCAAGGAAGCAAAGGGAGAAATGGCTTGGTTTGCAGTTATGTAATTCATTTAGGAAGAGTCCGTGATAGCTGTTTCTTCTTCTTTATCTTAAGGCAATCTTCAGGAAATTTAGGTTTGGGTCTTTGGTTTATTTTAAGCTTGAGTGGTTGGTTTTCACTCTCAGGGTACCTTATATTTAATGCTTGTTGGTTTGTTAATGATTTTATCCAGTATCTAATCTACAAGATAACAGAAGTTTAAATTAACGGCCCAGAAAAATTTAAGTACCATTAAATATTTTCTGGATCACCAAAATAAAATTATGCTTACTTCCATTGCTAATGTTAAACACGTTGTATTAAAATGGATCTTTCTCAAAGTCAGTACTCTGTATATGGGTATGTAGAGTAGAATTAATAAGAATTTTCAAAAAAAAAAAAAAGAATTTTCAGTGAACCACAACAGCCCATTTTGTTAAAACTCCCTTCCAATAGCCACCCCTCTCCCTGTAGACTCTATTAAAGTCTTACACTTGTATGCACCCTCCATTTTAACACCAAAAAATCCTGTGCGTTAATTAAAAAATTCATTTCTTCTTCCTCACCCTCTGCTTGTTCTCTCTGTCTCTCTCGCTCTTGCTCTCCCTCCACAAATGAATTGCCCATTACAAATGTGAATCCAGCCTATTCTTTGTCATATTGACTTAGAAAAATGATGATAATAAATTCTCAACATCTGGACTAACTAACCTAACTCTAGCTCTTTGATCTCTGTTCAAATACGCTTGCCCATTCGTGAAATCTGGCTATACTTAAAAGCAAAAGAGTAATATTGTTGAAAATTACAACTCTACTTATTCATACCACCATATACTTAGATAGTATTTTCAGTTTACTTTTTTAAATACATTCAAATGTTTAGCATAAGTTATTTAATGACCAGCATAAGCCCCGCCTTCCAAAAGAAATAGTGGTCTAAGTAAACATCATATACATAGAAAATTGTGGAATGACAAAAAGGGGTATGTTGGTCCTGTCTGGTTTGTAGATTTTTTTTTTAAGAATATCTTGAGTCAAAAGTCGTGATATCTTGCTCAATTTTTAGAAATCTATCATGGTGGTTCAGTCATTTTAAGTAAAAAAATCATCATTAAATATCTCATGCAGGTATTTAATCAGGAAGGCGAATTCATGTTAAAGTTCGGCTCAAATGGAGAAGGAAATGGGCAGTTCAATGCTCCAACTGGTGTCGCCGTGGATTCCAACGGAAACATCATTGTAGCCGATTGGGGAAACAGCAGGATCCAGGTAGGTGACTGTGCTGATGTATCTGGGTAGCATGCTTGTATCTATGAGAAGCAAAGTACCCTGGAGAATTTCCTGTCTCCACTGGTTGGGTCCTAAGACTCTAGGTGAACATACCAGAAAGACCAAACGATGGAAAGCAGAGTATAGAAAAGGACAAACAACACACTACCGTTCAGGATTGACTCAATGCCAGCAGGCTTGGTGTTTTCTTGGTATTATCGGAACCGACTAAATCAGGGTTTCTTTTTTATAAACTGTCTCCCGGGCATCAGGCACCCAGATGAGCACTAGAGACACATTGTGAACAAGCCACACATTCTGGTTGCATGGATTTTATGAGCTAGCACTGGCTCATTTCATGCTCAAAACCACCTCTGAACACCGGATGCCAATAAGTGGGTTTGGACTCAGGGAGACCCCGTGGGCATCTCAGCGTTTTCAGTGGGTGATGTTTCAAAAGTAGATCATCAGACCTCTCTTCCCAACCAGGGTTTCTTAACCGAGATTGTGCACATTTGAAGAGGCTTGTGGGTAAAATTAAAGAGGACGCAAAAATAGTACTTTAGTATTTTTACTACTAACTGAAATCAGGCGTGTTCTTCAAGTCCATGACTTTGTCATCGAGAGGAATCCCAGGTATTTTTATGTATTTATTGCTGTTGTAGATATCTTGAGTTGCCCTTCAGGCTCATTACTACAGAAATTATTATGCTTATTAGACTCGCCACTATTGCTTGTTTAATGTGCTAATCAAACAGGATTGTTTGTGAGTAGGAATTGACTGGAGTGGCAGCAAGTTTGTCGGGCTTGTTTTCTTTGCTTTTCGGTTAGTGAATAACTCTACACACCGCTTCGCAGTTGACTCCAGCGCATAGCACCCTATGTGGGGCGTAAAGCTTTATGGAAACAGCTTCCTATCCTCTGTGGGGCAGCTGATGGTTCGGATCACTGACTTCACTGTTTAGAGGTCCAAGGCTTACCCGAACAAGTCTTCAAAAAGGGCACGCTCTGCCACTTAATCCAATCTGGAGTAGATATTGGGCTAGCCCTAAAGCCCCGGTAGCAGAGCGGTTCTGCATTGGGCTGCTCACCACAGGTGAGCATTGGGGACCACCGGCTGTTGTACAGGAGCAAGATGAGGCTCCAGTGTAGAGAGGAGCTAGCCTCAGAAAGCCACAGGGGCCTCCTGCCCTGACCTGTAGGGTTGCTGCGAGTCGAAACCGATTCGATGGCAATGAGCTTGCTTTTCTTGGTTTATTACCTTTAAAGGAGCCCTGCTGCTGTGGTCAAGCACTCCGCTGCTAACCCAAACGGTTACACCAACGGGGCAGAGATGTGACATTTGCTTTCATAAAGATTTCAAACTCACTGCCACTGAGTTGGTGCCGACTCATAGCAACTTTATAGGACAGGGTAGAACTGCCCCCCGTGAGTTCCTGAGACTCTAACTGGTTACAGGAGTAGAAAGCTCCTTCTTTCTCCACAGAGCTGCTGGTGGTTCGGAACTGTGGCCCTTATGGACGGCTATGCCACCGGGACTCGTAATGCATAGAGATTTAGAGCCCTGGAAACCCTCTGGTCAGTTATATTCAGTCCTGTGTAGTCCACTGACTCAGAAACAACTCCACATCAGGGAGCATTACCATTATAGCGTCCCTGGTTGGCAGAAACAGTTAATGCACTTACCCACAAACCAAAAAGCCAGAAGTTCATGTCTACCCAGAAGTCCTTGGAAGAGCGGCCTGGCAATGAACTTCCAAAAAGTCCTCCAGAGAAAATCACATGCGGCACAGTTCTTCTCATGAGGTCACATGAGGTCAAGTTGACCTGTGAATAGTTATTACTATGAATGACATTGAATTTGTAATTTAAAAACTCTCCCCAAAGAAAATTCTAGACCCAAATGGTTCCACTACCAATTCTACCAAATACAGAAGAATTAGTGCTGATTCTACACAATCTTTTCCAGAAAATGGAAAATGTGGGTCCACACCCAATCCAGCTTCTGAAGCCTATATTATCATGATCCCCAAACCAGACATAAACAGTACAAAAAGAAAATGACACACCTGTATTCCTCATGAGTATGGCTGCATCATTTTAAACAAAAGAGTAGCAAGTAGAATCTGGCAGTTTATATCAAGAATTATACACCTTGACCAAGTAGTGTTTACTCCATGTATACAAGACTTTCATATTTGGAAATCATTTTCATTCACCACATTAAAAAACTAAAGAAAGCAACACATGAAAAGCTGCCAACCCTTATAAGACATGAATCAAAACCACGCCCCTCAGCATGGAGTAAAGAAGACTCCTAGCAGCTCTCTAGGACTGTCAGGCGGAGTCCAACCCACAGCAAGTTTAATGGACAAAGTAGAACTGACCCATGACATTGACAATGCTGTAATCACTACCGATGCCAACTGCCACATCTTTCTTCTACCTCGTGGCTGGTGGGTTCACATTTTAGTTTTCATTGAGTGGGTTTGAGTTAGCAGCCTCCTGCCGAGCCACTCCGCACCAGCGCTCCTTCACGAGACGCTAGCAGCAAACGAACCCAGGCCTGACTCCACTGAGTTGAGTCCAGTTCATAGCAGCTTCATGGAGGATTTCCAAGAGTGTAAATCTGTGCAGGACAGACAGCCTCCTCTTTCTCCCATCGTGTCGCTGGTGCATTTGACCCACCATCCTTGCGGTTAGCAGCCCAGTGCTTATCCCACGGTGCCACCAGCTGCTTTCACCAGACGTTGTGAGGTGCCCTCCAGTGGATTTCAACTCACATCAACCCCTGCTTACAAACCCTGCTTGCCCCTGCGCCAACCTCGAGCTGTCATGTTGGAGCCCATTGTTGCAGCCACTGTGTCAGTCTGTCTCCGGGAGTCTTCCTCTTTTGCAATGTCTGCCTCCTAGACACTGATATGCAAATTAAGACCATAATGAGAGATTACTACCTACTTATGGGGTCACTGTGAGTCAGAATCTATTTGGTAGCAGTGAATTGAGTTTATTAGAAGAGCTTTAAAAAAATTTTTTTAATGAGAATTCCAAATGCTGGCAAGACTTTGGAGAAACTAGATCTGTCATACATTGCTGGTGGAAGGATAAAATGGTAGAATCTGCCTAAAAAATAGTGCAACAGTTTCTTTAAAACAGCATAGAAAGAGGGGCTTTAAAGAGTTTGGAAATTTTTAATTATCTTTTAATTTCATTTTGAACAAACTTTTTGAAATCCCCTCAAATACCTACAATACAATCTAGCACATACACTCCTGGGCACTTATCCCAGAAAGATGAAAACTTAGGCCCACAGAAAAACCTGCCCATCATTGTTCGTAGTTTGCATTCAGTGTTTCTTCAAAGACAGCAATAATTAGTTGCTCGACTCTCATCCACTCAGATAAAATGAATTTGAACTTTAAACATAATATAATCCTTTTATTTCTCCACTATTTTTATCTTGTTTACTTATCCCGCTAAAAGATTGCATTTAAAAGGAGCACCCTATGGTTAGTAGTATTTTAGACCAGCTGTCAAAAACTCCAATAATCTACATTTCTACAGAAGCCAAGCAGGGGAACATTTCACAAAGCCATTCTGAATAGGCTCCCAGATGCTAAGGGTTTGTATTGTGACCTTGTGGTAGTACCTGCCTAGTTACACTACTGTTTGAAACGCTGTGCAGGCCGACCACAATGAGCAAACAATAAATAAAACTCATCCTGGGCGCTGTTAAGTAGGAGAAATCTAAAGGCCTCATTTATTCCTTCCAGGCCACTGCTGCCACTGAGAGGTAGGAAGGCGAAGCTCGCTCCGCAGCTCTTGTCTAGGAGAGAGAGGCGGGCTGCAGGCCACTTCTACAAAGCCTGGTGGTCCTGGGAGCCCCGGAGCACTTCTACTCTGTGCCCCCCAGAGTCACGATGAGTCAGAATCAACTCGACGGCAGAGGGTTTGGTTTGAGGTTCGCATTAGCAGACCAAAGGAAACAACTTCATAGCCAAGTGTACATGTCGAGCCTTAGATTTCTCACAGTTCAGTTTCCTGAAAAGAAAGCAGAAGAAGACCGGTCGGTAGGATCTGTTTTCTTATTGTACTCACTCACGGGGACCCCGTCGGACAGGGCAGAACTAACTCCCCCATGGGTTTCTGGGACTGTAAGTGTCCAGGAGTGGGGAGCTCCGTCTTTCTCCCTCGGGAGGCGGATACACACTTTAAGGTGGAAAACATCAGCTTTGGTGCACTTGTCCAGCAGCCTGAAGGTGGCTGGTTAGAACCCACCCCCGTCGCCGCGGGAGAAATGGGCCTGGCAGCGCGCTGTAGCGACCATCGCTTCGAACACTCGATGGAGCAGTGCTGCCTGCGATGCCCGGCGCCTCCCCGAAGTCGCAAAATCCGCTTCATACAAACCTTTAGCCTCTCGGCTTCCATTCTGGTATGTTGCTGTAACTGCCCATAATAACCCTCTGCCCTTTCTGCTCGGCAGGTTTTCGATGGGAGTGGATCGTTTTTGTCCTACATTAACACATCTGCTGACCCGCTCTATGGCCCCCAGGGCCTGGCCCTCACGTCAGACGGCCATGTGGTGGTGGCAGACTCTGGAAACCATTGCTTCAAGGTCTATCGATACCTACAGTAACAGCGAGGAGCTGGGCAGCCCCGCCCGAAGGTCTTGCCCTGTAAACTGGAACGGATTTCTCAACGTGGGACCAGAGTATGACTAGATTTTGTGGGGTGGGGCGGCTAGAAGGAATCATTGGTGAGCTTTCTAAGGTTCCTTCTGAATGTAACAATTCCCCTAAGACTGCATACCTGATTTCCGTAATTCAAATTAAGGTTAAAAAGTAAAAAACAAGAAAAGACTCTTCTACTGAATCTGTAACAAGGGCACCATCTTACACCTGTGAACTATGGCTCATAGAACAGGGGTTTATGTAGCTAAACGAATTTTGCAAATCAAACAAACATTTTCAAAACTTAGGATCTCTAAAGGCATTTGTGAATCCTGGGAATGGTAGCTTTTGCTCAGAGCACCCCAAAAGGAAACACAACGCAAAGCAAACTCGGTTATAGTTGTCTATTTTCTGTAACCAAGGTCCCAAGACCTGGACCCGGGGAATCTTCTAACCTCACTTTCACTGTCGCTGTTAACTCTTGTGACTGGGGCGGTTGCGGGGAGGCGGTGTTCAGTGTTCAGTTTTCTTTGGAGGGTGGTCATCAGTAACTATGTATGACTTTAAGAAAAAAAGGTAAGGCTGTCTTGCAAGATCCTCCCAGCTCTGATCAGCAGGCCTTGAGTTTTGCACCGAAGAATCAATGCAAATTTCCCAACTTTTCCCGGTTAGGTCCAAGATGCTCTTGTGCTCGCCTTGCAAGGGCAAGCAAAGTACGTTTTTAGGGAGCCCTGCAATCCCTGATGTGTGGGAGAGCGGATGACAGGAGTCAGGCCCCCTTGGCTAGACAAGAGCCCTGTGGACTCCAGATGAACGCACTGGAATGTAATCAAGCAAAGGTTAGTCAGGTCGTCCGTGCCATGGCCTCACCTGCATCTTTCCTCTCTCGCTTTGTGAAAGCGGAAGCTTTACCTCTTGCAAGATGTCAGCACATGCAGTGGGACACCGGTATCCTAGAACAGAGAGCCGTAAGTAGCCCTTTGCGGACGGCTGGTGTCGACCAAAGGCATGTGATGGATTGATGGTTTCCCCTTAGAAAGCAAGTGTTACCAAAGTTGTGTTTTCTCAAAAAGCATTACAGGTAAGGGCATGTCACGGTTATTTATCATTGTCTAATGAATAGTAGAGGTGTTATGGAACTATGTATACATGATTAGGGTAAGATAGAGTGTGTAATATATATCTATATAAATATATATAGCTGAATCTTTGGTGTACTGAAAGACAGACGGGCACTGGCCGGCCGGCCATTCCTCAGCATGCCCTGTACTGGGCACTTGTCAGCCGTCCTCTGGGAGCCAGCCCTGAGGCACCTTCTTCTTTGCTGTTTTCCAGGCCTGGGGCTTGTGGTTGACTTACAGGCAGAAAATGCCACCTGTGCTTTAAGGAAAAAGCTAAAGAAAACAAACCAAATTAGATGCCAGAAGAAAAGTTCTATTCAACTTAAGTCTAAAATTAAATAAGTGCATTTTGAGAAATCTTCAGCATAATATAGTCAACACTTAGCCTGTCGGTGGTACTGTAAATTATGATGCCGTCTCTTTCCACTGTTTAATTTTCTACTCAGTTCTACCAAATAGGATGTCATATTTGGCATTTTTGAGAACGCCTTTGGAGTCTTTTTCACTGAAAGCACCTTAGAATTGTCATCTAAGAAAAAGTTCCCATATGTACAATTATGAATGTGATACTATTGCTTATTAATTTATAATGCAGTCATTCTCTTACATAGGATTTAAATTCTTTAAAGGATAATCTAGCTCCTTGCAATTGTTTATTATGCCCAAATCAACATCTGACGAAAACAACAGCAACACCAGATTTTTCAGGAATACTGAGGTTTTGTATTTTTTTCCGTTAGGTAGTGTATAAAAACATTTGAGCTTCTCCATGGTAGAGTTATAAAAGATTAGAATGTTAAGCTAAGATCCTATTTCCTAGCATCAGTGAAATGAGTCTGTGAATATCTGGGGACACAGTGATGAATAAAACAGAAAGCCCAGCCCTCTTGTTCTTACTTTTGGGGGAGTGGGCATTTCATTCCGCCCTGTCCTAACATGATACATAAAGGATAGGTTAGATTCTTGATCATTCTTACACTGTTTAAGAGAAAACTTGGGAGTGGGTTGGATTCATTTTCATTTACTTTTACAAGTAAAAATGGCTTCCTCTTTAGATTCGAAGGAGCCCTGGTGATGTATTGGTTAAGCGCTCAGCCGCGAACCCAAAGGTCAGGAGTTCAAACCACCAGCCACTCTGCAGGAGAAAGAGGTGGCCGTCTCCTAGCATAAAGATTAATCAAAATCCAATACCCTCGAGTGAATTCCAACTTACAGCCGCCGCCCTACAGGAGAGAGTGGCACTGCCCTGTGGATTTCCGAGACTGTAACGCTGTACAGGAGTAGACAGCCCCAACTTTCTCCCAGGAGCACTTGGTGGTTTTGAACTGCTGACCTTGCAATTGGCAGTTCAGTGTGTAACCACTCTGCCGCCAGGGCTTCATCTACAACCTTGGAAACCCTCTGGAACCACCCTATTCAGTCCGATAGACGGATGTGCTGAGTAGAAATGGACTTAATGGCAATGGGTTTGGAATACAGATTCTGCTGCAGGCTGTTGATGTAAAGACTGGTTTATTTAAAGAGATTTTATGCACAACATTTAAATTAGATCTGTGAACTTAGAATTAAACTTATGAACTAACCAGCCATCATCTACCAGGCCGGATATTGGTTGGATTAGGTGCAAAAATCATGGTTTCCTTGTCAATATTGGCACAAACTGGAATGAGAGAATGGATACCTTGGCTCTGACCTTGTTCCACCAACTGCTCACAAAACACTTGCCTGTGGACATTCTAGGAAACAACATTTTTCTCAACAACAACAACAAAACATAAAAAATGTAATCATGTACGTTGACATATAGATAGCATTTCATACTTGGATATTATGTGAATTTACTGTACTTGTATTTCTTGGTAAGCATATTTTGGGGAAAACCGTGCTGCTGATAAGATACAGAGAGACAAGATTTTAGTGAAATCTTGTCACCTCCTGTTGAAAATGGTTTCTGGTAAACTGAGAAGGATATTAAAAGGAGTGGCTTTTTTTTCTGGGCTACCACTATTCTTGGATTCCTCTTGGTCACATGTACAGAACCTGTTATACATTCATGATAAGTAGCACTGAACAATTACTCATTGCCCACCCTCACCCTCCACCACCCCGGGCACTTATGGCAAAATACTGCCACTTAGAATTTAAAGGTCAGTTACAGTTAATCCCCTCCCAATAGAGAGCTCCCCTGCTGGACATGGGACCATGGGGCCACAGGGACTCACTTGGCTGACCATCCAAAAACAGGAATCAAAATTCTTTACGTGATGTGTGCTTTTTATTTTTAAAGTAGTACTTGGTATTTTGATCAAGCATTCATCTCCAGAAGTCCCAGTTTTCTTATTTTAATTTGTTCTTTGATTAGCCACTAGATTCGAGGCAGACAATACTCCAGGTCCATGCGACTAGAACGCGCTTGCTTCTGCTCCTCAGTATACAGGGTATGTCTTAGCACAGAGCTCACTGGACTAGCAGTGCATTAGCAAGTGTCTGTGGATCCTGGCCGCGAGAGGGTTACAAAATGTCTTCCAGTCATACCTGCTGAGCTGATTGGAAGAGGGGCAAATACACATCAGGTCACCTGCAGATGACGTCAAATGGGACAAATCATTTTGTACATTTGGCTCTCACTTAGTAGCCTCTTGGTTTGCCAGATTCTGAAAAGGACAGGGTGTCTTTGGTTTAATAATTTCAAAACACGACACTTCCATGTCAGGTAAAATTGCAGCTATTTGATGCAAACATGATCTAATTTTGGAAAATGAAAATCGTTCAAACTGTTGCATTCTGTAAATGTTGCAGGGTTTTTAATTTTACAATTATTTAAATATTTTTGATAACTAAGAATCTAGTATTGCCATAAAGGAAACTAAGTGCCCATTAAAAATCTGTTTGTTATAAATAACCTTTTTTTTTCTTCCTTTGAGATGACAGTAAGCTACAAATCATGATGTTAATCTTAAAACCTTTCAGAAGATGAGTTGGGTGGCAGTGATTGTGGCTCTGTTTGTTGAGAATGTATGAGAGTTATTAATATTCTCGTGTAGATTATAAATTGGCTCTGTTGTTCCAATGAATGTACAGCACTTCCATTAAACTTGTGAAAGCAACACGGCCTTAATCCCAATGCTTTTGCTTTATGACATGGGAATGTTCTGTCACAACAGAGTGTGTTCTTGTAATAGAATTCTTCTCACCGTCCTTAAGTCGAAGCCTTTCACACCTACCTGTGAGCACAAAGGCTTTTGCCCCCTGCTTCCCCGGTTTTTCTTTTTAAATGTTGTACATTCCATCTTTCTAAGTCAATCTCATACGTCTGTGTATAGAACACTAAATCTGGCGCTCTCCATCATTGGTACTGATCTAGCCTCTTCATTTGGTCTTTGATGATTCAAAATGCTGAATGCCTATTGAAAGAATGAACCCTGTACTTCAGAGTGTTTGTACATCGTAGCTACCTGTGTACCACAGTATTTGGATGCGTTGGTCTACAATAAAACTTTAATTCTGTCTTGAAGCATAGGAGAAACAAGAGTCATACGATATCTTTACCATGCGCAGCATCTCAGATCATTATAATAAAGCTTGTTTTCTCCATCTTCAGGCTGAATGCTTATTTGTTTTAACACACTTTTCTTTTTCGGTGAAGGGAAATGAGGAATTCAGAAAATGTGGAAGTTACCAGGCCTCTGCCTAACAAACTGTTGAGACTTGTGAGAGAAAACGTAGTGAAATTTTTGTTGGTTATAATGCTAATAGTGTTTACAACATTATCTCTGACAAAGCTTTGAAACCTCAGGGCATACACGAGTATGCATCACATGTACATTTAGGACAGCGGTCCTCAACCTGTGGGTCGCGACCCTTTCCCAGGAGCCGCCCGTTCATAACAGTAGCAAAATTGCAGTTACGAAATAGCAACAAAAACAATTTTATGGTTGGGGGGGGGTCGCTACAACATGAGGAGCTGTTTTAAAGGGTCACGGTACTAGGAAGGCTGAGAACCACTGTTTTAGAAGATGGTAAGTACATATCAAAATCACTACCCTTTCCATAAAGAACACCAGGTAAAGAGAGTTTCTGACAGCCAGAGGACACTAGGGACCTCATAGCAAACCGTCTTCAGGGCCCAGAAATGAATTGTAGCAAAATTCATTACAATAGCAATGACCATATTAACGGTCATGCTAATGGTCACTCATTTCAATCAGTTCTCCAGGTTGGCCTGGACACTGGAAGTTAGGTTGCAATGAAGCCTGATGGCAAACAGTTTATCACTTTTCAAAGATACTTACTCCCACGGTAAAGAGACATTTCTGACGTCTCTCTGCAATGTGAAGGTGGTCATTTTATTTATTATTAAAAGATCATTTTCATTGGGGGCTCTTACAACTCTTATTATAATCCAAAGGTTGTCATTGAATGCCTCTTACCTCCAGGCCAGTGTCTGCTCCAAAGCTTTTGACACTAGATGAGACCTATAATCAGGAGCCTAGTAGGTGTCACATTGAGCTACTACCAGCCAGAAAGTCCACCAAATCCGCCAGGCTACATTCATAGTCTTTCTAAAAAGAAGGTTTTCATTAAATCTGTGGTTTGTAATTTGCAGAGGTGGAATGAACACTAAAATTGATCCTAATTAGAAATTCAGCTGTAAGTATACTTCAGGAATAATGGAAGCGAATAAAAATTTGTGTGCAAATAAAAAATAGAGAATAAAATAAAATTTCTTGTGTGAATGTGGCAATTTTTTAAAGAAAAATCCAGAATCATGAGTTGTCGAGAGGTAAAACAATACACAAGAAAGGGATACTGCTGAATAGCAGTTGTGGATATTAATATTATTGACTGCTCCATTTTTCAACTTTATTTTAAGCAGGCACTGTTGCCACTACAGGCTCCTGCAGTTTCAGAATTACCCAAAAAAGTGAAGGTATTCCTGAGATAAGCCACTTGCCCCGTGTTTTAATTCATTCTCTCAGAATGCCCTCCCATGATGCATTTCACATAGTGAGTTTGTTTTCCCAGAGAAGACAAGGAATCCAATTATAGCTACAGCTTGCTGTCCCCTAAGCTAGCGATCCTACTGTCTTTTTTGTTGTTAGCTTAACAAATGTTTCATACTAGGCTTTAGACAAGTGTGAAGGATTTAAAGATTAGTAAAAGTGTACCCCAAAGATATTTTCGTCTGGCTGGAGAAAGAGATCTAGGAATTGCAAGGATGAGCGCAAATTTATTGCTCCCGGGTTGTAGTACACACTTGCACAGGTTTATCCCGAACACTGTGTTTCCGTGTCTCTGGTGGTGGCTGCAGACAAGGTCTCTCGCCGATAACTTGTCTCCGATGTGGTAGGGTAGCTTCATTGAAAAGGTCCGGTCCAAACCAAGGCTTCTGTGGTGATCACTTCCAAGCAGAGGTCAGCTCAGGAGGTTAGAAGGCCTTGTTTGGAATTCCAAAGGAGTAAGTAAGCCTGATACATTTTCTCAAAGGACATGGGATGATAATGGGGAGTTATTAGAAGTTTTAAGAAATTTGAGCTGTATTGTGATTCAAAGTTACACCAAGGAATTGTTTTTCCCATAATACTTGAGGGTATCAACCTCACTGCCATCAAGTCGATTCTAATCCATAGCAACCATGTAGAACAGGGTAGAACTGCCCCTGTGGGTTTCCGAGACTGTCACTTTATGGGAGTAGAAAGCCCTATCTTTCTCCCATGGATTGGCTGGTGGATTCAAACCGATGACCTTGCAAATCCCAGCCTAACATGTAACCCCTACATCACCAGGGCTCCTCTGAAAGTAACAAGGGCTATCCTAAAAGAATTTCATTGAGAAACTCACCCGCCCTAGAGCCCTGCTCTCGCCCCGTCAGACTTCTTTTTGTTCCCACCCTCACCATGTAGACGGATTTGAGTTCTTCAAGGAGGTTAAAATAGCCGTCTGCCACGGTGTAAATCAAAGAGCGCAGAATTCTTAGGGAATGGTTACAGGGATGGACGCACCTTCAGAGGTATAGACCGAGATGAAGCGTATGTTGAGAAATAGTAGTTTCACATTTTGATATTATGTAATAAAAGTGTCTATGATTTTGTAAGGAGCTCTTGTGGTAAGCCATTAAAATAGCTTCCACTGCAAAGTATGGTTCAAAATCACCTGCTGTTTCTCAGGAGAAAAAAATTAGGCTGTTTGCCCCCATAAAGACACACAGTTCTCAAAAACCCTGCACAGAGTTGCTGCGAGTTGGAATCAAATCAGTGCACCTGGGTTTGGTTTATGATAATGACAATATTTTTTTGACTTACCCTCCTACTGGGAGCTGCTTTTCACACATTGGCAAATATTTCCCGAGAGTCTAGTATGTCTAGGGACACTTGTGGGCACCAGGTAGTAAGCAAAGTGCATATTTGGTGCTGCTGTACTCCTCTGGGATGGGTTAAAATAAGTTAACATACACAAATTATGTGCTCTTACATATCAAAGCGTAAGGCCCCTTTATTCAAAATGCAGGGGAAAGTCCGTCTCTTGTGACCTCATTTAATATCACGCTGGGCGCGTGCAGTCCCTCACCAGGGGTCAGAGTCCCACCCTCCAGCTCAGCCCCTCCCCTCACTTGTCCTCAGGGCCCAGTCCCAGGTGCAGGTGGCAGAGGTTGCTGGGGACGGGGGTCGGGGTGAGGAGCAGGCAGCTGAGAGCTTGCCTGGGGAAGCTCAGAGGTCATCAGAGGCAGAGTCACCATGTGACCAGCGGCTCTAGGTCCCCACGTACGTGTTCCATTGTCCCATCAGACTTCGCTTAAGGATATACAATTTCAAATATAAAATTATTAAGAATATCAAGATCACTTCAGAGCACGGGTTTCTTTCTAAGCACAGATCCCCATGTGACGGCCCTGGCCCATGAAGCCATGTCACTGTCATCAGGTCGATTCTGACTCGGCCACCATGTGGGACAGAGTTGCACTGCCCAGAGGGTTTCGTCTTGGAAGAAGTACAGCCATGTCCTCCTTGGAAGTCAAGTTGGTGACATTCTCTCAGTACTTCAGACATGTCGTCAGGTCCCAGGGAAAAGATACTGTTTGGTAAGTAGCGGGTCAGTAAGAAGAGGAAGCCCCTTGGCAAGTTGGATGGCTCCAGTGACTGCAACCTGTGCTCGAACCTGCCAATCATCTGCAAGGATGGCGCAGGACCAGGCAGTGTTTCGTTCTACGGGGCACAGCGTCACGAAGCCTGCCACAGCTTTCTCCCGTGGAGCGCCTGGTGAGTGTGAACCGCCAACCTTTTCATTCCAGGGGAGGGTTTAACCACTGCGCCACCAGGGTTGCTTTGATAATAATAGGAAGTTATTGAATTGAATAATAAAATTCAAAGTATCTAGTTCAGAAAAACTCACTGCCATGGAGTCAGTGCCAACGCATAGTGACCTTCTAGGACAGGTCGGACTACCTGCCCCGGTGGGGTTCTGAGACTGTTACTGTTTGTAGGATGAGAAGCCCTTCTTCTTGCACATGGCAGCCCAGTGTGTAACCACTACACCTTCCAAGATCAGTTTCAACCAACGTGTCAACTGTGAGTGCCGTTTACAGAATCCCTTTATTAGCCTTGTGATGGCGTCATTACTGACACTAATCGTCATGTCTTTGACATTCCTACTAAACACTCAACAACTCACTGCCATTGAGTCCATGTCAACTCATTGCCTCCCTGTAGGACAGAGGAGGACCAGCCCTGTGGGTTTCTAAGACTCTCTATTTGAGTAGAATGCCTGGTTTTTCCTCCCTCAGAGCAGCTGGTGGTTTTGAACTGCTGACCTCAGGGCACAGTTCAAATATGTAAACACTACACCACCAGGGATCCTGGACTTTTGTTGTTCTCTCTTTTTTTTTTTTTACACTTTTACTAAAAGTTTGACCATTTTACTGATCTTTTCAAAAGCCAACACTATTTCATTGATGATTGTTTTTCTGTATTGAATGTCACTATCTGATTCTGTCTTTAGGACAGATTCGTTCTTCTGCTGGACGAGCCCTGGTGGCATGATGGTTATGCGTTGGGCTGTACTCCGCCAAATCAACAGTTCAAAACCACCAACTGCTCCATGGGTGAGAAATAGGGCTTTCTGCTCCCAGACAGAGCTGCAGTCTTGGAAACCCACAGGAACAGTTCTACCCTGCCCCATAGGGTCACAAGGAGTTGGCACTGAGCTTGGTTTGGGTGGGTGTTCCTTCTGCTGGCTGTGGGCTTGTTGCGCCCTACTCTTTCTAGTCCCTGGAAAGAGTTGAATAATTATCGATCTGAGACTTTTCCTCTTCTCTACGGTAAGCCTTCAGACTGTTCATTCCCTCTCGGTACTACGATAGCTGCATCCCCACAGTCTTGACAAGCCGTGTTTTTATTTCACTCAGTGGAATGCCATTTTCACAAGGAATTTTATCCGAAAGCCCTCAAGATGGTTACATTCCGTCTGGGTGTTTATCCCAAGGATGCAAGTGTGCCCAAGGCAGTAGAACGCAATCCCCCTTCCTGGTGGCAGTCATTCCGAGCTTGACCTTCCAGGACGATGGTGCACACCAGGAACCTCAGAGAACTGCTCATTGGTGTCCAGGACCGAGCCAGACCTCAGATGGCCAACCCACTCCGTGTGTGTACTCAGTGGCCATCATTCCCAAGAGAAACCCTGGTTGGGTCCATGTGGCACTAGTCAAGGACATGGTTTTGCATCCCGGTGCCTCGTCTACCTCGCGTTCCCTCTAAATATCCATCACCTTTGTCTTGAGCACCCAGCCCTGGTCTAGGCGGGCACGGCCCAGCTGCCAGATAATTCACTTGATATGGCAAGAGCCACAACTTCATGCTGAGACCCACAGAAAGGGGGCATGGGCCCGGAAGACCTCGAGCTTTACGGACTCCAGTGAAGTTCTGTCCTTGGGCCCACTCTCTCCTTGTTCTCTCCCTGCACACGTGCATCCATTTCATTGGGCAAGGCAAATGGGTTTGCAAAGGTATTTAAATGCCCATACTGAGAAGTATTTTTAAATTTCAGTTTAGTTACCCAGCGTCCTTTAGAACGAGTAATGTGACAATGCTGTGCCGTCTTGCATTCATTTCCCAGGGCTGCCATAATGGGGTACACAACCTGGATGGCTTAACACAACTGAAGTATATTCTCTCAAGATTCCAGAAGTTAGAATAAATTCAGGGTGTCAGCAGGGTCAGGCCCTCTCGGAAGACTCTAGGGCTGAAATCTTCCTCTTTTAGTTTCTGGTAGTCCCAGGCGTTTCTTGACATATGATCACATAACCCAACGTCAGCCTCCATCTCCACATGACCATTACTTTAGGCTGGGTTGTCCAGAGAAACAAATCCAGTGATGTTCATTTATGTGTAAAAAAGAACTTCATATCAAGAAGTAATTATCAATAAAGCATCCTAGCCCAGTCCAACCGCAGTCCGTAAGTTGGGGGCTAGTCTATAAGTCCCTCTGCAGACTCATGTCGTCACAGGCCAGTGATGCAGAATGATGAACTGGGAAGCAGGAAGACCACAAGTCCCTCCCTCTCATATAAAAGGCCACACCCCCAGGAGGTGTCATCAAGCTACCACTTGATTGACAGATTTAACTTCACCCTTAGCCAGAAGTGTCTAGTTGACATAAAATCACCCAACTACCACACCATCTTTCCTCCTCCTCCCTGCACCATCCCTTCTGAGGACACCAGCCCTTTCGGATCAGGGCCCACATCACCTCAGTATAACCTCATGCTAATTGAACTCATTGCATGCATACTTCATTTTATTGTGCTTCATAGATATTATGGGGTTTTGTTTGTTTGTTTTTAATGTTCTAAAATTTATTATGGTGATGATTGTACAACTCTTCTTTTTTAAATTTAATAAATCTTTTTATTGGGTGTTTTTTGTTGATTGAAGGTTTGTGCAACCCTGCGTAGAACAAGCCTATCAGTGCTATTTTTCCAACCACATTTGCTCACTTCCAAGTCTCTGTGTCACATTTTGATAATTCTCCAGAGTTCTTCCTAATGTTGTTGCACACTTAGTAGACATAATTTTTATATGTACACATAATTTTATATGCACTGGGGGGGGATTACATGACTTGCTTTATTGCATCACTCACTTTATTATTGGTAGTCTAGAAGCAAACCTGCAGTATCCCCAAAGTCTGCCTGTGCCCCGTCAAAGACTCTCCCACTGAGCCTTGAGAAACCCTCCACAGGGGAGCTGTGAACTGCACACGTCCACTTATGTGTAACATGAGTCATCTCCACACAAATGGTTCTTCTCTCCAGTAAATTGTTTATCGCAGTAGAGAATGACCAGGGCCCTTTAGTATTTTTGCATCACGTTTAATTCCATACCGTAAACCTCGAATAACACCATGAGGCCCATACAAAGTGCCACCCGTGAGGCTGGAAGTGCTCCCGGGAAGCAGAACGACGTCGTGGCAGTACAAGGAAAAATTGAATTCTTGGTATACCCTGTAGACTGAGGTCTGCAGCTGAGATCCTGCCGTTTCAAGATGAGCAAATCCAACAGAAGGACTCCTGTGAAAACGAGCCGGAACTTCATGAAACTCACTGCAGCTGTACCAGCAGGCACAAAAACGCTGCCCTCTCTGCAAAATGCCTTTTTCTCTCGAGTTTAAGATGAAGCTTTTATGTTGGTGCGGTATGTAATACATATGACATGTGAGATATGTGTTGATCAACCTGTGCTATCAGTAAGTCAACAACAGCTCATTAGTTTTGGAGGAGTCAAAAGTTATATGGGGATTTTTTACTAGGGGTGGACGGGGTGGAGCAACTGTATTTCCAATAAGATGACGTTCCTGGGTCCAGAGATTGGGGCTTGAACATGTATCTTTTGGGGGGGACACAAATTCATAGCAGGTATGAATGGTAGTGGGAAACTTTTGCTATTTATAAAACCCTTTGACATACATTAATTTCACTCTCCATAAGCATTCTCTTTCTACAGAAAACTTCCAAAGAATTCTGTTGCTGTGCTTCCACCTCTGAGCTGGATTTCATTTCCCGCTTTCAAGGAAACGTTTCCTCGATGTCCTTTCTGACCCCACAGGCCCATGAGGTCAAGGAGGACACATCCTCTTTTCCAGACCATCTCCTGAAGGCTCAGTGAGCTTGCCTCCATTTCCTCCGTGACCCTTCGGATCATCATTGCTAGAGCTGCAGATTCTACTCCCTGTCCTTCCACTGAACCTTACTGTCACCAGCCGGGTTCAGTCCGTACCTGTAGGGAACTGCATGTCCCCCTACCCTGGATTTAAGCCATGTACAACCCTTATGAATTTACTCTGTTTCCTGCCATGCAAACCGTGCCTAGTAGTTTTACTGCCTTTGTTTCATTCCCAGCAGATGGTGGCTGTCTTAACCCTTCCTAGGATTGGTGCTCTTTCACTAGCAGCTGCTATGTTCATTGGTCAATACATGACTGGTGGCATTTCCCCCCAGGCGCTTGGTATGCTTCATTAGCATACTGACCTGTTCGAACACAGTTGCCCGCCATTTCTTCCTTATTTGGGAGATGCACGACTATTGGCTATCTCAGCTGTACCTTATTTCCATGTGACGTAATGGTGCCCGCCCCTCACTGGCTATTTAAGCCTCTGTTCTCAGGTCAATAAAGGAGGCTTGATCAGACTCCTGTCTTGCCTCCATCTCTCCGCGTGCCTTGCCCATCTTCATTCCCAGTCCCTCTTTCAGGTACCCACGCTGTTGATGACCCGCGGGACGGGACACGTACCCCTGCCAAAATGATGACAATCGCCTTGTTGCTCTTAACCATGCTCACTTTTTTTTTTTAAACTTTTTTTTATTTTAACAATTTATTGGGGCTGATACAATTCTTTTCACAGTTCATAATATACATACATCAATTGTATAAAGCACATCTGTACAGTCTTTGCCCTAATCATTTTTTTCTTTCTTCTTTTACATTTTATTAGGGACTCAAACAACTCTTACCACAATCCATAACCATGCTCACTTTCATTCCCTTGTTGGAGCCTATTGTTGTATCCACTCTGTCGGTCCAAAGGAGGACTTCCTCATTCGCTGACATTCTTTAAGCATGATGTTCCCATGGACCGGTCCCTCCTGATGATATGTCCAAAGTCTTGTCACCCTCACTTCTAAGGAGAATTCTAGTTACTATTCTTCCAACACATATTTATTCATTCTTCCACAGTCCATGGTGTATTTAATTGTCCTCACCCACACTATTATTCAAGCACATCTATTTTTCTCTGGTCTTTGTTATTCATTGCCCAACGTTTGCGTGCATATGAGGTCATTCAAAATACCATGGTTTGGGTCAGGCACACCTTCCTTGGTCCTCAAGGTGACATCTTTGCTTTTCAAGCGATAGCTTGCAGCAGATTTGCCCAATACACCTTTCCATTTCCTGACCACTGACTGCTTCCATGGTGTTGATTGTGAATCCAAGTTAAAATGAAACCCTTGCCAACTTCCATATGTTCTCTGGTTACCGTGCTGTTGCTTATTAAATCAGTTCTTCGTGTTGGCGTGTAATCCATTGGGAAAGCAGTAGTCTTGGATCTTTTTCAGTGAGTTCTACAAGTCCTCTTCACTTTGGCAAGCAAGGTTGTGCCATCTGCAACTCACAGGTTGTTGGGAAGTCTTCCTCCAACCTGATGCTGTATTCTTCATATAGTCCAGCTTCAATTAGGATCGTATACGAAAACAAGACGTAAAGTCCTACGGGAATTTTGTGGAGGAAGAGACCAGACACAATCTCTGGCTCTCACACTTAGCCAAGCCCCTTCCACCACTCCCTCAACACTCACCCTTTGGACCTGGGATGTGCCCAGTGTTAGGACAGACTGCCCTCCGTAGGACGGACATGCTGAAGAGTGCCACTTCAAATACTCCACGTGTCTGTTTCTGCTTTGAAGCTTTCCCTGATTTCCAGAAACCCAAAAGGAAGTGCAGCCCAGAAATTCGAGGTCAGAGAAATGCCCCAGCCTCCCATGCTTCAAACTGACGATTCTGGAAGGTGTTCTGGGAAGGGTTGCGGCCTCAGAAACTCACAGGGGCAGTTCTACCCTGTCTTGTAGGGTCTTGGCGAATGAGAGTCTACTTGCTGGCAATGAGTTTGTTTTTGTTTTATTGGGATATTCAGCTATGACCTCAATACCACCACATCTTTAGTGGCTTTTCCCCTTTCCTGTCTCCCTCTTACCACTTCCTCATTCTTACTTCCTGAGACTGCCTCCCCAATAAGTAACCAAAGCCAAAAAAGTCACACCCACAGCCATTGAATTAATTCTGACTCATAGCAATGTTAAGTGGCCCTCCAAAGAACAGGGGCCACTTGCCCATATTGAAGGGCAGCACTGTACATTCTTTTGAGTGGTGGCTTCTGTCTGGTAGTAGACCCCTAGTATAAAAAGAATAAAATTAGTTTATACAAAAGGATTTTTGTAAAATGAAAACTTATCCAACAAAAAAATGCCGTGTGGGTCCTATAACCGAGGACCTCTTAGATATGTAAATATTGACTTTCATATTTAATATATACTACAGAACATGGAGCCACTCAATATATGTAAATGATGTGTAATCTATGAATGTGGATTGGTGAAAGTAGTAAATGGGGGAGGACGTTCAGATTTTAGTCGGTGTTTCAAGTATCTACTGCTGTTGCCATGTTCGGCTGGGTTGTCTAGAGGAACAAAACCAGTGACACTCATCTAGGTCTAAGAAAGAACTTTAGATCAAGAAGACCTCCTAGCCCAGTCCAACTCAAGTCTGTAGGTCTGATGCCAGCTGGGGCCCACCTCAGACTCATTTGGCTGCAGGCCGATGATACCAAAAGGTGAAGTGGAAAGCAAGGGAGGTCACAGGCTGGAGGGTGCACAGTCTTGCAGATCCAAGGTTGCTGGGAACATGGCAGGATGAAGACAGCTCAGAGATTGGGTCCCAGGGTCAGGCGGCCACATGGGGCTGCCACTGGAGGCAGAGTCCCATCAAGGACATAGGTGAAGGGCCAGAGAGAGGGAGAAGGTCCCAGCTTCTGGCATGAAAAGGCCACCACCTAATTAACAGATTGGACATCACCCCTCCCCGTACTCAAGTTCCATCATGTTGACATGCAGTCTAACAGCCAGAGCCCCTACGGCCTGCCTTGGAGTTGCTTCTGCCTCACAGCCGCCCCATGTGGGCAGCGTAGCACTGCTCCCTGGGGTGGCCTTTGGGAAACACCACCATGCCTTACTTCCAAGGTGCTTCTGGGTGGTTTGAACAGTTAGCCATCCGGTAGCACCTAGCCATTTCACTACCCAGGAGGCCCTGACATCTATCTAGTTGTTCCTCAGTCAGGGCCCAGATGGCATTCATGACTACCTGGTACATGCCTTTAAAGCATATCTAGTCAATGTTTATCATGTATCGGGCCACCGTGCTAGGTCTTAGAGATGTGCACATGTCTTAGGCCCTGCCACAGAAAAGTGTTTGATATTGAAGGGAAGAAGTCCAATTGGAAAATAAATGAGAGGGGGGAGGGAGCATGAGAGCACATTGTGATGAGGCACATATACAACTCTTTCTAGACGCGGTTTAACTGTGGAAGTGTATGATAGATGGATATTATGTCTAGAAAACTACTTAAAATACAAAAAAACAACATTTGACCTATGGTTCCCATAGGTGAAGGAGGAAGAGCTTTTGCTTAGGGGGCACTGAGTTCATTTTAATGGCGGTGGGACAACTTGAAGAGGGTAATGGCTGTACAACACCAAGAGTATCATCAATGGCACTGGGTTGCACATGTAGAAATTGTTGAATTGGTGAATGTTGTGCCATGAATATTTTTGCCAGAATTGAAAAAAAGTTACGTGAATCACAGTGAGTATGGAGAAAAACCAAATGTTCTAAAATCAATGGTGGTACAGTATACACAACACTTCTTGATATGTCTGAACTACTGAATTGTATGAGATGTGGATGAAGTGCCAATAAAAGTATTTTTTTAAAAGAAAATAAATGAGAGATGCCATGGTAAAACTATACAGGACCCCAATCTGTTTGTGGGTAGGGGTAAAGAGGCAGGAAGATTTCTATAAGTAACACCTGAGCTATCTAAAGACTGCGGAAGAATTAGCCAGGCAAAGGTTATTGCTGGTAGATCCAAAAACGGCCCTAAAACAGTTTAAGACAGGGCTTCTCACAAAGGTCAGCATACTGACTCTCAGCAAGTCTCATAGATCACCACATGATTATTTAATATTTTTCTCAAGCCTTACCCTTTTTGAAAAAATTTAAGTACCCAGTAAACTGGAAGTTTGAGCAAAATTCTAGGATGGGTAGTGCTGATTACATTTTTATTTTATTAAATGTTTTATTCTATTGAAATTTTTATTATGGCGACCCAGTTACTATTTTAGAGCTATCATACGTTCTAGGAAACACTGAATTTACAGTATTCTAAGCAAGTCAGTGGACCTTTCGGTAAAAAGCAATTGAACAAAGCCCAGGCGGTGGAGGCATGTCTGATCACAGTGCCCCATACAGTGTTTCCACAAACCTTTGCATCCTGCTCCCCACAATCAGCTGTTGGGTTTGACCCTCTGATCTTGGGGTTAGCAATCCAATGCTTGCCTCACCATGCCACTGGGGAGTCTGTAAAAAGCAGCCAAAAGACTCCCCAAACAGACTGCCATCCTCGAGTCCATGCAGTGTCACCCTACTGGGCAGAGTAGAACTGCCCTGCTATTTTCCAAGACTGACTGTCTCGGAAGCCCTGTCTTCCTCCAGCAGAGCAGCTGGTGGTTTTGAACTATGGACCTGACAGCGGCCTAACAGGTAACCACTCTACAACCAGGTTCCTTGTAAAAGTCAACAGAGGCTACAAATTTCTATTTTTAGATGTTTAACTTTTTTGTGTGTGCAGAAGTTACTATTTATTATTTTTAAGTCAGTCATCATCACAATCAATTTTAGTACATTTTCTTCTTTCTTGTACTCATTGTTACTAGCTCTCCATTTCCCCCCATCCTCCCCTGGCATAACCCCAACGAACTATCACATTAATCCAGTCACCGTCTCTATAGATTTACCTATCCTGTATTTCATAAAAAGAAAAACATTCCCAAACCAGTAAAAATAACAAAACACACAGAGAAAAACCTCAATAGAAAAGAGAACAGTAAAACCTGGAACAAAATTAAAGTGGATCAAAAAGGAAATCAAACAAGAAGGTGTTAAATTTAACCTAACCACATCTGCAATAATCCATTTTCCAATGTACTGTTTGATAGCAAGGCTGTCCACACCCCTAGTCTGTGGCCAGAAGGGATTCTCGGGAGGCTTAATCCATGGCGGGGCCCAAATCAGTTTTGGGCTTCCACTGACCCATAGCCTTCTGCAAACTGGGCACTCAGAATTTTCAACCTCTAATACCATTTCCTTTTCTGGTCCTGGATTTTATTATTTACAGCCCTTGGGTCCCAAAGGCTGATGTACTACTGCCTCATGCGGATTTAGCTGACATCTCACTTAGAAGGTAGCTCGTTTTAAGACAAACCTTAAAGACCCCAGATGCATCTTATTCTTATTTTTTTTTTTGCATCTTATTCTTTCTGATAGTTGTTCACCATCTGATTTCTTCATCACACTTTGCTTATAATACTCGCATCTTCAGTGATTGCTTTATGAGGATGAATATCCACGAGGGCCGTGTTATAAGATGTAATTGTTCTTACATTAGGGCTATAGTTAAATGTGAACTCAAAATACATCAAATCAGATGTTTAATTTTTTTGTATGCTTAAAATGGTGGTTCAAGATACCAAAGAAAATGTTCAAAATAATGTAAGCTTCACTGAAATTTTTAGCACTTCAAGCAAAGGGACCTGTTTATTTCTCTATTGTCAAAAGTTTGAAATTCAATTGTATGTACGTATAATTAAAAGATAGACCTACAAATGGATTTTTTAAAGTTGGAAAAAGAGTGGACAGGGATTGAAATGAAGGTGCTGGAATTAAAGAGAAGCGAGAAATGAACCAAGGAGTCGTCCCTAGGATGGGCATCCAGATGTTTGGAGTCCGCGTTCCCTTCCCCACACAGCAGCTAATCCATTTCTGTTTTTCCGGTAAACAAGCCGGTTTCCGGCGCCCAAAAAACGCTTACGTCCGTGCGAGGGTTTAATATATACCACGGCGACCGGAAGGAAAGGGACTCCGCCGCGCGGCCAGCAGGAACTACACGTAAGACCAGGCAGGGATTAGCAGGACCGGAGGGACCCGGAAGGCCCCACCCCACCGCTCCACGGCTCCGCCCCACGCAGGCTGCTGTTCTGCGTGGCCGCCAGGGGGCGCTGCGCGCCGCCTGAGGAAGAGGCACTTCCTTCCTCCCCCGAGTAGCCCGGCCCCGGGTTGGCGCCAAAATCAAACCCGCCCGGGCCCTTCCCTCGCCTCCAGCGGAAGCTCAGCTGTTGGAAGACGCGCCGCCCGCGCTATGGTAAGAGCGGCGGCCTCGTTCTCGAGTCACCCTCCGCCCCACCAGGGCCGGGGATTCGGAGCCCCACCACCGCGTGAGGTAGTGGCGTGGACTGGGAGACGGGCGCCATGGCCGTCCCCACCGCGGGAGTCGACGCCCGGCTGACGCCGTGGCCGCCCCCCTCCCACTCCCTGAGCGCGGCCGAGCGGCCCCTGGGAACTCGGGGTGCGCATCGTTGCTGCCGCGGCCGCCTCCCCTGGGGTTCGGCTACCCGACACTGCCCCTCCCCCCGCACGTCCCTTCCCCGAAGCCGCGGGCGCCCTGCTTCTCCCACCGCGGGCTGGCCCCTGGCGGGCAGAGTGGGCGATTCCCGAGGGTTCCCGGGGCTGTCGCTCTTTCTGGGGACACACAGTCCCGCCTTTCCCGCGGCTTCGGTACTAATGTAGACCCGCCGGCTGCGCCAGCCCGCGCCGACTTTGGTGGCGTCTGACCACGGTCAAGGACAGGCGAGCCGAGCGCGGGAAGCAGCGGTGCGTCGCAGAGCCCCGAAGGCGCGGTGCGGTTGGGTCCGCGACTGAGGGGTTTTGGGAGTATTGTAATGTGCCTTGCTCATGTGCTCAGAATTGCAAAGCTAACCCCATGGGGCTCGATCGGTTTATGCTAATTAGATCGGTTTGGGGAAAATCCTTCGATTTCTAGCTCGGGGCAGATGTGGCAGGTTGCGTGGGGACCTGCCTCCTGGGAGAAGTAGATCCCGGGAAAGAGCGGGCCTTCCCCGGACGGACCCAGCCCTATGCCGGGCCCTTGACTCGATGTCAGTGAGGCTTTTTTCCCTCGTTTTACTTACCATCATGGATTACATTTTTGGTAAAATTACACATTGTCGTTTTGTCTGTCAAATGCCTTTTTGCACCTGTAATCATTTCCCTAGTCCTCCCATGTTTCAAGTTACTTTACTTCTGTTGGCAAAGAATCGATATCTACTAGATCTGAGTTTGACATCGTACTTTCTGTGAAGAGATGTTACTCTGCCAAGTATTGGGCCGGATCTTGGTGGCACGGTATTTGTTTAAAGACACTTGTTCAGATGTAATTATAACTGTTAACGGCTTCTTTGTGGTTAAGCAAACGAGCCCGCCACCTGGGCATAAACTGGTCAACCAAGCCAGACATTTAAAACAAGCCTGTTATCATATTTCTCTTTGTAGAGCTGTTTACTGTAACTGCCAACTGAGAACTCCAGGCACCAATGCATGAACCGGGGCCTTTTGCTAATCAACTCTTCGCACGTGATTCACTTTCTCATGCTGAATAGTTTCACATGTTGTTTGCAGAAAGCTTACATCAAAACTTTTCAGAGGCCTTTTACTCTATTTCTGTGTGTGATCAAGAAATAACTTCAGTGTTGTGTTGATCAAAGAGCAGCTTGGTTTCTATTTGCTTTGATTCAATTGGGTGTGGAAGGTGAATTGCACTAGAGCTTACCAGCTCAAAGGGCAGCGGATGGCATTTACTTGTTAAATAGTCAGTTTTACTATAATTGATCAACAAGGCTGACTTTATGAATTCTCTAGCTTCCACTTGGAGAATACATGTGGAGCTTTGTTTTGATTTATTTTTTTCATAGATGCTTATTTTGGGGGGCTTGTAGGAAGCTGTTTTATTTTTGACTGGTTTTGTTTTTAAATGGGTTATAGTACATTGTTCAGCCAGGATATGCTTATCCTCACATCAATTTTTATTTCCTTCCTTGTTAATTTCTAATTTACACTATCAAGAACTTTTTTGTGATCTTAAGTAGTAAATGAGCCTTTGTTGATCTATTTTGGGAGGAATTACTAAATAAAAGTATTCTATAGTACCCTTTCACATTACTTCAGGGTATGACATGCTCCCACTCTGGTTAGTAATACAAGTTCTATCACAGGAAAAAAGACAAAATTAACCTGAAAGCCATGTAAAAATGCTACCGGTCACCTGCATTCCTTTTTTTTTTTTTTTTAAGTAACTACTCTGAGCAAGGACCATGTGATGCTTCGTAGCTGTGAGCCTGACTTGACAGTACCTAACAAACATGAGCTGGGAGAGTTTTCCTAAAATTGTGTCCCCTAGAGTGTCCTCATTGCCTGCCTCTGGGTAGCAGAGTCTTAGGGAGTTGTTGGGGGGCTCTCTAAGAAACTCTTCACAGCATCTCCAAGTTGTCAGGAGACTTTTCTAAAGGTTTGGTGTCTGTAGCTCCTGGTGGAGAAAGACTTTAGGGAATCTCAGCCCCCGTGGCTAAGGAAAGCACTGTTTCCAGCCCTGGGACACAATTAGAGCCCCTGGATAGGGTTTTTTTGTTTTGTTTTGATTTTAATGTGGTGGCTTTGCCCCCATCCCAGAAATTCTGATTTCATTGATAGAGGGTATGCCTGGGCAGAAAGAAGTACCGTTTAAAAGCCCCCAGGTGATTATAAAGTATCACTCAGTTTGATAATAACTGGACTGCAGAAATGAGCTGAAGGGGCCATTTAACTAGCTATGAATTCCATACTTGGTTTATTCAAACACTACAGAGGCTGTGTGAAGAGGCGCCACAGGCAAACATGATCAAAAGAAAGGTACGAGGGCATGAGGGGTCAATAGCAGTGCTGAGCTGCCGGAGAAGGGAAAAAGTAGAAACTCTGAGACTTCAAGAAACACCAGCTGATATTTTAGGCATGGAGTTGAGTGGATTTCTAGGTTCCAAGGAGCCCTGGGTTCCTGGCACAGTGGGATTGGTGACTGGCTAACATTAGGTCAGTGGTTCTAACCCATTAGTTTCTCAGCAGGAGAAAGTTGGGCAGCTAGCCACACCCCCAGCCCCTCTGCTGGAGAAAGGAGACTTTCTGCTCCTGGGAAGGTTTGCAGTCTGGGAATCCTTAAGGAGCAGCTCTACTTTGTCCGATAGGATTGCTAGGAGTTGATATTGACGCAGTGGCATAAGGTGGGTCTAATTTCTAGACTCTGGTAGAATGAAGACTCTCATACTCTGATATGTATTCATCAGGGCAATTCCAATTTGTTTCTCCCTCAGTTGTAGTTTTTGGACTGAGTTTTTGATTGGGTAGGTATCAGTCTTTAATTGTTTTATGTATTAAAGTCTGCCTTTAAATGATAAAAGTGTTTGGAAGTTCTTACTGACTGCTTTATATTCCCATAAGTTAAAAAATTAGATTTATCTGTATGCATGTGCTACTCTATACCCAAAAAAACCCCCACTCATTGCTATTGAGTTGATGCCAGTTCATAGTGACCCTATAGGCCAAGGTAGGACTGAGCCTGTGCGTTTCCACGACTATAACTCTTTACTGGAGTAGAAAGCCCCATTCTCCATCATGGAGCTGCTGGTGGTTTCAAATTGCTGACTTTGTGATTAACAGTCTAACACATAACCACTAGGCCACCAGGCCTCCTTATGTACTCTATACATGACATATAATAACATTTGTTAACTTACACATTTCAGTTGCACATTAGTCATCTCAATTTCACATTGGTTAAAGCATTGGTTCTCAACCTGTGGGTGGCCACCCCTTTGGATGTTGACCGACCCTTTCACAGGGGTCACCTGATTCATAACCATAGCAAAATGACAATTATGAAGTAACAACGAAAATAATTTTATGGTTGGGGGGTCACCACAACATGAGGAACTGTATGAAAGGGTTGCAGCATTGGGAAGGTTGAGAACCACTGGGTTAAAGGGTCAAAATCAACTCAGTGGCAATGTAAATTCAAAAAACCAAAGTCATTGCCATCAAGTTGATTCTCTAGAACAGAATTAGAATTTCTGAGACTGTAACTCTTTACAGGAGCAGGAAGCCTCATCTTTTTCCCTCGGAGTGGCTGGTGAGTTCAAACTGTTGACCTTGTGGTTGGCAACTCAACGTGTAGCCCACTATGCCGTCACTAGAGCTCCAATTTGTTTTTGTTAAAGTGTCCAGAAAAGCCCATTAACCCAGTTACCACCGAGTCACTTCCAACTCATGGCACCCGTATGTGTCAGAGAAGAACACCCTAGGCTCTCCAGCTGCTGGTTTTTTCAGGATTAGATTGTCAGGCCTTTCTTCTGAGGTGTCTTTCTTCAAACCTGGAGGTTTGCCTTTTGGTTAGCAGTCAAGTGCATTAACCATTTGTACTACCCAGGGACTTCGGTGAAAGGGCCGTTGGAGACTAGTAGTAAGTAACCTGAAATGGGTTTCCATTTCTAATTGGATAGGCCTGCTTTCCACATGACCACTATTATTGTATCAGAACTCCAGAGATAATATTAGTGCAGAATGAGGATTGAAAGTGAGCAGAAAGAAAGGTTAGGGGACTTGAGGTTTGTTATTGGCTTGCTCTAAATCAGTGGTTCTCCACCTTCCTAATACCGTGACCCTTTAGCACATTAAACTGGATATTCTTTTACCAACTTACCGAAGTGGCCGGGTATTTTTTCAGCTGTTAGGTTTTTTTGGTGTTTTTTTTTTTTTGCATTAAACCATAAATGGGTTTACATCTCATCAACTCTTTATCATATTTATTTATAACTTTCAGTTTTTTAATATAAAATGTCTCACATATGAAACAATATTTTGCAGTGTATGCAGAACATTATTACTTTTATGAACTATAATCTTCATGAAATTATAAACTTGTAAAAATAATCAACATAATCCATATTTGAGAAATTAGAAGAATTAGGGCTAAGAATTTCTTCATGTCTTTTTGTGTAACGGGAGACCACTTGAGCGATTTAGGTGATGTTTTACGTTTCACTGAGGTTTGATCATAAGTGCACAACTCCTTGCAAAACAATTCAAACAAATAATAGCTATTTTATTTAACCAAAATGCACTAAAATGCTAAATAAAAAGAACATGAAGACAATCGAGTGTGATACAGTCACTACTGATGTAAACCCCTAAATAGATGAAGTAGTTAAAATATATCCAAGCAGATGGCATCTGAAGACAGCGTGTAGAAATCACGAGTTATCTCGGGATCCGGCAGTCATTGATGGCGCGCAAAATACTAGTAAACTGGGGATCCGTCCAGTGTGTTAACATAGTTCCTCGTGGTGACCTTCCAACCATAACATTATTTTCGTTGCTACTTCATAGCTGTAATTTCCTTACAGTTAAGAATCTGGCAACTCCTGTGAAAGGGTCGTTTGACAGCCCCCCCCCCCAAAGGGGTCTAGACCCACAGGTTGAGAACCGCTGCTCTAGATGCTCAGTGGCTTATTGTTGAGAATAAAATTTCCTCTCCATGGCTCAATTTCTCATCTCCTGTGCACACACTGGCACAGTAGCTGTCCCAGGGGGCCATTGTGCTGCTGTGTGCTCTGCCCGCTCTGAAAATCTTCCTCCCCAAACCTCCAGGATGATGACTTTCTTCCCTGCCCAGGGTAGACCTGATTGCCGCGGTCCTGGGAATGATTCCAAGAATTCTGCTATAGCGTTTCCTCAGTTTCAAGTCACTCATACTCACTGCCATCCAGTTGATGCCAACTCATTGTGACCCTGTAGGTCAGAGTAGGACTGCCCAGTGGGTTTCCCAGACTCTAGCTATTTTTGAGAGGAGAAACCCTGCCTTTCTTCTGAGGAGCGACTGGTGGTTTCCAACTGCCGACCCTGAAAATGACAGCCCAACCATGGGTAATCACTGTACCACCAGGGCTCTTTCAGTGTAAGTAGTTCTGTCCATTTATGAATGAGATGAGAAGCCTTCAGAGGTAAGGAGAGTGGTTCATTTGATAAATACTGAGTTTCTACAGAATACCAATTCTTTTCAACTGGCAGCATCTACCATAAGGCTTGGCAAATACACCTGCTCCTCACTTAGCAACTTCACTCATGATCTTACATTTCAAATATAGGACTATAGTAAATATATGTGCATAGTTTGCACATTAATGATGCACATCTGGCATTAAGGAGTGCCCAGGCCCCTTGCAGGGTCCTTGCCTGGCAAACTGTGTGCACGTTTCCTCCTTTCTAGGACATTGGACTGCATGTTTTACCACTGGAGAAGGGAGAGGGCTTGTGGTCTATCTGAGTCACCTAGGAGCTGGGTGAAGCAGAAAAGAGGGGATGGACTTGGCTGTCTAGAATAGCATCTTTCCCAGAGGGTCGTAGGTGCCCACAAGGGGTTGAGGCTGGGGTAATGACAGCCATTATTCTGAGGAGAAGCAGGACCCTGCCAACTGGCGTCAGCTCCACAGGTGTCAGGACTGGGCCAGCTATGATCAGAAACCCACCCCTCAAAAAAAATAGACTGTCACCCTGTTGATTCTGACTCATAGTGACCCTATAGGACAAGGTTGAACTGCTCCTGTGAATTATGAGACCATAAATATTTACTGGAGTAGAAAGCCTCCTTTCTCCCACAAAGGGGCTGGTGGGTTTGAACTACTGACTTTGTGGTTAGTAGCCCAAATGGAAACCACTACACCACCAGGGCTTCTGAAGTGGACTTGGCTGCAGACCCATATCTATGCTTCTTTGACACTCCCTTCTGGGTGAGAGGGGGGTCAGATCACCACGTCAGCAGCCAGCTCAATTTAAGATCAAGGGCAGAGGCCAGGCCTGTCTGTCAAAACCTCTGAGGAAGTTTGGGATTGTCACTTTTCGTGGGAGTGTGGGGCTAGGGGTGGGTGGGCAGTGGAGAGTTAGGGAATGCTTGGGCAAGGGGCTTTTGGGGGACCCACTCCCAACAAAGACACGGGCCTTTTTGGAGGGATTCGCCTGGACCACCCATCCTGAAAATACTATGAGCAGAGAGGACTCCAGGGATGAGGAGGGGGCGAAACTTGGGTCACCCTGACTCTGGAAGACTAGTGGACCCTCCCCAATGGGTACTGGTGGGAACATGGGCGACATAGTGGTAGCCAGTGACCTCAACAGGGCATAGTACAGGTGATGTGGCTAAACTCTATTTTCACATCTCGCCTGTTTCCACATGAAGACCTGGTCTTTGAGACCTAACCATGGCTAGGAGTGAGGAGGCACGTGACACAGTGAGTACAATAAATCTGAGAAGTCAAACCACTGCTGGCGTGGTCACAGTCACTCATGACATCTCTGCTACCATTTAAGACCCACATTGTTGTTAAACACAGTGTTTACCCTGTCACTTTTGTGCTTCAGTCGAAGAAAAAAGGACTGAGTGCAGAGGAAAAGAGAACTCGCATGATGGAGCTATTCTTTGAAACAGTAAGTAATTTCCCTAAGATTTTTAGAACTTTGCGTAATTGCACGTGAAGATATGCCATCAAGTATTAACAGCACTTCTTTTTAAAAAAATCATTTTATTGGGGGCTCTTACAGCTCTTATCACAATCCATGCATACATCTGTTGTGTCAAGCACATTTGTACATATGTTCCCATCATCATTAAAAAAAAAAACAGCACAAAAGGAAAAGCCTGTAAATAGTTGCAGGTCTATTTGTTTACCTTTAGGAGTGTTTTCTAGTCAAGTCTAATGGGGTGCCCCACCCTGGCCCCGAAGTCTATTTTTGGTTCTCTGGAAACATCATTGTTTTGACACTTCTTTCTTAAATGATCGATACTTAGCAATTTCCCGTGGAATGGATAAATTCTGCCAACCTGGTTCCTGTGAGCCATGGAAGGAGGTAGAATCTTCTCTCTCCAGTTTGGCTTACAAACTGGTTTTAGAATTCTTTCTGAACCATGTATTCAGTTGTGCTCCTTGACTGCTTGAAAATAGTGATAGTGAGAAAAACTTGCATGTGTTGAGTGGTTGGGAGACACATTGGGGCTTTCTACTCCTGTAAAGAGTTACAGCCCAGAAACTCAGAGGGGCACTTCTACCCTGTCCTGTAGGGTCGCTGTGAGTTGGCATCATTCAATGTCCATGAGTTTTTTAGATTTTTTTCAGTGGTTGCTGGGTGTCAAGCACCTAGCAAGCCTGTGGCATCCTTTAACTCATTTCATCCTTACATCAGACATCTATACCTGTCAGCTTGGTCATTTAACAATGGGAAAAGGTACAAAGAACCTAAAGAGCTCAAAAATAGGAAGCAGTAGTAACCCAGCCACTGCAATTGAGTTGATTGTGACTCAGTAACTTTATAGGATGGAGTAGAACTGCTCCAGAGGGTTAAGAGGCTGTAAATCTTAATGAGAGCAGAACGCCTTGTCTTTCCAGTGGTACATTTGGTGGGTTTGAACCACTGCCCTTGAGATTAGCAGCCCAGTGCTTATCCCACTGCACCACCAGGGCTTTATAGAAGTGACCTTACCAGCATTTAAACCAGGATGGTGGGTTGCCTGTTTTTACCAAACTCACTACCGTTGATTCAATGCCAATTCATAATGACTCTATAGGACAGAATAGAACTGCTCCTGTGGGTTTCTGAGACTAACTCTTTACCGGGGTAGAAAGCCCCGGTTACATGTTAGTTGCCCAACATGTAACCACTGTGCATTCAGGGATCCTCTGCCTGATTTTACGGGCAGTGCTAAAGACTGCCTCTTTGCAGGTATCTTTGCAGGTATAAATCTCTAATGTTAATACATTTGTGATGGTATGCTAAAAAAAAATACAACTCAGTGCCATCGAGTCGATTTTGACCTAGCAACTCTGTATTGCAGGATAATTTCTCAGACTGTAACTCTGTGGGAGTAGAAAGCGTCATCTATCTTCAATAGAGTGGCTGCTGGGTTCGAACTGCTGACCTTGAGGTTAGCAGGCCAGTGCTTCGTTCACTGTACTGCCAGGACAAGAAACATAGATTTAATTCTTATCAGGCTGGGGAATGTGATAGGGAAATGTTTTGTCTTTTAGGATACCACTCTTTTTCTCAAATATCAAAAGGGGCTTTCTTTTAAAAAAACAAAAAGTATTGGCTTATCGTACAATTCAGTAGGGTTCTGCAATCATCACTAAAATTCATTTTAGAACATTTTCTTCCTTTTTGTACTCGTTGCTGTTAAAATTGGCTTTTTCTGAGGGACAGTTTTTCTTCGGCCTTACCCTCATAATGAGTATGATACTAGTACCAGCATCTTAAGCTTCAGTAACCAGTGAGTGTAATGTAAAACTAAGAATTGATAGTAGTCATTCGTTCTTCATTTTAGTTCCATTCTTACCCCTGTTCCCGCATTACAGCCATATCCATTCCTGCTCATCCATTTTTATGGTGGAGTTGAAGGTATAACAGATTTGGAGAAGGAAATGAAGACTTCATTAATTGTTGCCTGATAATGGTGTGCCTAGATTCCAGGCCAATGCTGACGTTGACGGCTATGAACTGTAAGCCCTTCAAGAATTGGAAGCAAATAAGCAAAGCAGCATAGGGAGAAAAGTACATGGGCCAAAGAGATAGGAAGTCTGGACTTCCCAGTGGTCTCCTGGCAAGCTGAACTCTGCTGGCCAATTCATCTTACTTCACTATGTTTCTTCTTCAACTGTAACAAAATGGGTATGCACAATATAAAAGAAGAGTACGAACTAAATAATTATTTAGAGGGATTTCTTGTAAAAATCAAAAGCACTTATTCACTCATTTCTCCATTGTATGATTCTACTTTCAGTGTAAATGTCTACCTGGTTTATCATTCTTACTGCATCACTTATGAGCTTGACTCGAGTGACACTAGGCGAGGTATATCACCTTCTTTCTGTTGTTCTTTTCTTGCCTGAGAAATGCAGGCGATGAGACCTACCCTTAGAGTGGTTAGGAGTAAGCAAGATGTCATTTGTAAGCACCCAAACAGTTGTTTTTATACTTCTAGCAATGGCAGATACAAATTCAACAAAACCAAATATGGCTATCTCAAGGGAACCAATACCAATGTTACAAATGGCCCCCTTGTAGGTCTAATGTCACAGGGAAATTCTCATGATGTAGCATTGAATAGAAAGTGCAGACTGCAAACAACATAATGCACTAAGATGACAAATGTTAATATTGGTAGGATTTCAGGGGGCTGTTTTTATACTCCACTTTCTTCGTTTCTGATGTGGCGGTGGTGATCCTCATTAGCTGCTGGCGCGTGGTGACTCATTGTGTGCACAGTAGAACTGCGCTCCATGGAGTTTTCAAGGTGGTGGCTTTTCGGAAGCAGATCACTTGGCCCTTCTTCTGAGTAGGTTTGAACTGCCCATCTTTTAGTTAGTAATCCAGCACTTACCCATTTACAATCCCCAGAGAATCCATATGCTAAGCACATATTCAGAGAAGCTGGATTATATGAAGATGAATATATCAGGATTGGAGGAAGGCTCATTAACTTTTGATATGCAGATGGGAGCATACCTTTGCTTGCTGAAAGTAAAGAGAGCTCGAAGCACTTGCTAATGAAGATCAAGGATTGCATCCTTCAGTATGGATTACAACTCGATGTAAAGAAGACAAAAACCCTCACAACTGGACTATCAGTAACATCATGATAATGGAGAAAAGGTAGTTTTCAAGGATTTCATCTTGCTGGATCCCCATTCTTTGCTCATGGAAGCAGCACTCAGGAGAACAAATGGACACATCGGATAAATCTGCTGCATGAGCCCTTTTCAGAGTTGGAAAGCAGAGGTTATTTGAGGGCTAAGGTGAACCTGACTCAAGCCATGGTATTTTCTCTTTTTTTTTTAATACATACAACTCTTATCACAATCCATACATACATCAATTGAGTAAAGCACCCCTATACATTCGGTGCCCTCGTCATTCTCAAAACTCGCCTTCCACTTGGGTTCCTGGAGTCAGCTCGGTTTCCTTTTTTCCCTGCCCCCCCCCCCCGTTCCCCCTGCACACTTAATAGTTTTTATAATTATTTTATTTTATCTTACACTGCCCAGCGTCTCCCCTCACCCACCTTCCCATTGCCCATCTCCCAGAGAGGAGGTTACACATAGATCCCCAAAATCGGTTCTCCCTTTCTACACCCCCTTCCCTCCCGGTGTTGTCAAGCCATAGTATTTTCAATCACCTCATATATATGTGAAGTTTGGACATTGAATAAGATAGATCAAAGAAAAATCGATACATTTGAATAAAGGTATTGTGAAGAATACAAAAATATCATAGACTGCCAAAAGAACAAACTAATTTGTCTTGGAAGAAGTATAGCCAGAATGCTCCTTAGAGGCAAAGATGGTAACACCTCGTCTCAAGTACTTTGGCCATATTTATCAGGAGAGCCCAGTCCTTGGAGAATGACATGTTGGTAAAGGAGAGGGGCAACAAAAAAGAGGAAGGCACTTGACAAGATGGACTGATACAGTGGCAGCAACAATGGGCTCAAACAAAGGGAACTATTGTGAGGATGGCATGTGAGCAGGCAGTGTTCTGGTCTGTTGTTCATAGGGCCAGTATGGGTCAGAACTGACTCAATGGCACTAAACAACAGCAGGGACTAATACACGGAATATACATTCCTGTCATGACCATGGCAAGAAGCCAATAACTGCTGCCTACATCTACAAGTGGTGAATCTTGAAATTTAGGAAATATTTTCAAGAAACAGCCATTAGTCATAATTACAGCTCATGAAGGGTAAAACTTTTCAAGGACTATTTGAGACAAAAAGTAGGCCCAGTAAGCATTAACTTGGTTTTTATAGAAATTGCTGCAGCAAAAACTTAAATGACAGGCTGGCCCCAATCCTAACTACATGCACAACCCCCCTCCACCCTCCCAGAAGAATGCACTACAGAGGACAGCACTGAAGCTACAGCTCAGGGAAAGGAGTGAGTCTGATCAGAGCACACAGGAGCAAACAAAGAGGGAAGGAGAGAGAGTGGAACACATCCTGACCTACCAAGCTGTGAACACAGTGTTCCTGCTCAGAGCAGCCAATGCCCAGAGAGGACCATAGAGCTGGTCCCACCACCACACGAGACATCCCTCACTGACCCATTATCCCTCTGAGGGACAACACTGGAGTCACAATGTGGGAATTGTGTCCAATCTGACATCGGGGCGAAACGTTAAGGGCATGCAACAGAGCAGCAAGGGGAGCAAAGCAATGAAGAATACCAAAAATAGACTTTGGGGCTAAGGCGTGGCACCCCATCAGACTCGACTGGAAAACACTCCTAAGGTCAACAAACAGACCTGGAGCTATTGATAGACTTTTTTTTTGTTTTCATTTTTTTATTGTTGTTTGGTTCTGGGGTTTTCTTTTGTTTTGCCCTGCCTTGCTTTTGTGCTTATTATTGTCTCAGCGTGTCTATTTAGATAAGATAGGTGGGACAAACTCTAGAGGAGAAAACAACAGGACATGGGAGAAGGGAGGAGGGAAAAGGAGGTGGGTGTTAACAAACCCAGAGAGAAAGGAACAACAAGTGATCTAAAATTGATGGTGAGGAGGGCATAGGATGCTTGTTAGGGTTTGATCAATGGCAATGTAGCCAAGAGGAATTACTGAAACCCAAATAAAAGCGAACATGATAGTGGGACAAGAGGAAATAGAGGAAAGAATTAGGAGGCAAAGAGCATTTATAGAGATCTAAATACAGGCATGTACATATGTAAATGTATATATAATAATAGGGGAAATGATCTATGTACCTATATTTATATGTTAAGTATTAAGGTAGCAAACAGACATTGGGCCTCTACTCAAGTACTCCCTCAACACAAGGATAGTTTGTTCTAATAACCCAACATTCTGTGATGCTCACCTTCCCGACATAATCACTGGAGACAAAACGTGTATATAGCAAGTGGGGTGAAGAAAGTTGACGGTGCCCGGCTATCAAAAGATATATTGTCTGGGGTCTTAAAGGCTTGAAGATAAACAAGCAGCCATCTAGCTGAGAAGCAACAAAGTCCACATGGAAGAAGCACACCAGCCTGTAGGATCTTGAGGTATCAGTGGCATTAGGTATCAGGCATCAAAGGCCCAGAACAAAAATCGTATCAGTATGAATGGGGGGGGTGCAGAGTGGAGACCCAAAGCTCATCTACGGACAATTGGACACCCCCTTACAGAAGGGTCCCAAGGAAGAGATGAACCATTCTGGGTGCAGTGTAGCACTGATGAAACATACAACTTTCCTCTAGTTCTTTAATGCTTCCTCCCCCGCCCACCATCATGACCCCAATTCTACCTTACAAATCTGGCTAGACCAGAGGATGTACACTGGTACAGATAAGAGCTGGAAACACGGAATCCAAGACAGATAAACCCATCAGTACCAATAATGAGAGTAGTGATACTAAGGGGTAAGGGGAAGGTGGGGGATACCAATCACAGTGATCTACATATAACCCCCTCCCTGGGGGGTAGACAACAGAAAAGTAGTCAAAGGGAGACATTGGTCAGTGCAAGACAAAAAAATAAGAATTTATAAATTAACAAGTGTTCATGAGGGAGGGAGGGAGGGCTGGGAAAGGAGGGAAAAAGAATAAGCTGATACCAAGGGCTCAAGTATAAAGAAAATATTTTGAAAATGATGATGGCAACAAATGTGCTTGATACAATTGATGGATGGGTTGTGATTAGAGTTGTATGAGCCCCAATAAAATGATTTTTTTTTAAGTTAAATGAGCACAAACGGTAGCACACAAGTCTCAGAAGTGGCCATGTGTATACCTTCATAGCATAGTGGTCATGCATTGGGCTGCAATCCACAAGGTCAGCAGTTTGACTTGACCAGTTGCTCTATAGCAAGAATCCTCAAACTTAAACAGGAGCCAGTTCACTGCCCCTCAGACCTGTTGGAGGGTTGGAGTGTAGTTTTTTTTTAAACTATGAACAAATTTCTATGCACACTGCACGCACCTCTTATTTTGAAGTAAAAAAACAAACGAGGCAAAAACACGTGGCAGGCCGGATAAATGTCCTCGGCGGGCCACAGTCTGAGGACCCCTGCTCTGTAGGGAGGTGAGGGTTTCTAGCCTTAGAAATCCCAAAGGGCAATTCTACTCTGGCCTCAGTCTTCACTATGGGTTAGAATTCACTGGATGGCAGTTGCTTCGTTGAGCTGCTTTGTACCTAGAAGATTTTAATTTCTATATGTATTTGAATCTACTGACATCAGAGAATTCTTTATCCATTGGTTGCACTTAGGAAGAACAGAGGAGCAGTGGAACTCAGTGGTGGGGAGCAGATATCTGGAATCTGTTTTATCTAATACCTTTGTGACATAGAGAACCCTGCGATCAGCAGTTAAAAATTACTAGCCTCTCCTTGGGAGAAAGATGGGCCTTTCTACTCCAGTAAAGAGTTACAATTTTGGAAACTCATAGGGGCAGTTCCACCCTGTCCTTTCGGCTCACTATGAGTCAGCATCAACTCAATGCCAGTGTATTTTTTGTGTGCCCTTGAGCAAGTTATTTAACCTCTCCCAGCCTCAGTTTCCTCAACCAAACCAATTGTCATTGAGTCAATTCCAACACATGGGGCCCTGTGTTGGGGGAGTGTCAAGTAAATTAACTCCATAGAGTTCTCAGGGCCATGACCTTTCAGATACAGATTGCCAGGCCTTATTTCTGAGATCCCTGGGTGGGTGTGAACCACTAGCCTTTCATTGAATAGTCCACGCCCCAGTTTGCGCCATCCAGGGACTGCCATCTATTACGAAGGGTAGTGCACGTTCACAGTGCTAGTATGGGGATTAAACGATTCAGTTGAAGAAAAGCATTACAATGCCTAGGTCATTTTAAGTAGTTATGTTATCTGATATTTTAACAGTGTGCTTACCCTTGCATTTTACATACTTATAGCTCTTATAACAAGTAGAGAGAATATTGACATTGTGAAGGATTTTGTCTTAACCTGGATCCACAATCAATGCTTGTGGAAGCAACAGTCAAAAGATCAAAAGATGCATTACATTGGTTAAATCTACTGCACAAGACAAGTGTTAAAAACTAAGGATGCTCCTTTGAGGACTAAAGTGCCCAAGCCTTGGTATTTTCAATCACCTCATATACATGTGAATGTTGGAGATTAAATAAGGACAAAGAACTGGTGTGTTTGCAATATGAAGCTGGCAAACAATATTGAAAACACCACGGGCTGCCAGAAGAACCAACAATCCTGTTTTATGAGAAATATAATCAGAATGCTCCTGAGAGGCAAGATGGGAAGGTGTCTCAAGTACTCAAGAACTTATAGACATGTTGTCAGGAGAGACCTGTCCCTGGGGAAGGACATCATGTGTGGTAAAGTGGAAGAGTAGCAAAAAGAGGAAGGCCCTCCCTCAAGGACCTGGATTGACAGAGTGGCTGCAACAGTAAGCTCAAGTATAGGGAACAATTGTGAGAATGGTGCAGGACTGAGCAGTAGGAGCAATTCCCAAAACAACCTGGAATTGCTCTGGGCAGAGCACAGCTTTCAGAGTATGCATTATTCAAGCTAGGCAAGCGTAGAGCAACTTGCTCTGAGTTAGTGCACCCCGTGGCGTCACCTGGGAAGGTTCTCTCTGGTCACAGTGAGTTTTGTCATAAAAGCAATTTCACTCAAGAACCTCATTTTTTTATGGCCAATTTAAGAGAAATTTTGTTTCCTACTCAAGAAAATTGCCACAGAAGCTGCTGTGATGTTGAACACACATGACAAGCACAGCGCTATGGGAAAAGCTCAAGTGTACGAGTGGTTTTCTTGTTTCATAAAAGGTGCAGTGTCAATGGATGACAGACCTCTCTCTGGGTATCTGTAGCTTCCCAAATGGATGAAAATGCTGGCTTGTAGTGCATTTTGAGTTCATTCCACCAGGTCAGACTGTTAATCAAGTTTTCTACTTAGAGGTTCTGAAAAGATTACATAACAGTGTGTGACCAAAAAGGCCTGATTTGTTTCAGCTGCGGCACAGGTTTTGCTACCACGACAATGTACCTGCTCATACAGCCATCTCAGTGCACCAGTTTTTGGCAAAAAACAGCATGCCTCTCTTGCCCCAGGCACCTGACTTACCTGACCTCCTTGTGACTTCTTTTTGTTTCCGTGAATGAAGAGAGACATGAAAGGACAGTGATTTGATGACATAGAAGAGGTGAAGGGAAAAAAAGAGGGAGGTGCTGTCAGCTATCCAAACAGATGAGTTTGAGAACTGTTTCCAAGATTAGAATCGCCAATTTGAGAAATGTATTAAGTGTAATGGAGAGTACTTAGAAGGTGATATGGTTGTTTTGTTTTAAAAAAATTAAATAGCTTTTGAGGGGAAACTCCACTGGGGGGATACCCCCTCATGTATCTTTTTGTTGTGCATATAGCATGACGATAGGTGAGAACCAACTCGACACCTAATAGCAGCAACAACATAGCGTTTCTGAAGAGCTAGAAGTATCTGTCCATCACTCCTTTACCAGGCCTGCTTTAGTGCTGGCTGTGATTAAGAGCTAGGATTTACTTGTGGCCACATGCTCTGTTGACTCAACTGACCGTAGAATAGTCAAGTCCTGGGGACATGTTTTGGCCTGCAATGTCAATAGTTCTAACCTAGCAGATGATGCTGTGTGCTGTTTCAAGGTTTGCAGCCGGGGAGATTCTAGGGAACAGGTCTCTGTGCTATAGAGTCACTGTAAGTCAAAATTTGATGTCAGGGAGGTGATGGATGGATTACTTTGTGGCACAGTAGCTTAAGCCTTGGCCTGTAGCTGATAACCCAGCAGCCACTCTGGGGGAGAGAGAGACTGTCTGCTCCCATAAAGATTCTCAAAAACCCAAAGGAGCGCTTCTCCCCCATCTTTTAGAGTCGCTGTGAGTTGGCAGTGTGAAGAGAAGAATGCCATTGCAAGGTCTTTTCACATAGCCCACTGGGGATGCCACTTGTAAACAGATCTATCCCTAAGTTCATCTTCTTTTCCCATGAACTCTAAATTATTTGCCAAGAATTTTGATTTATATGGTTTTTCTATTGCACTAGAAACTTAAGGCCAGCAATTTATTGCATGCTTTCTGTGTCCCTAAAGTATTGTTTTATCTTCAAACAGTTTATTCCCAGTCGTACACACATTGATCTCACACTCTCACTAACCCTAGTGGCTAAGTCTTTTGTTTCATTTACTACATCTGAAGTTTTGTGAGAAGAGAAAACATTTTTCTCAACATTTCATTATGAAAGAAATTTAAAATACAACAAAGAAACAGCATGACCAGAACAGAGTTAAAAGGCTGCTGACTCGTTAAGAAAAATGTAACCCGTGCCCCATTGGTTTGTAGAAATGGATGCAAGCCTAGCCATGTATGCTCTCACCAAAACACAAGAAAAAATAAGATACTGCAGAGAGAATTTTACATTCAGACCCGTATGGCCGCCATCTGGATTTTACCATTAGCTTTACTCTACTTGTCTTGTCACATATATAGTCATCTGTGTACTCCTGTATCCCATCAGTTGGTCTGGGTTGTTCAGATGCAGTTCAGAGTTCTTTATCATCATCCTGGTCCTATTCCTTGTCCGCTTTGTTTTCGTCCTTTAGTACTTGCCTTTTGAGTTTTTTAGGAGTATCTCTGGATAAGCAGTTTTTTTATTTTTATGAAGGTATTGCCCATCCTCTTGGAGTTGCTTTTTTAGATTTTTTGGGAAGAAATGGAGCTTACTAGGTTCCCATAGCAATAATCATAATAATTCTTTTCTAACTATCAAATAGTTTAGCCTACTCAAATATTTTACTCATGTTATCCAAATTCTTTTCACCATTTCAATACAGGCTTCATACAAGAAGAAAAGTGTACCTTAAATAGGTTTTTTCCCCAACCATAAATGTAAATATTTTATATGCATATCTTTCCATAACATTTTGTTTTGCATATGGTAGGCATACTACATATATACAAATGGCTGATAGGCAGCCATGAATTGCATAATCTTCCTATTGTTTAGGTATAACTCTTCCATGAAACCTTAAATGTAAACAATTCTTGACAGTTATTTATTTTGCTTTTAGAAATACTAAATCTGAAGTATGCTGTGTACCATTCAAAGCACTGTTTATGTGTTCTGAAAACCAAATTGTCAGAGAAGCTAGTTACCTCATGTTAACAAACCGTACACCATAACTTGTTTTTAATACTCCAGTGGGAAGCAGTTATTTATGTTCTGACCTCCAAGTATTTGGAAGAATTATGTTTTCAAGTAAAAGTATGACCATTTTACATTCCACTGAAGATATTAGATGATCATGAGGTTTCCTCTAGCTCAAAAGTTATTTAGTTATAAAAAAATATTTTGTTAATTAAAAATACTTAGATTCTATTGCATTGTTCATTTATAGGCCTAATTTAGTATATTTTCTGAACATTAGTGTGGAAATATAAACTAGAGAATATATACAAGTTTCTGACCATTTTTTAAAAATAACCTTTTCCAACAGAAAGATGTATTTCAACTTAAAGACATGGAGAAGATTGCCCCCAAAGAGAAAGGCATTAGTAAGTATCCAAGCCAATTGTGATTTTGGAGAAATGTTGTTCGTCTTTTTGCCACAGCTCTTTGTGGAGAAATAAAATATCTAGCGGTGAAGATTGTTTTTCAGAGGCTCTGAAAACTGTCTGTGAGCCATAGCCACAATTCTTTGTTTGGAATATCTGTTCTAGGAAAACTTAAATTGGTTATACACACACATATGCATGCATACTATATGCACATTTACTTATTTGTGGATATATGTTATTTCAATAGAAGCAAAAAATGCTCGTAAATGTAGTCTTTGATCAATTGAGACTTTTGGATCTTTACATGATGTACTTGTTTTCTGAGGATGCTGCGCCAGCATGTTTGGTGGATTAAAACAACATATTTATTCTCTCATTTTTCTGGAGTCTGGAAGCAGGAAATCAAAATGTGGGCAGGGCTGGTCCCTCTGAAAGCTCTGAGGGAGAATCTGTTCTCTGCTTCCCTTGGTTTGTAGACACATCCCTCCAACCTCTGTCTTCTCCCCTGAGTCTTCTATAGCACTGAGATTCCCAGTGATCTCATCTGGAGTAAGCTCTTTAGACCGGTACAGCACAGAAATAGCCCAAATAAGGGCCCCTTCACAGCTGTCAGGAAGTTAGGCCTTGGGTATATCTTTTTGCAGACCATTATTCAACCACTTCACTAGTCTACTTATTTCTTTAAACTGTTCAGATGATATAACTTATCCATTATTATTTTAACAAATTTGCAAACTGGAATTTATATAGAAAATAAAAATTGCTTACTGCCACTTTCTGAGATAACCACAGGTAGCCTTTGATGCCTCTTGTCTCAGTTCTCTCTGTGTCAGTCTGTGAACATCTGTCCATCTCTGAGACGGGAGCCTGCTGTTTACAAAATGTTATATGGTTTTAGGTCTGTGTGGTTTTTGTTTTTTTTATTGTTTTATCTTTTATTTCATAATCATAAACTTAACTCTGCTTTCCAGCTGGACTCAGGGAGATTAAGGAAAGTAGGAAACTCGAAGAACTGGAGTGAGAGCACAAGATGACACGATACTGCAAGCACACGGGGAATAGAAGGGTGGTTTCCCAAGCTACACAAGGAATGGTCTGGTGCTTAAGATAAAACAGAAAATCCTGATCACATTTAGTTAGAGTTGTCCACAGTCAGCAATGGTGATCTTCTTGCTGGTCTTGCCATTCTTGGAACCACAACGCTCCATGGCTTCCACAATGTTCATGCCTTCTTTCACCTTACCGAAGACCACGTGCTTGCCATCCAACCTTTCAGTCTTAGCGGTGCAGATAAAAAACTGGGAACCGTTCGTATTGGGTCCAGCATTTGCCATAGACAGGATGCCAGGACCTGTGTGCTTCAGGATGAAGTTCTCATCTTCAAATTTCTCTCCATAGATGGACTTGCCACCAGTGCCATTATGGCGTGTGAAGTCACCACCCTGGCACATAAACCCTGGAATGATTCTGTGGAAGCAGGAACCTTTGTAACCAAAACCTTTCTCCCCAGTGCTCAGAGCGCAGCAGTTTTCTGCTGTCTTTGGAACTTTGTCTGCAAACAGCTCAAAAGAAACTCGGCCGAGGGGCTTGCCGTCGGCGGCTATGTTGAAAAACACAGTAGGGTTGACCTTGGCTGGGCACAGCAGGACCAGACAAGACTACAGATTCAGGCGGCGGCGTCTGCAAAGCGGCCCTCTGTGTTTTTTTTATATGAAGTTATATCTATATTGACTCGCACGATTTGGGTTTTTAAAAGGAAACAGTCTGCAGCTTCTTTATTTCCTAATATTGTACGCTGTGGCATCCTTCCTTTACCTAGGGCTGAGCATTTCATTTGGTTCCACAGTTGGCCGCTCACCATAATGTTTTGATTAGCATGGCGTCCGTAAATGCCTGTCGGCATCTTGAATTACTTCATTAGGAAACGTCCCTAAAAATAGACTAGAGAACAGAGGTTGGTGTCGTTAGGTTGTCTAGATGTGTTCTTAAATTTCCTGCCTGAGAATCCTGCTAACCAGTTCCATCAAGCCTGCTCCAACCCTGGGCAACCCCCTAGGTTTTGGAGTAAAACTGCTCCGTGGACCTTGGATGGCTGCTTTCACTTAGCAGCCCAGGGCTTGCACTGCAGGCTCCTCCCAGGGACCCCTCCTTCCAGAAAGGGTCTTCCAGTAAAGATTCACACGTACTTCTTGAGACTGAATGTTTTCAATTTCAGAATTCTATGAAATGCAATAGATAAAGAGTTGGCATCTTATTTTCGTTTCTGCTGCTTTACAAGTGGCCTTGAATGTTTTTTGTTTCTCTTAGTTTTATTTCTTTATTAAGTTTAATTTTTTTCAAAAAGACTTATGTGATATTTGGTGGCATTTTAGTCTAGGAAAAATGAAAATGGGCATTAGGGTTTTAAAATTTCACATTATTTCTTAAAAGTTTTTTTTGCTTTTATTTGTTTTAACATATTTCCATACCACTAAATATCTTTAGTACCATAAATTTAACAATTACATAGTATTCAATTACAGTAATAGGCTTTTTAAAAATCCAGTTATTGAGTTGGTTTATATTTTTTGTTTTTTGCTGTTGAAAAGTGTATTGGCAATCATTCCTGTCTATATCAAGCATTATTGTCTTTAGCTGAATACATAAAAGTAGAAATTCTACCTTCAAAAGTGTGCGTATTTATATGGCTAAAGTTTTATTTACATACTGCCAAACTTCTCTCCTTTTGAAAGTATTTGGACATGAATCCTGTAGTATGCATCCCAGTGTTTTTCAATTTGGTAGTCAAGAAATCTGATGATTGTTTTATTTTGCATTTATTTGATTAGTAGAGGGGTTGAACATCTTCCTCATTTAGTAACCACATGTGTTAGTTCAGGTACACTAGAGAAACAAATGCATAGACACTTGTGTATAAGAAAGAAGTCTACCCCACTGGCTGCTCTGAAAAGCCATCTTTGCATTGTTCCCGGGTTCCGCTCGCCGCAGCCACCTCCGCCGCGCGCCTCCTCCTCCGCCGCCGCCGCCGCGGACTCGGGCAGCTCCCTCGCCAGAGTCCCCGAACTCGCGCTCTTTGTCGTCCGCCGTTCCGGATCACCAGCGTGCCCCACCATGTCAGACGCGGCCGTGGACACCAGCTCCGAGATCACCACCAAGGACTTAAAGGAGAAGAAGGAGGTTGTGGAGGAGGCGGAGAATGGGAGAGAGGCCCCCGCTAACGGCAACGCTAATGAGGAAAATGGGGAACAGGAGGCTGACAACGAGGTAGATGAAGAAGAGGAAGAAGGTGGGGAAGAGGAGGATGAAGAGGAGGAAGGTGATGGTGAAGAAGAGGATGAGGATGAGGAGGCTGAGGCAGCTACAGGCAAACGGGCAGCTGAAGATGATGAGGATGACGATGTGGATACCAAGAAGCAGAAGACTGACGAGGACGACTAGACAGCAAAAGGAAAAGTTCAACTTACAACAACAAAACAAAAACACAAAGGCCACCGTGACCTATTCACCCTCCACTTCCTGTCTCAGAATCTAAACGTGGTCACCTTCGAGTAAGAGTCCCGCCCCACCCACCTCGGGCTGCACCACTGCAGACACGCGCTCACCACCACCCCACCAAAACGACACCGTGAATTTGCAACAGGGGAGGCAAAAATAACCAAAACTTCCCGGGCCCTGCTTTTTTTCTTAAAAGTACTTTAAAAAGGAAAATTTGTTTGTATTTTTTATTTACATTTTATATTTTTGTACATATTGTTAGGGGTCAGACATTTTTAATAATCTCGGATGACCAAGCCAGCCTTTGGAGCGTTCTCTGTCCTACGTCTGACTCTACTTGTGGTGTGACCATGTTCATTATCTCAAAGGAGAAAAAAAACCTTGTAAAAAAAGCAAAAACAACAACAAAAAAATACAATCTTATTCCGAGCATTCCAGTAACTGTTTTTGTGTATGTACTTAGCTGTACTATAAGTAGTTGGTTTGTATGAGATGGTTAAAAAGGCCAAAGATAAAAGGTTTCTTCTTTTTTTTCTTTTTTTTTTTGTCTATGAAGTTGCTGTTTATTTTTTTTTTGGCCTGTTTGACGTATGTGTGAAGCAATGTTGTCCAACAATAAACCGGAATTTTATTTTGCTGAGTTCTAAAAAAAAAAAAAAAAAAAAAGAAAGAAGTCTATATACAAAGGCAATTGAATATTGAGAAAATATCAAGTCCAGCCCATATCAAGTACATAAGTATGATATTGGACCTTATGTCCGATACCAATCTGTAAAGTCCTCTTCTGACTCTGAAACACATGCAGTGACTTATCCACGTGGCTTCTCCAGCTCTGTGCACTAGCATATTTACACGTCTTGTCAGCTGCTATGTCTCCCAGGGTGTGAGCAGAGAGAAGAATGTCTCCACTTCCAAAGAGGAATACAGGAGTTCCCAGAATCCTTAGGAGAAGGCCATGCCTGCACAGAGGCTTTATTGGCTTTGATCTGATTGACAGCTTAGACTCCACCCCTTCACTCTTAATCCTCAAATTGACACCAGATTGTATAACTTCCACCCCACACGTATGTATTTTGTAAATGCCTATGGGTATCTTTGGATTGTTTCTCTCTGACAAAATTGCACTTTTATCCTCACTTTTTATTTCTAAGAGCTTCTTTTAATTTATTAGTTCTTGCTCTGTGGTATTTTTTGCGAATGTTTCCTCATTATTTGCCATTTAGTTTTATTTCTGGTGTCTCCTAACTTGACATATTTTGAAATTATCTCCCTTAGCGGCTATGTCAGTAAAAGAAGTCCTTCAGAGCTTAGTGGATGATGGTATGGTTGACTGTGAGAGGATTGGAACATCGAATTACTATTGGGCTTTTCCAAGTAAAGCTCTTCATGCAAGGAAGCGTAAATTGGAGATTCTGGAATCTCAGGTAAGCCGCTGTCATGAAAAAATAGATTTGCATTGTAGCAAAAAGATGTGTTTGACTTAAACTCCTTTTTGTGTAGTGGTTTCTCAAATTTTTAATATGCATTCTTTGACTCAAAGTCTAAAGATGATCAGTATCTCTACCCTTCACCCAGATAGTATAAGGAATGGTAGAAATTTTTTATTTCCCTACCTTCCATGATAACAGTTTTCTAATCATTTAGGTCCATCTTGTTTTTAATTCCCTCCCCCATTAGTCATTATTTTTATTGCTTCTATTAATACATGTTTAGATTTACTGGCAGCAGCAGTTCTACCCTGTCCTGTAGAGTTGCTATGAGTCAGAGCCAGCAACTCCATGGCGGTGAGTTTAGTTTGGGTTGGTCTCGTTTTTTTCACAACTGTGTTCTATTGCCCTCTGCTTCATAAGTCCCTAACCTGTCCATATTCTCCTCTGAGAGTTTTTTACTTAAAGATTTCTACTCTGACCTATAGAGTTTCCAAGGCTTTAATCTTTAGGAAAGCAGATTCCCCTATCACAAGGTTGGATATATGGTACACGCACACTCCAGGGGAATGGATAACAGAAATGTGGGTGAAGGGAGACAACAGATGGTGTAAGATACGAAGTAACAAAAATAACATAATTGATGACTCATTCATGAGGGAGGGAGGGGAAAAAGAGGAGCTGATAGCAAAGGCTCGAGTAGTTTTGGATATGATTTGGAAATGATGGCAACATATGTACAAATATGTTTAATACAATTGAATGATGAATTGTTAAACGATTTGTAAGAGCCCCACAATAAAATGATTAATAAAAAATTATAAGCTATTCTAGCTGCATAGTGCTATTTGAAATGTTCACATATTTAAGTTCTCCGTGTGTTTCTCCTTACAGGGAACTTAACAAACATCTTTTGGTTACATGTCAGGATTCAATAAGTTTAAATGACTTACAAAAAAAAATAGTTGCACTCTTGGAAAATCACAAGGGAAGTTCTACCCTGCCTTATAGGATCACTATGTGTTGCCATCAACTTGATGGCAGTGAGATTTGTTCCATTAATTTGGGGGCTCATTTAGAGAGGGATATTGAAATCTCTGACAATAATAGTTGACTTGTCGATTTGTTTTTGCCTTATTGGTAAATCACATCAAAGGTACCTAAACATTTAGAGTCATGTTCCTTCAATAATTGTTTTCCTTATTATGAATTGGCCTTTTTTTTCTGACTTGGCTTATTTTTTTATTTTTTAAATCATTTTATTGGGGGCTTATACAACTCTTATCACAATCCATACATTCCATCCATTGTGTCCAGTACATTTGTACATTTGTTGCTATCATCATTCTCAAAACATTTTCTTTCTACTTGAGCCCTTATTATTAGCGCCTCATTTTCCCCCCTCCCTCTCTCACGAACCCTTGATAATTTATAAATTATTATTAGTTTGTCATATCTTACACTGTCCGACGTCTCCCTTCACCCACTTTGCTGTTGTCCGTCCCCCAGGGAGGGGGTTATATGTAGATCTTTAAATTGACCTTCTTTAACCCAGGTAATATTCTTTGTTCTGAAATCTACTTTTTTGATATTATCATAGGAGCTTCAGCTTTCCTATGATTACTGTTAGCATGTTACATCATTTTCCCATCCTTTTACTTTTCACTTTTTGTGTTTTTTATCTATAAAATATCTCTTTAAGGGACTAGATGAAGTAGTTTCAAAAAGTTCTTGAGAAATGGCATTAAAAGATGATGAATTTTTGTGTAAATTTTTGAAGGCCCCTTAGATAGTTTCAAGCATTTATGGAAGTAAACAAGAAGTTCTTCCTCGAACCTAAAATTCAACTTCACATCATTGTGTGTTTATTCTGGATAACTAAGTACAGGACATTCTAATTTTACTACTCTGGAACTCTGGGATTAAGCTTGTATGATGAGGGGTTGACAAGTAGGCCAAACCCTGAAGAGTTACCACATGAGCTACTTACTGTCAATATGCTCCTTGGAAAGTTGGCATCCAGTGCATCTTGTGACACGTTCCTGTGTCTCCTCCTCAGCTTACAGACTGGAGGTCAAAGGTTAATTTCACACACCTGCTTTAAGTCAGAGGTCAGGTTAGAAGTAAATATTGGCAGGAGGCCCTGTGTCCTAAGCACCAGGTAGTAAATTAAAGAAGGGAACTAGGATGTAGCATCTGCAGCCCCTGGAAGCTGCTATTAATCACTCTTTTTTAATTGGTGGGGGTGGGGTGCTCAATGTTTTTTCAGTGCCATTTCACTGACCTAAGCCTACTATATTCTTTTACTGAAAGGGAGACAAGTCAGTATTACACTCTGTATTCAACCATGACTGAAGATTGCTTTTCATCTTAAGGAAGCAATATGGCTTAATGGAAGGAGAGAAGAATAAGAAAAAAATCCCTGCAGTTAGTTGATTCTCACTCATCAACCCTATAGAGCAGGTAGAATTGTCCCTGTGCGTTTCCAAGATGATAAATTTTCATGAGAGTAGAAAGCCTCATCTTTCTCTTGAGCAGCTGGTGGTCCCAAACTGCCAACTTTACAGCCTAACACAATCACCATGCCAGCAGGGTTCCTACATAGTAAGAAATCAAACATGGGTTGAAGTCACAAGGCAACGTCCCACTTCTTATTAAATATATCTATTCTTTGAAAAACTTAATTTCTTTAAAGCCTCAGTTTCCCAATTTATAAAAGAGATTCTTCCAAAGAAATGTGGGGAGGATGAAGAGGTATGTATACACATAGCCTTCTTGGTACAGGTAGTGAAGAAACGCATGGAAGGCCTCGCTGGTCTCTCTGGCTTCCTTATTGCCACAGGGCAGTTAGAAATGCCTTCACCTTCCATCTCTACCATTCTGACACCAACTCTCCCTCCCACAGCACACTACCAATATATTTGGTTTGATAAGTCATTGCAGTGGCCACCCAGAACTCGGACAATATTCACAAAGACATCTGTTAGGAAAGTTAACGAGTTACCACAAGTCAGTATCAGTAAACCATAAGGATACAGTCATTGGCTCCCAGCAGCACCCCTCCTCAGCAAGTAGCCAAGTCTCTCCAGTCATCAGCCTCACAGCCACATGATCTCTTGGTCTCTCCCTCCATGGGCCAGGAAGCCAGCCCACTGCTCTGCCTCATAGTCTTAGCATTGCACCTCTGTTGTGTCACATGGTCTCCTTGTCTTGGCCTCTGGTCTCAACTGGGCACCTTTGCCCTCTCCTATGGTCTGCATACCACAGCCTCTGGTGCCTTTGGTATCTGCTTCAACCACGTCCAGCAGAGATCTCAGTGTGTTCCACTGATGGCTCTTCTTCCTGTGGTCCTGGGACTTCTGTGTCTTCCTGCTTCTGAGATGGCTCATTGCTCTACAGAGGTGTAGTTTTTGTCTTTTAGCAGATAGTAACCCCAAGGAAGCAAAGGGGATGACTTTTAGTTCACATCCTCTACTATGGTGGAGTCTTATCCCACCTTAAACTCTATACGTTAGCCAAACATAGAACTCCCTCAAAAATAACTACAGGCAGAAGCTAAAATTTATAAAACTCACTTGGGAAAAAGTGGTTTGAAGGACCATATTCATTTACTACCTCCACATAGTTTCTGTGGTGGCCCTAAATTCAACATAATACTAACCCAAGGGCATATTTTAAACTTATTTGTTTGGTCGGGAGGGCTCTGTGCTAAAACATTTGATCAGATTATGAAATGTAAAGTTATGAGATAATAAATACAAATTTAATTTTTAAATTACACAAATTTAAATTTTAATTTAAAAATCATTTTCAAAAGTAAAAGTCAGGGCCTATGTTTTACCAAAAAATGGGAATGACATTAGTAAGAATGTGGGGAAACTTGAACCCTCTTCTGTTTCTGATGAGGTTAAAACAGTACATCCACTGTATTGAGCAGCTCCCCAAGGAAAATCTAATAAGCTACCATATAACTTAGCAATTCCGCTCTCAGGTAGGTGTTTACCCAAAAGACTTGAAAGGAGCCAAGCAAACAGAAAACTGCCCACTAATCTTCATTGCAACACTATTCACCTAGGCAAAAGGTAGAAAAACCCAAATGCATTCATCAATAGCTGACTGGGTGAGCAAAATGTGATATACACGTGCAGGAGACTATCACTCTGCCAGATGTAGAAGCCTTACTGATACATACAACCACAAAGGTGAACCCTAAAAACATTATTCTGAATAAAGTAAGTTAATCAGAAAGGAGTAATATTGCATGTGATCTCTTTAATACTAATTACTGTGCATAACAATCAGAGTTTAATAACGGTTCCCAGGGGCAGGGAGAATCGTTGTTTAGGACCCCTTTTGTTTTGGTGAATGGTACTGAGAAGTTTGGGGACAGATAATGGTGATGGCATAATGGGTGTCACTGAAATGTACATGGGAAACAATGTTGAGTTAGCCAATGTGTTGTAGCTATTACTCAAAAAATAAAAACATACACTTTTGTTAAGGTAAGATAAATGCACATGAAAAGAAAATGATGGGTTAAAGTGCTATTTAACTAGTTGCTTGAGTGCTGGAGCTAGAAAATGCTGTAAGAAATGGTGGGATTTATGTAAAGATAGAAGGCATTCAAATCATGTTGGCTTGAGCCAGATTGCAAATTCAAGGTTGCTCTGAAGAACTAGCTCATTCAACATATTGCCCAAGTAAAATACTGACCTCCTTTGAGTTTCTTGCTAATTACTTCCAGACTAGAGGGGGGTTGGGTGGGTACTGAATTTTCTCGTTTTCTTCATTCTGCCAGTGATTCCAATTATGTGCAGGAATGTACTTGTCTCTCAAGAATGGACATTCTTAGAGTAGATTTGAAAATTCAATCAGGAAGCACATTTTTCCCCCTCCTTTGCCTTTAGGTTATATGTGCTGATTATTGTAAAGGCAGTCTAAAAGTCTTATGGTTATAATTTATGATTCCCTTTCTAAGATAGCAAATAAACCAACGAGTATGTATGGGTAGTATTAACTGCTTCTAGAGATATTTACTATATGCTTGGTTCTCTGTGTATACTGTGCTATGTTTTTGAGTACTTTAAAAATAATAGACTATAAAGCGGCTTCTAAACCCTTTTTGAATTAAAAGCGAATTAATTTTCCAGTTGACTCTTTGAAGCCTCCTCACATGTGGTTTATGTTCAGAGAATTTCCACTTGACTTAGTAAGACAAGGTAAATAAATAAATTTGCTAGTGAGAATTAATGTATAATCACTGCCAAATACTACAGTCGATGGGTTCCTTTATATGCGTTTGCGGTTGGCAAAGGTTTTCTAAGAGTGCATAGTTAGGCAGACATCTTAGAAAGTACTGTTTGTAGCTCAAATGTGATTAGATAGATGGAAGATAGATGAGAGATATTCCTGGCAGGGTTTAAAGGAAACCATTGATGATGATGGTCTTGTTCGATGCTTTCAGTTGTTTCTGGCTTATATGTACCCTCTGTCCAACAGAACAAAACCCTGCCCAATCCGCCCCATCCTTATAATGGTTCCTATGCTGGAGCCCATTGTTGCAGCCACTGTGTCCGTCCACCTCCTTAATGGTCTTCCTCTTTATTCACGACCCTCTACTTTACCAAACATGATGTCCTTTCATGTGCAACATAGGTAAGACTAAGCTTCACCACCTCATGTCTAAGGATCAATCTGACTATGCTTCTTTCGAGACAGATTTCTGTTCTCAATATCCCTCACCAGCACCACAATTCAAAAGCATCAATTCTTCTTTGGTCTTCCTTATTCAGAATCCAACTCCCACGTACCCATGAGGCGATTGATAGTGCTATGACTTGGGTCAGATGCACTTTGAGTTTCAGAGTAACAGCCTTGCTTTTCAGCCCTTGAAAGAGGTCTTATGTGCCAGGTGTGCCCGGTGCGACACTTCCTTTGATCTGACAGCGACTTCCATGAGCATCGATTGTTTCTAATGACTGCTACTGCTACTCACTGCCATCAAGTCAGTGTTGACACAGTGACTCCCTGCGGTTCCAAGATTGTATGACAGTCAATATTTATTGAACACTTAGCCAGGAAGCTGTAAGCATCTCTTTTACATGTTTTGTGTCACTTGATTCTTATTACAGTGTGAGGTTGTTGTTAGCTACAGATGCACCAACTTCCACCCATGAAGACTCCATGCACAGTGGAGCGGCTGGTTGCTTCCCGTGATTAGTTCCCAGTCACACTGTTGTGATCCTGCGGTTTGCATTGGCTAGTTCTTGGAAATCCACCACCAAGGCTAGTCCAGCTCAGCCTGGAAGCGCTGCTGAATTTAGTCATCATCTAGCCCCATTTGACACTGGAGACCACTGAGGAAATGAGAGGTTAAAAATACTTGCCCGGAGACGTCGGACAGGCAAGATGACAAAATAATAATTTATAAATTATCAAGGGCTCGAGGGATGGGGAGGCAGGGAGGGAGGGGAATAAATGAGGAGCTGATGCAAGGGGCTTAAGTGCAGAGCAAATGTTTTGAGAATGATGAGGGCAATGAATGTACAGATGTGCTTTACACAATTGATGTATGTATGGATTGTGATAAGAGTTGTATGAGCCCCTAATAAAACAATTTTTAAAAAAAACCTTGCCCAAACTGACCATCTGTATACATGGTAAGAGAAGACTCAAACCAAGGCATTCTGACTCCACAGTCCTTGCTTGCAGCCTTAGATAAATAAAAGAAAAAAATTAAATAAAAGCAAATTCCCGTTACTGGAGAAGCGATGACCAGCTTGAAAGACTTTATGTAAGTTTTGTTGTGAAGTAATGGGGCAGTACAATTGGAAAATCTGATAAAGGCCCTGTTTACAGAGTGTCTTAGTGGTAGAATTTTGCCATGTACACCAAGCAGGGGAAAGTAAAAGTTCTGTGTAAAATTCTTATAATAGTATGCTGCTTGTTTATGAAAATTAGATTATAGCTTAGACCAAAGTGTTATTGCATACTAGTATTGCACGCAAAAAAATTTTCCTATTTATTTTCCTCTTCATGTGTACAATATTAATGTCACTGTGAATATTTTAAATGCAGTAATTTATTTCTACTAGCAGAAATTAATGTTTGGGCTGGGTTGGAGAAATGATTATTAACCTATTCTAAGTAGTTGTGTCATAAATATGTTCCTGTAGTTTTATAAGGAGGCTGTGAGCTTGCTAGTTCTTATTTTAATCTGTGAGTTCCTCTGAGGTAGATGCAAGATAGAGTATGGTTTCTGGCTGAGACTACAAATAGTTTTTTTTTTGACTCACCAGAAAGTAGATCAATGCCCAGAATACTTTCCCAAATGTCTATGTTGTGATCTTGTTACAAAGTTTTATTCTTTAAGCTTAATTTATATTGTGAAATCTTCCAAGTGAAACACTTCTTTATATCCTAAAGGAAGGATGAGGCTTTTTAAAGGTCAAGAAATTAGGTTTTTCTTGTTCACATACAGATATTTCAAGACTTTTCACTGAAGTTTACAGGTTTTGTCCAGTGTAGTTATCATTTAATCCTGTGTGTGTGTGTGTGTGTGTGTGTGTGTGTGTGTGTGTGTTTGCCTGCCTAAGGCCTTTCTGAATTTTTACAAGAAAAGGCAAGGCCAAGGGTATTGGAATAAGCTATCCTTCCTACCATCTCCTTTTTCTCTGCCTCTTCCAAATACCTGGCCTTGAGAATGATGGAAATAGCCTCAAAATTCCTTCTTTTTACCTTGACTGAAAGTGAACGGTGTAGGATGCTGTCGTATAACAGGTACAAGAACTAGATAATAGTGCTTATCGGATAGGAACTGGAAATACGGGGAATCCAGGACAGATGAGCCCCTCAGGAACAGTGGTGAGAGTGGCGATACTGGGAGGGTGAGGGAGAAAGGGGAAACATGACAAGGTCTACATGTAACCTCCTCCCTGGAGGACGGATAGCGGAGAACTGGGTGAGGAAGATGTCGGATGGTGTAAAATATGATAAAATAATAATTATTTATAAATTATCAAGGGGGAGGTGGGAGCGGGGAGGGAGAGGGAAAATGAGGAGCTGATCAACCAAGGGCTCAAGTAGAAAGCAGGTGTTTTGAGAAGGATGATGGCAACATATATATGAATGTGCTGGACACAAATGATATATGTATGGATTGTAAAAAGAGTTGTATGAGCCCCTGGTAAAGTGATTAAGAAAATAACAGTGCTTATTTAAAACTGTTACATCCGGCTTCCAGTTTATATGGGGTCACCTGGCATTATGGGGAATAGCTTGTGATTACATGTGACATGAACATTTAAGAATGTTTTTCCAAAAGGAATACCATTTCCAGTCTGCATGTATTTTCATGTCCTTGCCTTGTCAGTTCCACTCACACTTACATTCTGACTAGAGGATGCCCTGGTTTTGCTCATCTGCTCCGCTGAACTTAGCTCTCATTTTCCTGGCTCACAGTAGGCATTTTTAATTCCCAAAGTGTCCACTATGCGTCAGAACTGACTTGATGGTATTGAGTTAGGTTGGTTGTTTTTTCTTGTTGTGTTGTGTTGTTTTGTTTTATTCAGTTTCCTGAAGATGAGTTAGCCATTTGGAACAGCTTCTCTATATCCAGTTAGGCAACTCAGTTCAAACCTTTTAGAGACTGCGAAAATTGCTGCTGCTGTTAGGGCCCATCAAGTGACTGCACAGCAAAACAAACCACTGTCCAGACCTGTGCCATGCTCACAGTTATGGTTATGTTTGAGTCCATTCTTGCAGCCCTTGTGTCAGTCCACTCACCGATGGTCTTCCTCTTCTTTGCTCCACTTACCAAACATGATGTCATTCTCCCTCCTAATACCATGTCCCAAGTGCCTGAGAAGCCTCACCATCTTCCCTTCTCAAGAGCATTCTGGCTGTACTTCCTCGGAGACAGATTCGTTCATTCTTCCAGAAGTTTGAACCCGCCCAGAAGGCACCTGGCAGTCTGATTCCAAGGGTCACAGCCTTGAAAATGCGGGAGCCATTTCACTCAGGACACTGGGGCCGTCGTGAGTGGGGGTGAATTTGATGGCCACTAAAATAGCATCAACATCTCTGGACTATTTTTGTTTTCTAAGTGATTTTCTCCCAATATAACTATAGTTGATTTTCAAATCCACCTGCTGTTATCTTTTTGCACTTTGTTTAGTTGCTCATTTCTTTTATTAATTTAGCAATATTTAATATATTTGTAGTACTTCTGCTTGAGGGGATGGGATATTCATTTCATTTGCTGGCAGCTGCACTGTTGCCTGCCAGTTAGTTTCCTTACATTGTATGTAATTCGTGATTTTGAACTTATCTTCAGATTTTGTTTTAAATGTGAATATACATTAGTGGAGGTTGTGTGTGTTTTGTTCTCTGGTATGCACTTATTGAGTACCTTTAACTTTATATGTTGCTTTCATGGTTAGATTGTGATACTTTACAACGTAGGCCCATTTTGTAGGATTCCTGGTGCTCTTGTTTGGTAAATGTGCTCGCTCAGGATGGAATGCTGGCTATTTGATCTCCTGTTTAAGTGAGATATGCTCTACTCTATCTTTACTGAGGAGCCCTGGCGGCATCGTGGGTTATACATTGGGCTGCCATGCAGCCAGTTCAAAGTTACCAGCAGCTTGACAGGAGAAAAATGAGATTTTCTGCTCCCATGTTTACGGCCTTGGAAACCTATAAAGGCCTGTCTACTCTGAGGTCACTGTGAGTCAGAATCGACTCGATTGCATTAAGTGTGGTTTTTCAGTTTGGGATATGTTTACTTGGTTCACAGAAAGCTGGCCTTTTAATGAGCACAGTCTTAACCAGAAGGAAAACAAATTTTAAAAAAACTGAGTGTTTCCTACTTGCTAAGCTCTCCCTTACTGAAGGGCTGTCACTCAGTAATATTGTAACTGTCTGCATAATGAACAGTAAATAAAGGCTTTCCAGCACACATTGCATTATCCCCCGCACGCTTAGGCTTTTCACAGGCTCCTAGCAGAGCAGGCTGTATCAGAGGGGCTGTTGTCAGAGCTTCAGCACATCGGAGCAGTTCAAAAGCACTTGTGGATAGATTCAGCTTAAATTCTGAGAGTCTGATGTGCAGAAGGCTATGGATGACAGTGGAAGCACAAGATACATTTGTGAGTTCTACACAGGAAATAAGCCTCCAGTGATATCCCTGTATTCATAATGGGGGGATAAGAAGAAACTGGTTTCTTTGGAAAGATGACTCTAGGAGATCAAAATGATAAGATTTGATCAAAATGATAAACCTGGTTAAAACCTTGTCCGTTGATTCCCCCCCCCCATACACATTGGGCCTGATGTGGTTTTCAACGTTTTCTCTGTGTGTGTGTGTGTGCGTGTGTGTTTTCATATTGGGGGTTGTGTGTGTGTGTGTGTGTGTGTGTTTTCATATTGGGGGTTACCTCTGATGTATTTTGTCATTAAGGGTAGCCCTCTTGAATATGTTTTTTTGGTATATGTAACCCAGGATTGATGAACTTACCAGAGACAAGTAAAGTAAGGGTTACTGGGGGTACAGTGAGGAAGGGTGTAAGGTAAAGGGGGAGTTGATATCAAGGAATTTATGAAGAAAGATGCTGTTTTGAAACTGGTTGTGGTAGCAACTGTATAATTCTGTTTGATGTGATTGAACTTTTTTTTATTAGCTCCTAATAAAATGGTTTGGTGTGGTGGGGGAATGTTTAGTGGAGTAGGGCCAAAAACCCAAATTTGCATGGCTTAAATGATAAGGAGCATTGATTTAATGACTCATTAAAAAATAAAATATCTCAGGGCAAAGTATGCCTTAGGCATGATGTAATCAAGATTCTGATGCCATTTCTCTACATTTCCCTGGTCTTGCCTTTCTACCTGTGTCCTGTGGTTGGCTTGCTTCGTGCTTACAGGATGACAGCCAGCACTAATTGGGGCTGTTTGCTTCCTTGTAACTGTAGGTTAGAGTCCAGTGGGGAAGGCAGGTTTGTTTCCCACAACACATTGAACCAAACACTTTGGTTGCATTAGAATTCATTCCACACTTGAAATCAGTTAATGGGGCTAAGAGCATCCCGTGTATTGAAAACCTCCGCTCTGGGGTCATTTCCAGCCCCTCCACGTACCGAAAGCAAACAGGAAGAAAATCACAAATGTCTACTGAAGGACACGAAGGAACTCTTCAATAAATGGAGCGTATTCAGAGATGGTAGATTCAGTTGTAGAAATGTCAATAAAACAAATGTCATGGCAGCCAAAATCATAAATTTTTATGAATGATTCCCAGCTTTCTGTGGCAGAGAAATTGCAAGAAGGACCAAGCAAGTCTTTGAAATGAATGAGTGGGTTGATCCTGTTAGAAAACAAGAGAATTAGTGCTTGTGGTAATTACATTACCTGGTGCCAATTTGAGACTATTAAGAGTGAAGGGGTACTGTTTAACATGTCAATCACATTGTTGCTTGAAGACCTCATTTGGAGGCACTGTGGAGCTAAACAGCTTGCTGGAGGCGGGACAGACACTCTGTGTTTGATATTTCTGATGACAAGACACGTGGAGCTAGGCTAGAGCCCTAGAGCTGAAAGAACCACATGGAGACCCACGCCAGCGCTAAGATGTTTACACCGCCACTGGATCCACAAGACTTTCCACCCACTGGCCTGTGACCTTGCTGCATTCAGCGTCATTACATGTGTTTTATGATTCTGAAGAGGAATTTATAGATTGGTATTGGACATATAGGCTAATATCGGACTTGTGGACTTGTTCTGGACTGGCCTGGGATATTTTCTCAGTATTCAATTGCTCTTCTATTTAAAGCTCTTTCTTATACGCATATGACTGTCTGTGAATTTGTTTTCTAGTCAACCCTGACTAACACAGTGCTATAGTAATTAGAACTTACTGTTGGAGTAGGAACAGACCAACAGGTAAATGGAGCAGTATAGAAAAGCCATCGCAAGCCCATATTTTATTTATTTACTTCTTTATCAAGATGCCATATCATTTCTCTATCAACTAAATGGAGGGAACAATTAGGAAAAAACAAATTGACTGCCATCAAGTCTGTTCTCAATTCTGACTCATAGTGACTGTATATAGGGTTTCCAGATGTACATTTTTATCAGAGCCTCCTCTTCCTTTCGTGAGTTAGCCTCATGCCTAACCCACAGTGTCATCAGGGCTCCTTAAGAGAAGGAGGCTAGTCTGAATTATAAGGGTAACAGCATGTCCATCTGAAAGAAATGAAAGTTAAGCCCTCTCTGATACCAAATCTAAAATAACCATCTCTTAAAGCACCAAGCATCAAAATACTGCTCTGAAGTAATATTGATAAATATTAATAAATATTGAAATATGGAAAGCTTTGTTAAACAAGACAGATCCTAGAAGCCATAAAGGACTGATGAGTTTGCATAAAATACAAAAAGCCTTTAACACTGAAAGTGAACATAAGTTAAAAAGTAAACATTTATAGCAAAGCCTTACCATCTACTTCATAAGAACATTTCCTCGGTATGTAAGAAAATTATACACTGAACAATAAAATAATAAGTTAAATAAATTACAGGAAATATACAGGATAAACATCTAGTCAGGAAAGATACTAGTTCAATAATCAAATTAAAATTAATTATTTGTATGTAATTTTCATCAGATTTAATCTTTTATATTAGTAATACCCACTGTGGGGGAAAGTTGCAGAAAATTAGCCTCTTGATGTAGTCAAAGTTAAGTTTTGAAAGTGTTAATATTCTTTGATCCAGCAAGTCTACTTCTAACCTATTTTATAAAGATACTTGTGCATTGCCTTAGACTGAGTTCTCTAGAGAAACGAAACCAGCCATACTTGTATGTGTTGTATATAGAAAGAGATTCCTATCAAGAAATGCTTGCATAGTTGTCCACATAGGTAAGTGCAGTCTGGTTCAAATCAGGCTTCTCCTGAATTGTGGAAGCTGATAAACAAGAAGCAGGATGACAAAGCAAAGACAACAGCAGCACAAGCTGGTGGATGTGGAATTCCAAAGCTGGCCGAATGAATCCACCAGCACAGGTCGTTTTATTGAAGGCTCCTGAGATCAGCAGGCAATACGGCAGGAAATTGGGGAACCAGGCAAGATCCAGCTCTAGCAGGTGAGGGGACAAAGAGGATTCAGCTCTCGTCCATCTTTCTTCAACAAATGGCTTATGACATGTAGGTGTCATTAGGCTGCAGTGTGGTTTGTGTGTTGAGTTCCTCTACCCCCCTTACCTAGACGTGTCTAGTTGACATAATCCCTAACCATCACATACATGTCAATGACATGGGGTATTGGAGCAAATGAAAAATAGCTTTTAACAGAAGAATGAGGTATCAAGTAGTTGATAGATATTAATGAAAAATGGAATAGACCTATGTATATATACTATTTTCCCTGGAAAGAGGAAGTTATAGAATCTTGTATAAAGGATAATCCACTCCTACTGATGTGTTCATGAAGATCTAGCAAAGAAACAGGACCGGAGGAGCCACAGGAGACTAGGAGTCCCCCTCAAGAGGGGGGAGCATGGGAAATGGAGAGGTGAAAGAGGACTTTCGGTAGCTAAGCACAGCAAGGATGTATAATAAAATCTGTTGGTACGGATTCTGCTCCAACTTATGGCCACCCCGTGTGCAGCTAATCAGAACTGTGCTTTGGAGGGTTCTCAATGGCAGATTTTTCTGAAGAAGATCGCTTGGCCTTTCTCCCAAGGTGTCTTAGGGCGCACTCAAACTTCCAAAATCTTTGTTAGCAGACAAGCATGTGAGCTGTTATGTTTAAATACTTCTGCGTTGTTACTATTTTGGTCTAAATAAGAATGTGCTGTGTGTTCATCTTTTGAGAATGGATTCGTGTATGACTTACAATGGGTAAAGGATGTTAATATGGAAACTCACAGGGACAATTCTACCCTGCCCTATAGGGTTACTATGGGGGTCACCATTGACTCCGGGCAGTGAGTTTGATTTTTTTGTTTTTGTTTACTACATAGAAAACCAAAGCACAATACAGAGATAACCAGCTCTTAAATGTTGTGCAGTATTATGTTTGTTTTTTAAATCATAGATGGGATGTCAGTTTATAGATAACTTGGTTTGCAGCTGTTTCATGAGCATGCCTCCCTTCTGTCTGTATTTTCCAGTATCACTAAAGTTTATTTGAAAACCTTTCCTTTGGCTGAATAATTTTCATATATCCATACCACTTCTCTGCTGTTTATTGTGCTCCTACCTTTATCATTTATATATATCTTTACAATGTTCATTGTTTCCTGCATGGAAATACTGACTTAAAAGGTCCACATCTCTAAGCTGTAGGTACCCTAAAAAGAATTTTAAACAGTTTTATTCGCATATAATTCACGTATCATACGATTCAATAGTCCAGTCATCTTAAGAAGTTATACAATCATTGATCAACACAATTTTAGAGCATTTTCTTCTACTCATTGTTATCAGTTCCCCATCCCCCTGCCCCCCCTCCAATCTCACTATATGACCACAAAGGAATCATTAATACAGTTAACTGTCTATATATCTGCCTATTCTGGATCTCCTACAGGAAAACATTTTTTTAAGTTTTTTAATAGATTTAAAGTAGGTAATTCTGGCTTTTAAGGGATTTTTTATTGGTAAGGGGAAGAAAATATAGAGCCCCTCTTTTCCATAATACAGTACATAATTTTGAAAACGCAGCAGCTTGATCTTCCTTTTTTTTTTAGTAGAATGATCTTGTTTCGCTTTTGCTGGTATCTTTTGCCTGCCCTCTGGCCTTTGATGTTCTTACTTGGAAAAATATATTCTTCCCTACTATGATTTTTTTTTTAATTCTAAAAAGAGGCAAATTAGAACTACTACCCCCGGCAGCTTGAATCAATCTTTCTGTTCCTCTTCTGAATAGGCACTTCCTTCAGGCAATAAATTAAGCCTTTAGGAAACATTGGCATTGTGTTTCTCAAGCCCAAGCGATCCTGTAAGTGGCTTGGAATGCATTAAAGGGAAGCATTGAGCCAGACCCTCATGTCTAAAGTTGCTTTTCTGAGTTACAAATGGCTTTGCTGTTGCTGTTCTGAGTTACTGGCTGTCTACTTATTGTTTGCTCTAGTGAAAGCTGCCAGTGGATTTACTGTAGAATGTAGTTGGTTCTAGTTTTATGGCATAGAAATTATCAGGAAAGTTTGCTCTTAAAGAGTATCTTATGGTGAATACTTCTTTTCAGGTATAGGATATCTTGCGTTGAGCCGTATATGAGTTACAGAAAAATGGTACCGAAAGTACAGAATTCCAGTATCCACTCTACTCCCTGCCCCTCGCATTGTATCTTCTAGTAACATCTGGAACATCCTATGGTCCAGGTGTTAGAGCTGAAAATAAAGGTCACTTTTTGTGTTGTACTGCCCTGCTAAGTTCTGACACATGCATAAGACCTCATTCCCACAGTTACCGTCGACTACAGAATCATTTCACTGCACACTAAGAGCCCTGGGCTCCACCTCTTCATCCTGCCCCCTCCATTTGTAATAGTTTTGCCTCTTCCAGAATGGTGCAGAGTTGAAATCCTACAGCATGTAGTGAGGACCTTTTTAAAAATACAGGGTGTTGTTCCCTTTTCTTTCTGCAAATGTAAACTTATGTATTTAAAGACAAATAATAAGGGTTTTGGGGGGGGGTGAGGGGCAGTTGTTTAGATAGGAATAAATAGCATTAGCTCATTTTTGTTGATGAGGTAGATAATGTTCCTCCTTAGATTTTAGTAAGCTCTTTTACAGCAGAAAACAGCTTTTTAGTGAGAGCAGTAACCCTCCAAAGTGTGCTGTCTCAATTAGCAGCTTCAGCATCACACCAGAACATGTTAGAAATGCACATTCTTGGGCCCCACTCCAAACTGACTATTCAAAAATTCTTGATATGAGGCCTAGAAACCCATGGTTGAACAAGCCTCCCAGGTGATTCTAACCCAGCTCCTCTACCATCCAAGTCCTTCCAACTCATAGTGACCCTAGATGGTAGGAGAGAGGGACGTTCAGCTCTCTGGGCATAAGACCCATGATATCGTCTATATCAGCTAACCATCCAAAGAGAAGCCATTTCAGGCATCACATTAGGGCTGAATTAATTAAATGTTTGATCAGTGTGGCCTATAAATGATTTTATAAATATCCATATGGCCCTGGGCAGAAGACAAGGTTCCCCACTCCTGCTATATAGCGTTTCTGAGGCTGTAAAGCCTTTTCTTGCTTCTACAGTGGGGAGCCCTGGTGATTGTAGTGATTACAAGTTGGACTGCAATCTGCCTGGTCGGCAGTTCGAAACCACCAGCAGCTGTACCAGAGAAAGAATAGGCTTTTTACTCCTATAAGCAGTTAAAGTCTTGGGAACATCCAGGGGGGCGCTATGTTTCTTCTACGGAGCAGCTGGTCCCCTAGGGTGCTTCACAAGAGGTGCATATCGTTGGATCCAGTTGTTGAGATTTTAGCTAAGACACAAGAACACATCACTATCGACTTAGGCCACATTATTTTGGTGCTGACTGTTATTAGCAGGAACGTCCCTTCGATTTCTGTTTCTTTCCATTACAAAGCCACTTAAAGTGACAAATCAAGAATTTAGTGTTCCACATTCAGAGTACATGAATATATTCAGACTCAAGAGTTTTTTGATTGAGCTCTTTTCAAATGCTTTTAAATTGTAAATTATAACTGAATACAGTACTTGAAAGCCATTTTGTAGTAACATAATTAAGATATAGTAATAAATGACTGAGTTTTATACAGTTACTAACATTTTAGAAAACATCTACTTGTCTGGTTATGTTTAAAACCTTTTTTTAACTGGATAAGAATGTTGCATCTGTGCGTTGGGGTTTTTTTGTTGTTGTTTTTAATTGAAAACATCCTCTCCCATTAATGTAAATGTTAATTTAAGGATCCCTGGTGGCACTGTGGTTACACATTGGGCTGCTAATCACAAGGTCAGCAGGTTAAAACTACCCACCAGCTACTCTGGAGAAAGGGCTTTCTACTCCTGTAAAGAGCTAGAGTAAAAACCCACCGTGACAGTTCTACCCTGTCCTGTAATATCATATGAGTCGGCATCAACTCGATGGCAGTGAGTTAGACATTGGCCTGCTAACCACAGGTTGAATATTTAAACCCATCAGTCACTTTGGAAGGAAACTGAGGCAGTCTGCCCCATTAAGATTTATAGTCTCCAAAAACCTATGGGGCAGGCAGTTCTTCCCAAAGGGTCTCTGTGAGTCAAAATAAATTCAGTGGCAGTGGGTCTGGTCTTTTAGGTCTATTACTACTTTACTAATTATTTCAGGTCGGTCCTTCAGCGTAAAATGTCAATATTTTTAAAACGACTGCATTTTATAGATGAAAACTCTTGTATAACATATCAGCCCCTCTTTGCTAAACTAAGGATCTCGGTGCATTATTTTGACTTGTAAATTCACTGCAGAGTTTTTTAAAACTTTTTTTTTAACTCAGGAAGAGAATTGCTTATAAAAAGAGGTGTAACTGGTTTGATGATGGTGGTAGCTGGCCTAACCTTAGATCCTGTGCTCAGGATTAGAACCAGAGAACCACTGAAGGAAAGTTTACAATGTTCCCTTTATGCCTACTGGGAAGTAGAAGGTGTTTTGGGGTGTTCTTTTAAAATCATTTTATTGTGGGCTCTTTCAGCTTTTATCGAAATGCATGCATCCATCCATTGTGTCAAGCACATTTGTACATATGTTGCCATAATCATTTTCAAAACATTTTCTTTCTACTTGAGCCCTTGGTATTAGCTCATTTTTCCCCTTCCTCATGAACCCTTGATAATTTATAATTTTTTTCATGTCTTACATCGCCGCTATCTCCCTTACCCACTTTTCTGTTGCCCATCCCACTGGGAGGGGGTTATATGTAGATCATTGTGATTGATTTCCCCTTTCTTACCACACCTTTCCCTTCCCCTCTTGGTATCATTACTCTCAAATGCTATATCTTTCAATAGCCGGGCACCATCCACTCTCTTCACATTTGTTTATGCACCCATTTTGTCTTCAGCAATCTTGTTGGGAAGGTGAGCATCACAGAATGCCAAATTATTAGAACAAAGTGTTCTTGCATTGAGGGAGTACTTAAGTAGAGGACCAATATCTGTCTGCTACCTTAATACTTAACATATAAATATATGTACATAGATCTATTTCCCTATCATTATATATAAATATATTTACATATGTACATGCCTGTATTTAGACCTCTAAAAATGTCCTTTGCCTCCTACTTTTTCCCTCTTATTTCCTTTTACTTTCCCTTATCCCACTATCATGTTCAGCTGTCATTTGGGTTTCAGTAATTCCTCTTGGCTACAGTGCCCTTGATAAGCCTCACCATGCCTTGTTTCCCTTGTCCTTGGTTTGTTGACATCCTCGTTCCTATCCCCCCCACCTCCCCCTCTTCCTTGTGCCCCCACCCCTGAACTGTCTATCCCATTGTTTTCTCCTCCAGATTGTTTGCCCCACCTATCTTATCTAGATAGACATACAGAGACAATAGTAAGCATAAAAACAAGACAAAGACACACCAAGAACACACCAGCCTGTGATCGAGGGGTCCCGAAGAGATCAGTTACCAGGCATCAAAGAACAAAAAATCATATCCTTGACTGCACACCTCCATGATAGGATCGCTGAAGACAAATGGGTGCATAAGCAAATGTGGTGAAGAAAGCTGATGGTGCCCGGCTATCAAAAGAGATAGTGTCTGGGTTCTTAAAGGCTTGAAGGTGAACAAGCGGCCATCTAGCTCAGAAGCAAAAAAGCCCACATGGAAGAAGCACACCGGCCAGTGCCATCACGAGGTGCCAAAGGGACCAGGTATAAGGCACCATGAAAAAAAAAAAGATATATCTATGTGTGTGTGTGCGCGCGCGCGCGTATACCATATTGAATGAAGGGGGAAGTGCAGAGTGGAGACCCAAGGCCCAAGTGTCGGCCAATGGAGATCCCCTCATAGAGGGGTTTAGGAGAGGAGATGGGTCAGTCAGGGTGCGATGTAGTACCAATGAAGAACATAGCTTTCCCCCAGATCCTGGATGCTTCCTCCCCCCAACTACCATGATCCGAATTCTAGCTTGCAGGGCTGGATAGGGCAGAGGTTGTACACTGGTACATATGAGGGCTGGAGGCACAGGGAATCCAGGGTGGATGATACCTTCAGGACCAAGGGTGTGAGGGGCGATGCTGGGAGAGTGGAGGGTGAGTGGGTTGGAAAGGGAACTGATTACAAGGATCCACATGTGACCTCCTCCCTGGGAGAGGGACGGAAGAGAAGGGGGGGAAGGGAGACTCCGGATAGGGCAAGATATGACAAAATAACGATGTATAAATTACCAAGGGCACATGAGGGAGGGGGGGAGGGGGACCTGATGCAAAGGGCTTAAGTGGAGAGCAAATGCTTTGAGAATGATTGGGGCAGGGAATATATGGATGTGCTTTATACAATTGATGTATGTATATGGATGGATTGTGATAAGAGTTGTATGACTCCCTAATAAAATGTAAAAAGAGAAAAGAGGAGAAAATAAAAAGAAAATGATTAGGGCAAAGAATGTACAGATGTGCTTTATACAATTGATGTATGTATATGTATGGACTGTGATAAGAGTTGTATGAGCCCCTAATAAATTGTTTTTTAAAAAAAACAAGACAAAACAAAACAACAAGAAAAACCAAAGACAAAAAAAGAGAAGCCTATAAATAATTCAAGGTCTGTTTGTTGACCTTTAGGAGTGTTTTCTTGGTCCAGTCTGATGGGGTGCCACACCCTGGCCCCAGCGTCTATTTTTGGTATTCCCCAGGGACGTCATTGCTTTGCTTCACTTGCTGCTCTGTTGGGAAGATGTTTTAAAGACAAAGTTGCTAAGTTTTAAAAGGTATTGTATTACCCTTAAAAAACAAAAAAACTTTTTTAACCCTTCCAAGACCAGACTATTTTCTGCTTTGAATTTTTTGTTGAAACTGTGTTTCCAGCAATTAAATGCATTTTACATGAAATGAAAAGCAAAAAACAATTTGAGGTCATATGGGTCCTGAGAGAATTAATGAGACACATATATCAGATTCATTTGTTATACAGGCCCCCAACAGAAGGAAGCATGCACTGAAAGTGGGATATATGTTTCCCATTAGCCCTCAGGTGAAAAATTTTGGTAGGCACTATATATGTTCCATGGGTCCCAAAAAGATGATCTATTTATTGTATGTATCCCTGGGTCTCATTGTCAAGTCAGTTTCTTATATAATAAACCAAAAAGAGAATACATTTATCCAGCCACTTATTTTCTAAATATTTGTAACTCAGGAGTTGGAATGTATATGGGATATGTTTTAAGAAGGCATATTCCTAACCATGAATCTGAAATGTTTAACTATTAGTAAATCATGTGAATCTGAATGTCTAGTTAGTTCATAGAAAAAGATTGGGAATATCCTGTTGTTATTTATTTAGTCATGGGCCCAGATGAAGTTAATTAAATTGAGAAACAGAAACAATTTTCAGAAACTAATCAGTAATTTTTTTGTTTGTGTCCAGCACAGGCTAATAAATATTCCCTTTCTCTGCTCTCTTGGTATTATTTAATCCATCACCACATGACTTACGGTAGTTACTTGCTAAACTGGATATAATCCTTTCGCTGACCACTTTTCAAATACAGCTAACAGATTTTTTCTTCTCTTTAAACTTAGCCTATCATATATACAGTTTCTCATAAAGTAGTTCATTTAAAAATAATAAGTGATGGTCCCATTATTGACTCTATTAGTGAAATGTCACAAACGCACAAGTCTACAAAACAATACCAGCATGGGGTATTTTGAAAAGACATTAGTCAGAATGAACTGAAATTTGAAGAGTAAATATATAAAGCATAAATTTAACATCTTTTTATGGTCTATTTCAAACTAGATAATAGTAGGCCTGAGAGTGTATGGAGATGGGGTTGGGAGCCTGATCAATGGAGACTAGAAGACTAGGGAAAAAATTAAAGCCTGTCCATTTTGCTGTAAGTAAGAAGGAATGGTGGGGGAAAAGGGAGGGAGGGGGGAAAAAAAAGGAGGACCTTATGCAAGGGGCTTAGGTGAAGAGCAAGTGCCTTGAGAGTGATTGGGACAGGGAGTGTATGGGTGTGCTTTGTACAATTGATGTATGTATATGTATGGATTGTGGTAAGAGTTGTTGGAGTCCCTAATAAAATGTTAAAAAAAAAAAAAAAAGAAGGAATGGTGTTTTAACTTGTTTTTCAGTCTTCCCTAAAACTCATTTTACTGTCCCTAATAATTGATGGTCCCCTGGTTGCTTTGTCTTCTTTGTTTTTAAATGACAGATGCTTTCAATACAGTCTTCACTTTTTGGTCTGTTAAGTTGATCTGAACTTGTTTTTCATGTTCTAGTTGTCTGAGGGAAGACAAAAGCACGCAAACCTACAGAAGAACATTGACAAAGCCAAAATTGGCCGACAGGAGACGGTACGTTTATGTCTGTAGATCCTTTAATAATGGCATTTACAAGTAGAAGCTTCAGGACAGAGGGGGAGGGATAGCATTCCTTCTAGAAAGGAAGTGGAAAGGGTCTGAGAAAGTTTGACATGGGAGGTCTCACAAACATGAATGTGGAATTTTTTCTCTCTTATCATTAATGTATCGTATTTGGCAACATAGCATAGAACCATAAGCCTTGGAACCAGACTGATGTGGTTTGAATGTCTCCTACACCCCTTGTTTCTCAGTTGTATTCTAGAAAACCGTGAACCCTACCTCACTGGGTTAGATTAGTTAATATTTTCAAAACTCTTGGAAGAGGACCTGGGTGGATTTAAACTTCTAACCTTTTAGTTAGCAGTCGCTGAGTGCATTAACCATTTATACCTCCCACAGATCCATGGCAGGTGGTAAGCCCTATATAAATATTTGCATGTTTGGGGGATTTTGTTTTTTGTTTGAATAGAAATCCCCCCTGAAAATGACTACATAATATGTGTGTTGCTTTGTAGTACTTTTACATTGTTTAAATGAACACTTACATATTTTATTTTATTTTTTAACCTATTTTATTTTTAAAGGAATATTGTTCTCTAAAGTATTATTTTAGGGATTCAAGGCAATCATTCTACTTTCTAGTTTTATCTGAAGTTTGAGTTTATGGCTTTAAAAATATTGAAGGTCGACATAAACTGCTACCTGTGTTCCATGAAAGGTCCCTGGGTAGTGCAAATGACTTCCACACTCTACTGCTAACCTGAACAAGGGGACTGGTGGCAAAGCCGGTTATGCATGCGGCTAACTGCACGCTGTGCTTAACAAAGTGAGTAATTTGAATATGGCAGCTGCTCCATGGAAGAAAGATGAGGTTGTCTGCTCCTGTAAAGATTTAAAATCTCAGAAACCAACAGGGGCAAATCTACTCTGTATTTCTTATAGGGTCGCTATTGACTTGGAATCAACTCAAAGGCAATGAGTTTGGTTTGCTAACCTAAATGTTCAAGGCTTGAAGCCACCTAGTGGCAAAGTCTGTCTTAGTCATCTAGTTCTGCTATAACAGGTAGGTGGCTTTAACAAGCAAACGTTTAGGAGGCTGAAACTTGAATTCAGGGTACCAACCTAGGAGAGGTCTCTTCCTCATTTCTTACCCCCTCCTTCCCTCTCTTTCTGTCATCCCTCTCTGGCTCCGTCCCATTTCCCCCATATCCCCATGCCCACCCCCACTTACTCACAAGCACTCTCACAATCTTTTCTTAACTTTTTCTCTGTTTTTGTTTGCATATTTAATTTGCTCTTACATATCTCAAAAAAAAATTAACACTGATGATCAAATCCACCTTACTTTAATACTTCCTCATTAACCATAGATATGCCTCCCTCCTCCTTGACACCCCCCCAAAAAAAACATTACTAGCATAGATTCCAACTCATAGCGACCCTTATATGAGTCACCATTCTAGAACAGAGTTGCCACATACTGTTTCCCAGCCTATAAATCTTTATGGAAGCTGGTTACCACATTTTTCTTCCACAGCTGAATGCTTTAAACATTGTGCCATTAGGTACAAGGGTTAAGAATTACAATACATATCTGGGGGAGCATAATTCAATCCACAAGACCTAGCAATGGATTCCACAAAATTACAGCCAAGAAACTGTGTGGAGCAGTTCTCTGTAACAAGGAGTCACCACAAGTTGTAATCAATGGCAATGTTCTTTTTCAGGTGGAGTTTTTGTTTGTTTGCTTATTTACTTTCTAGCTAGGCCTCTATTCTGAAAATCTTCAGGCATTACCCTAGGCCTTGGTGGGGCAAGAAAGCTACTCTAAAACATGTCACATCGTAGAAAGGAATGATGACACACCACTGGTTTACAGTGGCTCCATGCATTTCACAGTTAGCTCACGGACATGCTTATGAACAGTCAGCACCGTCACCATTAGAAATTGAGTGGTCCTTTCTGACAAATATTGAAGAGAAGGTACATTCTAGCCATATCTGAAACAGTTATATTTTTTCTTCAATTAACAATAGGAACAACCATTTCTCGGTCCTCTTTTTCTTTAACACTGGTCAGAATGCACAGAAGTAGCATCAACTAATAATGACCTCTCCATTTCCAGAAGTTTTCAACCCATCTGCTGTGTGCCTTCTAGTCTACCAGAACCAATGTAAGGAGGAGGAGGAAAAAACTCACCCACAAGGGTAGTGGACGACTCCAGCTATCAGAAGAGAACAGTGGTGCAGAAAGACTCCCGATAAAAGTGACCTCTTGCACTTGTTCTGAGTCACATAGCAAGACTTTTAAAAATATCTCCCCTCTGTCTACTAGATAGGAATTCCTTGGTGGTTCACATAGTCAGCTGCTAAATGAACGTTTGAGCTTCCATTTATCTCGAGCCATTGTGGGTCAAATCTGACAAGCTGCTTCCAATATAACATTGGCTATTGAACACCTTGTATTGACTTAGGCTGTGTGCTTCTTCTCTGTGGACTTTGTTGCTTCCGAGCTAGATGGCCGCTTGTTTGCCTTTAAGACCGCAGACGCTATATCTTTTTGGTAGCCGGGCACCATCAGCTTTCTTCACCACGTTTGCTTATGCACATGTCTGTCTTCAGTGATCATGTCGGGAAGGTGGGTATCATGGAATGACCGTTTAGCTGGGCAAGGTGCTATTGTATTAAGGGAATGTGCGCGAGGAGGCCCAGTGTCCACCTGCTACCCTACTACTGAACCTATAAATATATGCACATAGGTCTATTTCTCCCATAATCATAAATATATTTACATATGTACATGTTTGTATTTAGGCTTCTCTGTATGCCATTTGCTTCCTACTACTTTCCTCTATTTCCTTACGCTTTCCTCCCGTCCCACTACCATGTTCAGCCTTCATTGTGGTTTCAGTAATTCCTCTCAGTTACCTTGCCCTTGGTCACTCCCTACCAGTCCTCCCATCCCCTCCCTGGCACTGCTTTTGAACCACTTGATCTTCACTTTTCCCTGTGTTGGCCAACACCTCCTTCCTTCCCCTACCTCCCACACTCTCATGTCCCTCCAGGACCATTGGTCCCGTTATTTTCTTCTCACATTGATGGTCCAGCCTATCTTATCTAGGTGAACCTGCAGTTATAGTGATATGTGCATACAAATGCAGATGGCTTTGACAGCACCCAAGTGGCACATAAGAACATGGCATCGACAGCAGCAACACCGACACACTGACAGACAAAAAAGCCACTGACATACAAAATTTAAAAGAGAAAAAAGAAGACCAAAACAAAAAGACAGAAAAAAAAATTCTGTTGGAGTTCGAGGTCTGTTTGTTGGCCTTTAGGAGTGTTTTCCGGCCTTTAGGAGTGTTTTCGGATGAGTCTGGTGGGGTGCCACGTCCTGGCCCCAAAGTCCATCCTTTATACTCCCTCGGGATCTCCTTGTTCTGCTTCCCCCACTGCTCCATTGCACGCCCCCAGTGTTTGCCTCAGTGTGGTGGGGTCAGCTCAGTTGCACATCCCCCACTGTCTCAAGTGCCGTCAATATAAGTGAATACAAGGTGTTGAACAGACCATGTAGCAGACACCAAAGAACAAAAACCATCATTGTGTGATCGCCTTCCTCACATAAATGCTAAAGAAGAATGTGTGCATAAGTAAGTGTGGTGAAGAAGGCTGATGGTGATTGGCTATTGAGAGATACAGCGTCTGGGAACTTAAAGGCTTGAAAGTAAACAAACGGCCATCAAGCCCAGAAGCAACAAAGTCCACATGGAAGCAGCACACCAGTATGTGTTATCATGAAGGGCCAAGGGGACCAGGTTACAAAAAACAAAGGCTGGGGTTGGGGGGAAATCACATCATTGTGAATGAGGGGAGTGCATAATAGGGACCCAATGCCCATCTGTAGGCAGCTGGACATCCCTTGCAGAGGGGTGTGGGGAGGATATGAGTCACTCAGGGTTCAGTGTAGCAGCAATGAAACCAAACCTTTCTCTAGTTCTTGGATGCTTTCTCCCCCCCCAATTTCATGATCCCAATTCTACCTTGCGGATCTGGTTAGACCAGAGAATGCACAGCGGTATACTTGGGATCTGGAAACACAGGGACTCTAGGACGGACGAACCCCTCAGGACCAGCGGTGAGAGTGGCGACACCGGGAGGGAAGGGGGGGTATAGAAAGGGGGAACCGATTTGGAGATCTGTGTGTAACCTCCTTTCTGGGAGATGGGCAATGGGAAGGTGGGTGAGGGGAGACGCCGGGCAGTGTAAGGTAAAACAATAATTTATAAATTGTTAAGGGTTCATGAGGGAGGAGGGGAGGGAGAAAAGGAAAATGAGCTGATCCCAGGAACCCAAGTGGAAGGCGAATTTTGAGAATGATGAGGGCAACAAATGTATATGGGTACTTTACTCAATTGATGTATGTATGGATTGTGATAAGAGTTGTATGAGCCCCAATAAAATGATTTATTTTAAAAAATAAATTTTAAAAAATTGGCTATCGAAAAACCTATGGAATGAGCCACGTGGGATCAAATTGATAAAAATAACTCAAGAGATTACTAAAGGAACTTAGGAGACAATGACCTTATTTATGGAGGAAGAATTCAGAAGAAGAGAGTAAGAATAGTTACGTGATTTGTGGAAAATGTAAGTAGGGTCATTAAATGGCTCGTGTAAATTCATGTTTCTGGAAAAGTAAAATAAAACCCCTCTAGAGTACAGTTCTGCTCTGATGCACATGGGGTTTGCCAGCCGTCCAAATCAGCTCCATGGTAACTAGTTTTGTTTGGGTTATCTACTAGGTATTCAGAGAATAATGGTGACTAGGATTTGACAGTCTTGCTTTGGAGTTTACTTCTCCATGCAGGCAATCTATGCTAATAAAGGACCTTTCTGCACATTGAAAACAGCAGTAGAAAAATACATAAAGTTAAATTTTAAATTACAAGCCCACGAGGAACTGTGCGCAGTGTTGGCCTGGCTAGGCGCCATCGAGGCAGCTGTGGCGCCTAGTGCAAGCCCGTCCTGAAAGAGAATGACAGTACCCAATCTGCGCTCCTCACAGTTATGCGCGAGTGTGCTGCTGCAGCCACTGTGTCAGTCCATCTGTGGAGGGTCTTCCTCGTCTCACTCTCCTCTTACTGCATACCCTTTTCCAGAAAATAGCCCCACCTGGTAACATGTCCAGAGCAATATTTTGTCCTTAGGATCCTGCAATAGTATCACACGGGCTCGCACTTTCTTCAGCCCTTGTCCTTTGGGTTTACTAACTTAAGGTCTTCGCACATTTCATTACAATGCCTTACTTTGTTTCCTTGAGTTGCCCTTTGAAATTGTGTTCACCTTTTTCACTTCCTCATTTCTTCTCTTTACCTTACTCTTCTATGTTCAGCAACAAGTCTCTTCTGACATCCCCTTTCGTCTTTCTTCATGTGTGATGTAGTGTGGCAAATCTGTTCTTGAAATGGTCTCTAAATTCAGGTACGCTGAACTCAAGGTCAGATTTTTGCTCTTGTGCACTTGTTTTAATTTTTTTCAACTTCAAACTGAACTTCCAAAGGAGCAATATTTTATCTGTTCCACAGTCAGCCCCTGCCCTTGTTTTTGCTGGTGATGTTGAGCTTCTCTATTTGTCTCTTCCCAGGTTATAATACATTTAATTGCTGTGTATTTCATCTCAAGAGGTCCATGTGTATAGTCATTGTTTATGTTGTTAAAAATGGGTATTTGCAATGAAGTCATTGATCTTATAAAATTCTATCATGTAAAACCCAGCTTTACTTCTATCACCAAGACCTTATATTCCAATTATTGATACTTCCTCATTGTTTCCAACTTTTGCATTCTAATCACCAATAGATATCAATATATCTTTAGTGCACATTTGATCGATTCCTTTTTTTAATTATTAAATCATTTTATTGGAGGCTTTTAAAGCTCATGTCACAATCCATACATCCATCCATTGTGTCAAGCACACATTTGTACATATGTTGCCATCGTCATTTTCAAAACATTTTCTTTCTACCTAAGCCCTTGATATCAGCTCCTCATTTTTTCCCTCCCTCACAAACCTTTGATAAATTATAAAATATTATTATTTCATATCATTGTCCCCTATCTCCCTTCACCCACATTCTGTTGTTAATCTCCCTGGGGGGGGTGTTATATGTCGATCATTGTGATTGATTCCCCCTCTCTCTCCCCACTTTATCCTTATCCTCCTGGTATATCTATTCTCATTCTTGGTCCTGAGGGGTTTATCTGTCCTGGATTCCCTGTGTTTCCAGCTCTTATCTGTACCCGTGTATATGCTCTGGTCTAGTCAAATTTGTAAGGCAGAATTGAGGTCATGGCAGTGGAGAAGGAGAAGCATTAAAGAACTAGATGAAAGTTGTATGTTTCATTGGTGCTACACTATACCCTCAATGACTCGTCTCTTCCTTGTGACCTTTCTGTAAGGGAATGTCAAATTGTCTACAGATGGGCTTTTGGTGTCCATCCTACATACACCCCTTGTTCACTTTGATATGATTTTTTGTTCTGATACATGATCCCATCAACACCTCATGATATCACAGGCTGGTGTGCTTCGTCCATGTGGGCTTGGTTGCTTTTCAACTAGATGGCCCCTTGTTTATCTTCAAGCCTGTAAGACTCCAATGCTTTCTTCACCACATTTGCTTATGCACCCATTTTGCCTTCAGTGATCGTGTCAAGAAGGAGAGCTTCACAGAATGCCAGGTTAATAGAACAAAGTGTTCTTGCTTTGAGGGAGTACTTGAATCAAGGCCCAATGTCCACCTGCTACCGTAATACTTATATAATACCGTATTTCCCCCAAAATAAGACATACCCATAAATAAGCCGTAGCAGGATAAGACAGTGATAGGCATGGCTCTGCAGCGCACTGTGTGGAGCAATAATGAAGACGGGCAGCCCTCCTCATCTGCCCCATTGTGACAAGGTCAGCTCCCCCTGTGTTGTACCTGCTGCAAGCTGAGGCACAGGGGGAGACATAGAAAGTGAAAGTAAAGGTCTCAGTGAAGTGGGGAGCAGAGCGTTCTCCTTTAGGTAGTGTGTGTCCTCAGTGGCAAGAAATAAGCTGTGGCTGCCAGAAGACGACGACTTCATTCTATTTGAATAAATGCAGATTGTTGTACCATACTTAATACTCAATAAAAATAAGACATCCCCTGAAAATATGCCATAGTGTGTCTTCTTGAGGAAAAATAAATATAAGATAGTGTTTTATTTTCAGGGAAAACAGTAGTTAACACATATAAATATAAGTACATAGATGTATTTCTCTATCATTATATGTAAATATATTTACATATGTACATGTCTATATATATACATACATATATAAATGCCACTTGCCTCCTAGTTCTTTACTCTATTTTCTTTTACTTTCCTCTTATTCCACTATCATTGTTCAGCCTTCATTCAGGTTTCAGTAATTCCTCTCGGTTGATTAAGCCCCACTAGACATCCTACGCCTTTCTCTCCATCGATTTTAGTTCACTTGTTCCTTTGTCCCTGCATTTGATCATTTTCACACTGATGAATTAGGTAGGATTCTTCAATTTGTTCATCATTGGCTTCAGTAGTTGTACAGTATATCTGGATACTAGTTGTATTAACTAGACTTATGTGCATAAAATATCGTATCGCAGTATTACAGTTCAAGGTAGATCTTGCAACGTACTTTTTGATGATAAACACATCGCCATTCCCCTTGAATTTGTCATTCCTGACATTGTAAACTATATGATTATCCAATTAAATACCTGTCCTTCTCAGTCCACTAACATCTAGGATAGTGATCTTTCCGCTTTCCATTTAATTTTTGACAACTTCCTTCCTTGTCATTAAAGTTGATTCTACTTTGAAGAAGCATTTTGAGTTCCTTCCCACCTCAGGCTTCTCTTCTGACACTATTTCAGACAATGTTCCACTGTTATTTCAATTGCTAATTTTTCACAAGTGAACCACCTTTTCCTCCTCCTTAGTCTGTTCTTAGTCTGAAAGCTTTGTTAAATGAAACCTGGTCACAGGGGTGACCCTACTGGTATTTGAAGTGCTGTTGGCATAGCTTCCCGTATCATATTCTCTCTACAGAGGCTAAAAAAAGATGCTTTCTTCACATTGAAGAGGAGGCAGCTAACAACACTAGAAAATATATATAAACAAATACAAAAGTATAAGCCAGCTCCCCCTCCCTCCCTCTCTCTCCCTATCCCTCTCCCTCTCTCCCTCTTCCCCCTCTCCCCCTAACCCTCTCTCCCTCTTCCCCCTCCCCCTCTCCCCCTCTCTCCCCCTAAAAAACAAAAATAGTATAAGCCAGAAGGACCAATAGACAAGTTCTAGTAGATGGCTTGAACTTCTCTTAATTTTACCCCAGGCATATCCAGGAATGTCTTTGCCAGCATTTTATTTTTGTTTGAACTTGTTAACATTTCACAAAAATAAATTAAGTGTTTGTGATTATGACTGATGAACACATAATGAATGCTATGAGTTCAACCTTTCAGGAGAAATGTGACTTAGAATTTTAAATGATATTTATTGCATCTTAAAGCTTTTTTCTATTTAAATTTTAAAGGAAAATGGAATGAGGCCACAAGCTATAACTATATTTCTCCCACATTTAAATATTTATAAAGGTTAAACATCTTTAAAGGTTACAATTTTATCTAGAAAAACTTTTGAGGAAAAAATGTTTAATTATTGATGTTAAAAAATAATATAAAATAAAAAATTTTAAATATTGATATAAAATCTATCCTACATAGATACATATAATCTTGTGAAACTACCAGAGGAGCAGTTTGTTTGTTTTTTACCTAATATAAAAGGTGGCTTCAAAAATGTGTGGGGAAAATTCCCTTACCTTCTCAAGCCCTGATAATATAGCCTGGTCGTTTCAGAGTTCATCCAGATATATTCAGTAACCTTACATCTGTTTATGAACATTTCATGCTACTTAATTCCAATTCATGTATATAAAATATGCTTAAGATTTCAGAAAATCTAGTCAGATATTTGAGGCCACCACAAGTTGAAATCCAATCAACAGTAACTGGTTCTATATAATATTAATGTCAGAATCCTAATGCATATGTTATGCATGAGACATGAGATTCAGAATGTATTTATCAAATATATTACCTCATAAAATATGGCGTTTTATTTGCCTTAAGTATATATAAAAATGTTTTGAATGCAGGAAGAACGAACCATGCTAGCAAAGGAACTTTCCTCACTTCAGGACCAACGGAATCAGCTAAAGGCAGAAGTAGAAAAATACAGAGAATGTGACCCACAAGTTGTGGAAGAAATACGTAAGTTTGTACCACAGTTTGGTGGTTTAAACTTTGATGATGATAGAGCCTTTATACTTCTAGCTGCCTGGTAACCATTCTCCAGGTACTAGTATATGAGAAAATAAAGCCAGTTAAGGAGTGTTTGGGGTCTGTTCTAACTTTGATGTTGCAGCATGATGGGAAAGTATTATATCATCACTCCTATTGAAGGATGACTTCAAATATTGACAGTGGAAACCTGGAAAATATGAGCATTTCAAAAACAGAGAAAGTAGGTAGGTGTCTCCAGCTGGGTTTTGTAGAAAAATAAAAGCAGTGAATATATGTATGTATGCAGAGTAATTTAGGCCAAGAAAAATGTCTCACGCGGTTGTAGAATTGGGCCAGTTCTAAGTCCCTGAGTCAGATGTTGGGCTGGAGGCTTCTCTTGACTCACGTAACTGCAAGGGCTGTTGAGCCCAAGGTCAGCAGGATGACAACAAACTTGAGGTTTCCAAGACAAATGAATCCAAGCTTGTCAGCCTTATGACTGAAGAAGCAAATTAATCCAAGTAGGTCAGATGCCAGGTGCTTCCAGGATTTGCAGCCAATATGGCACTATTCTGATCCATAGCAACCCTGTGCATGACAGAACAAAACACTGCCTGGTCCTGCGCCATCTTCACAGTTGTTCTTATATTTGAGTCCAGTGTTGTAGCCACTCTCAATCCGTCTCATTGAAGGCCTTCCTCTTTACCATTACCCCTCTACCAAGCATGACGTCCTTCTCTTGCCGGTCTCTCCTGACAACATGTCCAAAGTATGGAAGACAAAGTCATGCCATCCTTGCCTCTAAGAAAAACTCTGGCCATAGTTCTTCCGAGACAGACTTGTTTGTTCTTTTGGCAGACCGTGGCACTAAACTGTCAGCACCATAATTCAAATGCATTGATTCTTTTTCAGTTTTCTTTGTTCACTGTTCAACTTGTAAATGCGTATGAAGTGATTGAAAATGCCATCGCTTGGGTCAGGCATACTGTATTAGAGTTGTCTAGAGAGGCAAAACCAGGACACTTACAATGATTGATAGATAGATAACAGATAAGAGCGAAAAGGAATATAATGGGAAATTTGTCCACACCGCAGTACAGGGAGCTCAGTCCAACTCACGTTCATGGGCCAGGTCTTTCCAGCACATGCAGTCACTAGCCTAAGGCCAACAAAGCAGACAGTAGGAAGATGAGGCTGTGAGGTGTAGCAGAAGCCAGTAGTGCGCCTTGACAAAGCAGGTCTCAGTGCATCCTCGTGGTGTAGCAATCTGAGGTGATTGGATGGAGGTGCAGCATCTCGAGTGGTGGGAAGACAAGCTGAGTCTACCCACAGACAGCAGACACGGCGAGGTGAAGCAGTGCCACGGCATGGAACAGCACAGCAATGCAGTCCACAGATGGCTCAGCTAGGTGGCACAGTACACATGATGATACAGGGCAGCTACATTAAGCAGTGTTCTGGTCCAGCCATCAAGGAGAGAAAGAGAGGCTGTCCTCCAAAGAGGACATATATATCCCAGTCACACCCCCAAGGGCGATCATCAATCTGTGACTTCATTAACAGGCTAAACTCCATCCGTATCTTCTTACAGGTGCCATGTTGGCACAAGAAAACCTAACTATCACAAAAACCTTAGTCTTCAAAGTAAACGCTCTGCTTTTCAACACTCTAAAGAAGTCTTGTGCAGCATATTTGCTTAGTGCGACTCATTTTTGATCTCTTGACAGATGGTTCCATGAGCATTGATTGTGGATCCAAGCAAGACAATCCTTGATGACTTCAAACTTTTCTACATTTTTCACGGTGTTACCTATGGTCCAGTTGTGAGGATTTGGGTCTTTACATTGAGGGGCAATCCATACTGAAGGCTGGAATCTTTGATCATTAGCAAGGGCTTCAATTCTTCTCACTTTCAGCAAGCAAGTTTTTGTTATCTGCTTGTTGAAGATGGTTAATAAGCTTTCCTCCACTCCAGATGCTGTATTCTTCATGTAACCAGCTTCTCTTATTTACTCAGCATACAGATTGAATAATTACGTGAGAGGATACGACCATGATGCACATCTTCCTGATTTTAAACCAAGCAGTATTCCCTTATTCTGTTTGCATTAAGTAATGACTTATAATGATCGTCGTGTTTATCTGAGCTCCTTTAGTTTTTCTTTTTCTGAATGTATCTTTATTTCTCCCTGTATTTAAGGGATAATTTTGCTGGATATAAATTCTTGGTTGACAGGTTTCTTCTTTCAGAATTTTGTCACTCCGTTGTCTTCTTGCCTTCATAGTTCCTACTGAGGCGTCTGAGCTTATCCTTAACAGTTTTCCTTTGTAGGTGACTGTTCATTTTTTTCTAGGTGCTCTCAGGATTCATTTTCCTTCTAATTGAATCGTTTAATTACAGTATGTTATGTTTTTCTTTGGGGAATCTATTCTCTTTGGAGTTCTCTCAGCTTTTTGAATCATTATTTTTTCTCCTTTGGAATGTTGAGGAAATTTTCTTGGTTTCTCATACAATTTTCTCTGTAGACCTTTTTGTTTCTACTTGTTCCAGGATCCCAACAAGGGTTTCTCTTGATAGTGGCCCACATCATTCTCAGGTTTTCTTCTGATCCTTCATTTTTGTTGTTGTTTTTTATTATTTTTATCATCAGTTGTTGGAGTGATTGTCTTCTAGCTCACGGACTCACTTTGCCTCTCCTTCCATTCTGTTCCTCGGGTCTTTTACTATGTTGCCTGATTCTGCTACCTTATCGTTTGTTCTTTTGGGTTCCTTTCGGTTTAAGAATTTGTTTTTCAATTTCTTCAATTGTTCCGTTCCTCATGAGTGTTCCCCACATTTCTTGAAAGGATCTGAATATCATTCTTCTGAATTTGGTATCTGATTGTTTCGTGGCCTCTTCTTTAGAGTACTTTATTGGACTTGGGTAACTTTCAGTTGTTTGTTTGTTATTTACTATGACTGCTGTTTCTGTTTATTAAGATAGTAGAGGTCTAATATGAGCTAGAAAAATATATGGTGGAGAAAAGGAAAGAGGTGGGCAAAGATGAAGTTGTGAGGGGCAGATCAAATAAAAGCAATAATAGTAACAAATGGTTGTCTGCATAGGCTGGCAAATTTGTAAAAATAATGGGAAAATGCATTTTAAGAAGGGTAATCAGAATTAGTAAATTCCACTGAAATATTTCTCTTTTTTTCTGATTTCCACTGAAATATTTCACAAGGAAAAAGTTGCAAATAGGTGGATGTGCAGGGAAGCAAGGGGTAAAAGAGACAAAAATCTCATGTGTCTGCTAATTTATGTTACCGTGGCAACGTGGGTGGGGGAGCTTGTTAGAGTGGGTGTGCTGAGATCTAAAGGACTAAGTTGTTTTGGCCTGCGGCATGGGTATGCTCAGGATGGTGGTACTGAACTGGAAGAGGAAGTGAGAGACAACTCCAAAAATATAATGAGAGAATTGTAATAGATCAAAAGTGCAAAAACCAAAGTAAAGAAAATAATTACACAGCTAGAGACAACCCTTTGATGGACTTTGAATTGCCCTGCACTCAGGAAACTTGAAAATGTGCGCTTGAATTGAGTAGCAATGCCAATATTGTGCTTTTTTTCCATTTCCAGTCCTTCCCTCTTTCTGTGACCCCCATCTCTACTAACAGTGCCCATAACTACCAGGAAACCAAACCACCAGGTTGGCTGTCAGTCCTGCATGTGGGAATCCTGTCCAGACCCACCTAAAATGCCCAAGAAGCAGCCCAAACAAGCAGCTGCGGGACCCGTGGAGCAGCTGTGGGAAGTAGGGGAGGAGAGGGAGGTTCTTTCCAACCTGAGTGGATCTATGAGGGAGGGAGGGCTGCAGTGAGCAGCCTAGTATAGTGCAGGTCCATCAGGACAAACTTGGGGCGAATTTCATGTGCCTGATCAGCAGGATCATTCCCTAATTGTGCCCACCTGGGCTGAATAAATACCTTCATGTCTCCAAAAAAAAAAAGAAAATAATTAAACCGCATTATAGGTGGGAAGTCCTGCTCTTTGTCAGTGTTATTTTGTGAACACATGTGTTGCATAGGGGAGAGATAACAATTTAATCAACCCTCCATTTTATGATCTGTTACAATCAACTGTCATATTCAAATAACATCAATTTTAGCTTTATGGTCTTTGTAACCTAACCATGTTGTAAGTGATAATATATGTATATACATAAAACGTGTGTGTGTGCACTCCTTGCCTGTGTCAGGATGTGTGTGTGTGTGTGTGTGTGTATGCATATGCTGACTTGATTGTGGGAACTGACAAGCATGTAGGTCAGGTGAAAGGTTGGAGATCCTGGTAGTCTTGTGTCCCACAAGGCCTAGTCAGTCACTGAAAGGAGAAAGAGGAATTCTAGTAGAATGTATATTTGTAGCCAGGAGCCTTAACATAGTGGTTATAAGTTGGGCTGCTAACTGCAAGGTTCACAGTTTGAAACCACCAGCCTCTCCACAGGAGAAAAACGAGGATTTCTACTCCCGTAAAGAGTTATAGTCCAGAAACCCATAGGGACAGTTTTACCCTGTCCTATATGGTATGAGTTGGAATGTAGTTAATGACAATTGGTTTGGTTTTTTGGTTTTAATCATTTATAGTTTGGAAGCAGAATTCTCCCTTTGTTCTTAGGCTTTCAACTGATTGGTTGAGACTCAACCACATTATGAAGGTTAATCTGCTTTACCTTAGGTCAACTTATTAAAATGTTAACCACCTAAGTTTCTAAGACTATAATTCTTTATGGGAATAGAAAGCCTCATCTTTTCCTTATCTTTCTGCCGCACAGCGGCTGGTTTTGAACAGCCAGCCTTTTAGTATGAAGTTCAGTGTGTAACCCCCTACACCTCCAGGGCTGCCCTCATCTAGGTGAGTGCTTGACCAAACAACTGGCAACATGGCCCTAGCCGAGTTGATCGTTAAATTAATTCTCACAGTCGGCAAACTGGAAGTCTGACTTCGAGCTGCACTGGCACCAAGTGTGCCACACCTCTAGAAAAAATCCATCACTGTGGCTTTCTGGGATAATTGTTACCAAAAATATCAGAAGTCTCAAAAAATCAGTCTTTATGTTGGCTTGCCTTATAGAAATATAATTTATTTTTTATTCCCATTCTTTTAAAGCAGAGTGTACACAGCTTTATCTTGAATAGTTATTATATGTTTATATAAAGAATATTTCAATAGTTGTGGAAATTAAAACATTAATAAGAAAGATCCATACCGTATATATTCAAGTATAAGCAGAGGTTTCGTTTTTTCCCCCGCACATTTTTAATGCAGTTTTTGTGGTAAAATTAGGTGCCTTGACTGATAATCGGTTGGCTTATACTCGAGTAGATATGGTGTTTAATTGTTTGGGAAAATATGCAGAACATTTCTTCACAAAATTTTGTCTTTGCCTGTCTCTTGTTAAGAGCGCTTTATCAAGTGAAACTTTTAGGAAAACTGGGATTAAATATGTGATTGAAAGCTTTGGAAATTAAATAAACAAATAAATTTGTACTTTCAAAGAGCCTGAGAATAATTTAATTGTACTTTAGGATACATTGTCCTATTGTGTACAGTTTATAATTTTATTTTTGTTTCCAACAGTTCATCTGTGTAAGCATGAAACTTAATTTGGGAGGACCTCCAGTTTTAGAGGTTCTCCCTTACACAATTCTAGGTACCTTTTGTCATGCAAATGTAGTGCACAGCCTGGCCAGTGGTGTCAACTGGTTGCTAAGTGATTTTCAAGGAGAGCTGGAGGCAGAAGAACCCTCTCAGCCAGTCATTCTCTGTAAATTAAGTATTTACTGGATACTTTGGCTTGTTCGGAAGGAACCCTAGTGGTGTAGTGAGTTATGCATTGGGCTGCCAACTGCATGGTCAGCAATTCAGACTCACTAGTCACTCTGTCAGAGAAAGATGAGGCATCTGCGCCCATAAAAATTTGCAGATCTTTCTTAGAAACCCCAAGGAGCAGTTCTCCTCTGTCCTGTAGGATAATCACAGGTCCCTGACAGTAAGTTCTGGTGTTTTAGGTCAGCTCTTTCACGGTATCTACAGATTCGTTTTTAATTATCCTAGGAAGAAAGTTCTAACCTTCAACTACAACATTACCTATTTTATTGTCTTATAATTTTAACTACTATCAAATGTCCCTCAGGGAACACAAATGCATCAAAGCAGTGGGATACAAAGTAGTTAATGCACTCCAAAACTATACCTGCTCAAGATTCATTTTCAACAGGAAGCAGACTGCTTGTAAAGAGGACTTCACATGTTCTGAGCAACATCTCATGAAAGAACTTCAAGGGCAGTTTCCTTACTCTTATCTCACTCTTAGGCTGCCTTACTTTCAGACACAGCCACAAAATCCTCCAACCTCATGTGTATCTCTCGATTGGCTCTGTATTCCTGCTTCATTTCAGTCTAGATAGAGCTTGGATTTTACCTTGGAGCCCCATTCTTTATGTGCCTGCATCATCTCCTGTTTTGTCTAGGGCCTGCATCTTTTAACCATACCCCACCAGGACTTCTACTCTAGGTACTCTCCTTGTCCATCTTGGGGTCCCTGTGGCATATTGCTACAGCTCCTTCCCCAGGCAGTTGGCCCTGGCTGACCTCATCTCCGTTTAGGACCTACCACTTTTACATACAGCCTTCATTCACATGGGAATGCTGAGGCTCGCTTAACTGCGCTCTTCTTCACTGATGGTCATCTTACGCCAATGGATCATTGTAAGATACAGGAAATTAACATGGATAGGAAATGATGCCAGGTTGATTTATGACATGGGAAAACTTTGTATTTCAGGCATGTAATTTCAGATGGTGCCATTCCGTGTCCTTTTCTGAATTAACAGTACTTTTGACAAGTATGTCACCTTGAATATGTCATTGGTGATTGTGGAACACATTTTATCTCTTGACAGAAGCGTTGCACAACCGACCGTTACATAGTCACAAAGGCATTTTCTCCTGCTTCTACTTATTTCTCACTAACTGCAGGAAAGACTTCATCCATCCAGTTTAATAATAGCACTGAGTAAGAACTAGCAACATTAATTATAAACACCCCAAAAGTGAAAGCAATAAAGTATGTTTAAATAAATTATAATTTTAGCTACTCTAAGAGTTATTTGAATGAGACAAGATAAAACAAAATGTGATAGAATTAAGTCACCACAAGAATAAATGGTCTTAGAAATATATTAGAAATTTTCTGTAAAATAAATGCCAATACATTTTCAAAATGGCAGAATATGGACCTAAAAATTCACCCCTCCATTAATACAGCAAAACATTGGCAAAATTGTCATCAACTTTTTCAGAACTCTTTTGATCTCCATTAATTTGTTCTAGTTTTTAGTATTTTCTGCTTTCTTTCCAATTGAGATTTTGTTTTACTTTTTTATTGTTGTAAGTTTGTTTGTTTTAGTGTTTTTTTTTAATATATATATGTGAAATCTAGGATAGGTAAACCTACAGAGACAGTAACTGAATTAATGGTTCTTTGGGGGTATGGCAGGGGGAAATGGGGAGCTAATAATGATCAATACAAGAATGAAAATGTTCTCAAACTAATTGTAATGATTGTACAATTCTTCTTGATGTGATTGATCTATTAAATTGTATGGTGTGTGAATTATATGCTAATAAAACTGCTGAGGGAAAAAAGAAATCTATTCCTAAGTGCATACCTAAGAAAATTGGGGAAAAAAAGGTTCACAAAACCTTGTTTATAACATCATTATTCAGATTAGACAAAAACTGAAAATGACCCACCTGATTAATTATACAAATGTGCTATAGCCATACAGTGGAATATTACCCAGCCGTAAAAAGAAGGCAATAATAATGCTTGCCACAGCACTGATAAATTCTCAAAAACATGGTGGAAAAGGAAAAAGAGCTGACACAAGAGCCCACTTGTGTATGATTCCATTAACATGAAATGTCCAGAGTAGGCCATTGCTCAGAGACATAAAATAGATGAGTGGTTATCAGGGGCTGGGAGCCAAGGCATGGGAAACTCCTGCTAATGGATGTGGTGCTTCTTTGTGGGGGGATGATGAAAATATTTTGAGTTAGGTAATGTTGATGGTTGTACAGCCCTGTGACTACACTAAAAAATGTGAGCTTTTGGGCAGGTAAAATATTGTACTTATAAATCAGTGCCATCATTTTAAGTAATACTTGATCGGGTGTTCATGCACATTATATGCTGTATAAGCTAAGTTGGAAAGCATAGTAGATTGAATATCAAGGTGTCTGATTAAATATAACGCGACATAGTTCCTCCTAGAGGGTGAGTTCATTTACATCCCATTACAGCTTTTCATAAGTCAAGCTTCTTGTTTGAGCAACATCTCATTTAAACTTATATCTTTAAAAGAACAAATGCAATAATCATTGACATTTAGAAAAGGGAAATTTATTCGTGTTATAGCTATAACAAATTAAAAATTTCCTTGGGTATCTGGGCAGGTTTATGAGATGCTATTTTTGTCACAACTTATAAGCTCTTATTCTGTACATTTTATTTGCATAACCTTTGGTTCATATAAGAAAGTACAGATAAATTAGATGTATTTATATGTGTGTATATATATTTATTTTATTGTTTTTCCAAATTCCGCAGGTCAAGCAAATATAGTAGCCAAAGAAGCAGCTAACAGATGGACTGGTATGTATTAACATGGCCATGATCGACTATAGTGAAATCCTGTACCCCACCTTTTCCTAGGACATTTCTGAAAATGCATGAATTTATTGTTTTTGTAAATTAAATGGAATCAAAAATGGTTTTAAAAAATCATTTAAGCGTTTTATTGGCACATAATTCACATATAATACAATTCAGTAGTTCAGTCATTCAAGGGGCACTGTACAGTCACCACTACATCAATCTTAGAGCACGCGCACGCACACACGCACACACACACACCATGGTTAAATCACCTGTAAAATGAGTTACACAATCACAATGGTTTTTTTTTAATATTAATGACTTATTTTGTAAGGTGTAGCATATTTTTATCAAATCAATAGATTGCTTCAAGTTTAATTTTGTGTAACTTTTGCCAAGGGAAATCACTTGGCTAGTCATTAAAACTGCATGCACTGTCACTCAAAATGCATCTTTAAAAGTTTTGTGGGCTTGTTGTGAATAAAATAATAGCTAACAGTTTGCAGGGCCAACTGTATGGCAGGTGCACTAATGGGTGGCTAGTCAAGAAGGGGCATCGCATCCTCAGTGTTGCACCACAGCCATGTTGAAAGAAAAATATTGTAATCCTTGATTTGAACAGTAGGTTTACAGACATTTCTTATATACCGATCCCTACAGGCACACATCAAATTGACACATGAACGAAACTGCACATTAAAAAAAAAACTTATTTAAAAGCAATGTAATTGAATATTATTAACTTATAAATAAGACTGACACTAAAATTTATCATATCTAGCATTATACATTTGAGATAACTGGATTTGACGTATCATAAAGGTCGCTTGGTACGACAGTCTGCTGCATTGTTTGTCTTTACATTTGATGTTTACTTTCTCTTTTTTTAATAGTTCTGTTAGGGGCTCATACAACTCTTATCACAATCCATATATACATCAATTGTTTAAAGCACATTTGTACATTTGTTGCCCTCATCATCTCAAAACATTTGCTCTCCACTTAAGTCCCTGGCATCAGCTCCTTATTTTTCCCCTCCCTCCCCGCCTACCCTCCCTCATGAACCCTTGATAATTTATAAATTATTATTTTGTCATATCTTGCCCTGTCTGACATCTCCTTTCACCCACTTTTCTGTTGTCCGTCCCCCAGGGAGGAGGTCACATGTAGATCCTTGTAATTGGTTCCCCCTTTCCAATCCATCTTCCCTCTACCCTCCCAGTATTGCCACTCTCACCACTGGTCCTGAAGGGATCATCCACCCTGGATTCCCTGTTTGCAGTTCCTATCTGCACCAATGTACATCCTCTGGTCTAGCCAGATTTGTAAGGTAGAATTGGGATCATGATAGTGGGGGAGGAGGAAGCATTTAGGAACTAGAGAAAAGTTGTATGTTTCATTGTTGCTACATCGCACCCTGACAGGCTCATCTCTTCCCTGAGATTAATACTCAATTTACATTCAGTTTACATTCACATCAACCTGAGGCTGTCTTTATTTGTAGAGATGTGTATAACACAAAAGTTTGAGATTAGAAGGCTTAGAAGAAAGTGAATTTGAATATATATGTATCATGAAATAGAAGTGAGCATAAATGATAGGAGGTAAATGTAAATGATTTCTATAAATTTTGTTAAAGAAATCAAAATGACACACTCCATAAACCTTTTGTTAAAGGTGAAACTGAGTCCCTGAAAGGTGAATTACTTGGCCTAGGTCACAGAGCAGGTAGCGAATGAAGAGTAAATAAGTAGAATGCCACTTCTCTCCTTCCAGAGCCTGAACTCTTCACTACTACTTGATGCCGGGTTCTCTGAACGCTTGTATTAATGTCACTGTTATGAATTCACACTCTCAGCTGCACCAGAGGTAGCTTTAAGACATTCACTGCACAGTGCCTTCAAGCTCAAGAGAAATTTAAGATTGCTGTGAATTCCTTGTAAGCCATAGAAGTAATATTCAAACCTGCCAGAAAATTACACTGATACTTTTCCTGCATTGATGATGATGTAATGGCCATTGCACTTCCCAGTCCTGGTGAGAGGCTAGCATGCCTTCATATGTGTGACTCATGTTCACTCAGTGTCCCTGGGAGAGAAGGGATAAGACGGCACTGGTCAGCGATGCAACGCTCAAGTGCCCTCGGCACCCGGAGATGATCCGTCACCGCAAGAAGGGAGGTTTAAGCCAGGCTTCCTCACTCCCTGTCCAGGTAGCCAGACTTGACAAGAAGTTTAAGGTTCTTTTCGCCACAACTATTTTAGAATTAAATATGCCAGCAAAAATCAAGATAATTGGCCTTTGAATCCTATACAATTGCAGTCTTATGTATTACAAAGTTATTTCATAAATTGTGATGTTTGATTAGAGGTAGAAGGAAATAGCAAACTAGCATAAAAAAACAGAATGATGAAATCTGTGCCCAGTAAACACACAAAGGCATCATGTGGGTGTAAGAAATAGAGAATATTGAGTGGGGGGCTGTGGAGGGAGGGAAGCAACTGGATTTTTGAGGCTAAAAGCAAGGCCAAGCAGCTTGAGGCGACTTCCAACTGTCCTCAGAGGGCAGCTCAGCAAACAGTAGACACAGGCAGCATGTGGGTACAGAGGAAAGATCTTGAGTTCTGAAAGAATCTAGGTTGTGCTTCTTGTTTGCTATGTGACCTATTGAACTTCTCTCAACCTGTGTCGTCCTCTGCTCCATGTCAACAGTTGCACGTCCCTCACAGCCTTTGAGGAGGGAGGACAGTGCATAAGCCTCCCTGCGCATGGGCAGACACATAAACAAGTACTCCCTTTTCCTTTTCTCCTCTTAACAAAAAATCCTTTCATATTTTCCAATTGATCATACATTTCCAGCAGCTTCTTATTTTTTCTTTCTATTTTATTGGCCTTTCGAAAAAGAACCTGGAACTTTGAAAACCATGTAGGAAAGTAATTTTTAGAAAAATAGTAATAGCTGTTACAGAGCTAGATTTCTTTGGAGGATACTCTTTCCTACTCCATGGACTGTATCCCTCCCAACAGGATCATCTTATCAGAAGCATCACGAAGATAGGCTGCAGCCGATTACACCTCATAAAACCTGCCTTCCTTCAAACAAACCAGCCAAGAAGCTCAGCAGTTATAACCGAAACTTGTTATCATATGGTTTATTAGTTAAGGTTTGGTTTCTGTTTACTTTTTTAAATCCTTAAAATATGTGTGGAATTGAGAATATTTTCTGTTCAATAATTTAGTATCACATTTTATAAGAGGAATTTCCTCAGAACAGCAATATACCCAGAAGCTCATGTTTACATCTCATGAATGTGACTGAACAAATTACATAAATCTTTTTTCAATAGTTAAGGCAAATGGTAAACTGACTTATCACAATTAGTACTACTCATCGTAATCCTTTTATGTGTTTTGAGTGTGCAACTGTATAAATTAATAAGAATTATTCCAGACTTAAGGCTGTTGGAAAAATTACTCTATACATTTATTTTAAAAAACAAGCAAACATCTACCTAGTAGGAAATAAACTTCAACTCTCTGGATAGCACTGTCTTGAAGGCCAACATTGAGTGTCCAGGAGGGTTAAAAAAAGAAAAAGTTTATTCCATCTTCTTTGAATTGGTCCTCTAGGCATTCTTGTGTGGAGGCATTTGTTTGTCTGTCCATCTTTGAATTCACCCAATTGAGGAATCCTTTCCTGGAGGAGCTGTCAGATAGTGTATCATTATCTTCTCTCTTGACCTAAGTTTGAAGGCACTTCTGTCCAAGTATTATGCTTACTGCTACTTACTCAATTATATTTGTTACTGAATTTCAAAGAACCCTCTCTGGAGCCATAAAAGCTATTCTGAAAGCTATATGCATATAATACTTCATTTTTTTCTAGCAGACATGAGGGGGCTTCAAAAAGCTCCTGGGGAAACACTGTATCTTTCATTCCATTTTTACATTAACCTTTGAAAACTCCTTCATATAATGTTGAAATTGTTTAGCTCAAAAACAGCATTGAGGCCACATCTGTCTTCCTCTGGTTCCCAAAGTTGATTGCCCCAAGGCAGAGGGTCAGACATGCTTCCACCCTCCGTCCTTCTTAACCCGATTCCAACACCACCCATTCCTCCAGGGTACACCACTTGCCCCACATTCTACTTTTCTGTTGGGTTTGATAATTCATTGCAATGACCACACAGAACTCATAACCAGTGCCCACAATTACAGGGGTTATTGGGGAAGTTCACAGGTTACAATACAGGTGAGAAATGTTCAGGATCTTCCTAGGGGGTGGACAACAGAAAAATGGTTGAAGGGAGATGTCGGACAGTGTAAGACATGACAAAATAATAATAACTTATAAATTATCAGGTTTGTGAGGGATGGGGGCGGGGAGGGAGGGGAAAAATGAGTTGATACCAAGGGCTCAAGTAGAAAGAAAATGTTTTGAGAATGATGATGGCAACAAATCAAATGTGCTTGACACAATGGATTGTGATGAGTTATCCAAGCCCCCAATAAAATGATTTTTTTTTTTTAAAGAAGAAACTTAGTTTTCCGGTCAATAATTCACTCCAAAAAAAAAAAAAATGTGTGTTGAGGCAGGACAGTTCTCTCCATGCCCACAGGCAGGCCTCTTTTGGATCCTCATCCAGTTGGTCTGACCTCTTCCTTGCTCAGGCATTATTACAAAATCCTCTGAGGGCTGCCACCAAGTGTCAGAGGGCATGCTATTCCCCTATAAGCCTCGACCCGGAGGCACTCAGCGCCAGCTCTGTGGGTCAGCAAACCCAGCGCCGCAAGTAAGTGCACAGAGGCACCCTTTTCCACAAGCCAGCCTCTTCGTCTACTGCTCTCTGTCGCATGGCCTGTTGCTGCTGCTGCTGCCTCTATCCTTTTCTGCTATCAAAGCTGTCTCCTGGATCAAGGAGTTCAATGCACATGAATCTCAGGTCCCCAAGGATATACTCACCTCCTGGATCACCTCTCTTCCTGTAGTGAGATCCCCACTTCCTGCTTCTGAGATGGCTCACTTTATACCCAGCAAGGTGGCGATCACAGTGAACTCTTAACAGTCATTCGTAATTCAATTATATTAGTTTCTCCTACCACCTTCTTACCCAAGACCCATCAGGAAAATGAGGGTCGTTTGGTGAGAGTAACATACTATGTCTAGAGAGCCATATTAAATAATTTACTACATCCATTTAGTAAAACATGAATGATATTTTCCTCTAGTGTAAATTTGAAGACAGAGGCTCTTATTGAAAGGAGTAGGGATACTTTGCTAACACTGTTCTATTTAATGCAGTAGATTAAAGAACGTCATTACAGAAATTTATCGTTTCACACTTTGAATTAAACTTACGCAGAAACTATAGAAAAGAGTGATCTAACTCCAGAAAGAGCCCGTGTTAAGCCCTTTACTTCAGTAATAATATAGTTAGCATTTTATAAACTACTCTATGACAAACTATTAGAACTTCTGCCCTTATTTTTCTGTGTGTATGAGACATTTTGTTATAATGGTGGTGTGTGGTCATAAAGGAAATGTAAAACTGAGAGAAAATGAAAACGTGCCCCTGTTCCCACACCCCAGTATGCAGCCCCTGTGAGCTTGTTGGTTCAGCACTTCCCTGTTTGCTACTTAGGCCCAGTTTGAAGCATTTGGATTGGATTTTCTTTTTTTTTTCCCCCTTCACTTTTTTAATACGTTCTGGGTGGTATTTCACACAATTTATTTCCCTGAGATACGTTCCTTCGACTAGATAGAACACTTCTTTCAGTGGTAGAATTCCGTTCTGTCATGATCTTAAGGAAGGAAGCACCCTTCCCTCCTCAGCCCTTCTACCTCACACTGGAGAGAATATGCCCCTTTCTGGAGCAAGAGGGATTCTTAATTCTGTGAGTAACAGGCCTGACCTCAGGGGGGTAAGGTGGGGGTGGGGGGCGGAGCTGCCGCATCAGCCAGTCTAGATTACTCTTAAATCAGATATGCTTGAGCAACTAACTTACTGGATTTTCTGATAGGAGCTGTCGACTTGTTCAAACTCCTCTTTAAGTATTTTCACACTCTGTAATATTGAAAGTACAGGTAACTGCTTGGATGGCTTGTGGAGACTCCAGAAGAAAGGGAAAAGAGCCATCAAAGTCATAGTTCTAGTTGAAAGGTTTTTTTTATTCTTTTCAATTCTCAAAAATATTCCTGTATTTTCTTTCCAGATAATGTATTTGCAATAAAGTCTTGGGCCAAAAGAAAATTTGGATTAGAAGAAAATAAAATTGACAAAAACTTTGGGATTCCAGAAGACTTGGACTACATAGACTAAAACCATGAACCTTGGTGCAGGATCTCTGTGCTTGTAAATATGTAAATATTTATGTTTCCAGCTTAATGTATTGAGATGTCACTTGCCTGTTGCTGTATATGTCATTGTATTAAAGTATAAACTGGAACAGTCTTCATCCTTTTTGATGTGTCAAAGCAGGACAGTGTTCGTACATTAACATGGTGCTTGCTTAGCAGAGTAGAGCGATGCTGGTAAAGCCATCCGCAGAAGCCAGCTTATGAGGGATAGCTCAGAGATGAGAGCATGGCATGAACGTTTTTAGTCTCATTCATATATTAAGAACAACTAAGTTGACAGTTCAAGACTCTACCACTCAAATAAGTATTTGGAAATAGCTTTTAAAACCTTAATAGTGGTTATTTGGTGGAAAATGCGTACGTAGGTGGTAGTGTATAGCATCAAATTTATTGATTTCTCAGGAAAATATCCAGAAAGTTTGTGTTCCTTAAATTTAAATTAACAAAATAATTCCTTTGCTATGAAGGCAACAGTTAATTCTGAGTTAATTCTGCCTTTCCACGGGGAGTAGAGTGGGCAAAGAGCTTTTTCTGATCTTTGCAGTATTTGTAAGATGTAATGTTGCTCAAGGAGAGGGACATGTCTGATCAGAGCACACAGGAGCAAATGAAGGGGGAGAAAGAGTGGAGAGCACAGCCTGGCCCACTAAGCCCTGAGGACAATATTCCTGTTCAGAGCAGCCAATGCACAGAGAGGTTCACAGGGTTGGCACCGCCATGAGACTGATGTCCCTCACTGACCCATAGCACTACGGGGGACAACACTGGAGACACTGGGAATTGTGCTCAATCTGACCCCATCACACTGAGGCAAAACACTAAGTGCATGCAAAAGAACAGGAAGGGGAGCAAAGCAATGAAGTCCCCAGGGAATACCAAAAGTAGACTTTGGGTCTGGGTGTGGTGCCCTACCAGACCTGAAGACACTCCTAAAGGTCAACCAACAGATATTGAACTATTTATAGGCTTTTTTTGTCCTTAGTATTTTTTGTTGTTTTGTCTCTGCATGTCTGTCTAGATAAGATAGGCAGGATAAATCCAGAGGAGAAGATGGGACCAATGGTTCCAGGGGACATGGGAGAGGGGGAGGCAGGGGAAAGGAGTGGGTGTTAAAGGGAACAAGTTATCCAAAATCAATGGCGAGGGTGTAAGAGTCGTGATAGAGCGTGATCAAGGGCAATGTAATTGAGAGGAATTACTGAAACCCAAATGAAGGCCGAACATGATAGTGGGGCAAGAGGAAAGTAAAAGGAAATAGAGGAAAGAACTAGGAGGCAAAGGATATTTATAGAGGTCTAAATACAGACATGTACATATGTAAATATATATATATGTGACAATGGGAAATCTATGTACATATATTTACAGGTTTAATATTAAGGTGTCAGATGGACATTGGGCCTCTACCTCAAGCACTCCCTCAACACAAGTACAGTTTGTTCTATTAACCTAGCATTCCATCATGATGCTCACCTTCCTGAAACGATAGCCGAAGACAAAGCAGGTGCACAGCAAATGTGAAAAAATGCTGATGGTGCCCAGCTATCAAAAGATATAGTGTCTGGGGTCTCAAAGGTTTGAAGATAAATAAGCAGCCATCTAGCTGAGAAGCAACAAAGTATACATGGAAGAAGCACACCAGCCTGTGTGATTGTGAAGTGTTGATAGGGTCAGATATCAAAGACCCAGAACAAAAAATATGAATGAGGAGGAGTGCAGAGTGGAGTCCCAATGCCCATCTGTAGGCAATCGGACATCCCCTTACAGCAAGGTCGCGGAGATGACCAGGCAGTCCGGATGTAGTATGGCACCGGATGAAACATATAACTTTCTAGTTCTTGAATGCCTCCTTCCCGTCCCACCCTACCCCTATCATGACCCCAGTTCTACCTTACAAATCTGGCTAGACCAGAGCATGTACACGGGTACAGATAAGAGCTGCAAACAGGGAGTCCAGGACAGATAAAGCCCAGGACCAATATTGAGAGGAGCCATACCAGAAGGGTAAGGGGAGGGGGAACTGATCACAATGATCTACATGTAACCCCCTCCCAGGGGGCTGGACAACAGAAAAGTGGATGAAGGGTGACATTGGTCAGTGTAAGACATGAATAATCTATAAATTATAAATCTAAATTATCAAGAGTTCATGGGGGAGGGAGGGGACAAAATGAGAAGCTGATACCAAGGGTTTAAGTAGAAAAAATATTCTTAAAATGATGATGGCAACAAATGTGCTTGACAAAATGGATGGATTTATGGTTTGTGATAAGAGTTATACGAGCCCCCAAAAAAATGAATTTAAAAAAAGAAATAGATGTGATGTTAGGTGTCATTGAATCAATTCTGACTCATATCTATGTACAACAGAACAAAACATTGCCCCGTCCTGTGGCATTCTCACAATTGTTTCTGTGCCTGAGCACATTGCTGCTGTCACTGTCAGTCCATCACATCAATGCCCTTCCGCTTTCAGTCCTCTCGACCAAGCGTGATGTGCTTCTCCAAGAACTGGTCTCTCCCAACATGTCCAAAGTACAGGAGACAAAGTCGCATCCTTGCCTCAGCATTCTGCCTGCACTTCTTCCAAGGTAGATTTGTTTGTTCTTTTCGGAGTCGATGGAACTTTCATTATTCCTCGCCAGCACCATCATTCAAATGCACCGATTCTTCTTAGGTCGTTCTACTTCAATGTCCAACTTTCACATGCATATGAGATGATTGAAAATATGATGGCTTGGGTCAGGTATTCCTTAGTCCTCAAAGTGACACTCTTGTTCTTCAACACTAAAGAGGTCTTAGGCAGTATTTACCCAATGTAAAGCATTCTCTGCTGCTTCCATGAGCATTGATTGTGGATCCAAGCAAGACAAAGTCCTGTGTATGCTTCCTTTGGGTGCATCATTCAATATTCAGCCCATAGCTCACTGCTCGCAAGTCATTGCTGACTCATAGTGGCCCCCTGTGGGTTTCCAAGACTGACTGTTGACAAGAGTAGAAAGCCCAGTCCTCCCACATAGAATCTTTAAAGTCCAGCTCAAGGCTTGGTTTTGTTTTCTTTAGTTCTTTTGGTTAAAATTCTTCCTTTTTGTTTTTCTAACTCCAGTTCTTTGTACATTTCATCATATTTTTCTTTGTCTTCTTGAGCTGCCCTTTGATATTTTCTGTTCAGCTCTTTGACTGCATCATTTTGACTGCATCTTCTAAAAAAATCATTTTATTGTCATAATTAACATACAATTCAAAAGTTCACTCATGTTAAGAAGGGCTATGCAATCCTCACACGTGGCTTTAGAGCAGTTCCCTTCTTGTACTCGGCGTTTTAGTGATCTTTTGCTTCTTCACGTATGATGCTCTTGATGGCATCCCACGCCTCATCGGGTCTGCTCTCACTAGTGTTCAGTGGGTCATCTCTGTTGACGTGGACTTGTTTTCACTTTCTTCAGCTTCAAGCACTTGGTCGTCTGTTCCAAGTCAGCCCTGGTCTCCGTTTAGCAGCTAGTGCTGAGTTCTCCTTGATCTCTTCCCACAGATGGAGTTAATTTGACTTCTGGTATTCTTCTTTCTGGAAAAGTCCACGTGAATGGACTGTGTTGTTCAAAAAAGGGTTTTGTGATTAAGAAGCCATTGTGACTAAGTCATTGTGATTAAGTGCAAAATTCCATTATGCAATCTCCAGCATCATTTCTATCAACAAAGCCATATTTTGCAACTTTTGCTTCTTCCTCTTTGTTTTCAACTTTTGCATTCCAATCATTAATAATTATCACTGCATCTTATTTGCAGGTTTGGACAATTTCAGACTGAGACATTGGTTGAGTTCCTCAAGTTCTGCATCACTAGATGAGATCATAGTGTTAATATATCACTTACCACTAAATGTACTATGCTAAGGGACTTATTTTTCAATAATCTGAGAAGGATTCAAAATGAATTATATAATTTATATGGCTGTGTTATATACTTCTAGCAGGTAATTTGGAAGCACTTCTAAACAAAGGAAGGAAATGAAAACTAATGTCTATAATAGCCTTTATTGACTATATTTTTCTTTTTTACCCCACACTGCCCAAGTTAGATTTTGGGGTTTTGTGTTGTTGTTTCAGTAACTGATGAAATAGTCCATATGTCTGGAATGACCTAAATGCCCTCCAACCCATTTATCGCTGAATCTGGCCTTTGAATCATGTGGAGCTGCACTTGCCCTGCTTAATCATTTCCTGGAGTGGGACAGGATTGGCCCATGTTAGTTTGTTCATGCCACCAATGTATGTTGCCTTAAGGCAACATCTCTTCTCACAAGAGAGTTTGACGTAAGAGACAAAGGACCAAAAAACACCCCGCGAGCCTTCCCTAAAAACACTAATTGTAGGAATTCTGAAGTATCGCAGACATAGCTATTTATTAGAGAAGACACTTCCTTGCTTAGAGAGGAGGCCATTTATAATAGACCCTCCAGAGTACCATTTTGTAAACACGTAAGCAACATTTTTTTGTAGTTGAGGTCTTTGAGGAGACTAGCAGGAGAATGCGTGGGCTGGGGCCTATGGTGATTCTGGTCTTCCCTGGAGTCAGTCATGTGCTAGTAAAGGTTTCAACACCTGGTTCCCTACAAAGATGGAGAAAGGGAGGCCCTGGCTCACAGCACATGCCTACTTGCATGGTGTAAATACTGCCACCATTACCATGACCGTCATGACAGTGTAATGACAGGCAGAACTATAAAAAGATGCTTAAGTGCCACTGTTATAGAGTATTTCTACCATACATATATAATAGATGTACGTGATCTCAAGAACATAATAGTAAAATGAATTGATGAGTTTTGAGTACCTAGTATTAGCATAAGAAAGTTCATCATGTTATTAATTGCCTTTAAGTCAACTCTACTTCTGTTGACCCCATGCACGAAACACTCTGACATCCCCATGATCACTTGCTGATCAGGCCATTGTACTCCACAGAGCTTACATTGGCTGATGGTCTCATCAGCTCAGACTTTAGTCTGGAAGTTCCTCTGGCACCTTTTCAGCACCCAGGTGGTTACACTTGATGTACATGACACCACCAGAACCTCAAGTAACCCACTCCTCGTCAAATGGATTCCGATTCATTCATAGAGACCCAGTAGGAATGAGAAGAACTGCCCATAAGGTTTCCAAGACAATCTTTACAGTGGCAGGTAGATTGGAACCGCTGACCTTCCACTCTGCATCCCAATGCTTAATCCATCCCACTGTCCTTAAGCCTTACACCTCATGTAATCATAAACTTATACAATTTACTCTCAAATGGTGGTCATGTTTGTAAGTTTCTCATAAGTCAACGCAAGCAATTCCAACACAGCACTGCTTTTGGAATCGCTCTTGCCTGAATTAGACTTACTAAGAAGTCCAGGAATGTTGATCTTTCCAAGCTCTTGGTAATTCTTACTCCTAGATTGGTTTTCCTATTAAAATGAAAATTTAGCTCAAATTAAGTACACCTAGAATCAAGTTACAAGTGACCCAAGAACAACTTTTATTTTATAAACCATACTATAGTTATCTCCATAACCTTTAAGTAAATCATGATGTTTAAGAGACAGTACCCATCTAATTCTTTGTGTATAGTCTATTTTTAAGTCTCACAAGTAATATTGTTCATTGTTAGGTGCTATTGTGTCTGTTCTGAAGCAGCAACCCATGGACAGCAGAGCAAAACCTTGCCTGGCCCTGCGCCCTCCTCACAATACTTATGTTTGAGCCCTTGGTCACAACCACTTTGTCAAGCCATCTCTTTGAGCGTCTTCCTCAAGTAATACCTGTCTCATTTTCATAGAATTCTAGGAATTTTACAATCCCCTGCTGGGTTTCACAATTTTCCGGGACCAGTTTAAGTTACTGAAATTCCATTCTGAAGTTGGGCATGGACCAGAGCCCTAAAGGTAGACTGGTTATAGCTCTTTCGTTGGTATGTGCCTCATCATTAGTCTGATTTTTTTTTAATTCTTGGCCTTTCTCAAAAGTAGATGGTATGAAAAAACATTTTTTTAATTAAAAAAAAAGTAGATGATATTACCCTTAACTTTATCCATCAAGATTCTCTCTAAAGGACTAGAAAAGGAAATGAGTATAGTTGCTATCTGGGGTGCTTATATGTCTAAATGAATTTCATGGCACACAACCACAACTGATAAGTGTCATCTTGATATTCTATTCCAGTCACACATACACACCTCAGAGGTTATTATCAGATTTGCAGTTCAAATTTTTCTTCTTAATAATTAGAATGGTTCTTACAGCTTGGATGACTTTTATTGTTGTGTTCTATCTAGGCCATATATTTTTCAGCTTATGTGGGATTATTTAGGGCAGTGGTTCTCCTAATGCCGTGACCCTTTAATACAGTGCCTCATGTTGTGGTGACCCCCAATCATCAAATTATTTTTGTTGTTACTTCATAACTGTAATTTTGCTACTGTTATGAATTGGGCAGCCCCTGTGAAAGAGTCGTTTGACCCCCAAAGGGGTCGTGACCCACAGGTTAAGAACCACTGATTTAGGAGCTCTGGTGGAATTGGGATAAACCTTCAGCTGCCAATCTCAAGATTGGCAGTTCAAACCCAGCAGGACGGCAGGAGAAAAATGAGAGTATCTGATTCTATAAAGATTTACAGTCCTGAAAACCCCACATAGAGTCTGAGTTGTTTGGGTTATATGGTGTAATTTGCAAAAGCAGATAAAAGCTGACAGATATTAGGGCAGACAGTTTCTCAAAGTTATGAAGTGGCTCCTTTCAGCATATGCTTTTTGGATATTGTGAATACATATGCCAAAAGAAAAATATACATTATTAACATGACTCATGGTAGTTAATACATGTATATTATACCTCTATAAACCAGCTTGACTTTTTAGAACACCTGGTTAAGTCAAAAAGTATTGCTACTGAGGTTCCGGTTTATACATACACACACTTATTCCAAACAAAACATGTTTAAAGCATGTGTCTGTAGTCAATGGATAGCTGTAGGCATGTGCTTTCAGTAAACCAAAGCCAAGCGCACTGTCATCCCATCAGTTCAGACTCATCATCCGTACAGGTCAGGGTGGAACTACCCTGTGAGTTTCTGAGACTGTAACTCTTTCTGGGAGTAAGGAGCCTCATCTTTCTCCTGAGGAGTATCTAGTGATTTCTACCCGCTGGCCATGCGGTTAGCAGCTAAATGTATAATACACACTACACCACCAGGGCTCTCAATAATGCACTTGTCTTAATCTTATTCTAAAACCAAAAGCCCATTGCCATTGAATCAATTCCGACTCATAGGGACCCTAGGGGACAGAATAGTACTGCCCCTGTGGGTTTCTAAGGCTGTAACTCCCTGTGAGTTGCCAAGATTGTCATTCTGTACAGGAGTAGAAAGCCTCATCTTTCTCCCTCAGAGCAGCCAGTCACTTTGAACTGCTGACCTCTCAGTTCATAGTGAATATGTAACTACTACACCACCAGGGCTCCTCATCTGGAGGCTGCTCATTAATCTCACCAGGTGTGTCACCTTTGTACCAGGGGGAAGAAAACAATTTTGAGATCAGGACTAACATCAAATTTTTAACAAAACTCTCAAGTGCACATTTCCCAACTCATTGAAGCTTCACAACAAGGTCACAGGAATGTTCCCCTCTAAAAAGAATAGTTTTCAGAGGGTCAAACATTTGAAGGAAAACTTCAAAGATGAGCCAAGAAAAGACTGTCGACCTCATTGAGTGAACTAACTGTGTCAGAAGAAACTGGTAGAAGACAGCTGTGGGATTACTATTGATCCCATAGCTACTAAAGTGGGGGTTGGGCATGATTGAGCATTTTAAGGTCTAAGTGAATATTGTACTTAGCTTCTGCCAGCTTTCAGCTAGATGGATGCCAAAAGCATTTTTTGAAGATCAGGTAGCTCACGGAGCTGATCAGGTTATTTATGCAAGATCAGGGTGCCTTTGTTGATTGAACGATAACTAGGAATGAGTCTTGGATTTACCAAGATGAGCCAGAGACTGAGGGTCTGTCAAAACAATGGCTCCCAAGGGGATCTTCTGGGCCAGTTAGATTCAAGGCAGAGAAACCCGCTCGAAATGTTATGGTGACTGTTTTTTGGAATTTGAAAGGGGACTGTCTTGTTAGATTTCCTCAAAGGACACATCCTGACATTATGAAGAAGTTTTAGGAAGGTAGAGCACGACATTGATGAGGGAACGTCTGGGAAAGTTGCACTGAGGTTTGTTTGTTTCCTCATCATGACCATGCACCTGCTCCTTCTTCAAGGGCAGCAAGTAGTGTGCTATGGGACTGTCGTTAAGAACCATCTTGCTCCTTTGGACATCTTCTGGTTCCCAAGACTCAAAGAACATTGAAAAAGAGCTCAATGTTCATCACCCAAGGAAGTTCAAACTGTCCTTTAGCTGTGGTGTCAGTTGAATGGTGCACAGTTCTTTGGGGGAAATGTTGAGTGATACAAACACCACCTTCTGAGGTGCGTAGATCTAGATGGAGAAGTTGTTAAACAACAGCTTCACATTTTTGCTAATTTTGTCCAATAAAGGTTTCTGTGGGTCTTTCACTTTTTTTATTTTCGGGGGGTTACTGACCCTCATATTTGTGATAGATAATGGTCAGGTCTTTGAGGTTCTCATTAGTGAATCTCAGGGGTATTGGTTTCTATTAACAGAGTTGACAGACTACAACCCAGTCCGAGGGCCAAAGTCAAGCCTTGTTTTCCTAATGATCATCAAGCTAAGTTGTTTTGTTTTTTAGTATTTCAAAATTGTTGTAAATAAACAAAAAGGAAGATACAGTAGAGATTGTATGTGACCTGACATGAAAAACCTAAAATGTTGACTGTCTGGCCCTGAACAGAAAAGGGTTGCCAGCCCAGGAGAGGTCAGAACTGACGACCTGTTAGAGTACCTAGAAGCTGCGATGACTTTTTCGTTTTCTCCTAACTGTATTGTATTTTTAATTTATATTACTTACCAGCCTAGGCAGGCTATGAAATGTTGATGCTAATTGAGATTTCCAGTTTCTTTTGGAAACTGGGTAATTCTGTAGCTTTTAAACTCCCATAGCACAAGGCAGAAACTCAGCTTCAGGTAAGTAAAAACCCAAACTCACTGCCACCCAGTCAGTTTTGACTAACAGCGATCCTACAGGCCAGAGTAGAACTGCCCCCGTGAGTTTCCGAGACTGTCGCTCTCTTTACAAGAGTAGGAAGCCTCATCTTGCTCGATGAAGATAAGTAGGACTGGTGAAACAGGACTACTTGTATAAGGCCAGGAGTGGATTAGTTAGGGGAATACCAATATACAGCTATTCCGTTTAAGTCACAGTTTTCTTTCTGGCTTAAGATCAGTAACACATCATTGACAAATCACTTAGTTTTCAGGATGCTTTTCAATTCTATCACTTTGACTATTGACCAGTCTTCTCATTATATAGCATATCTACCAGAATTCTGCCCTAACATTAACCAGGAACCATAGATTGGTTAGTCAGTCTTCTTCCAGCAATCTCAAAAATAGCCTGTCTAAAACAGATGGTGGTGATGATTGAACAACTCTTCTTGATCTGATTAAACTATTGAATTGTATGAGATGTGAATTATATGCCAATAAAAATGTTGGGAGAAAAAATAGCCTCGTTGATCCATTAACACATAGCATCAAAGTTATAGAAGGGCTTTGGGGCAGGCGGAGTAGAATTTAATGTATCCACTGCCATGCCATCGCTAAAGGAATGCAATTCTCAGTAGGTAATTGCTTTCTCTTAGAGTAAATGCTTAGGTTCAAAAGAATGCCCCTGAGACTGTACAAGTTGTAGCTGCCCTTTGGGTCTTCATGTTAGTTGCAGCTCACTGAGACCTTAAGCTGAAAGTCCCACCACTTATCATTGTATGTCATTAAAGGTTATCATTGTAGTAAAGTACTCATCATATATTGATAGGTTGGAGAAAGAAATATCTTGATGGTCATAGGAGTCCTTAGTTTATGATTAGAAGTGTCAAAACGACTTGCCTGAGGTGACACATATTGAGTGACAGATAAACCTGATAAATGAGTCAGCTGGCAAGATATCATACCTCTCTCTGGTAAGCATCATAAAGGATTCCAAGGACGAAATTATTCCTGTCCTGGGAAAGTCCCTCTTAAGAAAGGAGGAATGGCATGCAAAGTGGCAGTGGAAAGTTGAATAATTTTTGTGTGTGCCATATGTAATAACTCAGTAAAGGATGTCCCCTTACATATATGAAAGTATATGTGTGTGTTAATGGTTGCTATCAAGTTGAGGAAACTAATTGATGGCAGCTCCATACACGTCACAGTAGGCGTGTGTTACACAGAATTTTCAGTGGCTAATTTTTTTTTAAGTAAATCACTAGGACTTCCAAGATAATTTTGAGTGCATTCAAACCTCCAAAATTTGATTTGCAGATGAGCACATTAACCATTTGTTCCTACCCTAATGAGGCCATGGTGGAAACTGAAGGCATGGAAGCAATGCAGTAGGAATAGGTGCTGTTGAAGATTGAGTCACTTCTTGTGATAGGTAGGTTTATTGTGCCAACCTGGCCAATAGGAACATGTAGGATTAATCAGGTGGCAGTTTGATCGGAGGGCAAAGAGATAAATGTCTCGTCATGGCCTGCCCCTCTCTCTCTTACTCTCTTGTGATCAGACCCACATGGGGCTGCTTTAGTTAGTTCTCTGCCTCAACTTGTGAGTTACACTACATGTGGGACAGCCAACCTGTGGATCATGTTGCTAGAGCTTGAGGTTCCTTCGAGACCTGCTTCACCATGCTGCTGGTATGTACATCACTTGAACTTCAGACTCTTGGCTCCTGTCATCTTGCATTGCTTGAGTTTGATACACTATCTAGGCCTGCTTCTAGGCCTGCTTCGCAAAGTTCCTGAGCTGCTGACTGTTGGTGATCTGCCCTGTGGGTGGACTTTACCTGCATTGCTCAAAGGAAGACTCAGCTACCTGCTTCCTTGACCTTGGACCCAGCAGCCCTCATGAGTTGAAGGACTTCCAGTATATTAACTGTTCCACGAAGTGGGTTGAACTGAACCCTAATTATCTAATTATCTGTTATCGTGCTGTATACGTTTCCTGGTTTTGTTTCTCTAGAGAACCCTGCCTAACACAACCATAGAATGGCAAAAGAATCAATAAATCTGTCTTGGAAGAAATACAACCAGAAGGCTCCTAGCAAGGATGACATGACTTTGTCTCAGTTCTTTGGACACATTGTAAGGAGAGAACAGTCCTTGGAGAAAGACATCATGCTTGAGATGTATCCCAGCTTACGTAGCAGTGACTTCTGTTGCACACGTAAGCCTCTCTCAGCCCTGTCCCAGGAGACAGTCTCGGTTGACTAGTCCTTGCTCCACAGTAACCTTGAATGACCGTGATCAGAAACGCCGATGTGTCAGAGGAGAATGCAATAGGACTCGGTGGAGCGTGTTACTCCATCCCTGGGGAAAGAGAACGTAGAAAATAACACCGCAGCCCACACCAAGAGGTTTGACAAGAAGCACAACCCCGCTTGGCATCATGGACAGAAACTTTGGTAGTTGTGTGACACATGAGTTTAAGCACTTAACTATTTCTACCAGGGCCAACTGGCTATCCTTCCATGCAAATCTGCTTACAGCATGGGTTGTGCCCACACACCCAGTGACCCATCCAAAATCAACAACTGCTGCCTCAATTCCAAACAGCAGAGACTAGACTCTTCAGCCTTGCTAATTCCTCCATGCTTGAAACTTGGATGTGTTGTTTGGTACAAGGCTTTCTCTGAACTTATTTGTTGTGGTTATAAAACAATTAGCAAAATGGCAGCGGGGGGGGTGGCTTTTAATTTTTAAAAAGGACATCGTGCTTGGTAAAGTAGAGGAAGGCCCTTGACAAAATGGATAGGCACAATGGCTGCAACAATGGGCTTAGACATAAGAACATTGGTGGGGGTGGCGCAGGAGTGGGCAGTGTTTTGTTCTGTTGTACACAGGGTCACTAAGAGTCAGAAATGACTCACGGACACCTAACACCACCAACAACAAAACTGTTCATTGGAAAAGTATGCAATAAACTCTAGGCATTTTCCCTCAAGTTTCTGAACAGGCAACAGTATGAAATAGTGGATTTGACTTTAGGAACGTATCTTACCATTTCTAAGCCGTTGTTTCCTCTCTCTTCAATGCAGATGTTGAGATTAAAGAATTAAGTGATCTGATAACAGCACAACAATGAATACCGTGCTCTAGCACAGAATTATGTATTCAATTTGTGGTGGTTATTGAATTGGCCTGATTCATGCAACCTTTGGTCGGCTCTGGGATCACTATGGCTACTGAGGGGGATGTGGAACTGGAGTTGGAGACTGAGACCAGTGGTCCGAAGCGGCCTCCAGCAAAGCCTCAGAAGCATGACAGTGGTGCAGCAGACCTGGAGCAAGTCACTACTATGTGGAGGAGAAGGAGATCCAGAGTTCCAGCCTGGAGACAGCCAGGTCCGTGATTGGAGACAGACCATCCCCGGAACAGAAAGCCAAAAAGGAGCGGGAGAAGGAACTAGCAGAAGGCACCATCAAGAAAGAACATCTGCCCGCTCAGGAGGGAGGGGGACAAAATGAGGAGCTGATGCCAAGGGAGAGCAAATAAATGTTATGAGAATGTACAAATGTGCTTGACACAATGGATGGATGGATGGATGGATGGATTGTGGTAAGAGTTTTATGAGCCCCCAATAAAATGATTTTTTTAAAAAGAAAGAAAGATGCTCTGGAGCTGATAATGGCCAACATGGAGATCTCCAGAGCAGCCGGCGGAGCTTGCAGGAGCGCATGGGCAATGTGCTGGAGGCTCTTACTGCACTAACCAACTGATTCAAGGATGTCACTGGCTTAATTGAGTGCAATAAAGAAGCTTTTGTTTTATTGTCTGGGAAAATATATATATTGCCTGGTCCTGAGTCATCTCCATGATCTTTGATAGGTTTGAGTCATGGCTGTCAATCCATTCTGTCATTCTATTTCCCCGAGGGTTTCCTTCATTTCTACTGACTCTGCTCTCCCAACCATGAGGTTCAATGTAAGACAATGAAAGATAAGCCTTTACACAGATCTACATGTGACCACCTCCCCAGAGGACGAATAACAGAAAAGTGGGTGAAGGGAGATGTGGAGAGGGCAAGATATGACAAAATAATAATTTATAAATTATCAAGGATTCATGAAGGAGAGGGAGTGGGGAAGGAGTGGAAAAATGAGGACCTGATGCCAGGGGCTTAAGTGGAGAGCAGATGTTTTGAGGGCAATGAATGTACAAATGTGCTTTACACAATTGATGTATGTATGGATTGTGATAAGAGTTGTATCAGCCCCTAATAAAATGATTATAAAATAAAATGGAATTTAAAAAAAGAAAGAAAGATAAGCCTTGCCATCTGGCTTCTTAGAAGCATCCCAGTTGTATTTATTGTATGTAATCAGTAGAAAGTAGCTACGTCATTCCAAGCATATAGGAAGTTCCTGCAAGAGAAACTAATCCTCCTTAATGCAAAAATAGTGATAAAGGTCATTGTCACGAGGTTATCTCCCTCCAAGGGATCCTCCACTAGGCCCACCAGTCCTCACCTCCATCTTGAAGCCCTTGCTATTGCTGCTGCTGGGGACTCTGACTTTCCCTCGCCCTTGCCCTCTTTTCACCACCATCACCTCTCAACCAGCTTCTGTACTAAGGGCATCCCCACTCCTTCCAGAGTGAGAGATGATCCGGTACTGGAATCCCAAATTAGAATTTGGGGAACATTTTTCTTTTTTAATAGAAAAATATTGTGGTACATGGTGGTTACGGACTTTAACAGAATTACTTATGGGCGAATGGGCTTCCTCGGCCGAATCTGGAAATCTACAACATTATTCTAAAATTGTCTCTAGTGGGGACTCTAGTGGAAATATGTCCCAAGTTCCGAACAACTGACTTCGAAATAAACTATTGGAATGCAACTTGTTTGGCCAACAGTCATGTCATTGTTAGTCAAAACAGAAATGACACATATTCTGCCATGATTGACGTTTACTACGTATGTATTTCTTCGGTGTCCTTGAGAACACAGAGTATCTGGAATTATTTTAAATCACAGCCACATATGGGTCTAACGATATCCGTGCTACTAAATCCAGCAGCCCAGATGTGCTGTGCAGGTGTCCTTCAGGCATTTTTAGATCGGAATCTTTGTAAGGAAGGCAGAAAGCGCTTCCTGCTTTTGCAGCCCCCCTGGTGGTTCTTCACTTGCTGCGCTGAAGAAAGGTCCTCCCTCCTCCTCCTGTCCTCGAAAAACTTCTCTGTCCTTGTATGGAAACTATTCCACAACAGCTCTGGGGACTGAAGTGAACCAGTTGGACCCTTATTAGGATCTAGGCTTATAAGTCAAACAGCTCAAGGGCTAAGATTAAGCGTCTCCTGTAGAATCCTGGAGATGCTATATGGAGCAACGCTATTGAACTAGGGAACACGTCCTTCAAAAACACTGCAAATGAGCTGTATGAGGCTGGTGTCCTCACAAAAATCAGCTGCCTGTTTGAAATTCATTCTTAGTTCTAAGAAAGCAGTTTTATAATGTTCTTTCATGCTGTCTACCACAAAAAGCATCAGATCTGTCCTAGCTGTCTTTTGCTTTCCTTTTAAAAAATACAATCATTTTCTTGTTAGCCTTTTTAAAAGAGGGAGTTAAAAAAGCAGAACTAGGCACAATCATTCTTTTTTTTTTCTTTCTACCCCATTGTCAAAACTAATTTTCAAGGAAGGTAGAATATAAGCATCATTTTTTATATGATAAGACTTATTAACGCACCTTGCCCAGAGTGTTAGCGTTGCTCAGTGGGATAGCTAATACTAACTGCCATCGACTCTATGTTTCCTCATGGGGACCCTATAGGACAAGGAAGAACTGCCCCAGTGGCTTCCGAGACTGTAAGTCATTACAGTAATTAACAAACCCTGTTTTTCTCCTGTGGGGCATCTGGTGGCTTCCAACTTTTGACTTTAAGAGATAGTTGTAGTATTTTGAGAATTATGGAGCTTAAGCAAACTGGGAAAGTTAAAAAAAAAATTTTAACAAAAATTCTTGGAACACTATGGCCCTCCAGTCATTTGAGCTTTCTCCTTCATACCATTGACAAAGATGATTGACCGGGTCCACATTATGAAAAAAAACAGATCATGCACAAATAGCGAAAGAAGAAATTACTCATCATTAGTACTATACTAAAGGCCTTTTTATTAATTAGCTCTTCCCATTTGGGCCACTGTAAAGTATATATCTTTCTATGTGAATTGTGTAAAGATTTACAGGTAGCTCTGTTTTCCACTCAACAATGCATACATTTTGCTTCATCTCGTTGATTGCAATCCCCACAGTGTCCCGTCACTGATCCCGCTCGCTCGCTGTGTTTCCTGTTCCCATGGCTCCTTCTTTCCTTCTAACCCTTGTAAAAGTTGTCCTAGAGTGAATGCTGCCTTCTTCATCTCGGAGAGTTGCTTTCACTGAGGTGTAGGTCCTCCTCTGGTGTCATTATTCCCCAGAACCACTTGTCTGTTATTTGGCTGAAAATTGCGCAGTGGGAATGAATTCATTTCCAGACCTGAACGGTGACTACGGACAAAATTCTCAGGGATTCTACCAGTCTCTATCCAACCAGAACGCTTGAATGTTTTTCTGGTTGTGAATTTTTCTCTATATATATCCAGGGCCTCCTTCTAATGTGATTCCTTTCAGAGCAGTCAGTCGTTGTGCCTGGGCACCTCTAGTTCTTCTGCATCAGGGTCATGGGGCCTGATGTTCTCACGATCGATTATTTCATTAGCCTAGTATTTATTGTCTTTGATTTTCCTCACTCTTCTCTCCTCTCATCATTGCCCCTTAGATGGCCACTCAGCAGCTTTTAAAACCAGCACCACTCACCAAAGTAGGCTGTAGAACATTGTCTTTGTGGACTGGGTCATGCCAATGGACCTTGTTGCTCCTGGAGCTCAGGGGCCTGAACCCTGAGGCCAGCAACCCGTTCCCTCAAGGTGTTTGCTGATGTCTACAAAGTTTCAGTAACTCTTCCCCTGTATGCTCTCCAACATTCATGGACATATTTACAATAAAAGTAAACACAGGTGCAATAAATATCCTTTGTGAAACATATATTTGCGTGGGTATATATATATTGTCATGGATGTGTTCACACTCTCCCTCCAACATCGATCCAGTCTGTGAGTCTATTCAAGCAGCTACTAGCAAATCACTATTATTGCAGGATTGTATATATAACAGTAACTACCTCTGTTGTATTTTTTTCATCATTGTTATATCGCACCCTATCTGGCTCGTCTCCTCCCCAAGATCTCTCTGCAAGGGGATCTCCAGTGGCCGACAAATGGGCTTTGGGTCTCCACTCCGCACTCCCAGCCCTCATTCACTATGGTAAGATTTTTTGTTCTGATGATGCCTGGTACCTGTTCTTTTCAACGCCTCGTGATCGCACAGGTTGGTGTGCTCTTCCATGTGGGCTTTGTTGCTTCTGAGCTAGATGGCCGCTTATTTACCTTCAAGCCTTTAAGACCCCAGATGCTATTTCTTTTGATAGCCCAGCACCATCAGCTTTCTTCGCCACATTTACTTATGCACCCATTTGTCTTCAGCAGTTGTGTCGGGAAGGTGAGCATCATGATTGCCAATTTAATAGAAGAAAGTATTTTTACACTGAGGAAGTACTTGAGTGGAGGCCCAATGCCCTTCTGCTACCTTAATACTAAACCTATATATGCATATAGATCTATTTCCCCATCCTCATCTATAAATATATTTGCATATATACATGTCTTTGTCTAGACCTCTATAAATGCCCTTTGCCTCCCAGCTCTTTCCTTGATTTTCCTTGACTTTCCTCCTGTCCCACTATCATGCTCAGTCCCCACCAGGGTTTCAGCAATTCCTCTTCGTTACCTTACCCTTGATCACAGCATTGTTGTTTTATATAGTGCTATTTGTTTCATATAGTGCTATTAATGTGGAGGTGACGTTATATGTCATTGTCTTTATTTGCATCTCCGAATGGCTAATGATGGCAAGTATTTTTCAAATGTTTGTTGACCACCTGAATTTCTTCTTTTGTCATGTCTTCTGCCCATTTTTTAAATGCTTGTCTTTTACTTGATTAAAGTGTTTCTATACATGTTAGGGATTACTTATCTGATAGGTCGTTGTCAAAATTTTTTGAGGGTTCTCTATAGTTATTTTTAGAAACAAGGATGGTGAGTCTCACCATCCTTTGGATATGTTATCAAGAGAGACCAGACCCTGGACAAGGACCTTACACTTGGCAGAGGGGCGGGAAGACCCTCAACAAGATGTCTGAAATGGTGGGCTCAAACATCTGGGGTCAGGGCACCTGGTCCAGAAGGAGTCTGTTCCAGCACAGATGATGGACGGGATCAGGGTGTCTGTACCTGGAAGAAGGTCATGCTAGATCAGAGCGGGGCGGGAGGCGGGCTGGCTGGTTATGGAAGGAGCTTCTATTCACCCAGGCCGGCAAGGGGCAGGCCATCCATCTGTCCTTGCATTGTCTGCTCACCTGATGAGGCAGAATTCATGATTCTCCAGATGCAGCTGAGGGGGATGGGTGGACACGCACCTACCACCCAATCCATGAGGGCATACTGCTGACCTCCGGTAGAGTAGGGACTTTGCAAGAGGTAGTGTCACCTGGGTGGGTGAGAGTGGGGGAATGGCCATATTTCTGATCACTGGGAAGGGTGGAAAACAAAGGAGAGATTGAAACTCTCTAATCACCAGCCACCAATATTAAAAGAATATTGCAAGTGCCATGGACTGCTAACAGAACCAAGATCCATCTTGGAGGAAGTCCAGCAAGAGTGTTCCTTAGAGGCAAGAATGACAACGTTTGGTCTCACATACTTTGAACATGTTATCAGGAGAGGCCAGTCCCTGGAGAAGGACATCAAGCAAGGTCAAATGGAGGTGCAGAGCGAAAAGGAAGGCCCTGGTGTAACCATGGCTGTAACAATGGGCTCAACATAGGACAGTTATGATAATGGCACAGGACTGGATGATTTTTCCCTGTTGAGAAAGGGTTGCTATGAGTCCGAATCAACTTGACAGTAGTGAAAACAACCAAGCTGAAAGGTCAAATGCTCTCCTGGCATAGAAGAAACCAACAAGGAAAAGGCCAGCGATTCCATGAGGTAATCTGAGGGTCTTCCAGGACCCCTACTCTCAGGAATGACATGAAGGCCTAACACTGGTACTTTCATTTCCTGAATATTCGTTGGATGTTTATTATGTGCTGGGGGTTACAGTGTGGACAGATTCTCATGGAGATTATAGCTGAGTGTGGGAGACGTTGGACAAACTCGATGCACCTGTCATCCAGATGTTGCTCAACCATGCTTGTAATAAATACAAGAAGGGCAAGTGCAGGCTACTGTTGTTACTGTCCGGTGCCATCGAGTCCGTTCTGACCCATAGTGACTGCGCAACAGAACAAACACTGCCCAGTCCCTGCGCCCTGCTCACGACTACTCCTGGGCCTGAGCCCTTGTTACAGCCACTGTGTCCAACCATCTCATTGAGGGTCTTCCTCGTTTTCGCCCTACCTCCATTTTAACCAAGCAAAACGCCCTCCGGGGAATGGTCTCTCCTGACAATATGTCCAAGCTTGTAAGATACAATTTTGCCTCTAAGGAGCACTCTAGTCATGCTTCTTCCAAGACAGGCTGCTGGAAGAGAGTTTAACTGAGGACCCTGATGAATTGGATTGGATTGGATTGGATTGGATTGGATGGGATTGGATGGGATTGGATTGGATTGGGATGGGCAGGGAGGCATGTTAAGGGAGAAATGATTTTGAAACCAAAACCTAAGTCTTCATGGAAAGCGAGGAAAGAGTGTGAGTGAAGCTTTCCCATGGGAATAAACTGGTTTCCAGAGGAGGTGCCTGGGGTAGTAAATTGTAGATCAGAAAAGTAGACAGATAATAATTTATAAATTATCAAGAGTTCATGAGGGAGGGGAAATGGGGAGGGAGGGGGAAATGAGGAGCTGATATATTATTCTTGTTGTTGTTAGTTCAAGGATTGCTTGTTGGCCTTTAGGAGTGTTTTCCAGTCCAGTCTATTGGGGCACCACACCCTGCCCCTAAAGTTCACCTTCTTCAGCATTCCCTGGGGACCTCACCGCTCCAGTCCCTTGCTGTTCTGTTGCACCCACTTAGTGTTTTGCCTCGGTGTGGCGGGATAAGATTGCGTGCAATTTCCACACTGTGTCTCCAGTGTTGTCCCCTGTAGGACTATGGGTCAGTGAGTGACATCGTGTCTCATAGTGGGGCCAGCCATGTGGTCCTCTCTGTTGACTGGCTGCTCAATCAGGAACATCGTCCTCGTGGCCTGTTTGGCCAGGATGTGCTCCACTCTCTCCTTCTCCCTCTTCATCTGCTCCAGTGTGCTCCGATCAGATATGTCACTCTCCCAGAGCTGCAGATTCAATGCCATCCTTTGAAATAAATTCTTCTGGGGGAGGGGCAGTTGTCCACGTAGTAATTGGGATTGGGGCCGGCCCCCCAGACCTCTCCACAAGAAGCTGATATTAAGGGCTCAAATAGAAAGCAAATGTTTTGAGAATGATGATGGCAACCAATGTACAAATGTGCTTGACACAGTGGATTTATGTATGGATTGTGATAAGAGTTGTACGAGCCCCCAATAAAATGATTTTTTTTTAAGTAGACAGATCCCTCAAGACTGTAAAAATGATTATGGATTTTGGACTTTGTGGATAATGAGCATTTTAAGCAAAAGAATGATATTAGTCACATCTGCATTTAAATATATATTCTGGCTACTGTATATGTTGGTTGCCAAACTTTTTGTATAGTACACCTCTATCAAAATGTTTTACAAAGGACATTTATAGAGGTCTAAATACAAGTATTTACATATGTAAATATATATATAACGAGAAAGGAATAGATCTATGTACTCACATCTATATGTTAAGAATTAAGGTTGCAGATGGACATTGGGCCTTGACTCATGTACTCCCTCAACATAAAAGGACTTTGAGAAAAAAAAAGAGGACTTTGTTCTAACAATCCCGCATCCTGTGATGCTCACCTTCCCAACACAATCGCTGAAGACAAAATGGGTGCATAAGCAAATGTGGTGAAGAAAGCTGATGGTGCCCGGCTATCAAAAGATATGCCATCTGGGGTCTTAAAGGCTTGAAGGTAAACAAGCGGCCATCTAGCTCAGAAACAACCAGGTCCACATGGAAGAAGCACACCAACCTGTGTGCTGTGTGATTATGAGGTATCGATGGGATCAGGTATCAGGCATCTGAGATCCAGAACAAAATCATACCCAATGTGAATGGGGGCAGGATGGGGGTGGGACAGGGAGTGGAGACCCAATGCCCATCTGTAGACAATTGGACATCTCCTCAAAGAGGGGTCACAGGGAAGAAATGAGCCAGTTAGAGTGCAGTATAGCACTGATGAAACACACAACATTCTTTTTTTTTTTAACTGCCGCACACAACGTTCTTCTAGATCTTTGGTGCATCCTTCACCCCACTATCATGACTTCAATTCTATCTTACAAATCAGATTAGACCAGAACTTGCACAGATAAGAGCCAGAAACATAGGGAATCCAGGATAGATAAACCCCTTAGGACCAAAAAATGAGTAGAGATACAGAGAGGATTAGGGGAGTGTGGGAGGAAAAAGGGGGAATTGATCACAAGGATCAACCTAATCCCCTCCCAGAGTAGACAAACAATGGAAAAAGTGTATTAGGGGTGACAGAGGACCATGTAAGATATGAAAATAATCATCTATAACTTATCAAGGGTTTGTGAGGGAGGGCAAGCAGGGTGGGGAGGGGCAAGAAATGGGGAGCTGTTATCAAGGGCTCAAGTGGGAAGAGAATGCTTTGAAAATGATGATGGCGGCATATGTGCAAATGTGCTTGACACACTGAATGAACTTGTGGATTGTGATAAGAGATGTAAGAGCCCCCAATAAAAGTAAGAAAAAAAAAATGTTTTTAACCTGCACACCAACAAGTTGCTGTGTTGTGTGTTATTGAGCTCATGCTGACTCATACTGTTGTGGTAAGGTGCCATCGAGTCAGCTCTGACCCACAGTGACCCTCTGCATAACAGAACAAAACGGCCCGCCACCATCCTCACAGCCTCAGCCTGTTGTGTAAGTCCATCGCATTGAGAGCCTTTCTCTACTGACAACACGTCCAAAGTATGTAAGGCGAAGTCTTGCCATGCTTGCCTATAAGGAGTGCTCTGGCCGTACTTCTTCCAATAGAGATCGGCTTGTCCATTTAGCAGTCCGTGGTACTTTCAATCTTCTTCTCCAGAACCACAATTCAAATACATTGATTCTTCTTCAGTCTTCCTTATTCAGTGTCCAACTTTCACACGCACATGAGGTGATGGAGAAGACCATGGCTTAACCCTCAAGGTAACATGCTTGCTCTTCAATACTTTAAAGAGGTCTTGTGCGTATATTTATGTAATGCAAACATCTTTAGAGTCCTTCAAAAGCTGTTTCCATGAGCATGGACTGTGGATTCAAGTAAGACAAAATCCTTGGCAACGTCAACCTTTTCTAGTTGTGAGGATGTTGGTCTTCCTCACACTGAGTTGTAATCCAAGCTGAAGGCTGCAGTCCTTGATCTTCATCCTCAGGGGCTTCACTTCCTCTTCACTTTCAGCCAGCAAGGTTGTGTCAGCTGCTTGCCACAGTTTGTTCTGACCCTGTTATTTCCTCCAGTCCTGACACAGCATTCTTCCTCATACAGTCTGGGGGGTAACCAACCCTTTACACTATCACGGGGCCAGCAAAAGCAGTTGTAGAGTTATGATATATCAAGATTACAGTAAAGTCATAGAGAAATAGGAGAGAGAGGAAAATGAAGAAGTCAGACACATTTCATGGTAGCATGCTCACCTCCTGAACGGCCATGATCCCAACAGCCAGGTCTGCGCACAGCATGGGCAGAGAGGGCAGGAGGAGTCTCTTTATTTCTGGCCAAGGCCCATACATACTTAGGGGCATGACTACAAGTAACCACACACATCACAGGAAGGAGCTGTACAGTAGGCATACACATCACAGGAAGGAGCTGTACAGTAGGCATAGCATGACAGGAAGTGGATGAGCTAGGGATGAACACAAAATAGGAAGGGGAGGGACTCGGGGTGCACATGTGACAGGATGGGCGGACCCTAGACTCAATATGGCAGCCTAGCCTTGGTCCCCTTTGAGTGGGCTTGACCTTCCTGGGCCCTCCTTCAGGGGAACAATTTACTACTATCCTTATCAGAAGGGAGGGGGCCCTACTTAGGATGGGACAGACTATACCATGTATTTGTTCTAGATGGCTGAGAACCCTTAGGGAGAGTAACCTCTTACATGCTTTCACTAATCTCCAAGTGTATAGTCATTTGCCATGTGTAGCAAGCAGTTAGGTTTGGCATCTATTTGGAGGCGACAACTTGGGAGAAATCTTTCTGTATCCCACAATATAGTCCAGCTTCTCTGATGATTTGCTCAGTGTTTGAACAAGTGTGATGACAGGATACAACCCTGACACACCTTTCCTGATTTTTAAACCATGCAGTATGCCTAAAATCCCCATTCTTCTCAAAGTTGTCCACAGTTTATTGTGTCCACACAGTCGAATGCCTTTGTGTAGTCAATGAAACACAAGTAAGATACTTTCTGGTGTTTTCTGCTTTGAGCCAAGCTCTGTCTGACACCACAATTGCTCCCTCCCGTTCCAAAGCCTCTTCTGAATCTCATATGAACTTCTGGCAGTTCCCTGTCAATGTACCGCTGCAACTCTTGTTGCACAATTTTACTATGTGAAATATCAGTAATATCATTCTATAGTTTGAGTATTCTGTTGGGTCACCTTTCTTTCGAATGGGCACAAATTTGGATCTCTGCCAATCTGTTGACCAGGTTGCTTTCTTCCCAATTTCCTGGCCCAGACAAGGGAGTGCTTACAGTGCTTCATCTTGCTGAGACATTTCAGTGGGCATTCCATCAATGACTGGAGCCTTATTTTTGACTAATGCATTCAGTGAACCTTGGACTTTTTCCATCAGCACCCTTTGTTCTTGTTCACCTGTTACTTCCTGAATGGGTGGACTGTCAACTAGTTCTTTTTGGTACAGCGACTCTGTGTGTTCTTTCTATCTTCTTTTGGTGAGTCTTATAGTCTGCTTATAGAATCTGTCAAATTCCAGGCAATGGAAACTCTATAGATCAAAGCTGTTCAATCTCCAACCCTTGTGGTGATGGCAAAGGAATGAGCATCATTTTGTTTCACTGGGTCAAGTTCAGCTGTGGTTGTCTTTTTTTATTTTAATTTCTATTGGTCCTTCCTAGATGAAGCAGCTGTGGTTTCCTAAGACTTTGCTGTGGAGTGTAGCTCACAGACCCCAGGTACCCGATAAATTCATCACGCTCCTCCCCAGACCAACCAACCTGGAAATCACTGATCTCAAAGTCATAGCTGGCACTCAGAGACTCAAGAAGGTAGCTTTCCTCCAGACACACTAAGATGCTCCAACGCTCTCATAGCAACTGTAACTTTCCTGTCACTACCTTAGCTACTAGGTCCTGCAGGAAACGTTCACACTGGGGATCTGATCATTTTGCAGACTAGTCCAAAATACACTTCATCTCCTGGGATGTGTACTAACACATTGAGGGAGGAGAAGCGTTAAGAATATTGTCTGAATCGCCGAAGACAAATGGGTGCATAAGCAAATGTGGCGAAGAAAGCTGATGGTGCCCAGCTATTGAAAGAGATAGTGTCTGGGGTCTTAAAGGCTTGAAGGTGAACAAGCGGCCATCTAGCTCAGAAGCAATAAAGCCCACATGGAAGAAGCACACCAGCCAGTGAAATCACGAGGTGCCAAAGGGACCAGGTATAAGGCATCATGCAAAAAAATAAAAAATATATATGTATATGTGTGTGTGTGTGTGTGTATAGACACCATAGTGAATGAAGGGGGAAGTGCAGAGTGGAGACCCAAGGCCCATTTGTCAGCCACTGGAGATCCCCTCATAGAGGGATTTAAGAGGAGATGGGGAAAACTTACGGAACTGGAAGAGCCAAAATGAAGTTCAATCCCTTTGTGACTTCGGACCGGAGCAAAAACCAGAAAAGGCATTTCAATGCCCCTTCCCACATTCGCAGGAAGATTATGTCTTCCCGCTTTCCAAGGAACTTCGACAGAAATACAATGTCCGGTCCATGCCTATCCGCAAGGATGATGAAGTTCAGGTTGTGCGAGGACACTACAAAGGTCAACAGATTGGCAAAGTGGTCCAGGTTTACCAGAAGAAGTACGTCATCTACATTGAGCGGGTGCAGCAAGATAAAGCTAACGGCACCACTGTCCATGTGGGCATTCACCCCAGCAAGGAGGTGATTACGAGGTTAAAACTGGACAAAGACCGCAAAAAGATCCTGGAGCGGAAAGCCAAATCTCGCCAAGTCAGAAAGGAAAAGGGCAAATACAAGGAAGAATCGCTTGAGAAGATGCAAGAGTGAAATATCTTGTACACAGCTTCCATTAAAAGCGGCACATTTGAAAAAAAAAAAAGAGGAGATGGGTCAGTCAGGGTGCGATGTAGTACCGATGAAGAACACAGCTTTCCCCCAGATCCTGGATGCTTCCTCCCCCCAACTACCATGATCTGAATTCTACCTTGCAGGACTGGATAGGGCAGAGGTTGTACACTGGTGCATATGGGAGGTAGAGGCACAGGGAATCCAGGGTGGACGATACCTTCAGGACCAGGGGTGTGAGGGGTGATGTTGGGAGAGTGGAGGGTGAGTGGGTTGGAAAGGGGGAACTGATTACAAGGATCCACATGTGACTTCCTCCCTGGAAGATGGACGGCAGAGAAGGGAGGGAAGGGAGACTCCGGATAGGGCAAGATATGACAAAATAACAATCTTTAAATTATCAAGGGCTCATGAGGGAAGGAAAGCGGGCAGGGAGAAAAAAAAAGAGGACCTGATGCAAAAGGGCTTAAGTGGAGAGCAAATGCTTTGAAAATGATTAGGGCAAAGAATGTACAGATGTGCTTTATACAATTGATGTATGTATATGTATGGATTGTGATAAGAGTTGTATGAGCCCCTAATAAAATGTAAAAATATATATATATTGTCTGGCTCTGAGGGTCAGGGAGGAGGGATGGCTAGTGATGCCGAGCTGATGATCCCAATGAGACCTTGCCCACTCCTTTCCGAGGGCATTCAGGGCCATCAGAAGAGTTCCTCGACTGTGACTATGCTTTAAGCCTCTTCCAACACTCTGCTGGGACATCTTTTGCACTCACTCGATGCAGTTCTATTTGAGAACCACACCTGTGGTGTACGTAAGATGAGCAAGACTGAGAAGTCTTGTATTTATTGTAATGATCCAGGCAAGAAATAGTTAGGCTTGGACTAGGGTAAGGAAGGAGGGAAGTAGATAGATTGTAACCATATTCTGCAAGTGAATATGATTGAATAGGGATCACTTGGTGATCAGTTGGGTGTGGGGGGATGGGGGTGAGAAAGAGGACAATGGTAAAGTCGACTCCTGGGTTTTGGTATTGCGTCATCTCTCAGATGACAGTGTCAACTTGCCCTTTAAATGCAGTTAAACGGATGCCTGCCATTTATTGATAAAAGATAAATAAAAACAAAGAATTGTAGTCATTTTGCCAGTGTGTTTTGATTTTTGGTGAGTGGGATTACTTCTAGTCCTCTCGTTTTCTGTTCTCATGATTTCATTTCTCCCCTGAGGACTTCAGGATAGGAAATTTCCCCCAAAGTAAAAATGGCAAAGGCTTCATCTCTCTCCCTGCTTTTCCTTATTTCTCTTGCTGTTTTTTTTCCCTTCCTCTCTCAGTTTCTGAGCACCTGGCTGGTTATAAAAATGACAAGAGCACTTTTATTATTTGAGTTTTTTACTGTAATATACTTATCTATGTACTTATACATAGATATATCTAGTGATCTATAAACATATGGTGGGTCTTCCTTTTCCCCACGAATCCATACCCTGACCTTCTCCTGGTCAATTTTCATGACCACTGAGCCAGTGTCTCAGCATGTAGTATGTTGAAAGCAATGTTAATCATAGGTTTCCATGGACACCACACGTGACACAAAAACTGGTGGCATTATGGTCACTGAAATACATAGGTTATAAGCATATCTTAAATATTTCCAGAGAACTTCCTGAGAATCCTTCATTCATTAAGTCCTTGACTCGGTGTTTATCTGTAGGCTAATGTCCTTTGCAGCAACTGTTTAAAATTCCCTTAAAAAACTGGTTGCCACTCATGGAATCCACAAAGACAGTAGATGAGCGGTATTGAGCTAAAATTCACAAATACACATTAGTATATTTAATGCATGCATTAATAAATACCTTTAAAACAAAATTATTCCTAAGTCTCCTTGAATGATTTTGAGTTTGGATCGCCATTTAGGATGGAAGCAAGATGCTCCTCTTAGAGCGATGTCAAGTTTTTCTAGACCTTGTTAGGTGTTCCTACTTACTGTTACTTCACTTCATTCTTAATAAAAATTAGCAAGTAGCCCACAGATGTGGGCCTGTTCAGTGGTCCCAACGTACAGGAGGAATGTTATTGGTAGACTTAGAAATGTCTTGCTGAGCATCGTGCTCCTTTGAGATCCATCTATCTGGGATGAAATCTACAACAGCAAGTAAAAAGTTTAGATAGGGACATTAGGGGGCAATGAGCTTATGTAAATAGGAGAGGAGCAAATCAGAGAAGGAGGGCGAAAATGGTTGAAGAACTCAAAGAATGGGATTGATGCCACAAAATTGTACCTGTAGAGGGTGTTGAATTGATGTATAGCATGCTGTGTTTATTTTCAACACTAACAAAAATGCTAAGTTAAGTTTAGAAAGAGACGTCTTACCTGATGCAGAGGGCTTAAGTGGAAAGCAAATGCTTTGAAAATGATGAGGGCAAAGAATGTACGGATGTGCTTTATACAATTGATGTATGTATATGTATGGATTGTGATAAGAGTTGGATGAGCCCCTAATAAAATGTTTTTTAAAAAAAGAGAGAGATGTCTTGCTAATTCCTGAGTTAATACTACAAAAATTCAAGTTTATTATTCTAAATAGACAAGTTTATACAATGGCTTCACAACTGCTTTGGGGAGAGAGGGGTTTTCTTTCATCTGTGCGAGGTTTAAAAATCATTTGTAGCTAATCCCATTCATTGTTTGTATTCAAAAATTGATGCTGGAAAATTGGTCTAAATTTATGGCTGGCATTTTAGTTGCTGGGCGTTTTCAGATGCGGTGGCCTTGTCAAGGCTTGTTGCTCAGTGTCAGACCTAGAAAGTAGAAAGCTAAAGCTTTGTTTCCAAAGCCCCAAGTCCTACAGAGGATTCATAATTAGATAAAGTGCACTGATTTAAAAGCAAGGGGGAGGGATTAGTGGGCGTTGCCAAAATAACAGTCAGAAACCGAAGGAAAAGGTCCCTGACATTACAAAGGAATTCCTCCAGGAAAGAGAGAAATATGGGGTGTTTGATAAACGCGCGCTCTGCAAATCTGTGGGTGCGTCCTTTGGGGATGGTTTGCAGGCTGCTGCCAACGCTTTAACAACTGGTGGATGACCAACCATTTCTGCAGGGAGCAGAGCTCATGAGCCAATTGCACTGGAGGAGGAAATTTTAACTGGCACAGAAAACAAGGCGTCAGGAATTGACTGGGGAACTCTGATGGGGTAGTGGTTTACCCATTAGGCTGCTGAAGAGAAAGATGGGGCTTTCTACACCCCTCAAGATCACAGCCGTGCCTCTGGTTCAGGCCGCAGCCCCAGCCGGCACCTCTGTCCTACGGAGCCCAGTCTGCAGCCCTCGCTCCTCTCCTGCTCCGGAGGTTACTGAGGCGAGGGGGAGGTTGCTTTCTGGGGACCTTGGGGGAGAACTGACAGTGCTGGTGCCAACGTACTTGCGCGATGCCTACGACGTCCTGAGTACCAAAGGACTCAAAACTGTAATGGACTTGAACCCTTGCCGCCTACCAAGGTTAATGGAGAGTTGGGATCTCTGCATTAAGTAGCCTGGGTATGAGATAAAGCCCGGGATCGGTCTTCGGGACGGCGGAGCTCGTGCCTGTGCCGGTCTAAATGGAAGGTTCTGCTTGGGATGTGCGAAAGTTTGGAGCAGCGCGCCAGACAAGGCCAAGCTTCCACCAAGGGTTTAGATTCAGGATTTGTTCCTAGTGTCCACGACTTTGAAAGCTTTTTGATGACAAGCTTCAAAACTGCAAAGATGATGAACAGAGAGAGAAAATCGAAACTCAAAGAAACAACAAATAGCATGGTGGAATCGATCCAACCCTGCACTGTGGTGCTGCAGATTACTACAGACCAGCGTAATGCGGAGAAGCACACAGATGGAACTATAAATACTCTCAATAGTGTAGATGCAATAAGTATATCCACCTCGCCTCTGGGAACCTGTGATTGCACAATGCCTTCCCAGAGGGTCTTACCTTCAGAACCTGCTCCGTTGTGTGAGTCCGAGCCGCATCCATCCTCCCCACCAGTTAGTTGCACCTGTATAAGCTACTCTGGGGCACCATCAGCCTCCAGCATCACGCAGTACAGGCAGCGGACACTCACCTCCTGGTAGCAGTCTGACTTCTCCCAGCCATGTCAACTCGTCTCCAAATACAGTGCCAGAGTTCTCTTACTCTAGCAGTGAGGATGAATTCTGAGGCTGATGAAGTCCATCAGCGTGGCTCCTCCCCGAAGCGCTTAATAGTTTCCTCTGGATCTGCCTCAGTCTCGGCACACAGCAGCTGGGGAGAAGTAACCTGAAGTGCCCAGACCCCAGGGAATCACTTAATCTTTCCTTGTCCAGTAGAACCAGTGATGCTGACCTTTTGATTGCCTTGATGAGAGAGATGATGAAGCGGAGGCAGGTTCCGTGGAAGAGCACAGGAATGCTATCACGCACATCTTGTGCCAGGTTCGACTGGGAGTGGATCTTACTAAGGTAGTTCTTCCAACATTTATTCTTGAACATTCATTCTTTTTTTTTCTTTTTCTATTTTGTATCATTTGATTGTCTCCCAGCAATTAATAAGGATTCCAATGTCCCACACCTGAGCTAACACCTGTTGCTTTACTTTCTTGTTTTAATCATAGTCACCCTACCGTGTTTGAAGTGATATCTCATTCCTGTGCACATTTTCAATGGATAATTTTTATGTTTTCTTGAGATTTCTATGAATTCTTGGTATATTAGCCAATGGTGAATATAGATGGTAAATAAAGCTTTTGCCAATTTGTCATTTATCTTTTACTTTTTGTTTTTAGTAAGCTTTGTTATGAATTCTTTTTTTTAATAAATCATTTTACTGGAGCTCATACAACTCTTATCACAATCCATACATACATCAATTGAGTAAAGCACCCTTATACATTCGTTGCCCTCATCATTCTCCAAATTCGCCTTCCACTTGGGTTCCTGGAATCAGCTCGTTTTCCTTTTTTTCCCTCCCCTTCCCTCCCCGCTCCCCCCTCACCCATGAACCCTTAATAGTTTATAAATTATTATTTTATCTTATCTTACACTGCTTGGAGTCTCCCTTCACCCACCTTCCCATTGCCCATCTCCCAGAGAGGAGGTTACACATAGATCCCCGAGATCAGTTCTCCCTTTCTACACCCCCTTTCTTCCCGGTGTCACCACTCCCACTGCTGGTCCTGAGGGGTTCATCCGTCCTAGATTCCCTGTGTTTCCAGATCCCCACTGCACCGCTGTGCATCCTCTGGTCTAACCAGGTCCGCAAGGCAGAATTGGGATCATGATAATTCGGGGGGAGGAAGCTTTCAAGAACTAGAGAAAAGTTTTAAGTTTCATTGTTGCTACACTGAACCCTGAGTGACTCATCTCCTCCCCACTACCCCTCTGGAAGGGATGTCCAGCTGTCTACAGATGGGCATTGGGTCCCCATCACGCACTCCCCTCATTCACGGTGATGTGATTTCCCCACCACCACCTTTGTTGTTTGAGACCTGGTCCCATCGGCCCTTCATGATCACACAGAACATTTATTCTTTTAGAAATGTATGCAGACCCTTTCGCACATCGGACCTGTTTGTCAGCATCAGTGACCAGAAGATATCCAAGGATCGAACGGTGCAGGTTGTAAAGCGGTATCGCTCATCCTTTCATACAGGAAGGAAAGGATCCACTGTCAAGAAACCATACAACCCCATTTTGGGTGAGATCTTTTAGTGTCACTGGACCTTACCAATAACACTGAAGAGAACACAGAGCTAGTTTCAGAAAGGCCAGTTCCCTGGGTTTCTAAAAACAATGTAACCGTGTGACTGAACAGCTTTCCCTTCATCCACCCTTTTCAGATGTTTATGCTGAGTGTCTTAACAAGAAGATACAATTCAATGCACATGTATGAACCGAGTCAAATTCCTTGGGATGTCAACTGGGGTGCACAACATAGGGCAAGGCTGTGTCTCTTGTGTAGACTCTGGTGAACATGACATTCTCACCTTCCCCGATGGTTATGGAAGGTCCTTCCTCACAGCGCCCTGGGTGGAGCTAGGAGGACAATGTAATATCAGTTGTTACAAAACAGGCAATAGTGCAGATAGCGTGCGTCTCCACATCAAACCTTGTTATGGAGGCAAGAAGCACCGGATTACTGCTGACATTTTCCCTCCAAGTGATAAGAAGTCTCTTTGCTCAATTGAAGGAGAGTAGAATGGTGTTATGTACACAAAATACGCAACAGGGGGAAATACAGTCTTTATAGATGCCAAGAAGCCGCCTGCAATCAAGAAGAAAGTGAGGAGGTTGGAAGATCAGAATGAGTTTGAATCCCGCTGCCTTTGGAAAGATAGCACTTTTAACGGAAAAATCAGACGTTGATGCAGCAACTGAAGCGAAGCATCAACTCGAAGAAAGACAAAGAGCAGACACCCGGGAAAGGAAGGAGAAGGAAATTCAATGGGAGACAAGGTTATTTCATGAAGATGGAGAATGTGTGGTTTATGATGAGCCATTACTGAAGCTCTGCAGAGCTGCCAAACACTAATTGGGAAATAATGTCTACCCTTGGCGACCAGGACAGTAGGCATATTGAAGCTACAGTCAATCTTCCTCTGCGGGTATCTGTTCACTCCCTTCTTATTACCGTGGTTCCTATCTCAGGGATACGGGACTTGCCGAAGCAGATAAACAATTAAAGCAGGAAAAGCTTTCTTCTTTTTCTTCTGCCGCACTTAGGATTTTGACTTAAGTCCTGAAAAGAAACTCAGGCATTGAAAACAAGATGTCTGATCTTCCTCCAAACCCCAAACTTTGAAAACCATTCATAATCCTGTCTCAAACTCTGCACTCTAGTACTGCTATTGAAATATATGGCATTTCCTAGTTCATACCATTCATAATATACATATATATTATACTTGATGCAAAGTTTTGCATAAATACTCCATGTATAAATAATGATTCCTCTGTTCTAGAAAATTAGCGCAGGGTATTAAAACCAAGTCTTAGGAAATGTCATGGTCTCGTGTATAACTTTTATTATTGAATTCAACTATTTTTAAATTGTATCTTAACTCTGCACCACAGTTTAAATATAATCAGTGCTACTTAAAGCTTCATAAATAACTTTCCCAACTTTTAAAAATAAAAAAAGAACAGTTTGGAAACTCACAGGGCAGTTCTGCTCTAACAGAACCCCATGCCGGAAGCTCTCACTGGCCTAAGCAAAGAAATCTGGAAGACAACTCCCTGGCCAGTCAACTGGAAGAGGCCCAAATTTCTGCCCATTCCAAAGAAAGATGCAGAAATAATCCAGCATTATCATAATAAATATCACATGCAAGTAAAATTTTACTGAAGAGCATTCAAAAATAGTTGTGATAGTAAATCGCTAGGGCACTGCTGGAAATTAAAGCTAGATCATCATGCTTTGTAAAGTAGAAGGTCAGCAAAAGAGAGGAAGATCCTCAACAAGATGGACTGACATGTGGCTGCAAAAATAGGCTAGAAGATGACAGCGATTTGTGGTTGGTGCAGTGTGGGAAACAGAAAGATTCCTCCCAAGTTGTCTCCCCCAAATATCTGCCAAACTTAGCTGCTTGCTGCATGTGGCCAATGACTATACATTTGGAGGTCAACAGAAGTAGGTCAGGGGTCATTCTCTCTGAGGGTTATCAGCCGTCCAGAGCAAGCAGACACCACTGTTTATCCCACAAGTAGGGCCCACTCCCTTCTGATAAGGATAGTAGTTGACTGTTTCCTTGTAGGAGATCCCTGAGAGTTCAAGCCCACTCAAGGGTGACCAAGGTTAGGCCACCATCATAAATCTAGGGTCCGCCCATCTTGTCACATGTATACCTCTAGTCCCTCCCATTCCTATATGCACACCCCCTAGCTTATCCCCTGTCACACTTATGCCTATCATACATCCCCTTCATATGATGTGTATTCCTATTGTACTGCCCCTTCCTGTGACGTGTGGTTACCTGTGATCTCGCCACCCTAAGTAGATTAATCCTTGGTTAGCAAAATACAGGGTGCTCCAGCCTCCTGCCGGGTCACCAGCTGGCTGCCGGGTCTCTGCCCCACCTTGCCTCGGCCCACGCTGTGCGCGAACCTGGCCGGTAAGGTCATGGCCATGCAGGAGGTGAGCATGCTACTATGAAATGTGTCTGACTTTAAAAAAAATCATTTTATCATACAACTCATTACAATCCATACATACATCAATTGTGTAAAGCGCATCTGTACATTCATTGCCCTATCATTCTCAAAACATTTATGCTCCACTTAAGCCCCTGGCATCAGGTCCTCATTTTTTCCTCTCCCTCCCCGCTCCCCGCTCCCTCATGAACCCTTGAAAATTTATAAATTATTATTTTGTCATATCTTGCCCTGTCCGACATCTCCCACTTTTCTGTTGTCCATCCCCCAGGGAGGAGGTCACATGTAGATCTTTGTAATCAGTTCCCCTTTTCCAACCCACCCTCACTCTACCCTCCCAGTATTGCCACTCACACCACTGGTCCTGAAGGGATCATGCGCCCTGGAGTCCCTGTGTTCCCAGTTTCTATCTGTACCAGTGTACATCCTCTGGTCTAGTAAGATTTGCAAGGTAGAATTGGGATCATGATAGTCGGCGGGGGGGGGGGGGGGCGGGCGGGGAGGAAGCATTTAGGAACTAGAGGAAAGTTGTATTTTTCATCATTGCTACATCGCACCCTGTCTGGCTCATCTCCTCCCAGACGCCCTCTTCAAGGAGATGTCCAGTGGCCGACAAATGGACTTTGAGTCTCCACTCCGCACTGCCCCCCTCATTCACTATGGTAAGATTTTTTTACTCTGATGATGCCTGATTTGACTCTCTCCTATATCTCTCATGCTCTCTACGACTTTACTGCAATCTCTATATATCTTAACCGTACAATTGCGCCTATAGAACCTGCGATTAGTTGTGGGGGGCTGGCCTTCCCCCCACAGTGCAGGACTGGGCAGTGTTTCCTTCTATTGGACACAGACTCTCTCTGAGTCAGAACCAACTCTAAGGCAACTGACAACCACACAAGAGTTCAGGGGAATCCCTGGGTGGTACAAATTGTTAATCCTCCCCAGGTTGTGAACAGAAAGGATGGAGCATTGATTTCACCTGAAGATTCCTCAGAGGAAAGCCCTGCTAATCTGCTTCCAGAAACCGGCCATCACAAACCAAGGAAGACACTCCCACTCGGACACACATGGGGTCACCATGAGCCACAGTCCACATGAGGAAGGGAACTGAGCCTGGCTTTTTAATGGCACTGCTAAGGAGAGGCAAGCCTTAAAGAGAAATGGCTATCGGGTGTGCCTAGGTAGAGAGGGTCATCCGAAAGTATTTGTATATCCTGAACAAGGCAAGTAGTCATACCCGATGAGCCTAAGTTAGCACGTCTGCAACGGACACCATCTCTGAGCCGAGGACCAGACACACAGCCCTTGATGCTATGTCAGCTGCCCGAGCCTTGGGAAGTGAGGAGAGGAGAGCTGCCAAAGGCCGAGGCCAAGGCTCCCTCCTGCAGATGGGGGCTTGAGATGGAAAATAAGTGGGTGTAGAAACAAGTTGTATTTCATGCTCTTTGATGGCTATTAGGCAGGGTCAGCTGCCTTGGCTTTCCCTTCAGGGAAAGTGCAGGCTGTCGGCTTCCAGTTAGCTTGTTTCGGCAACTGCGCCACTCTGGAATAGTGGGGTGTGGCAAACTGAGGGTGCGCCACGCTCGCGTGCCAAACTGAAAAGACACAGCCAGTGTTGTGTGCACCGCTTCACCAGTCGGCCAAGGAGCCTGGCAAGGAACTAGCTCAGAGGAGATTTTAGGATCGAAAGGTCTATTTAATACTTTTCTTTCTCTTTTTAAAAGATTCTTGTGGTGACATGGAAACGTAGCTCCAGAGAGCGTGTGAGAGGGGAAGCCTGACCTGCGACACTTCCTTGTGTGACTAGTGCATGAGAGCCAGAAAACGTCCTGTGCGCTCAGAAAAGCCACTCTCTCGGGGCAGCTTCAAACTCCGGAATCATGTAGCCACGTTCAATGTCTGCCTAGCAGAAAGGTACTCACTCACGGCCACAGCATCAACGCTGACTCCTAGCGACCCTATAGAACCCCTCATGGGCGTCTCAGGCTGTAAATCTTCATGGGAGTGGAAAGTCTCATCTTTGTCATGTGGACTGACGGGGAGTCCAACTGTTCACCCTGAAGACAGCAGCCCGGCCCAGCCTATCATCCATGACACCACCACGGCTCCTGAGAATGACCCGTCCAAATTGCCAACCAGGAGGTTGACATTAAAAGCAGGTGTGTTTGGTTTAGAAAGATCTAGCTCCCCCTCCCTGATCTGTCTTCCTACACACACACACACACACACACACACACACACACACACACCACCCTCACCCCCCCACCCCCCCACCACCCTGAGATGGGACTCAAACAGTGAAACAGAAAGCAACAGTACAGTAACCCTGAGATGGAGACAAGCCCAGGGGAGTGTCAGGGAAGAAACGAAACGGAAATGACGGGGAAGGGAGAGTAGAAACCATCGCTGTGACCTGGGGATTTCTGATAAGAGAGGAAGCGAAAACTTCAAAAAATGGAAAGGGGAACTTTGTAGATGACCTGAGAACTTGTTTCCCCACCGTATTCCCCTGCCCCCAACCATAATAAGCAACCATCTTAGGTGGAAGGTGGAAGGGAGCCATCTTTTGCATCGTGGACCCTGTCACCCGTTTACCGGAGTGTTTTCCAGGTGGGAAAGATATGAGGGATGTTCCCAGAGTGGAATGCTGCCCATTTGCAGTTAGAAGAGGCAGAAAGCTCCCATCCTGCTTTGAAGCTAATACTTGAAAGAGAAATGAGGAGGGAGGGAAAAAGAAGAGACAAACTTTTTTTTTTCCCAGCGTGGTGTTCATGAAATAGAAAGGAGGGTAGGAAAGGAGAGGGAAAGCAACATCTTAATCAAGTGTTTCAAGGAAATATGTTATCGAGTCCTGAATCGACATTTGCCCAGGGCCGATCATGAACGTGAATCATGCACCTCTCCACCTGGAGCAAGCAGCTTGCACACCACAGGTGCGACTCCATATCCGCAGCACCACTGCTACATTTTCAGACGCCATTCAAAACGTATCTACAAAGAGCTAACCAAAGTGACCAGTCTCGCCTTGTGTCTTGGGCACAAGACATAGATTACCACCACACTCCAGCATCTAGAAAGTAGCCCACATTTGAACTGGCACCAGATAAGAGCCGATACTTCTTAAGGGGAAAGTCATGAAACAAAGACTCTCTATTTTCTAAAAACAGAACAAAAGTAAAGGTATATATCTATATATCTTAAAATCATTTTATTAGGGCTCATACAACTCATATCACAATCCATACATACATCCATTGTGTCAAGCACATTTGTTGCCATCATCATTCTCAAAACATTTTCTTTCTACTTGAGCCCTTAGTATCAGTTTCTCATTTTCCCCTTCCCTCCCCACTCTCTTCCCTCCCTCATGAACCCTTGATAATTGATAAATTATTATTTTTTCATATCTTACACTGACCAATGTCTCCCTTCACCCACTTTTCTGTTGTCCATTCCCCTGGGAGGGGGTTATATGTAGATCCTTGTGATCGGTTTCCCCTTTCTCCCCCACCTTCCCCTTCCCCTCCTGGCATGGCCACTCTCAACATTAGTCCTGAGGGATTAATCTGTCCTGGATTCCCTGTGCTTCCAGCTCTTATCTGTACCCATGTACATCCTCTGGTCTAGCCAGATTTGTAAGGTAGAATTGGGGTCATGATAGAGGGGTGGAGAAAGCATTAAAGAAATAGAGGAAAGTTGCATGTTTCATTGATGCTATACTGCACCCTGACTCTCATCTCCTTCCCTTGTCCCTTCTGTAAGGGATGTCCGATTGCCTACAGATGGGCTTGGGGTCTCCATTCCGGACTCCCCCTCATTCACAATGATATGATTTTTTGTCCTGGATCTTTGATGCCTGATACTTGATCTATTGACACCTGATAATCACATGGGCTGGTGTGCTTCCTCTATGTGGGCTTTGTTGCTTCTCAGCTAGATGGCCGCCTGTTTATCTTCAAGCCTCTAAGACCCCAGATGCTATATCTTTTGATAGCCAGGTACCATCAGCTTTCTTCACCACATTTGCTCACCCACTTTGTCGTCAGTGATCATGTTGGGAAGGTGAGCAGCATGGAATACCAGGTTGATAGGACAAAGTGTTCTTGCACTTAGGGAGTACTTGAGTAGAGGCCCAATGTCCATCTGCTATGTTAATGCTAAAGCTATAAATATATATACATAGATCTATTTTCCCACTGTCACATATAAATATATTTACATATATATATACCTATATTTAGACCTCTATAGTTGCCCTTTGCCTCCCAATTCTTTCCTCTATTTCTTTTGACTTTCCTCTTGTCCCACTATCATGCTCAACCTTCATTTGGGTTTCAGTAATTCCTCTTGGTCATTGCCCTTGCTCAATCCCTACCAGGCCTCCTACACCCTCCTCACCACCGATTTGGATCACTTGTTGTTCCCTTGATCCTGGGTTTGTTAACATTCACTTCCTTTCCCCCACCTCCCCTTCTCCCATGTTCCCCCAGAACCATAGGTCAGTTGTTTCCTCCTCAAGATTGTTTATCCTGCCTATCTTCTCTAGATAGACATGCAGAGATAATAATATGCACAAAAACATGACAGGGCAAAACAAAGCAATAAAGGAAAACAAAGCAGCAACAACACCACCAAGAAAAACCAACAAAAAAATAGTTCAAGGTCTGTTTGTTGCTTTGCTTTCTGGTTGAGTCTGATGGGGTGCCACACCCTGACCCCACAGTCTATTTTTTTTATTCCCTGGGGACTTCATTGCTCTGCTCCCTTTGCTGTTTGGTTGCATGCCCTTAGTATTTCACCTCAGTGTGGTGGGGTCAGATCGGGCACAATTCCCACACTGCGTCTCCAGTGTTGTCCACATAGCACTATGTATGGGTCAGTGAGGGACGTCATGTCTCATGGTGGGGCCCACCCTGTGGTCCCCCCTGTGCATTGGCTGCTCTGAACAGGAATGTCGTCCTCAGAGCTTAGTGGGCCAGGATGTGCTCTATTCTCTCTCCCTCCCCCTTCATTTGCTCCAGTGTGCTCTGATCAGACATGTCCCTCTCCTTGAGCTATAGCGTCAGTGCTGTCCTCTGAAGTGAATTCTTCTGCAGGGAGGAGGCATCTATATTTTTTAGAAACAGTAACAACTGCAAATATTTATTTTAGTATTTAATAGATATTAGGTTGGAAAAGGAGGCTGGAGCTGGACTTTCCAAGTAGGATTGCTTAAGATCCTCTTCCTGGTGGAGATGAATTCTTCCTAAGTTCATACGGTTCAAACTGAAATTTGATGGTTAGTTTGCCTTAAGTATGATTCTTAGTAGTTTGGCCAAATGTTAGAATAAGTGCTGTTCTATAATGTGATATGATGTAATTACATTCCATAATGTAATTTAATATTGGTTCATCAACCAATTGCAAGGAGACTTTCCTTAGGGCGTGGCTTACTTTAGACTTATTTCGGCAAAACTCTTCCTGTCACTTGACCTACAGATCTTGGGATGCAATCAGACAGCAGAAGCACCCACCCTGCTGCCTAATCTGTGCATTTTGGATGGCGACACCCCATAATCTCAGAGTCAACCCCTTGAAGGACGTTTTTCGGGGTGTAAATCTATGTTGTACTAGTGCTGTGTCTCTAGAGAACCCTAACACAGACAGTAGATGAGGCTGAGCACTTAACGACTCCTCGGTCCTGTGATTTGTGCTCTCCCGCCACTTCTCCTAACCTGCAACCCCCTAAGACAACTTTCTAGATAGAGTTTGTGGGAGCAAAACTAATAGGAGGCATATCTCTGCTCTTGCAAGGAGAAATATTTATACAAGAATCTTTTGTGCTAGCCCCACATTTTGGAAACGTTTATTCTGAGTGTTGAGCAGGGTCCTGGTCTTTAGATAAAGACAATTAAACCAAGTGAAACACGTGGTCTTCTCAGTTGTAGCCTCAATCTTAAAAGTCTGTGCCCTTCACTAAGACAAAATGTTCCCAATTTAGGTCTAAAGCTGCCCCAGCATGCTGCAGGGGGTTCCGCTGAAATGGCAGATGGCAAAGCATGAGCTCCGTCACTTCAGCACCCTGATTTATCATTACCCCATGACCCATCGGGCCACCTACTGCGTAGGAGTATACGAAAACACAACCATTTTACTTATGCCCCCACACAAATGATGCCCACCAAACTACTTTAAGAGACCCAGTGAAGTAAAATAGTAGACAGCAGTGTTTTTACCACTTGCCTGTCAGTTTGTCAGACTGTGGAGGCTCGTGTCCTGCTGTGAGGCTGGAAGCTATGCCAGCAGAGTCACCCAGTGTGAACCGGTTTCAGCAGAGCTTCCAGACTAAGCACAGACGATGAAGAAGGACTCAATGGTCTGTCCACGTCTGAGCAATTAGCCATGGAAAACCTCACGGACAGCATGGACACGCTGCCAGATTCTGCAAACCCCATGGAAAGGAGCAGAATTTTGTCACAGATGGTGCCAGAAGATGAGCCCCTCAGGTCAAAAGGCACCCAAAATAAGAGAGGCCCTCTCAAAGTAGCATCAACAATAATGACAAGGATGGACTATAGCCTCTGGGACGGTCCTTCGCCGATGGAGCATGACTCACAATGAGAAGGAGCAGCTGCAAACACCACTGAACAATCAGAAGTCAGAAGGTACAAAGTACAGGTTTCGTTCTGTTGTCCATCGGGTCGCTGTCAGTCGGAATGGACTTGCCAGCACTTAACAATAGCAACTGCGTGTTTAAGTCTTTTAGTGTGTGTGTGTGTGTGTGTTTAGGTCTTTCTTTATATGTGTGTTTAGGTCTTTTGATAAAAATAATTGATTTTTTTAGATGTTTACCTTTGAGGGTACCCTTTCACCTTTCTTAAAAGTCATCACATTATTTAAATCTAAAATTATTTCTAGATTTATTTTCCAGAAATAATGAAGAGACTTTAAGCAGAGCAAGAGAGTCGGTGTTTCTTCAACCTCTTCAATCTAGTTGGAGGAAAAGAAGTTATACTTACATAGCTCCCTGACGTTTCATGTCACTGCTTACTTGTCCCAAGAGCCTGATGGCGTACTGCTTACATGGTGGGCTGCTAACTGGGAAGTCAGTAGTTCAAAAGCACTAGCTGCTCTGAGAGAGAAAGATGAGGTTTTTAGTCCCGTAAAGATGTGTGGCCTCAGAGACCTCGCGGGCATCCCTTCTGGTCGTTATGTGGTTGCTATGAGTTGGCATCGCCTTGAGGGCCCTGAGTTTGAGTGTTTGAGTGAATTGTCTAGAAATTGCTCTGTGAATTAAGATCTCACTGGGAGTGGAAGGAAAAGGACATGGGAGGAGAAAATTGGAGCTAAAGAAGAAAGAAGTCCCTAGAATTCATAGATGGTTGTTTGAGGCAACCCTCATGACGTTCTTTGTCTGGTTTCAAACCCTTGTCTCATCTAGCTAGTAACCACTTCCTTACTGCTGCCCCGTCTTAACTGGCATTCGACCGAGAGGTGGGCAAGGTACACTGTGCACCCAGCATATTCCTGGCGCTTTGCCTCTGCATTCGAGTTCCCAGACTACTTTCTAAGCAGCTTCAATTTCTCCTTCTTTTGCAGGAAAACTAAGGATATGAATCTCCTGGAAAGATGTAGGTGCTTTAGCATATTTGGGAGACTAGGAGGTCCGAATTTTCCGACTATATCTAAAGTAGTTCATTTAAAACTCCTTTACTTTTCAGAGCACTTCAGCGCCTTCCTGCTTTCTGGATAAGTCCCATCCAACCGATAGAACCGAGGAACCTGCTGTTGGTCAGCTTTGCTTGGAGACAACCGGGACTCCTTCTGGCACTCCTTTCCAAGGGTCGAGTCTCCGACATGAAGCAGCGCATGAGCTCTCTTTTCCTGCCACGTTCATTCCGCCTCTGTAACCTTGTCTCTCCTACAGGGGCCGCTGGGCTCAGCCCTAACATTAGCCCCCCTCTCTTCCTCAGCTCAGTGATTTCAGTTTGCCGTCTATTAATAGACACCGTTGCTCACACATTGGTTATGGTGGTTCTCACAGCAGCTCTCTGAACCCTCTTCCGATTATTTATATCCCTCCATTCTGAAATGAACTAGTCAGGTCTGTGAACGCTACTAAAAATAAAATGCGGCTGTACCCACCAAGGGTTTACCAAAATACGTTTCTGGATTAGAATCATTAGTGAGAAACAGGTTCCCCTGGGCCCGCTGGGTTTCACCTCTCACCTTGTGGTTGCTCACTCCTGGCCTCACTGTCTCCTCCACCGCTGCAGGCCGGCGCCCCTCTTTAACAGAGACAAACAGCGCTTCCTGAGTTCCAACCACTGAAATAACTGCGTGCAGAAGTGCACTCTACTTCCCACGGCAGACCTGATTTTAAGACTTATGACCCACTTCGTCCCTCGTGGCTGGGGAGGTGTGATTTTACTTCTCTGCGCATGCAAATATTGGCCAGGCTGTTCCTGAGAAGCAGCTCCCGACCTCCCTCGCAACCGGCTCCATGCAGTGACCACCTGGATGGGGTCCCATGCTCGTGCTCCCTGCCAGCATGGTGCCTGGAACCGGGTCCTCCGTGAAGGCTTGCTCCATGAAGGGGGTGGGGGGAGCGGAGCAGCTTGCTGAAGTGGGAGCACAGCGTTCAGGAAGGAGAAGCCAGCTGTGGCGTGTTAGAGCAAGAGAGGCTGCTGAGCACACAGGTCAGGGAGAGGAGGAGACACAAGCATAAAGGGGTATGAATCTGACCAAATTATACAAGTTGTAACAACATGAAATTATTTAGAAATGGCTTGTCAAGAAGGTTATGACACCAGAATCTCAACGAAGAGAGAGGGAACCAACTTCTCTTGTCGGCATCCTTCCATCTTGCGTGTTTGGCGTTTTTCATGGACATGATCCTAATTGTCCAGTGTCCTCCTAATGCCCCCTGGCTCTACACGCGGATACAGACACGCGCACATGACCCAAGCCTGTCCTCCCTCAAACCAGACCCTGTGCTAAAATGACCCCGTCTTGACGCACGCTCTAGGTCACTGTTCCACTCCTCAGACGTGGGGTCCTCCGACTGCCTTGTCACATTTGTAGGTCCACACTCGTTGAGCGTGAGTCAGGGCCGGTATAGTCTTCCAAGTTTGAATGATTGATAGGCTAGGAACGGCTGTCTTTCAAAGGACAGTCTCATTCATGTAAATGAATCCATCGGAATGAATGAACCGGAGGACGGGCTGTTACAAGCGGAGCTGCTCACCACAAGAGAGGTCGACAGTCGGAGACCATCAGCTGCTCCACGGGAGAAAGGCGAGACTTTCTGCTCCCGAAACGGTGACCGTCTCGGAGACCCATGGGGGAGTTCTGCTCTGCCCTTTGGGCTCACTAGGAGTCAGGAGGAACTTGCTGGCCGTGAGTACGTTTGGCTACTCCACAGAGCTCTGGCCACATAGTGGGTCACGCACTGGGCTGCTACCACAAGGATAGTGGTCGGAATCCACCGGCTGCTTTATAGCAGAAGCAGGTGGGGCAGAGAGGGAGGGGGAAAATGAAGAGCTGACACCAAGGGCTCAAGTAGAAGGCAAATGTTTTGAGAATGATGAGGGCAACACATGTACAAAAGTGCTTGATACAATGGATGGATGTATGGATTGTGATAAGAGTTGTAGGAGCCCCCAATAAAATGATTTAAATAATAATAATAATAAAAAAGATTCACAGCCACAGAAACCCACAGTGACAGTTTCTCCTTGCTGTGTAGGGTCCTAACCAATTGAAATCGACCTGATGGCAATGAGTTTGGGAGTTTTGGGTGTGCTGGTGAATCTGATTCTGGGCAACATGCATCTCTTTCCACATCAGGTTGGACATAACAGGAGCCAGCAACCTGGTCTTCCAACAATCTCCAAGTAGTAACAATAGGGAATCAAGTAAACGCAGGAGGGTTAAGTTTTTAGTTTAAATTTGAATTTGTGCAAGACTCTAAGTCCGGAAGCATAAAAAGGAGATTACTGACTCATTTTTGGATATTTTGAGTGTACAGAGACGACATCTTTCCAGGGAGAGATGTGAGCATGTAGTCAGCAGTATGGAGCTCCAGAGAGAAGCCAGGGCCAGAGAGAAGTCAGTGATGGTGAGGGGTATGGAGCCATATGATTGGATGGAAATGGAGAGTAAGAGTAATTGGGAGTTATGAGAATTAAACACCACCCCTTCGCTTCAAAGTTCAGAATTCCACTCTCCCTTAGAAAAACATCTAAAAACTGACAGAGGAAGCCCATAATCCACTTGCAGGGTCCACCTCTGGTGAATCCCCTCTGGTCACAGTGCTAGGATGTGGACAGCCTCACTGTACTTGGGTTAGAATTTCACACTCTGGATCATTTCATCTCCCCTTGGACTAATTTTCAATTTGTTCTTGTAATTAATTTTTTTTTTTGCTTTCTTTTTAATGGAGGTTTTTCGGTTTTACTTTTTTTTTTAAAACATTTTATTAGGGGCTCATACAACTCTTACCACAATCCATACATATACATACATCAATTGTATAAAGCACATGCGTACATTCTTTGCCCTAATCATTCTCAAAGCATTTGCTCTCCACTTAAGCCCTATGCATCAGGTCCTGTTTTTTTCCCCCTCCCTCCCTGCTCCCCCCTCCCTCATGGTTTTACTTTCTTGTTGTTTTGTTTGGTAAGTTTTTCTGATTATGAAATCCAGGAGAAGTAAACCTACAGAGAGAGTAATTGGATTGATGGTTTTGTGGGAGCATGGCAGAGGAGGTTGGGGAATGGGAACAGATAGCAATGAGTACCCAAAAAGCCCATCGCAGTGTCCTAGAACTATCTGTGGCGATCACTGAACAGCTCTTCTGCTTTTAAAAAAATCATTTTCCTGGGGGCTCATCCAGCTCTTATCACAACCCATCCATTCATCTCTCCATCCATGTGTCAAGCACATTTGTACCTACGTTGCCATCATCACCCTCAAAACATTTTCTTTCTACTTGAGCCCTTGGTATCAGCTCATTCCCCCTCCCCCGCCCTCCTTCTCTCATGAACCCTTGATAATTTATTTTAAAAATTTTCTCATGTCTTACACTGACTGCTGTCTTTCTTCACCCACTTTCTGTTGTCCCTCCCCCTGGGCGGGTTATATGTAGATCATTGTGATCAGTTCTCCTTTCTCCCCCCACCCACCCCCTCCCCTCCTGGTACCACTACTCTCATTATTGGTCCTGCAGGGTTTCTCTGTCCTGGGTTCCCTGTGTTTCCAGCTCTGATCTGTACCCATGTGCATGCTTGGTCTAGCCGGATTTGTAAGGTAGAATTGAGGTCATGATAGTGGAGGCAAAGGAAGCATTACAGAACGAGAGGAAAGTTGTATGTTTGGTCAGTGGAATACTGCACCCTGACTGGCTCATCTCTCTTTTGTGACCTTCTGTAAGGGGATGTCCAATTGTCTACAGATGGGCTTTGGGTCTCCACTCTGGACTCCCCCTTATTCATATTGATATGATTTTTGTTCTGGGTCTTTGATGCTTGATACCTGATCCCTTCGACACCTCATGATAACATAGGCTGGTATGCTTCTTCCATGTGGGCTTGGTTGCTTCTCAGCTAGATGGCTGCTTGTTTTATTCAAGCTTTTAAGACCTCAGACACTATATCTTTTGATAGCCGGGTACCATCAACTTTCTTCACCACATTTGTTTATGTACCCATTTTGTCTTCAGTGATCATGTTGGGAAGGTGAGCATCATGGAATGCCGGGCTAATAGAAAAAAGTATTCTTGCATTGAGGGAGTACTTGAGTAGAGGTCCAATGTCCATCTGCTGCCTTAATATTTAACATATAAAAAATATTTAACATATAAATATATGTACATTGTGCTCGCTTTGGCAGCACATATACTAAAATATATGTACATAGATCTATTTCCTTATCATTATATATATATATTTATGTATGTGCATGCCTGTATTTAGACCTCTAAATGTTCTTTGTCTCCTAGCTCTTTCCTCTATTTTCTTTTACTTTCCTCTTGTCCCACTAGCATGTTTGGCCTTCATTCAGGTTTCAGTAATTCCTCTCGGCTACATTGCCCTGATGAAGTCCCACCAGGCATCCTAAACCCTCCTCACCATCGATTTTACATGGAACAACCCTTCTTGATGTGATTGAACAATTTGATTGTGTATGTGAAGTATATGCCCAAAAACTGTTTTAAAAATATCTCACAATCAACAACAGTTCCTAGGAAGTGGAAATCAAATTACATTGCCCCCACTTCAGTCCAAATGCTCTTCATCTTCAATTGCTGTGTGAGCTGGCAGCTTTAGTTCCAGAAACACTGGTAAGGATTCTCTGTGAGGGTTGACTGCTGTGTAGTTTTAGGCTAACACAAGCACTTTTATAGAATCAGAATATTGTCTGGTGTCAATGTGAAGATTCAGAGTGAAGGGGTGGAGTCTAGCCTGTCAATCAGGCCACAGCCAATGAGGCCTCTGTGCGGGCATGGCCTTCTCCTGAGGATTCTGGGAACTCCTATATTTCTCCTTGGAGGCAGGAGACTCTCACTACCCTGAGGCAGTCAGAGTTTAGGAGCTGAAGGATCCACAAGGAGACCTCTGCCAGCGCCGAGATGCTTACAACGCTACTGGATCCACAATACTTCCAACCCACTGGCCTGTGATTTTCCTGCATTCAGCATCATCATATGTATTTCGTGAGTCCCAAGAGGACTTTATCGATTGGTATCCGACATATGGGCTAATATCAGACTTAGAGATTTGATCTGGACTGGGTTGGGATGTTTTATCAATATTCAATTATTCTTGAATATAAACCTCTTTCTTATACACATATGCGTGTTTATGAATTTGTTTCTCTAGTCCACCTGGACTAACACACAGCTCATCCAGGAGTATTTCAACAGCCCTACCCATGAACCCCAGGGGCAGCAGCCAGCCCAATACAGAAGGACAAGTTTGAGTCAGGGTATCAAGGGACAGCTTAAATTCCTATCTTGTTAATGGTCTTGAAATGCTCAAAGACTCTGATGGCAAGCAATCTAAGCAGGCAGTCTCTGGTGGGGCCCAAGGAGGGAAGCCTCAGAGGAGCTGCATGGGGGGAGGCTTGAGGCTTAACACGGGCCTTGGCACAGCAGCGCTAAAGTTTGTGGTAACTCAACTTAGAGTGGTCCTTTCTTTCTTTTTTTACTGTTATACACAGTTAACCATACAGCCATTTAAGAATTTCTATATGCACAGTCCAGTGACCTTGGTTACAAACTTTGCATTGAGTTACCAGTCTTATTCTGTCTGCCCATTTTGTTTCGCTACCTTTCACTGAGATGTTCTGCTCCTTAAAATTTTTATCTGTGCTTTAGTTGATGGAGTACAATGCTCAAGGCAACTATTTCTCACTAAATGATCGAACACCCACTGCCACTGAGTCAGCTCCGACTCATAGTGGCCCCGTGTAGGGTTATTAAGACTGCAAATGTTTACAGGAACAGACTGTTTGGTCCTTCCCCTTCAGAGCAAGCCGGTGGGTTTGAAATGCCAACCTTGAGGTTAGCAGATCAATGTCTAACCCATTGCTCCAGTAGGGCTCATTTCAACCCCAAACTCACTGCCATCAAGTCAATTCTGACTCACGACGACCCTATAGGACCGAGGTGAACTGCCCTTGTGAGTTTTCAGGACTGTAACTCTTTACGGGAGTAGAAAGGCCAGTCTGGAACTAGAAGGTGTCGTCATTTTTTAGTGACTTCTAGGTGGAGGAGATGAAAAGACTTAAGAGTTGAAGAATTCAAAACACAAACCAAACCCACTACCATCAAGTTGATTCTAACTCACAGTGACCGTATATAAGGTTTCTTAGGCTGCACGACACATATTTCTCCCTCAGTGCTGCCGGTGGGTTTGAACCAGACTTTGTAATTAAAAGTCCAGTGCTTACCCTACAGGGCCACCAAAGACCCTCTGGGAACGTAAGAATGTAAGGAATGCACTGGAGTAAGGGAACTCGATTAGTGTTGGGGATCCCTGGTGGCACAGTGGTTATGCCATGGGCTGCTAACCACAAGGTCAATAGTGCAGAACCACTGACCTCTCTTTTGGAGAAAGGGTTTTCTACTCCCATAAAGAGTTACAGTCTTGGGAACCAATTACAAGGATCTACATGTGACCTCCTCCCTGGGGTTCATACAACAGAAAAGTGGGTGAAGGGAGATGTGGGACAGAGCAAGAGATGACAAAATAATAATTTATAAATTATCAAGGGTTCATGAGGGAGGAGGGGAGAGGGGAGTGGGGAAGGAGGGGAAAAAATGAGGACCTGATGCCAGGGGCTTGGGTCTGAGAGCAAATGTTTTGAGAATGATGAGGGCAACGAATGTACAAATGTGCTTAACACAATTGATGTATGTATGGATTGTGATAGGAGTTGTATGAGCCCCTAATATAATTTTTTTTAAAGAGTTACAGTCTTCAAAATTTACAGGGGCAGTTCTACCCTGTCCTACAGGGTTGCTATGAATCGGCATCTACTCACTGGCAATGAGAAGAGACAATTAGTGTTAGAGAATTATTATGGATTAAATTGTATCCCTGCTAAATTGAGGTCAATTTAGCAAGGCTATGAGTCTCGGTGGTATATAATATTCTCCATTTTGAGATCTGATGTAATTATCTTAATAAATCCAAACTCTATGATGTTATTAAAACAGGATTCGAGGCAGTTATATATACTGAGAGTAGGTTGTATTTTGATGCAGAAAAGTGATTTAAAAAGTGAGCCGAGAGCAGAAGGACCTGGTTGCCACTGAGAAAGTAGGGTCAGGCGCAGAATGTCTCTTGAACCCAGAGTCCCCGTGCGGACATCTCCCTAGACCCAGGGGAAGGTGAAGGCCAAGACACACAGAGACCTCAAGGTACACCAAGCCCACGGAGTTGAAAGGAGACAAGAATCTTCCCCCAGAGAGAGAGAAAGCCTTTGCCTGGAGTCGGTGCCATAAATTTGGACTTCCAGCTCCTGAGCTGTGGAGGAATAATGATCTGTTTGGTAAAGCCGTCTGCCAGCGGCACCTTCCTTATAATCGTCCTAGCGCGTTATGCTCTGGGCTGCTAACGGCAACGTTCGAAACTACCAGGAGCTCTGCAGGGGAGACAGAAGAGGCGTTCTACCCCCATGAAGAGTTACAGCCTCGGCAACCCACAGGGTGCTCTACTCTGCCCTAGAGGGTCACGATGAGTTGGAAATGACTTGATGACAGTTAATAACGAAGGCAGGCACCAAATTCAACCATGCTCCCTGAATAGTGTCGTCTGCTCAGAACAAACCCTCACACATGAAAGACCATCAGAGAAGGATTTTTGTGGAGAATGTAATCAGGGTCGATTTCCATGAGCAGCAGGTTTCCGATGCGCAGAGAGGAGGGGCAGCGGGCTGTCCCAGAAAGGAGAGCATGGTGGAAACACAGCAGCTGGCGTACAAACTGCAGGGACACCCATACCATCGCGTCCTCTCCGAATCAGCAGTCCTCCGCATGGTCACTAAGACTTTCAATTACGGAGTTAGCGATCTCATTTTATTATCGCCACCTCGGCCAATGACGCCACCACCCTTCCAGTTGCTCTGGTCAAAACCGTAGTGCCATCCTTGACTCCTTTTGCTTGATCACACCCCACATCTGCTCACTCCGTCAGGAAATTGTGTTGGCTACTTTTAAAATGGATCTGGAACCAGGCAGGGTGAGCCAGTCCACCTTAACCACCGGTTCCAAGCTCATGTCATTTCTAAGCTGGTGGACCATGTGGGTCGCATACTTGCTCTCCTGCTTTACCCTTGTCCTGATATAGGCCGCACTCCACACTGCGGCCAGAGGGACGGCAGAGATGAGATCAGTCAGTTGTCATGGAATAAATAGAAATAGGTATCGGAGGCCATTTCTCAGATGGACTTGATATATAGATTTGTGTCTAACTATCTAAGAAGAATCCACTTTTATCTTTGATATAGTTTAAATCTAATCTTACAGCCATCGTTCATAATTTGACTTTTCTGGAAACATGTATTATACTTAAATAGACCTGAATTATTCTTTGCTAATTATGATCTTATGTATTACCTTCCAAAATAGACATAATTACTCTTTGTGAAAATTATATAATACGTTCACCTTCTTTTATTTTGATAATATATACTCCTACATGCTCCACAGGTTTCAGATGAGCAACCTCAACCAAATCAAACTAGAAATGTATGATAAACTCTTCAACCTCAGGAAAGAGACTTTGGATTTGACATGTAGGAGAGATCTTCGGGCTGCTTCCCCAGTCCAACTCCTCCCTCTTGTTGTTGATGTGCTAGACACCTGGAGAGCAGGGGGGCCTGGCTGAAGTCAACCAGCTGTTGATGGTAATTTACTAAAATACATCAGTACAGAGTGGAAGACTGTCCTTGTTATCCTAGATTTATCTATATTAACTGGTGGTGGTGGTGGTGGTGGTGGTGGCGGCGGCGGCGGTGGTGGCCATCAAGTCAGCCCCGATTCATGACAACCCCATGCACAATGAAACAAAGCACTGGTGACTACTGCACACCCCACGGTGAGTTGGGGAACAGATCGCTGTGATCCACAGGGCTTCTTTCGCTAATCTGGGGCGGTGGATCACCAGACCTTTCTTTCGAGTCTGTCCAGTGAAAGCTGCTCAGCGTTTTGTTGATAGATGCTGATAACTCCAATTCGTAGTGACCCGACGCACAGCAGGATGAAACCCACCCTCACCATCTTTCCTATGTCTGAGCCCATGGTTATCGCCAATCCATTTCATTGAGGGTCTTCTTTTTGACTGACCCTCTCCTTGACCAGGCATGATGTTTGTCTTCAGTGACTGACCCCTCCTGGTAACAAGTAGAGTAGAAGAGAAGCATTCCTAGGAAGCATATCTGGCTGTACATTATTTCAAAACATGTATATATTCACTGGAATCCCATTGAAAATTCAGTATTCTCAACACCACCATGATTCACAGGCATCGATTAGTTTCTGGTCTTTCTTATTCACTGTCTATCTTGTACATACATAAAAGCCAGTTAAGAGGCATGACTTGGATCAGCTGCACCCTGGTCCTCAAAGTGGCATCTTTGCTCCTTAGCAATTTCCAGAGGCCTTTTGCCCCAGGTCAGCCCACTGAAATACATTACTTGATGTCTTGACCGCTTCCTCCAGGAGCAGTGAGTGTGGATCCAAATACAATGAAATCCTTGACAGCGCCAATCCCTTCCCTAGGTATCACGATGTGGTTCCTTGGCCTGGTTGTGAGGATTTGTTTGTATTGAGGTATAATCCATATGAAGGGCTGTAACTCTTTGATCTTCATCTGTAAGCACTTCGATTCGTGTTCACTTTCTGCAGACATGGTCTTCTCAGCAAAGGTTGGTTATGAGTCTTCCTCCAATCTCCACGCCACCTTCTTCTTCAGGTAGTCCAGCTTCTTGAATTCATTGCTTAGTGGGTTCAACAAATTCGGTGAAAAGCTACAATCCTGACAATTTTTTTCCTGAATTGAAACCCTCCTTGTTCTGTCCCAGACTGTCTCTTGGTCTACGCTCGGTTTCACCTGAGCAAATTTAGGGATCCTTGAATTCCCATTCTTCAGAATATTACCCATCATTAATTATGATCCCCACAGTCAAATTTCTTTACACAGTCAATAAGACACAAGTAAACATCTTTCTGAAATTCTCTGCTTGGAGCCAAGACCTATCTGACATCAGCATTGATATCCTTTACTCCACACCCTCTTCGGAATCCAGCTTGAATTTCTTTTTATTTTATTTTATTTTTTAATTTTAACAATTTATTAGGGGCTCATACAATTCTTATCACAGTTCATACATATATATACATCAATTGTGTAAAGCACATCTGTACAGTCTTTGCCCTAATAATTTTTTTCTCTTTTCTTTTTTTACATTTTATTAGGGACTCATACAACTCTTATCACCATCCATATATATACATACATCAATTGTATAAACACATCCATACATTCCCTGCCCCAATCATTCTCAAGGCATTTGCTCTCTACTTAAGCCCCTTGCATCAGGTCCTCTTTTTTTTTTCCCTCTCTCCCCTTTCCCCCCTCCCTCATGTGCCCTTGGTAATTTATACCTCGTTATTTTGTCATATCTTGCCCTGTCCGGCGTCTCCCCTCACCCACTTTCCTGCTGTCCATCCCCCAGAGAGGAGGTTACACATAGATCCTCGAGATCGGTTCCCCCTTTCTACATCCCCTTCCCTCCTGGTGTTGCCACTCTCACTGCTGGTCCTGAGGGGTCCATCGTCCTAGATTCCCTGTGTTTCCAGATCCCCACTGCACCGCTGTGAATCCTCTGGTCTAACCAGGTCCGCAAGGTAGAATTGGGATCATGATAATTGGCGGGGAGGAAGTGTTCAAGAACTAGAGGAAGGTTTTGAGTTTCATTGTTGCTACACTGTTATCTTTCTTTGGAATGGGCACAAATATAGCTTCCTTCCAGTTTCACCAGCCAGCTGTCTTCTAAAGTTTAAGCAGACTAATGAAAGTTTCCAGCAGCAATTTGTTGAAAGATTGCCATTGGTATTTTGTCAATTGCTGGAACCTTGTCTTTTGCTAACGCTTTCGGTCCGGCTTGGACTTCTTCCTTCCTTAGCAGTGGTTCTTGATCATCTGCTACCTCGAGAATGGTTGAATGTCAACCAGTTCTTTGGGTTCAGTGACACTGTGTATTCTTTCCATCTTCTTAGATGGACCATATTTTGACCATAGAATTTTTAATATTGCAGCTTGGGACTTTAATTGTTCTTAATTTATTTCAGTTTGAGAAATACTAAGTGTGTTCTCACCTTTGAAGTTGCTAATGCCTCCTCTCTACACATTCGTTACAATGCTTTGTCTTCTAGAGCTTCCGTTGACGTTTTCTTCTCAGCTCTGTTGCTGCATCATTCCTTTAATTTGCTTTAACTTCTCTACCGACATTCAGAGCAACTTTCAGAGCCTCTTCTGACCGCCACTTATTCTCCTTCTTTCCTGCTTTTTAATGACCTTTTGCTTTCTTCATGCATGATTTTTCAACGCATCTGGTCCTTGTGTCACATCTGTTCTTGGAATGGTTTCTAAAATCAGGTGGAATACTTAAGATTCATGTGCTTGTCTTAATTTTCTTCTGCCTCAACTTGAAATCGCACATGAACAACTGAGTTCTGTTCCATAGTTGGCCCCTGGCCTTCATTTGACTGCTGATATTGAACTTCTCCATCACCTCTTCCCACAGACGTAGTGGATTTGATTCCTTTAGTTTGTCTGGTAAGGTCCATATATATAGACTCTGTTGTTGAGAAGGTACTGGTCTTGTAAAATTCTGTCATGCCATATATCTCCAGCACTGTTTTTTTTAATTTTAGTACTTTTTTATATCTATTAAAAGAATTCTAATTTGCATGTTTGTAGTCTGTTCTGGAGAGAGCTAGGGAGGCCTGATCCAGGAGGAGCCAAGGTTAGGAGGAAGCCCCTTACCAGGGGAGTCCCTTGGGTGCCCCTGGTCTTTGTGATGGTCCACTGCCACTCACACTAACCCCACGGGTCAGGGTCGAACTACCCCTGTGAGTTTCCAAGACTTTAACTGTTCACTGAAGTAGAAAACCCAGTCTTTCTCCCTCAGAGGATGGTGGGTGCCAACCAAATTGCCCTAAAAGATTGGCCTGGTCTAATCATCTCATCCACACTTCTTTCCCCATCTCAGAGGGGGTGCAAAGAGGAGCCTTATAAGGTAGAAAGCTCTTGGGGTTTCAAGATGAACTAATAACTGCAGGGCCGAGATATGGGCTGATTTCTCTCTACCAGCTTCAAGTAGCTGTTGGTACCAATTCCTGGCCCTTTTCCCTCCACACTTAGGTCCATGCTCTGGCTGATGTTTTCAGGCTAGCAGGCTCAACTCGGGAGGAAGGGAAAACCTGGAAGCCTAGAACCTGCCTCACCTTTCCTGATAGCTCCATCACCTGACTGCAGAGTCCCCGCCTAGGCCTGTGAGCAATGCAGGTCCAGCACTGTTTTTATCAGCACCATAACCCAGTGCCCTTCCGCCTATTCTGATTCATAGTGACTCTATATAAGTTTCCAAAGCTTTGTAAACACTTCTCGGAGCAGACCGCCTCATCTTTCTCTTGTAGAGCAGCCGGTGGGGTTGAACTGCTCACCATGCTGTCCAACGTTTACCTGACAGTGACTCCAGGGCTCCTTATCAGCATTGAAGCAACACAGAAATCTCCAATGAAAGACGGACGGTGACTGGACAGGGATGCCCTGGCTGGGCCTTGAACCTGTTCTCCCACACAAGCCCTAACCTCACTGTCATTGAGTCAGTGCTGACGCATAGCGACCCTACAGGGTAGAGCCGCCCCTGTGGGCTTCCGAGACGGTAACTCTTCAGAGGAGTAGAAAGCCTCATCTTTCGCAGCGTGGCTGATGGTTTTGAACTGCTGACCTTGCAGTTAGCAGCTCAATGCGTAAAAGGAATTCTATCACTGACTACCTAAGAGATTTAGGGAAAACCTGACCAAGCCACCATCACATTAGAACTTTCGCAGTAAGTAGTGACAATTAATTTGGAAATAGTATTTGCCTTACCAACCCACTCTCTGGCATTTGGCTTCACAATAAATTCCCATTTATCAGAAAGCATGCGATAGCTCCCTGTTCCTATGTGTATTATGTGCCCATTTCTTAGGACCGGATGAAGAAGAGCACTACCCAAGTTCATGTTCACCATATGAACAAACAAGGGAGACTTTATCAGGGAACATTATTCCAAGGTGATGGTGTCACCATGGCAACTAAGTGTGTGCCCCCTAGAGGAGCCTCCATTAACCCTTTTGGTTATTTCCCTTATGTCCCCAGTGGCTGGTTGCTAGCGACACTGTCTCTTCCCCCTGCTCCTAGTCTTTAGCCCTCTACAGTCACTAAACCAACGACACAGCTACACTCTTCCTTCAGGACAGGCACGAGTGACGGTCCCATCCGGTTGCCACTATGAAATAGCACAGAGCTGACAATAGGTGTTTATTCTGGTATTGTCCTCAGTGCTGGGCACCCATTCCCAGAGAAACAGAAGGGATTTTGCAACCATTTCTGTAGCACTTGAAATCCTAGACTCTCCCTCCCACGAGGCCACCCCCAGCAGACTGTTTACGTCTCGCCTCAGTTGGAGGATAGACACTTTATTATCTTAACTGTGAGCTCCCCTCTGTTGGGCCCTAGTTCCTGATAACCACCCTCCACCAAGGGATTGGAGGTGACAGTGACAACTGCGTGTCGGAGGATCTTCAGGATCGAGTCTGTCACCACCAAGGTATAGAGATTGTGTAGGTCACTCCTTGTCGCCACATAAAGCCAAACTCTTAGAATTAAAGAGAGAGAGAGAGAGAGAGAGAGAGAGAGAGAGAGAGAGAGAGAGAGAGAGAGAGAGAATGTTTAGCTCCATGCCTGTGCTTCCACTGAGTCAAAGTGAGAAGCATGGGACCTCTCTATTGTACATTTGTGGAGTCCAGGCCAGGGGCTTTGGGAATGCAGGCTGTGCCTTGTTGGCAGGGATTTGGAATCAAGTTTACAGTGTGCAATATGATAACACATGTTCTGGATCAGTGGCAGGAGAATGTTTGGAGCTGTAATTCTGTCTGTCTCCCCATTAGCAGGAAGTCTTGCTAAATGCACAGCTGGAAAGGTGCCCCAAAAGAGGTAGGCTGTGTGTGTGTGTGTGTGTGTGTGTGTGTGTGTGTGTGTGTGTGTGTAAAGGCAACACAAAACCCAGCCCCAGGATAAACGCTGAATTAAGGCCATTAAAAATGTAAAGGTACTTTCATCATACAGATAAACTGATATCCCTGGTCAACCTAACTCTTTCCATGTTTGCTCTAGATCTTCACACACTTGAGCTGGATGGTACAGGTTACGTATAATAATAAGAGAGAAAGAAAACAACCCTAGCCCCCGGAGTGGCAAAAAGAAAACTCGAGTGGAAAGTGTTCGTCTTAATCAGGCGTGAGGGGCAATGCGCAAGGTTCAAACAGCACCGGTTGAAACTCGATCTCCCCGAGGCATGAGGTAAAAGCTGGTTCTTGGCTCTGGAGAGCCAAACATTAAAGAAACATGTACGTACGTGTAAGCACAAGCATGTAGCTCGCATAGCGCAGGAGGCTTCGGGACGCCAAACACTACGCGCAGACAAGAAAGATGTAGCATTCTTTTTGAGAAGGTAGAGTTACTTGCACACTGAGAAAGCTGGCTTCTATAACGTGGCCTGACTATCGTCTTTCTCCTTTCGGAAAGTCTACAGGGTCTGTCTCTCACCTCTTTTATCTTGCATCGTTGGAGAGAAACATAGTGTTTACTCCGAATCAACAAGTGAGCATGCATGTGACTTAATAAGGTTTCAGATTATGAATCCTTGAGCCAGTCATGGCTGATCTCTTGTTTTAGATTATTTCATTCATTTTTACCATCTGATAGAGTTAAGAACGGCTTATGGTGACCCTAGAGGGCAGAGAAGCGTGCCTGTGTAGATTTCCGGGACTGTAAATCTTTCTGGGAGCAGACATCTACTTCTTTCTCCCGCGGAGTGGTCCAGACCCTAATGAAAAGAGCCCATCGGGTTAGGTGGGAAAGAGAACCACAGCTTCAAAGACAGAAAGAGTGGAGGATGATAGTTAAGAATAACTAGCTTTGTTTGATCTTTAATTTTTCTTTTTTCCGTAAAACAACACAGATTTGTTTGACGTCTTTTAAGTAGTCTCCAGGGCAAACATTAATAAAGCCTATCTTGGCTGGCAAAGCGCTGCTCCACACACGATTCATCTAATTCCCCTGATGGTTTACCTTTCCGCTCTGAGCTGCTCTTTCCCGGGTGGGCTGAGGTCTGGGGTCTCAGTATTTAGCACCATCTTCCCAGAGCCCCCTGTCATCGCATCTATTTCCCCCCGACACTGAGAAAGAAGGGCTTACCCATGTCCTGTGCAGAGCCCTGATCACTTTGAGAGGCTGATCTGCTCGCCAGCGTCTGCTGCCCGGCTGCCTCTGGTTCTCTCTCAGTTGAGGAGCAGAGAGAAGTCCTGGCAGCACTTAGGTTTCCAAGACAACGGCCTTCTCTTTGGTGACTCATTCTGCAGTCTTCCCGTCATCGGCATCCTGCTCAACCACGTGGAAGCTTGTCCCTTCCTCGGGAAGAGTTTGGAGCCATGAGTGGCACAAGCAATCACGCACTTGACATCTAGTTCAAACGCTGGAAGGCTGGTGCCTCGATAGACAGCATGGGCAGTTGCATTTAAAAGGTTTTCAGCCTTGAGAGCCCTAGGGAGCTGTTCTGTTCTGCACACCCGGGGTCCCCAGGAGTCCTGACGGACTTGACAGAAATGAACAACAATAATGAAGGAAATACTTAAAATAATTTGGCAGAAAAATACACAATTTTCTTCTTTTAAAAAAATCATTTTATTGGGGGCTCTGATAGCTCTTATCACAATCATCTATTCAAGCACATTTGTACATATGCTGCCATCATCATTTTCAAAACATTTTCTTTCTACTTGAGCCCTTGGTATCAGCTCATTTTCACAATTTTCTTCTTACTGTAGTCTGCCTTCCCAGTTAAAAAAAAAAACCATTTGTTTTAATTATGGCTTCTGTTTTTCTCTGGTCTGATCTGGGTACTTCCTTCCCTTCCTCTTGTTCACGAACCCCCCCACCCCTTTCTTCTCCAGCTAAAACGCTCTCATGCACCCTTTCCTAATTTTATTATCCAGAAGTCTGTCCCTCTCCAATACCATAGACACATGCCCATCTGTATGCTGTTTAAAAGCTGGGTTAACGTTGGTGTCATTCTACGTGATTTTCATGAAAGCTATCATAGACATTGGGAGGTTCAGTGAAACTCTCTCTACTCAGTAAAGCCACAAAAAATAAAATGACAGAACTGTCTACTCAATACAAAAATAATCAGGCCCCTAGGTGACACAAACTGTATATGCTAAGGTGCTAAGCTAAAAGTTGGTGGTTCAAACCCACCTAGAAGTGTGGTAGAGGGAAGCTTGGTGAACCACACCCATAAAGGTCAAACCAAGATCAAACATCCTGGCATCGAGTAGACTCTGACTCATAGTGACCTTATACAGGGTTTCTGAAACTGCCAGCCTTTATGGGGACTGTCAGCTTCATCTTTCTCCACAAGCAGAGTAGCTGGTGGTTTTGAACCTCCAACCTTGAGTTTGCAGCCTAACTTTTAACCCACAGCACCATCGGGCTCCTTCCACAGAGATTCACTCAATCACTCACTTCCATTGAGCAATAGAATTGCCCCCTCTGAGTTTCAGAGACTGTAACTCTTTACGGAAATAGAAAGCCCAGTCTTTCTCCCTCAGAGTGGCTGGTGGTTTTGAACTGCCAACCTTGAGGATTGCAACCCAGTGTGTGACCACTACACTCCCAGGGCTCCAGATTACAGCAAGAAAATCTGATGGTAAGGATCAATCTATAACCCTCTCCCAGGGGGACAAATAATGGAAAAGTGGGTGAAAGATGATGGAGGACGATGTAAGATATGAAAATAATAATCTATAACTTATCAAGGGTTCATGAAGGAAGGCGGGCGGGGGAGGGAGGGGGAAGAAATGGGGAGCTGATATTAGGGGCTCAAGTGGAAGAGAATGCTTTGAAAATGATGATGGCTCCCTCCAGATTCCTTAGCCCTCAAACCTAAACAGTGGTCTGAGTGGCTTAAAGAAAAAAGGAGGAACGTGAAACTGAAGTGGACTTGGAGTCTTGTGACAAACAGGTTAACTTCAAACAATAACACACGCACACACAAAAAAGGATGGCGGCATATGTGCAAATGTACTTGACACACTGGATGAATGTATGGATTGTGATAAGAGATGTAAGAGCCCCCAATAGAAGTAAGAAAATTAATAAATTATATACAGAGATGTAGAAAAGAAAATCCAATGGAGCAGTTCTACTCTGTGACATGTGGGGCGGCCATAAATGGGGAGGGCTTTGATGGTGACAAGTTAAAGGTAGTGCAGCAGATTTTGGACTTTGTCCTTTACAGTGAGTGGGTTTATTTAGGGTGTTTCTATTTGGGAGTTAATACAAATAAATTGTTATCATGTCTGGTAAAGCAGCTTTTGTTTAAAATTATTTTCTCAAAACAAATTTCTGAAAATGCTACTGTGTCAAAGGGGATGGTCGTTTTTATAACTCTTATTCCGTGTTCAGTTTGCCTTCAAGAAAATGGACCAGCTGGTTCTATCCTTGGTGCAATAAAATTAACCTCTTTTGCTGTTCACGTAATTTTTTTTTCACTTGTGGCAAAACTATATACAACAAAAATTCTTCACTTAAACTCATTCTACATGTATAACTCAGTGCCATTGATATTCTTTGTCTTGTACAACCATTATTGCTATTCCTCACTAAATTGTTCCACCATCATTAAAATAAACTCAAGGCTCCCTGAGCAAACTGTTCCTCCTTCACCCACAGTAACCATAGATCTGTGGGGATTTCTCCCAAGTTGTCTCCCCCAAATATATGCCAACTCTAGCTGCTTGCTACCCATGGCAAATGACTATACACTTGGAGGTCAATGAAAGCAGGTCAGAGGTTACTCTCCCTGGGGGTTATCAGCCATTGTGTTAGTCTGGGTACTTTAGAGAAAGAAATCCACAGAAACTCATGTTTAAGAGAGAGTTTTATATAAAGATTAAATGTGCATCAAGAAAACAGGCCCCCCCCAAAAGAAAACATCCCAACCCAGTGCTGCCCAGGCCCACAAGTCCAACATTAACTCATTAACCCATATGTCCAACACCAATCCACAAAGTCCTCCTCCATCTCATAAAACATACACTATGATGCCGACTGCAGGAGGAAAGCAAAGTCAGTGAATGTGTAAGCATCTCAGCACTGGCAGGGGTCTCTGCATGGCTGCACCAGCACCCAGGGCTGCATCATGGTAGATCCATGCGGCTTCTCCTTGGGGATATCTTGCAGAAAGTCAGCCTTGCCAGCTGAAGCAGGGAACTGCTAAGGCAGCTGCACCCTGGTCTGACCATCAGAAAGCAAGAGACCCAAGAACTAGAAAGGCGAGGCTCAATGAGCCATTTATCTCGCCACCTTTCAATTAACCCCACATGTGTTTATTGGCCAGGTTGGCACAATAAACTAACTCAGTCATCTAGAGCAATCAGACTGTATAGTCTGTTCCACCCTAAGCAGGGCCCATTCTCTTCTGATAAGGATAGTAGATTGACCCCCTGAAGGAGAGCCCAGGGAGGTCAAGCCCACTCAAGGTGACCAAGGTCAGGCTGCCATATTGAGTCTAGGGTCCACCCCTCTTGTCACATGTGCACCCCGAGTCCCTCCCCTTCCTATTACATGTACACCCCTAACTCATCCCCTTCCTGTCACGCTTATGCCCATTGTACAGTCCCTTCCTGTGATGTGCGTGGTTACCTGTAATCACACCCCTAAGTCTATATGGGCCTTAGCCAGAAATAAAGAGAGAGACCCTCTGCCTGTGCTGTGCTCAGACCTGGCTGTTGGGATCATGGCCGTCCAGGAGTTGAGCATGCTACCATGAAATGGGTCTGACTCCTTTATTTTACCTTCTCTTCTGTTTCTCCTATTCTCGATGACTTTACTATAATCTTTATATATCTTAACCATACAATTGTGCTTACTGAACCCGTGACTCGCTGTGAGGGGCTGGCTACCCCCACATAGGTTAAGTGTGATTTCTTCCTTTCTTTTTCCTTGGTAGTTTTCTTGATATAATATTCACATATCATGCACCTTCATAGTTAAACTGCTTTTAAAGAGTTGTACATACATTATCATAATAAGTTCCAATGCTCCTCCAAGTTAGCGGTTTTTCTCCGAATCTTTCCCAATACTCAATTTTATAATAATTTAGCTTTATGGTACTGCTGTTCATTTAATCATTATCAAAGGATTCTGTAAAGTCCCCTTCATATACATTTCTATATCTCTAGTGAGGCTGACCTCTCTCACTGCCATCAGTCAAGTCCATGCTGACTCATAGCAACCCTATAGAACTGCTCCTATCGGTTTCCAAAACTCTACCTCTTCATGGGAGTAGAAAGCCTCAGTTTTCTCCCATGGAGCTGCTGGTGGTTTCAATCTGCTGTCCTTTGGGCTGAAGCCTAACACATAACCACTATACCACCAGGCTCTTTAGTGAGGCTGGAGGAGCTCTTATTGTGAGGCAGGCTGCTAACCACCAGAACTGCGCTTCCAAACCACTGGAAAGTTGAGGCTTTCTACTCCCACAGAGAGCTGCAGTCTTAGGAACCCAATGGGGGCAGTTCTCCCCTGTTCTGTGGGGCCCCTGTGAGTCAGAATGGACTCACAGCAGGTTTTAGTGTTCATGGGGCTGAGGAGTCTGGAAATGGTGCAAATATAGCATCTTTGGCAATTCACTAAAAAGGTAAAGGCTCCAGTTTACCCAGGGGTGCTTTGGAAGAAAGGCCTGATGATCTGCTTCTGAAAAACTAGCCTTTGAATACTTACCAGGCAGGGTCACCAAGGTGGTTTTCCCAGGCCGAGGCTTAGCCATTGCACTCAGCGTGTGCTGACCCCTGCGATTTCCCCAGGTGTGGGAAACTCGACCCCATCATAAATTTAAAAAAAACAACACCAAAACAACCTAGCCATTGAAAACCCTATGGCACGTGAGCAACGGATACGAACAGACAGTTCCCCAAAAATGACATTCAAGTGGCTAACACACATGAAAAATGCTCACGATCATTTGCAGGCAAAGATGCAAACGAAAGCAACAATGAGCTGTCGCCTTGCTCCAGCAGTGACAGCCCAATTAAACAGTAACAGAGAGGCCAAGCTCGCCCCGGGTCCCGTGGATCTGTGTCTTGCTTCAACAGTGTTTGAACGAAACAGATCGGGGACTCCCTGCCTCCAGCCTTCCGCCACGCAACAGTTTCCCTTTGGGAAGTAACTTGGGGACCATCTTCTCGGCCAGCCCCTCCTCTTGGGACCAGTGAACACTTTTATTTGGTGTGCGGTGACCTCCAAATGGACGCACCATGCACTCTCTGATCCGTCAGGATTATCCCGCCGACGCGGAGGCCGGCGTCCACCGTCTGGTCACCCTGCACCTGCGGTCCTCTGACACCTGCCTCTCTCGGGGCTGCTTTTTCCACCAGGACGATGTGGCCTTGGCGGGTGGGGGACTCTCCTTCCCGAGGTGGCGGAGCAGCTCAAGGGGAGCGGCCGCACCCTCTTCCAGGATGTGCAGAAGTCCCCCCAAGATGAGCGGGGGAGACCCTGGACGCCATGGAAGCGGCGCTGGCCCTGGAAAAGACCCTCAACCTGGCCATTCTGGACCTGCACGCCGTGGGGTCCACTCGCGCTGACCCCCATCTCTGTGACTTTCTGGAGAGCCACTTCCTGGACAAGGAGGTGACACTGCTCAAGAAGATGGGCGACCACCTGACCCACCTCCGCAGGCTGGCCGGCCCCCAGGCCGGGCGGGCGAGGATCTCTTCAAAGACGATAAGGAACCTGCGGTGGCGACTAGCCACCTGCCAGGGGCCCTCTGCCTCCCCCCTGCCGGCCTGTGCCCCTCTGCCTGAAACTGCCCAGCGCCAGCCGCAGCGCCACCGCCCTGGAGCCCCTCCCCCAAGCCGGGGACCAAATGAAAACAAAGCTTCCTTTTGCAGCAAAAAAAGAGAGAAGGTAACAGAGAGCAACAAATGCTGGGGAGGATCCAGAGATTGCATCCTCGGGCACTGCTGCTGGGTCTGTAAATGTGTGCAGTCACTGTGGGCTGCTGGATGGCACTACCTCAAACAACTAGGAGTAGAAATTCCATACAAGCCAGCAGTCCCTCTACTGCCTGGGTCTGCACCCTAAAGAAGTAAGAGCTGTAACACAAACAGACATATGCTCTCCCGTTCACCTCAACACTGTCGCAATGGCAAGAAGCTGGAAACAGCCCAAATGACCTTCAGTCAACGAATGGATAAAGAAATTTCGGTGCATACACACAATGGTATAGTTTGCATCGCTAAAACCAGTGTTGAACCGAGTATGCGGAGTGAGGTTGGGTAACCACAGAAGGACAAATACTGCATGGGACCACGGCTTCAGGGGTCAGAACCAAGACAAAGACTTGCCTACCAAAGACCAGACCATGGAGGTTACCAATTGGAGAACAAGGAAGCTAACACTGTGACAGGTGTCACGACGTGGGTAAGGGAGGCTGACGGCCACAGAGGAAGAAGGGGGGGTGGGTAGGAGGAAATACGGGGGAAGGGGACAGGAGTGATGAGTGGTTTGAACTGTCGGATGCCAACTTAGTGATCTGAATTGTCAACTCAATTCACAATTAAATATCAAAATGAAAAAATGCTGGGGAGCACAGTTCTGTTCAGAAACACACTGGGTTGCCTGCCCTACACCAGAATCTGCTTAATGAGAACTCTTTGGGCTATTTATTTATAAAAGTGAGGCTCACTTAACAACATAAAATTTCAGGACTGAGAAGATCATCTGACACATAGCAAAAGTGGTGTCCACACAGGGAGGTCACTCCTTCAAATATACGGAGGAGTGGACACAGAAGAATCTGTTGACCCATTTGAGGAAACACACGTATTGCTGTTTTGTAAAATTGCAGCTACTGCTCAAGTCTAGATGGCTCCTCCTGCTCAGAGGACTGACTGTCAGCCTCTTCACCAGTTCAGGGACCTTCAGGCTTCCTTCCACTCACCCAGTCATCTACCTCCCAGCTTCCGGTTTCATATGCTCACAGAGGAAGTGGGGCCCTGGGGAAGGGAGAGCAGGCCTCACAGACAGGACTGGGCCCAGGTCTCCCAAGCCCTAGACCAGTGTTCTGCCTCCAAGTCCACCACCGCTCCATGGGACGCCTTGCAAAAGCTGCTGGGTTGGGGGGAGCGTCTTTGGCTACAGTAGCTGCAGCCCTGCTTGAGACTCACACGCCCCCCACTGTTTGTGATTCTGCCCCTTTCCTCCTGCCTGGCAGGAGGCCTCACACATCTGAGCCCTCTGCTCCAATTTGAGAAGCTTCCTGCTGTTACCTCCAAGCTATTGTTGGCAGTTGACTTGCCTCAGGTTGTTGCCAGGCCTCCTGTTTGCCTTGTGCCTGGTTTCTCTTCCGAAGCTGATAGGTTACCTCTTGTTCTCGGGTTCCCCTCCAACCCAGCCAGGGGGCCCTGAAGATGGCAAGTTCCAGCAAACTGGCGGGGCCCTCTCTCACCAAGTGCCACAGCTTCTTCCGCCAGGCAGATAGGTGCAGAGAGGTCTAACTGACTAAAAAGCTCAGCTGCGAACCCAAAGATCCACTGAGAAGCACCTTAGAATAAAGGCCAGCTGAGGAGCTTTGATGGCATAGTGGTTGCATTGAGTTGCCAACTGCAAGATCCAAAGTTCAAAACCACCAGCCACTCCATGGGAGAAAGAGGAGGCTTTCTATTCCCATAAAGAGTTACAAAGTTGGATGTGTTTTATACAATTGATGTATGCATATGTATGGATTGTGATAAGAGTTGTATGAGCCCCTAATAAAATGTAAAAAAAGAAAGAGCTGCAAAGTCTCACGAAAGTGTATGACATGTGACTATTATATCAAGAAACTACTAAAAAAAAAAAGAAAGAAACCAAACTTAACAATGGTCACATGGGTGAAGGAGTTTTTACTTAGGGGCGCTGAGTTAATGCTGATGTTTGTGGGATAATTTGGAAAAGGATATCAACAATGGTTGCATAACACAAAGAGTATTGTATTAGTCTGGGTACTATAGAGAAACAAATCCTCAGAAACTCATGTATAAGAGAGAGTTTTATATAAAGTTTAAGTGTACATCAAGAAAACATCCCAACTCAGTGCTGCCCAAGTCCACAAGTCCAATATTAGCCTGTATGTCCCACACCAATACACAAAGTCCTCCTCCATCTCACAAAACACACACGTTGATGCCTACTGCAGGAAAAAAGTCTAATCAGTGAACGTGTAAGCATCTCAGCACTGGGAGGGGTCTCCACACGGCTGCTCCAGCACCCAGGGCTGCATTGGGGTAGGCCCATGTGGTTTCTCCTCAGGGATGTCTTGCTGGAAGTGAGCCTTGCCAGTTGAAGCAGGTAACTGGCTAAGGCAGCTGCACCCTGGTCCGAGCATCACAAAGCAAGAGACCCAATGTATTAGACAGGGTTCTCTAGAGAAACAAAACCAGAATGCTAATAATTTTATATTTTTATACAGCTAGAAAGATGGATAACATAAGACATAAACAATTAAATTATAAAGCAGTACAAATGGCTCAGTGCAACTCACTCCTGTGAGACAGTTGTGAAACACTGGCAGTCCTTCAAGTCTTGAGGGCCGCCGTTTGTCCTCTGTAGAGCAATTCAGGCTATCTGGACACAGGCAGCAAACAGCAAGACAGGTCACCAACAGTCAGCCAGACAGTCTGACAGTCCCCAGCTCAAGAGATGTAAATTCCAATGGTGTGGCAAACCAGGTCTTGAAGGAACCTCAAATTATAGTGATACAGTTCACGGGTTAGGTGTCCCACAGGTAGTGTAGCTTGCAAATTGAGGCAAAGGACAAGCAAGGCAGACACACACTGTTCCAATGATCAAAGAGCAAAAGACAAGACAGGAAAGGCTCGCCAAACCATTTATTTCTCTGCCCTTCAATTAATCTCACATGTGTTTATTGGCCAGGTTGGCACAATAAACTAACTACCTCACCTAAGAACTAAAAAGGCAAGGCTCACTGAGCCATTTATCCCTCTGCCCTTCAATTAACCCCACATGTGTTTATCGGTCAGGTTGACACAATAAACTGACTACTTCATGTATAATAAATGGCACTGAATTATATATGTAAAACTTGTTGAGTTGGAGAATGATTTGTTGTGCATATTTTTGCCACAATTAAAAAAAATTACATGAATTACAATGAGTACAAGAAGAAAATGTTCTAGAACTGATTGTGATGATTGTACAATTCTTCTTGATATGACCGAATTATTGAATTCCATTACATGTGAATGAAATGCCAGTAAAAAATTGAAAAATCTGTGCAGTATGGTCACTATGAGTCAGCACCCCACTCCATAGCAATGAGGTTTTTGTTTTGTTTCTGAAAACTCAACCACCGACGCCTGCATGAAATGTTCTACTCTGACCGCTCGGTGTCCCCAGGAGTCTGAATCCACTGGGCAGTAACTGGTCTTTCTTAACCTTGAGCCTAAGTAGAATCAGAGGTTGTGTTTCATGCACTTTCGGTGTATTTTTGACTGATCTAGCAGGCCTTCCTCTCAGATCTTTTAAGGTATACTTTTATTCTCTTTTCAAAGCAGAGAGAGAGGGGGACAGAAGAGAGAGAATGCCGTCAGTGTCAGTGGTGCAGCAGACCTTTGGGATATGAGCATACAAGGGCACCCTCTGGAGTGAGACTCATCGCCATTAAGTTGATTCCGATTCAGGTTTAATCCTGTCTCCTGCCACTTAGCTCTGTGACCCAAGCAGTGGCTTACCCTCTGCCTGCATGAGTGCTGTTAATCCTTGAAGCGGGAGGGAGTTAGTAGGAGGATAAGAGGGTCTCGCTCAGGACGTTGTGTTTTTACTTGGAGGTCATTTTATTTGGGAGTGGGAGAAAAAGTAAGGAGGGGCTTGCTGGCTTGGAAGCCTGGCATTTAGACACCCATCTCAGTGGGAGAACTGCCCAGGGCACTGGATGGTGTCAGTTTTCAGTGAGCCTGGCAGGGCAATTGGGCAGAAGCATTTTATGGCTCAAGACTGGGTTTCTCTCTTGCAGTCTCTATCCAAGTTCTCCATTGGTTTTCTTTACATATGCAATACCAATAAAGCAACGTGATATAGCATTTCCTATGTGTCAGGCACCATCTTACATGTTTTCTAAATATTAGCTCCTTTAGTTGCCTCAGCCCAGGAGGCAGATTTGATTCTCCCCGTTTGACTGCACACAGCACAGAGAGGTTAAATAGCTTGATTACTACCACACAAATAGGACGTGTCATTTTACCAAATGTAAACGGTGTCCAGGTGGGTCTGGGCTGACTGACAGTCCAGTTGGCTCCTAAGAACAGATCCCCCTTTATCACTCCTTCCCCATAACATCTGTTCTCTACTGCTGACCTGGCAGCTTTTTAGTTGAACTTCACGGGCCAAACTTAACAAAACCGTACTCTGAAAGCCAGCAGGTTCAGGACGCTGTGAAGTTGCTTTTCCTGGTGGAGTCGGAAGACGTAAGAGATCACGAATAGTAAGATTGAGACTTCCGCTTCCAAGCTATGAAGCCAGGACAGAAAACCACACATCAGACCTGGAAGGCACCTTCAAGGTCGCATCATTTTAAAGCTTCATTGTAAGGAACGAAAAGAAGCCCCGGCAGGTGAAAGGCCGTGTGCACGGTCAGAAGTCATACATCCCAACACATCAGTTAGATTGTTAAGATGGGCATGCCACGTTAAGTGTTGTTGAAACACTATTGTTAGGAATCCATCTAGCTATGGCAATGAATGTATGGTATTAACTTGGCAACCTCCTGTAAGGATATGGGTTCAGAGGGAGGGGGAAAATGAGGAGCTGATGCCAAGGCCTTAAGTGGAGAGCAAATTTTTTGAGAATGATGATGGCAATGAATGTACAAATGTGTTTTACACAATTGATGTATGTATGGATTGTGATAAGAGTTGTATGAGCCCCTAATAAAATGATTTAAAGAAAAGATAGACAATTTTACTCCCTCCAAAAAAAGAACATGGGTTCATATGATTTCAGATCATTTATCCACATTAACTTACTTGAATAAGAACTGATATTGAGTATGCCTTTGTTTCTGGAACCATGACATCTTCTATGAAGAATAGAGAAGTTGGTTATGAATCTTCCAAAAACAATGACTCCCTTAAAAACAAGTCTGTTTGTTTTTTGGTAACCGCCTTCCCCGGCCCTCCATTCCCCACCCCCAGACACACACACACACACACACACACACACACACACGGCTTTTGTTTCATGGTTTCAATTTCAGTGTGTTTTGTACAACTTTCTAATGCTCATCCTTCCCACAGGAAACAGTTCACGTGAGGGTGGAAGAGCAAGGCGGCCTGGTGCTTAGGAGGATGGCCTCCGGTGGCTCACTTCTTGGGTCTTCGTTCCAGCTCGTCCATGGTCTATCGTATATCCCTTATCTATCTGTCAGAGGCAGTGTACTCTAGAGCGGCAACCCCCCCACACACACACACGAGGGTCGGTGTTTCATACATACATACACAAGTTGATTCCAAACAGAACGTGTTTAAGCATGTCTCTACAAGTTCTCTCGGTGCTACACTTGTGTTAGTCTCTTTCCCAAGGGGACCTGCTGGGCCAGTTAAATTAATGTCTGAAGAGCTCAGCTCAGTAAGTATGGACACTGTTTTTTAGGATTCTAAATTCTTGATACATTTTCTTGAAGAATAAAGGACAATATTTGAGCTTGTTGGGAAGTTTTTATTAAAAATTGTAAACGGCATTGATGAGAAACCCCAAACAAACACACCTCACTGCTATTGCTGTCAACTCAACAAATGTATAGGAGAGGGTGGAAGTGCCCCTTGTGAACCTGAGACTAGAACTCTTGGTGGGAGTAGAAAGCTCGGTCTTTCTCCCAAGGAGCATCTGGTTTTAAGTGGTGCCCTCAGGACCAGGATGGTTGTGCTTCGGCTTTCTTCCCATCAAGACAGTGCACCTGCTCATTCCTTGCAGGGAGTGTGGGTGTTTCCATGACAGTTCATTGAGAAACCGTACCTCATCCACCCCGCAGCCTAATCTTGTCCCTCCAGGCGTCTTTTTGTTCACAAATCTCCAACACATTTGAAAGGCACGTGATTTGAGTCCCTCGAGGGAGCCCACCTTGGCATTTTGAAGTGGTGTCAATCGAAAACAGCAGAATTCTTTGGGGAAGGGTCACAGAGACGGAAACACGGCTTCAGAAGCGAATGGATATAAACCGAAGGAACGTCCAGCAGCATTAGCGTCACAGGTTGATACCTTTGTTTAATGAAAGTTTCTATGATTTTGCAGCCACTCACCCTCACACACCAGGTCACCAGGAACTGCAGCCAACTGAATGGCAATGGCAATCAACAACACTTCCGATGGCTGTTGGAAGGATTAAGTGGCGTCACACATGCAAAGCACTTGAAGTTAGGCTTGGTAAGTCGTAAGTACAATTTGAGGATCAACTGTCATTAGGTCCAGAAAAGGAGGCTGGGTTACAATGTAATCACTTAAGACTATTAAATGGTGATGGAGCTGAAGAAGGGCTTAGCATTTCGGCTCTCTGAATAGAGCTAGGCCTCGGTTTACAGCTTTCCGAAACCCAAAGCAGACCTGCTACATTTGAGTCAAGTCCAATCATAGTGATACTATTAAAGAAAACCCCAAAACTAAACTCACTGCTGCTGAGTCAACGCGGACTGGCCCCCTCCGTTTTCGAAGCCGACCGAGAATCTTTCCCATGGGAAGCTGCTAGTGGATGCAAACTGCATCCCTTCAGTTCGCAGCTGAGCAGGTGACCACCACCCCACCAGGTCTCATGGTTTTGTAGCTTAAGTGAGAGCCCAAAATAATGCTCTTTCCAAGGTCATTTACTAGATAAACAACTAAATTTATAGAATGTAGTTTTCTGAGAGGAAGGAAGGAAAAAAGGGAGGAATGGAGGGAGGGAGGGAAGGGGGAACTACAGAAGGAAAGAAGAAAATGTAAAATAAATTCTGCTTCCCAAATGGAGGATTTTAATAGTAAGTGCCGATCATTAAAAAAGCCAATGCAGTCACTGTCTGAGAGGTTTACACAACAAACTTCCCAATAGACTATATGGGAGCATGCGCAGAAATTGAGAGAGGGACAAGATCTGCAGATGTTTAAAAACGTGGAGGCTCAAAATAAAATGACAAATTGTATTAAATTTCATATTGACCTTAATTTGACACCTGGAGGGTGTAGCAGAGGGGGTGTTGTGATATATAAGTAAATGTGTAGCAATGGTAACATTCTTAATGACCATAGCGGGGCCTTCATAGATTTTTCTAGACTTCCATTGTCGTTGATTCTGCCTCTTAGCGACCCTATATGACAGAGTAGAACTGCCTCATAAGGATTTCTTGCCTATAGGGCATAGTGATTACAAATTGAGCTGCCAACTTAAAGATTGGCAGTTCAAAACCTCTAGCTGCTCCCCTGGAGACAGATGAGGTTTTCTATTCCTATAAACGATTAAAGTCTCAGAAACGCCTGGGGGCAGTTCCACCCTGTCCTTTAGGGTCACTGGAGGAAGCGTGGACTCCATGACTGTGAGGGTTTTGTTTTTCATCTTTATAGGAGCAGATCTCCAGGCTTCCTGCCCTGGAGCTGCTAGGTAGCTTAGAACTGCCGACCTTTTGGTTAATATTTGAGCGCTTGACCTTTGTGCCACCAGGACTTCCTAGCTTTCCTGTAAGCCACCTAAACTAAGATGTAGAGGTTAAAGCTTTTTTTGTGAGCAAGCGTCTCAGTTTTAGATGAAGAGGGAGTTTCAAATCATTTGTGGAAAAATGGAATGAAGAGTTCATGGAATTTTCCCATGAACTCCTTGAAGTCCCTTCGTGTGGGGAAATAGAACTAGAGTTCAATTTTAATACTAACCTGTGTCTAACATGTCAAACAAAGATCATACTAGTGTCATTGGGATTTTGTGAAGTTTACATAAGATACAGTATGGGAAGGGAGTGCCTGGTGACTCTGAGTCCTGTCTTTTCCTTGTTGTTAGGTGTCATCTAGTCGGCTCTGACTCACAGCACCCCAGTGTACAACAGAGAGAACCGTGCTCAGGCCTGCCCCAGCTTCATCGTCCTTCCTGGGTTTGAACCACTGCTGCAGCCACTGGACAATCCCTCTCCTGGAGTGGCTTCCTCCTTTGCATTGCCCCTCTGCTTTGCCACACATGACATCTTTGTCCAGGGACTGGTCTCTCTGGACAACAGGTCCAAAGACTGGGAGATGAAGTCTCCCCATCCTTGCTTCTAAGGAGCATTCTGGATGGACTTCCTCCAAGACAGATTATTATTCTATTGGTCCATGGAACTTTCAGTGTTCATCGCCAACACCCAAATTATTTCTTATTCATTGTCCAACTTTCATACGCACAGGAAGCGACTGGAAATCATTATGGCTTGAGTCAGGCCCACCTTTGTTTTCCGGGGGACAGCTTGTCTCTCGGCCACTTTCAGCGGTCTTGTGCAGCCCATCTGCCCAGTGCAGTGTGCTGATTGATTTCTCGGCAGCTGCTTTCATGAACGTCCAAGTAAAACCAAGTCCTTGAAAACTCCAATCTTTTCTTCATCTATCAGGATGTTGTCCTACAGAGCCAATTGTAAGGATTTTTGTTTTCTTTAGATAGAGTTGTGATCCAAACTGCTGTATTCTTTAAACTCCATCAATAAGGGCTTCAAGTCCCCTTGGCTTTCAGCAAGCGAGGCTGTGTTATCTGCATATCACAAATGTTAACATTATGTCTAAAGCACTCGATTCCACCTATGCAATCTTAGACAAACGTTGTAACATTTGCTATTGGAAAAAGGCACCCATTGTGGACTGATACAGCATCACAGACACATAGTCAGTGCTTTGTGGAATCAGACGGGTCTTAGTGTTCCATCTAGGTAGCTTTTAGCCAGGAGCTGGCTTGGTGAGTCAAAGATTTGGACTTCAGTTCCTTCCTACATGGCAGTCCCATGCAAAGCAAGGGACTCAGAGGGTGACACTCGGAAAGAAGAACTTTCCTTCCAGGTACAGAAAAGAAGTGCACAGGCCCCCAGGTGGGGCTCAGTCTGGTAGGCTTGAAGAACGCAAGAGTCACTTAGCTGATGACATAGTTAAAGGTTATTGTGCCAACCTGGCTGATAAACACGTGTGGGGTTAATTGAAGGGCAGAGGGATAAATGGCTTGGTGAGCCTCGCCTTTCTAGTTCTCACGTCTCTTGCTTTCTGATGGTCGGACAGGGTGCAGCTGCCTTAGCCAGTTCTCTGTTTCAACTGCCAAGTCTCACTTCCTGCAAGACATTCCTGAGGAGAAGCCACATGGACCTACTCCAAATGCAGCCTTGGGTGCTGGAGCAGCCGTGTGGAGACCCCTGCCAGTGCTGAAAAGCTTACACATTCACTGATTTGACTTTCCTCTTGCAGTTGGCGTCATCGTGTGTGTTTTGTGAGATGGAGGAGGACTTTGTGGATTGGTGTCCAGCATATGGGTTAATGTTGGACTTGTGGGCTTGGGCAGCACTGGGTTGGGATGTTTTCTGGATGCGCACTTACCCTTTATGTAAAGCTCTCTCTTATACATAGGCGTTTCTGTGGATTTGTTTCTCTAATGCACCCAGACTAACACAGCTGAAGTATAGTTGCCAAAGTGAACAGTGTCAAGCAGATGTCGCAAAGGAAGGCAGAAGTCTGGTCTCACAGACCCTTTCAGAACAAGGCAAGGAGTTTGCATCCTATTCTAATTGTATAGGCAACCATCAACAACTCAACTCACTGCCCATGGAGTCCGTGTCAACGCAGAGACCCTATAGCACAGGGTAGAGTTTCCAGAACTAACTCCTTTTTGTTGTTGTTAGTGTTTTCTTCATTATTTCTTTAGGGTATATACCAAGTAGGGAGATTGTAGGATTATAAGGTATTTGTATTTGCGTCTCTTTAAGAAAGTGGTATACTGTTTTCTATAGCGATTATACCACAAGGCCAGTAGTTCGAAACCACCCTAGGAGAAAGATGAAGCTTTCTAATCTCCTAAAGAGTTATAGTCTTGGAACTAAACAGGAACAATTACACCATCTCCTTTAGGGTTGCTATGAGTCAGAATCGTCTCAATGGCAGTGAGGGCAGCAAAGCATGAGTGCTCCAATCTTTCCACATCCTCCCAGCATTTATTATTATGATTAATATTCCTAAGACGGTCAGTGTGATGTGGTATCTTACTTTTGTTTTAATTTGTGTTTCTCTTATGGCTAATGAATGCAAACATTTCTTGATATGATTGTTGGCCATCTGGATGTAATCTTTAGTAGATTGCCTCGTCATGTCTTGTGCCTATTTTATTTTTTCTATAGTTTTATTGGCACATAATCCACATATCATACCATTCAATCATATCAAGAAGAATTGTACATATGATAACATAATAATTATTTATAAATTATAAAGTGGGAGGGGAAAATGAGGAGCTGATATCAAGGGCTCAAGTAAAAAGCAGGTGTTTTGAGAATGATGATGGCAACATATGTACAAATATGCTGGACACAAATGATGTATGTACTGATTGTAAAAAGAGTTGTATGAGCCCCTAATAAAATGATTTTAAAAAGAATTGTACAATCATTACCACGATCAATTTTAGAAGAGTTTCCTTTTTTTACCCCCATGATTAAATTGCCTTTAAAATGAGTTGTGTAAATGGGTGCAAAAGCAAATGTGGTGAAGAAAGCTGATTGTGCTCAGCTGTCAAAAGATACAGTGTCCAAAGCGGGTGCATAACCATATGTGGTGAATAAAGCTGATGGTGCCTGCCTATCAAAAGATGTAGCATCTGGGGTCTTAAAGACTTGAACATAAACAGGTGGTCATCTAGCTCAGCAGCAACAAAGTCCACATGGAAGAAGCACACCAGTCTGCGTGATGACGAGGGGTCAATGGGATCAGATATCAGGCATCAAAGAACAAAAAATCCTATCATTCTCAATGAGGGGGAGTGTGGAGTGGAGAGCCAAAGCCCATCTGTAGGCAACTGGACATCCCCTTACTTAAGGGTCAAAGGGAGGAGATGAGTCAGTCAGAGTGCAGTGTAGCAATGACAAAACATACAATTTTCCTATAGTTTCTAAATGCTTCCTTCCCCCCACTATCATGATCCCAATTTTACCTTACACATCTGGCTAGACCAGAGAATGTACACTGGTACAGATAAGAGCTGGAAACACAGGGAATCCAGGGCAAATGAACCCTTCGGGACCAGTGTTGAGAATAGTGATATCAGGAGAGTGGAAGGAAGGTGGGGTAGAAAAGGGGAACCGGTGACAAGGATCTGCATACAACCCCCTTCCTGGGGGATGGACAACAAAAAGTGGGTAAAGACATGGGTAAAGAAGTGGATGAGATGTCGGACACTGTAAGACATGACAAAATAATAATAATTTCGGCATGGGTTTGGATTTATGGCAGGTCCCATCCCATGGGCCTCTCATAGAGTCCCGTGCCAAAGCAAATTGTCACCCCGAACCATTGCCTGGCTTTACCCCATGGGCTTCAGGCACTGACGCGGGTTGCACAGTGAAAAAAAAATTATCAAGGGTTCATGAGGGAAGGGGTGTCGAGAAGAAGGGGAAAAAATGAGGAGCCGACACAAATGTACAAATGTGCTTGACACAATGGATGTAGGTATGAATTGTGATGAGTTGTATGAGCCCCCAATAAAATGATTAAAGAAAAAACAACATATAGCGTCTGGGGTCTTAAAGGCTTGAAGTTAAACAAGCAGTCATCTAGCAAAGAAGCAACAAGCCCACGTGGAAGAAGCACAGCAGCCTGTTCCATCATGAGGAGCTCAAATAGAAAGTCAATGTTTAGAAAATGATGATGGCAGCATATGTACAAATATGGTTGTTATAATTGATGTTTGGATTGTTAATAGAGCTGTAAGAGCTCCTAATAAAATGACCTTTAAAAAAAAAAGAATTGTGTAATCACATTCAGTTTTAATGCTCCCTCCCCCTCGGACCTTGTTTACTCCTGAAATCCTTTCACCGCCCCCACGCCACCCCCAACCCCTGTGTCCCCTAAAACCCTTGCACAGTCATCTCTGCGCATCCACTCATGTGCTTCACAGACTGGCAAACCACACAACAAGCAATAGAGAATAAAAATGAAATAAAGTGGTAAGGGTAAAAAACCTGGAACTTTTTTTCCCCCCAGCCAGTTTGTTTGATCGATGCGCAAGGCTCTGGCCTTGACCGCGTACTTGCGCTGTGGCACAGCCGCTCCTGGCGCCGCTTCCAGGGCTGCAGGCGCTCCTCGTGCGTGTGGAGCGGGCGCGCGGGGCCGCAGGTCCAGGGCTTGTGCCTCTTACCCTGTACAACTGCCTGAGGCTCTCCGCAGTCTGGTGGATGACGGTGGGAACTCAGCCACGGACTTGCGGGCAACTCGGGGTTTGGAGAGTGTGGACTCCGCGCCGCCTGTCACTTTGGCCACGCGCAGCTGCGACAGCTTCTCTTCAGGTCGGCTGGCTTTTTCAGCAGCCCTTGCTTCCTGCCGGGCTTTAATCTTGGCGGTGGCTGAGCTTTAGAATCCTGCCGCCTCCTGGTCTGAGACCAAGGGAAAACTGTAACTCTTTTTTAAAAAAAAAAATCCTTTTATTGGGGCTCCTACAACTATTACCCCAATCCATCCATCCATCCATTGTGTCAAGCACATCTGTACATTTGTTGCCATCATCATTCCCAAAACATTTGCCTTCTACTTGAGCCCTTTGGTATCAGCTTCTCATTCCTCTCCTCAATGAACGCTTGATAATTTATAAATTATTATTTTGTCATGTCTTTCACAGTCCGACGTCTCCCTTCACCCACTTTTTATTGTCCGTCCCCCAGGGAGGGGTTTTTTTTTTTTAGGGAGGGGGTTTTATGTAAATCCTTGTCATCGGTTCCCCTTTTCTATCCCACCTTCCCTCCACCCTCCTGGTATCACCATTCTCAACACTGGTCCTGAAGGATTATATGTCCTGGATTCTCTGTGTTTTCGGTTCCTATCTGTACCAGTGTACATCTTCTGATCTAACCGGATTTGTAAGATAGAAGTGGGATCATGATAGTGGGGGTGAGGAAGCATTTAGGAACTAGAGGTAAGTTGTATGTTTCATCGTTGCTACCCTGCACCCTGACTGGCTCATCTCCCCTCAACCCTTCTGTAAGGAGATGTCCAGTTGCCTACAGATGGTCTTTGGGTCTCCACTTTGCACTGCTCCTCATTCTCAGTGATATGATGTTCTTTTTTTTCCTTTGATGCCTGATACCTGATCCCTTTGACACCTCATGATCACACAGGCTGGTGTGCTTCTTCCATGTGGGCTTTGTTGCTTCTGAGCTAGATGGCTGCCTGTTTACTTTCAAGACTTTAAGATCCCAGACACTATATCTTTTGATAGCCGGGCACCGTCAGCTAACTGTTACTCTTTATGGGAGCAGAAACCTCCATCTTTCTCCCAAGGATCAGGATGGTGGTTTTGAACTAATTACCTTGTGGATTACAGCTCAATCCATAACCACTCTGCTACCAGGGCTCTTTATAGGCAACCAGAGAAGGGGTTTATACCTAATCTAAATCGTATTTCATACCTGATAATATAAGAGGATAAGCATGGAAGCAGAGAGTCAGTACAAAACAATAGGAGTCTCTATAGGGGACATGGTGCTGGTAGAGAGAAAGGTGTAGGAAGTATTCTGGGGCCGGGGTGTGGCTCACAGGACTTACTGACAGACTTAACTGGTGTGAAGTAGAGAAGACTCAACTATGACTTCTTGTCACTTAGCTTGAGCAAGTCTGTAGACAGAGGGTGGTGCCATGGACTTAAAGTGAGGCAGATTGGGGCTTTGCAGACTGAACAGGTGGAAGCAAGTATTTTGGACTCCATAGATTTGGCATGCTTATTAGCCATGGAGATGTAAAGTAGGCAGCTGGATATAAGAATATGACATCTTAGGTCAGGATTTAAAATGTGGAACTCATTAGTGTATATAGATACTAATTAAAGGTTCAGGGCTGGATAAATTAATCTCAAGCAGAGGTGGGAAACTATTTTTTTTCTGCCAAGGGCCATTTAGCGATGTAGACCATCTTTTGAGTGCCGTGCTGGTGTGATGGCTGCAAACACTTCTCTTTGGTGAGGCATGCGATGTTTGCTGGTGTTAGTGGTTTTGTCGGTCTGGTGTTCCCCACCCCTGATGTAGAGGAAGAAAGTATAAGGCATACAGAACCAAGCCCTAGCGTGCACTTAGAGTTGGGCATCAGGAGACAGAGGCTGGAAAGCAGAGGGAAGTGTATTTCTTATTCATCTCTCCCGGGACTACCATCCACACAGACTTCAGGTGACCATTTCATAATAATCATGGATTGTCCTCTGGAGAAAAATAAATATACGAATAGAAATCCCGTTTCTCTGCAATCTCCTAATAATTCTTTGAGTTTGTTACCTGTATGAATTTGCTCATCTGATAGACAATGATGTCTGAGAGTTGTTTTAATTAACATTTGGGAATTGAGCCAAGTACACGTTTGCAATTTTTTCCCTTTGTGACACGATCATCCTTTCAGTATCGTAAAGGCTGGTAATAGGGTCGCCATGAGTCAGAAGTGAGTTTTTCTCTTTGGGGTTTTTATTACTTAGTTTAGTTTTTGTTTGGGTTGCTTGTTTTACTTTCTTTTCATTTGAGATTGCATTTTGGCTATAAGTAACAGAAAGCCTGAGCATGCTGAGAAGGGGTTACTTTGCTTATTAAACCAGATGCCAGAAAATAATCTGGACATCCTATAATTCCATCACAAATCTAAACTTTCCCTACCTGTCCGATCCCCTAGCCTCAGCATGTGGCCTTCATTCTCAGCCTTGCCTGATGGCTGCCGACCCCTGAGCATCACTGCTGAGTTCTAGCTGGAAGAAGCACGCAGAGGAAAAGCCGGTGCTAGCTAAGTCAATTCCTTTCATGGGAAACTAATAGCTTTCCTTGAAGTTAATTCAGTACCTGTCTGCTTGGATCTCCTTGAGCAGAACTAGGCCAAATGGCTGTTCAAAGTTGCAAGGGTATCTGGGAAAATGACGATTAATTTCCATTCAAGTATGGGACATTTAAATTCAAGTATGGGATATTTAAGTAGTTAGCAGAACCATACTCAAGGCACCCCATTTAATTAGCCACATTCTTTTACTTTTATTCAAATACTTTTATTGGGGACTCTTACATCTCATCACAATCCATACATTCATCCAGTGTGTCAAGCACATTTGCACATATGCCGCCATCATCATTTTCAAAGCATTCTCTTCTCACTTGAGCCCCTGATATCAGCTCCCCATTTCTACCCATCCCTCCCCTACCCGCCCTCCCTCACGAATTCTTCATAAGTTCAGAAGTTATAGATTGTTTTTTCCATATTTTATATCATCCTCCATTGCCCCTTATCCACTTTTCCATTATTTGCGATCCTTGCGATCGAGTCCCCATTTCTCACCCAAACCTCCCCTAAGCCTCCTGGTATCGGTACTCTCTCTGTTGGCCCTGAGGGGTTTATCTAGCCTGGATTCCCTGTGTTGCGGACTCTTATCTGTAGCAGTGTACATGCTCTGGTCTAATCTGATTTGTAAGGTAGAATTGAGGTCATGATAGTGGGGGGAAGGAAGCACCAAAGAACACTTCTTTTTTTAATTAACCACATTTTTTAAAATTAAAAGATTATTTTATTGGAGGCTCTTACAACTCTTATTGCCATCCATACATCTTTTGATCAGGCATGTTTGTACATATGTTGCCATCATTCTTTTCTAGACATTTACTTTCTATTGAGCCCTTGGTATCAGCTCCTCTTTTTTTCCCTTCCCCACCCACCCTCATAACCCCTTGATAGATTATAAATTATTATTTTATCTCACATCGACTGCTGTCTCCCTTACCCCCATGTTTCCTGTTGTTCTTCCCCCTGGAGGGGGGTGGATGGTTATGTGTTGATTTTTGCGATCGTTTCCTGTTTTTCCCATCTTCTCCCCTCTTTCCCCCTACTTTCTGGTATCGCTATTCCCACTCTTGATCCTGGATTCCATGTGACATGAGCTTCCATCTCTTATCTATATATGTGCTATCTCTTACCTGTACCTGTGTACATGCTCCGGTATAGTCTGAATGGAGAAGCAGCACTGGGGTCGTGATAGTGGGGGTGGGGTGGGGAAGCCTTAAAAACCAGAGGAATATTGTGTATTTCATTGATGATTTACTGCACCTTGATTGACTCCTTCCTTCCCTGTGGCCCCTCTGTGGGGGAATGTTCCATTGTCTACAGATGGGCTTTGGGTCTCTGCTTCAACCACCCTCATTCTCAACAATATGTTTTTGTTTGTTTGTTATGTGTCTTCTGAGGCCTGTTATCTGGACCTGATAACTCCTCATGATCACGTTGATGGTGTGCTTCTTCCATGTGGGCTTGTTGCTTGCTTCACTGTTGGATTGCCGCTTGTTTAACTTCAAGCCTTTAAGACCCCAACGCTTTATCTTTTAGTAGCTGGGCACCGTCTGCCTTCTTCATCACATTTGCTTATGCACCCATTTTGTCTTCAGCGATTGTGCCGAGAAGGTGAGCATCTCAGATTGCCAGTTGGTTAGAACAAAGTGTTCTTGTATTGAGGGAGGGTATGAGCAGAGGCCTGACGTCTGTCTACTACCTCAGTACATTGCCATATAAATACATGCACGTATAAATTAACCACGTTCTTGTTGCAGTAGGTTCTCATAGTGACTCTATAGGTCGCAGAAACACTGCGTGGTCCTGCGCCATCCTCACAATTATGTTCAAGTCCACTGTGGTAGCCATTGTGTCATCCATCCCTGTGTGTAAGGGTCTTGTCTTTTTTGCTGCCCCTCTGCCAAGCAGGCTGTCCTTTCCCAAGGACTGGGCTTTCCTCGCATGTCCAAAGTATACAAGAAGAAGTGTATTCTTACTTCCAAGGAGCATTCTGGCCATGCTTTTTTTTTTAATCATCAAAAAATGATTGCTTGTGCTTTATAAAAAAAGTTGTGTTGGCATTCAATTCACATATCACACAACTCAATGGTTCAATTATGACAAGAAGAGTTGTACAATCATTACCACAATGAATTTTAGAACATTTTCTGCCCCCACCTCCACCCCCAGGGTTAAATCACTTTAAAACTGAGTTGTACAATAACATCAGTTCTAGAGTGTTCCCTCCCACATACATTGTTTCAATGTGCTCAACCTCACCTTCTCCCACCCCACCCCTACTTCCCCTATAAACTCTTGCATCAGTTCTTATCGCTAAGCCCCTACTGCCATACCTCTTCCAAGACAGATCTGCTGGTTCTGTTAGCAGTCCACGGTACTGTGAATATTCTTCTCCAGCTCCACAATTCACATGCATTGATTCTTCTTCTGTCTTCCTTACTCAATGTCCAACTTTCACATGCATTGGAGGCAAATGAAAATACCATGGCTTAAAGAGAGAAAAAAAGACAATACCATGGCTGAGTCAACCACATTTTAGCTTCTCTACATGGACTAAAGTAAGAAGAGCATCCTTTAGGTGAAGTTTTAGGGGCAGTTTGCAGCTCAACAATATGTGACCACTGGGCTTCTGCCCTAAGGAAGATGACTTCTGGGTAGGTCCTGTCAAGCACATGATGCTTGGAGGTCAAGGATGATGATCAGGATGGCCTGGTGAACAGTACATCCAAGGCAGATGGCTAGAGGGGCTCCACTTCTCTCACCATCCCCAAATCTGGCATGCCTGAGTGAAATTATGAATGACAATGAATGGGTAATTCAAGCAATTTTATTATTACCATATATATTCGAGTAAAAGCCAGCCTGATTATCAGCGGAGGCACCTAATGTTACCACAAAAACCGCATTAAAATGTGCTGAAAAACTTGGCTTGTACACAAGTATAAATAGTAAATTTACTTTTTAAAAACCTTTCTCCCCCCAACTACCCATGATCCGAATTCTACCTTGCAAGTCTGGATAGAGCAGAGGTTGTACACTGGTGCATATAGGAGCTGGAGGCACAGGAATCCAGGGTGGATGATACCTTCAGGAGCAGGGGTGTGAGGGGCGATGCTTGGAGAGTGGAGGGTGAGAGCCCCTAATAAAATGTTTAAAAAACAACAACAGATGAACTATCTGGATGAAAAACAACGGGACCGACAGTTCCGGGGGGACTTGGGGTGGGGGGTAGGGGGGGTAAGGAAGTGGTGTTAACAAACCCAGGGACAAGGGAAAAACATGGGACCCCAAAGGGTAGAGAAGGGGGAGTGGCAGGCCTGGTGGGAAATGATCAAGGGTAAGGTTGCTTAGAGAAGAGGTATACTCTAGCCCAGGTGGCGATGAAGCATGGTAGTAGGGCAGGAGGAAGGTCAAGGGAGATGGAGGAAAGAGCTAGGAGTCAAAGGGCATTCATGGAGGTCTAGACAAAGACATGTACATGCAAATATATATAGGAGGTTGGGGAAATAGATCTTTGTGTCGATATTTATAGGTCAAGTATTAAGGTGGCGGAAGGACCTTGGGCCTCTACTCAAACACTCCCTCTATGCATGAATACCTTCTTTTATTAAATTGGAACTCTATGATGCTCACTCTCCCGACACAACGGCTGGAGCCAAAGTGGGTGAACAAGTAAATGTGGTGAAGAAAGCTGATGGTGCCCGGCTATCAAAAGAGATAGTGACTGGGGTCTTAAAGGCTTGAAGATAAACAAGCGGCCATCTAGCTCAGAAGCAACAAAGTCCACATGGAAGAACACACCAGCCTGTGTGATCGAGTGGTCCCAAAGGGATCAGTTACCAGGCATCAAAGAACAAAAAATCATATCATTGACTGCACACCTCCATGATAGGATCGCTGAAGACAAATGGGTGCACAAGCAAATGTGGTGAAGAAAGCTGATGGTGCCCGGCTATCAAAAGAGATAGTGTCTGGGGTCTTAAAGGCTTGAAGGTGAACAAGCGGCCATCTCGCTCAGAAACAAATAAGCCCACATGGAAGAAGCACACTGGCCAGTGCGATCACGAGGTGCCCAAGGGACCAGATATAAGGCATCATGCAAAAAAAAAAAAGATATGTGTGTGTATGTATGTGTATATATGTGTATATGTATATATGTATGTGTATATATATATTATATTAAATGAAGGGGGAAGTGCAGAGTGGAGACCCAAGGCCCAAGTGTCGACCAATGGAGATCCCCTCATAGAGGGGCTTAGGAGAGGAGATGGGTTAATTAGGGTGTGAGGTAGTATCGATGAAGAACACAGCTTTCCCTCAGATCCTGGATGCTTCCTCCCGCCAACTACCATGATCCGAATTCTACCTTGCAGGGCTGGATAGGACAGAGGCTGTACACTGGTACATATGAGGGTTGGAGGTACAGGGAATCCAGGGTGGATGATACCTTCAGGACCAAGGGCGTGAGGGACGATGCTGGGAGAGTGGAGGGTGAGTGGGTTGGAAAGGGGGAACTGATTACAAGGAGCCACATGTGACCTCTTCCCTGGGAGAGGGACAGCAGAGAAGGGGGGAAGGGAGACCCCGAATAGGGCAAGATATGACAAAATAACGAGGTATAAATTACCAAGGGCATATGAGGGAGGGGGGAAAGGGGAGGGAGGGGGGGAAAAAAAAAGAGGACCTGATGCAAGGGGCTTAAGTGGAGAGCAAATGCCTTGAGAATGATTGGGGCAGGGAATGTATGGATGTGCTTTATACAATTGATGTATGTATATGTATGGATTGTGGTAAGAGTTGTTGGAGTCCCTAATAAAATGTAAAAGAAGGAAAGAGAAAAAAAATGATTAGGGCAAAGACTGTACAGATGTGCTTTATACAATTGATGTATGTATATGTATGAACTGTGAAAAGAATTGTATCAGCCCCAATAAATTGTTAAAAACAACAACAACAACAACAACAAAAAAAAACCTTTCAAACCATTTTATTAGGACCTAATAAATTTACCTTAAAATCATTTTATTGGGGGCTGTTACAGCTCTTATAACAATTCATACATAGTTTTACCTTTTTAAGATAGGTCTCAGTGTGAATACAGGATAGTATCATTAAATCTGTTGAACAGCTGACGAGCTGCTTAACCTACATTACCTCATTTAATCTTCACCAGCCTCTTTACTGATGAGCCATATTGGATATGGACTGGAAATAGGTAAGTTGACACGTCTTTGTTACTTTTTAGCAGCCCACGTTGAGAAATAGCTCACATTCATAGATTTCTTTGGTTTTCATTGTACTCATTAAAATACAAGAACAGAGTAAGTCAACAGCATTGTGGACATGTTGTATATTTTAAAGTGAAAAGATTTAGCCAGTTTTTAGGTGTGCGTAGTTTCAAATCATTTTAGCTTATATGAATCTAATTAAAATGGATGTACTCAAGCTATCTCCCAAGCACCCCTTCCATGCTGTAGCGGATATTTTTTTATATTGACTTAATTCATGTTTACACTGAGTAATTTCAGTTAATGTGTGAAATTCCATATGCTTTTCCCTAACTGTCATTAAAAGGAGCGCTACAATCTGGAGGAGGCTATCTACTTCAGGGAAGATTTCACATCTCAAGGTTACGCCTACTACATATCTATGATCTAGACTTAGCGTGGAAATATAGCACAAGTGACAGAGAACTCTTCTTTAGCGAACTTGTTTATTTCAAAACATGAATGCTGCTTAATGGGCCATAGCTTTTCTGCTGTTCATGAGTCAGCACGGAAAATACCACCAGAGAAGGCTAAGAAGGTCAGATTTATCTAAGAAGACAGCTGTGTAATTCTGTATCCCTCTCCAACCCCCGGGCACTTCAGATCCATGCTTTGGGCTTTGGGAACAACAGTCAAAAAGCATTAGCCACTTTGTAAAGTCCGTCAGACCACAACTTAGAAGATCAAGCTGGCCTGAAAACAGTGTCAGTAGAACTGCATTTGTGTTTAGTAAGCAATAATGTTCCCTTATTTTTTTTCAATGCCATTTCTACTGGTGCAGTCAATGTAGGTAAGCCAGTAATGCAAAACAAAACAAAAACCATGACAACAAACACAAACAAGCAAAACCCCCTTTGCATCATGATTTTTTAATCAAACCTATCTAAATGAAACCTGAAAGCTTGCTTTCCTTTCTTAAGTAGTTTACTCAGGAGTTAAAAATACACATTGCAAACACATAGGCCGCTGAGATGCACTTGAATTTAAAAACTGACTTTGCAAGCACAGTTACTAAGTGGGTTATACAGCTTTTGTTTTTTTTGTCAGCCAGAGGCCCCTTTAATGCTTGAAGAGGTGGAAAGAAGATGAAAGAAGACGTGTTGGGGTAAGGCTGGAGAAAGGAAGATGTTGGCAGGAATACAAAAATAGGAAAGAAAAAAAAACAAAAACGGAATACTAGAAGTGGTCAAGTTGGCGGTGATTTTTCCCTCCCTTCACATCTGATCACTTATAGTAATGCTAATCTTAGATGCTAAGTTCTGGCCAATTCAGGGTATTTAAGCTTGTTTAGAGTTATTTCCAGACACAGGGTGAGACTGACTGCCTTCACAGTTCTATGATATATCCTTAGGGACAGGGGGATCCATAATTCATTTAGTTCTTCTCCAGCATCTGTCCTGCCATTCAACCACTGCCTTCCCATGGTCTAGACTGGAAGGCACCAGAAGCAATAGAGGATCAATGTAAGCAGACAGGTGTGTTCTGGTCACTTCCCTTCTTTATACTAGAGTGCTCATATTTTCTTAATTTCATAAAGCTATTCGGGAAGCAAGCAGTGAATGAACAATTGAACAAGATTCCCAATACCTCCAAGCTCTGGTAGTGGTGTGACATATTAAAGAGCTAGAAAAGGAGCGAGAGCAGGCATATCAAAGTACCACTTATAATTAAACTGTTGTTAGAAACATGCAAACCGACCAAGTCATCAACACCAACCCCGTTTCAGAAAAAGGGTTGGCTAAATTTTGCAAGGATTCCAAAGGAAGTTGGCACATGAAGCTCCTGGATGACCTTTCAGAACCTGGGTGGACGGCCCCTGGACACCACAGGGGTCGAGCTCACTACTGCCGGGGCGCACTGAGGTCAGCCTCCTGGGTTTGGGGAGAGCGATTTTCCCCCTAAATTACAGACTTTGCTGCCACCGGATATCCTCGCTGCGTAACTGGCAGTAGCCTCGCGGCTGGCTGCATTCTCGCTTCCTGACAGCCACTGCATAATTTCCATTAATCTCATGCCTACGGTTTTCTCGGTGAGCGACTCCTCATCCAGCCCCCCTCACTTGCACCCGCGGCCCGGAGCCCGAACAAAGCCGGAACCTCTAGAAAGTTCATTAACACGCGCTGGGCGAGAGGGGCCTGCTATCGCCTCTCGACAACTCCAAGCCACGCTGGCCCAGGAGCAGAAAGTGCGTCCACATCGCGGCTTTGACGGAAGTCTCCGGGCGGCCCGCCGCCGTGGGCTCCGCGCGCTGCTCGGGGCGGGGCGAGGCGGGGCGGCGCGGAGCGCACGCGGCCGCCGCGTTCGCATTGTCCACGCTCCCCGCACCCCGCCGCGTTCCACCCCTCCCTATCGGTGGCGCACACGCGCGCAGAGCGAGCGGCGCGCCCGAGGCTGCAGCGGCGCGGGCGGGGGCGCGGGCGCGGGCGGGGCGGGGCGTCGACGGGGGCGTGGCGTCGGCGGGGGCGGGGCGTCGGCGGGGGCGGGCCCGGGCCGTGGAAGCCCCGGCGCCAGCGAGCCAGCGGCGAGCGCTGCGAGCACCCGCGAGGAGCGCGAGCACCAGCATGGCGGGGCTCCGACGCCCGCAGCCCGGCTGCTACTGCCGCACCGCCGCGGCCGTGAACCTCCTTCTGAGCGTCTTCCAGGTCCTCCTGCCCTGCTGCCGCCCGGGAGGGGCTCAGGGACAAGGTCAGCCTTGCGCCGCGTTGCTGGAGTTCCCTGTGCACCCCGCCCCCGCTGCTCTTTCTTTTGGGGAACTGCTGAAATCTAGAAGCGGGCGCGGGGAGGAAAGGGACCAGGGGCCACACGGGCGGAAGGAAAGCGGTTGCAATGCTCTCCCGGTCACCTTTCCTCACCTCCTTGCACCGCCTTTGCTCTCCCACACCAGCCCAGACCGGGGGCTCGCCCGCGGGGCGCTAGCTAGACCGCTAGCCGCGCGCGCCCCGGAGCCTTTGTGCGCGGGCCCCGAGCGCCCCGGGCGAAGCCCCCGCTTTGTGTGGCGCGCTGCCTCCCCGCCGCGGCCCGGGCGCCTCGCTCGTCGGCCGGCCGGCCGGCCCGCCCGCATCCTGCAGCTTGGTCACCCGAGCTGGGCTGCCCGGCCGCCAGGCGCGCCCCCGCCCTCCTGCCCACCCGGGCGCTGCGGCTGCCCCCGCTGCCCGCACCCTCGCCGGCGACCCAGCCGCGGTCGCCCTTCTGTCGGGGGCCGCGTATTCGCCCCTCGTCCATTGTGCCTTTCTCGTGGCCTGCGTGTGGGGAAGGGAAACGGGGCGTGTTTTGGTGCGGTGGGGGCCCGGGGGGGGCCGGGAAGCCTTTCTCTCCGGTGCGCTAAAAGAGCGGTGTCTGTGCTTGGTGTCGTGCAGCGATTGAGCCCCTGCCGAACGTGGTGGAGCTGTGGCCGGCCGAAGAAGGGGAACTCCTGCTACCCACTCAGGTGAGGACAGCGGATGACAGGGCGGGGCGGGGGGGCCCGGGCGGGAGGGGCAGCGCGCGGCCGCAGGCCCCCCCGCGGCACGACGCGCAGGCCACTTTGCAAGGCAAATAAACGGTCTGGCCGAGCCCGAACACCTGGCAACGGTGGCCTCGCTGGCCGCCTCCAGCGCCATGTGACGAGGCGTGAGTCACGCCGGCCCCAAGTTCAGGGGTGGGAACCCGGGCCACCTCGGCAGGGCCTCCGCCAGCCTCGGCTGTGCGCAGGGCAAGGGCGGTTACTTGGCCGGCGCTGGGGCCCGGGTGGGCAGGGGACGTGGACACTGCGCGCCCCGACCAGCTGCTGCGGAAGGCACGGCGAGCTGGAAGGAATATTGCTTTCATAATGCTAAGGGAGTAGTACTTGCATGAGCGCCAAGGGGCTGGGGGGTTGTAGATGTGACTTTAAAGGATCGTAGTCTTGCGTTTTTTCCCCCTAGTGCCTTTAATTTGTGTTATAGTACACCCTGCCAAGAACTTGAATTTCAGGTTTTTCGTTCCCTTTCTATATGATGCTACAATGATTGCACGTGGAAATATAATTGCTAACATTTTACTGGGAGTCTGTGGCAGCATACAGGATTTGCAGTGCGTTCATGTTTATTTTTTTCAATGAGACATCATTCTCTCGGGCTGCAGACGTACAGATGTGAATGTGTTCTTTTCGTCAGGGATCCTAAGTGGGTGTGTGTAGGTATTTGTTGTTGTTTTGTTTCCCATTGATAGGGTCGAGCTCTGGGCAATGGTTTGCAAATATTCATTACTTCCGGACGAAGTGGGAAGTACATTGTCTCTTGTGGCCATTTAGCTATAACTTCACAGAAAGGTAGGGCAGTTTTCTGTTGCCGTTTTCTCCGGTCTCTGTGAGGCATTTGGAACGCTGGCTTTGAGATATTTGGACTAGTCATTTTAAGGAGGGCTAATGAATAACAGCTTCGAGGCGGAGAGGTGAATTTAAAGGCGAATTTCCCTGGACCTTTCCCTGAAGGGCCAGCAGGCTGAGTAAGACTAATCCTGTGAGAAAAGGATGGAGACCAAAGCCAGTTCATTTCTCAAGTTGATCCCCAAATGGATTTTTCCTGATTAAAAATAGTACATGTGTGTTGCAAGAAGGTGTGGACAGTGCAGAAAGATATGAAGAAGAGGAGAAAAATAATCTTACTTTGAGAACCACCCTTAAAATTTGGGTGGGAAAAAAAGTAACATTTGTGTATATTAGGGTTGTTCAAGTGTGAGGCTAGTGACATTTTGGGCCAGACAATTAATTCTGTGTGGTGAGAACTGCTCTGTGCTTTTTCCAGATGTTTTGCAGCTTCCTGGCTTCTCCCATTTAAGCACTCATCTCCCCACTGCCCCTCATTGTTCCTACCAAACATGGTTTCCCAGAACTTCCCTTTGGGACTGGGGGGAACTGCCTGGGGTCAGAAACACGTGGGTACATCTAGGCGTATGTATTTCTGTATTTGCACTTTTACGAAATTGTTGTGCCTACCTCTTACTAGTTAAGACTAAAGGAAAGGACGTTTCCTGCTTCTTGAGTTACACAGCAGTTGAGGATTTAGTCACTGCTTAGAGATGGAAATAGCCAGGCCTAGGGGGTGGGAGGGAGTTTTAAAAAGTTTGAGGAGAAATGGTGGAAATGAAAAAGAATGGGGTCTTTCCACAACGTTTTGACGCCCTCTCACCACATGATATGAGTTAATTTTGCTGTAGGCTTGCTTCTTGAAATTCTTAGTTTCTCATGTTTTGCTTATGTACGTGTGATGCAGCTTGTTTTGGTTTAAAAAAAGAAATGTTAGGATTTGGAAGGTGTCTTTTGGAAAACGCACCATAGAGGCAAGTTCATTTAATCAAAGCTGTAATGAAAGTGAAACTGACACTCAAGATGAATTTTTCTAGACACCTTATCTCTGTCTGCAGGTGTACCTTCTACAGACTGCCAAACCTGTGTATTACCTGTGCGGAGGTGAGAGGATAGATAGCATGTAACATAAGTTGCAGAGGGTTCGAAGGAAAGGAATTCCTTTCAAAGTGTTTGGAAATGGATTTTCCGAAAGAGTTCCTTCATAGGTATCCTACTTGATGAAAATGAAAGATTTATTGTTTCAACTTCAGGGCTTGTGCAAGATACTTCTTCTTTCCTCACCTTTACAGAACCTTCCATGATTCCCTCCCTGTGTCAGGAATATTTACAGAGGGACTAAGAAGTTAGCTTGCCAAAGATAGGTGAAATAGCATCAGAAGATATGGTACTAGGCAAACATAAAAGAATACTAACGTCTTTGCCAACACAAATTCTTTAAACAGCTGTTTGTTTTGGAGATTTGTTGTTGTTGTTGAATTGGGTTCTTTAAAATTTGTTTTTTTAAATGGGTCTCGAGTGATCCAGGGAGTTGCTGGTTGGTACAAACTGGGCCACTCACTGGCAGGTTAAGGTTTGGGCCCACCCAGAGGCACCGCAGAAGAAAGGCCTGGTGATCTACATCCGAAAACCCTTCACTGAAGACCTTGTGGAGCGCAGTCATCAATTTTAATCAATTTAGTGGCAGCCTTTTCATTTTAAGAACTTGAAGGATACAGTAACTACCTGCTCCATTGGCCAGGCTGAATGGATTTGATTACTGACTTGGTCCATCTCTATCTTCCTCAGTTTCCTCATCTGCAGTCTGAAGGTGCCAACCTCAGAAGCTGTTAGAATGAAGTGCCAGAATATTTTTAGTAACCCCTCAATATGTGCTACCCTATATTTTGTCAGTATCTCAGCTGAATGCTAGACTTGGTCCTAGGACAACTTTGAAGGGCGTGACCCATGCAGATCTTCTCAGAAGCAGACAACCCCCTGGAGGAGTGGTTTTCAAGCTTGAAGCAACCTCTCCCCCACCCTTGCAGTGAGCACAGCCCCACCTGGAATCCACAGCCCCACCAGGCCTCCTAACAGTTACAATGATCTAGACCAGGTATTTCACATGTCTTTGTGATATATCTGTGTATGTCGTAAAAGGAGCCCTGGTACCATTGCTTTTGGGGGTGCTGCTAACTTCAGGGTCAGTGGTGATTCAAGCTCACCAGCTGTTCCTAAGGAGAAAGATGAGACTGGCTGTAAAGATTTACAGTCTAGGAAACGCTGTATAAAGCCTCTGAGCTGGAATCAACTTTGGTGCCGTTGAGTTTGATTATGTTGCAAAAAATATATATATATTTTAAAGATCATTTTATTGGGGACTCTTAGAACTCTTGTTACAATCCAAACATCAGTTGTATCAAGCATATTTGTACATAGGTTGCCACCTTTCTTTTCTAGACCTCTACTTTCTATTGAGCTCTGCTATCGGCTCCTCTTTGGTTCCTCCTTCCCTCCTCCTGTTGTAATTATTTTGATGCAAAAACAAAAGCTGCATTTATGCATGAGGATGATTGAGAAGCTAACAGAAGCCTAGTTGCTGTCAAGTGGATTCTGAGTCATGGTAACTCCTGCGCTTCAGACTAGAACTGTGCTCCACAGCGTTTACAGTCGCTCCTTTTTGGGAAATAGATTGCCAGCTCCTCTGAGGTACTTCTGAGCGGACAGATTCAACCCCCCCAACCTTTCAGTTAGCAGGCAAGAGAACTAATCATTTGTACCACCCAGGCGTTCCAACTTAATGATAGGGAGCAGGGAAAAACACATCAGTGACTTTATTCTTAGATTTTTATAATTTTTCCTTCTCTGACGATCCGTCAGCTGCACTTCAAAGCGGTGATGCTTAGACATCAAGGAAGCGCTTTCATTTCAACGGATTGTGTGTATGCGAGGTGCTTCACCTTCAAGGTCAAAAACTGTTATGATCGATTCCCTGTTATCCAGTGTGACACCCAATTGGCCGGCTGTGGTTTTCAAGGGCCCTCCCAGGCGGACCTTTGTCTGGAGTTCTGGCTAGTGTCCTGGGATGCTCACACCAGTGTGAGCTGTGGCTGAGCAGGCCCTGTGTGTATGCTAACCAAGGAACGCTGTGGCCTGCCCTTGTATTGCTCAGGCCAGGCCTTCCAGAGTCCTGCCTAGCAGTGGCATTGTCATCATCTGAGGAGCCCTGGTGGCAAGGTGGGTAGTGTGGGTAGTGCAAGGCCAACAGTTCAAATCTACCGGCTACTCTGCAGGAGAAAGATGAAAGAACCTACTACAGCGAAGATGGACAGCCCTGGGAACCCGGAGAAGTAGTTCTACTCTTTTCTGGGGGGCTGGTAAGAGGTGGAATGGACTTGGGGGCAGTGGATTTGGTTTGGGGTTGAATTTGGTTTTGTCATTTCTTCCTCTTGTCATGTTGTCCTAGAGTTTTCTCATAGGGTCCTAGATATTGGGGATTTTCTTTCCCTTGTTTTGTGTGCGAAGGAGCCCTGGTAGTGGTGTACCCCATGGGAGAAAGATGGGGCTTTCTAGTCCCCTAAAGAGCGACAGTCTTAGAAACTCACAGGGCAGTTCCACCTGCCCTGTAGGGTGGCTATGAGCTGGTACTGGCGCGACGGCAGTGAGTTTAATTTTGGTTTTATTGTGTGCTGACTTGTTCTGACTGGGTTTTTCTTATGCGGGAGTGGGCTTCTGAGACTCGGCGACTTCATTTCGTCCACTGTGCCCTGTGCAGTCAACCTGCAGTCTCAGCAGAGGAAAGGCACTTGTCAAGGGTCCAGCCCGTCGCCCCGTTTCTGAGGCTGGCTAGTCCTGGAAATGTGCTTTACAGGTGAAATGCCCGAAGGCTTGGTTTCCTGTTGCTTGGTAATCACATTAACAGAAAATCAATCCCAGCAGCAAGAAGCGAACCTAGAACTCATTCTCTCTCTGCTCAGACGTCCACTCCTGTTGTGCCGTGGTGAACAGGCCTGGACACAGGCGCCAGTGCGGCTGCCACCGGATGCAGAGTGGCGATGAGTGGGGGCTGGCCAGGCTAGACCTGCTGCCACCCGGGCCTTGTTTGTTCTTTTAGCAAACACCTTCCACGGGCCTGGCCCAGTTTGACCTTGGGCTGCCTAGGTGACTCCAATAGTCCCTGACTTTAACAACTGCATGTCTGCCCCCCTCCCCTCCCACTTCACTGCCCCCTGTGAGCGTCGATAAAAGAAATGGGTCGAAAGTGAAACAGGAAATGGTACTATGAGCATCTAAGTTCTCTTTTATCATCTCCGGTCTGTGTTAGATAATAGCATCTTGTTCTAGTCAGTGACTCCCTGACTGATTCTTTGGACATCTTTTTGTCATAAGAGAGTTCATGTCGATGTAATCTACCATCAGCTTACAACTCGGAGAGTTGAGTGCTACTTGCATGGTTCAGGGTCATGCCAGCCAGTCAAGGGTTGTGGCTAGATTTCAGAGATGAGGAAACTGGCTCAGGTGAACAGGTCAAGGGGCACTGGTCGGATCTGAGTCTAGGAAATACCCGTCGCCAGAGCGCAGTCTTTTAGCAACTGTGCTCCTGTCTGAGATTTAGCAGTCTGAGTAGGAGAGAAGTGGTGTGGTGACAGGAGTTTTCAGATCAGAGGGAAATGGTTTTATGTTCTCTTTTAATGGAGAGCATAGGTTCTGAACTTATTTGGCCTACTACCAGAAGAAAAGTAAAAATGAACACTCCCATTAGCAATTAAAGACTTTCGACTATAGCTCATAAGCCAGGATAAAGTATGGGTACCTGCCATTCCAGTCCCCCTCAGCGGGGTCGTATTGTCCAGTTTGGGGAGCACTGATTTAAAGGAAGTTGCTTGTTAATGGCGTTGCCAACTGTAGGCATATCTGTTTGTATGAGGCGGGGGGGGGGGGGTGCTTCAAAGAGTGTGCTTTCATTTTTCCATGAACATTTGACTCCCCTTTTACAAGAGCCTGCTAGACCCGTGTTAAGCATAGTGGTTAAGGATACGGCCCCTTGGGGGATGTTGAACCAATCCCGGGAGGTGCAAGAGCAGCAAGATACCTACACTATCCTGGATTATGGGCTCTAGTACAATTTTTTTTTTCATTGCCAGGGGGACCCTGAGACATTGTTTTCTGAAAAGGGGGTAGTAGGCCATGTTCTTGGAAACCTTATGCCTGGACTGAACTTGGCTCTGCAGGTGGTTATTGCGTTTCTGCTATGTGGCGGCCAAATACTTTCTTTGATATATACAAAAAAGAAGAAAAAAACCACCCCGAAACAAACCCCAAACCAAATCAAACCTAACTCACTGCCCTGGAGTTGATGCTGACTCATAGTGACCCTACAGAGCAGGATAGAGCTGCCCCTCTGTGAGCTTCTGAGACTAACTGGAGACAGCCCTCCTTTTCTCTCTGTGGAGCTGCTGGTGGTTTCAAACTGCTGACCTTAAGCAGTGGTGAAACAAGCAAACAAACAAACAAACAAACAAACAAACAAACAAACAACCCCCCAAGTCCCTGTTCTTGGGGCCTTTGCAATCTAAGGGAGGCCTACAGATAACAAAGTAGGAGTGTAATACTTGATGATATCTAATCTGTTAGAAAGTGATCTGTGTCAGAGTGGAAGGGCAGCTCAGGAATGTGATTGCGGTGGGAGTTAGGGAATTAGAGTCACAGTGGGACTCCTTGAGACCGTCCTTGAAACACCAGAGTCAGAACAACTAGTGCAAGGGCCTGAGGCACCGCCTGGAGGGACTGAAGGGTGGCAGAATGACATGATTTGGGCTCAGGTCTTTGAGAGCTTGGTGTTATTGGTGAGATAATGATCTGGTGCTGAAATGTAGGCATTGAAAGATAAGTAGCTGTGTGTATTGGAGCCATCAGCGGAAGCCTATTGCAGGCTGTGACTGGGGCCCAGCCCAGAGCTGCACAATGCAGACAATTCAGTGTTTTAACCTGCCATTGTTAGGTCACTTGCTAGAGTATGGTTGTACAGAGGGTGGGGTTGAGTGTCAAGGCTGATGTTGGGCTGTGTTCAACCCTCTGTGTTTAGGAGCTTGGAGTGTATCCCACTAAAAGTTAGGGACCATTGTAGGTCTAGAGCAGTGACTTTGACTGCTTGGTCCATTGCCATTATTTGAGGTGAATGATTCCTGGTGGGGAAGGTTGCTTTCACATTATGGCCAGGGTATTTGAAGGGAGGAGAATGTAAAGCCCCAGAGGTTTGCCCCTTTAAGCGGGAGAGCTGCTCAGCTGGGCTGAGGGATGGGGAAGAAAGGACTCTACATCAAATTCATGGGTGGGTCTTCAGGAGTCCTGGTGGTGTAGTGGTTCAGTGTTGGGATAGACGGGGTTGGGGGAGGACTTTGTAGGCATATAAACAGTTGCAGTCTTGGCTATTCAAAGGGGCAGTTCTATCTTGCCCAACAGGGTCAGCATCAACTCCATGGTTGTCAGTAGGAGTCAGGGGAGGCTGTCTCTGACAAGTTAAAACAGAAACCAGTAGTTGGCAGTGATGCCCCCAGCTCCCCAGGTTGATAATGGTTGCATGGTCGTCTTTGTTTCTGGGCATCTGCAGGTGAGGCAACATGGATCTATATCCTGGAGGCATTTGGAACTAGAATTGGAATGATGGTAAAGTCATTCACCCTCCAAGTATTGTAGAGCTCCTACTGTGGGCTGGCCATTGGGCTTGGTGCTGTGCTGAACAAAACTGTACACAGAAATAGAAGTATTTATAGGAAGTATATCAATAACTATTTCCATATATCAAGTACAGGAGCCCTGGTGTAGTGGTTACTCATTGGGTTGCTCATCAAAAGATCTGCAGTTTGATTCCTCCCCCCAACTATCATGATCCCAAGTCTACCTTGCAAACCTGGTTAGACCAGAGGATGCACAGCGGTGCAGATGGGATCTGGAAACACAGGGAATCTAGGACGGATGGACCCCTCAGGACCAAGAGTGAGAGTAGTGATACTGTGAGGGAAGGGGGCATAGAAAGGGGGAACCGATCTTAGGGATCTACACATAACCTCCTCTCTGGGGGATGGGCAACAGACAAGTGGGTGAAAGGAGATGCCGGTCAGTATAAGATAAAATAATAATTTATAAATTATTAAGGGTTCATGAGGGAGGGGGGAGCGGGGAGGGAGGGGTGGGAAACAAGGAAAATGAGCTGATCCCAGGAACCCAAGCGGAAGGCGACTTTTGAGAATGATGAGGGCAACGAAGGTATAAGGGTGCTTTACACAATTGATATATGTATGGGTTGTGATAAGAGTTGTATGAGCCCCAATAAAATGATTTAAATTAAAAAAAAAAAGATCTGCAGTTCGAAACCACCAGCCGTTCCTTAGGAGAAAGGTGGGGGCCCTCTTTACTCCGTAATCCACAGGGGCAGTTTTGTCCTTTCCTATAAGGCCACTGTGACTTGGTATCGATTGGATGGTAACGAGTTTGAAATTTTGTTTGATACCAAGTATGTGCAAATGTGATTGAATGAGAAGACCGTTTAGGAGTTTGGGCTTACGGTTATAACTTCGGGTATTGACTTTCCAGGAAAATTGGATCCAGGAGGTCTGTGGCAGCTACAGGTGGGAGGAAGCGCAGGCAGGCAATAATATGACTGAGGAGAAGCTGACGTAACAGGCTTCTGGAGCGAACGGTGGTGAGCTTCAGGAAAGGCTATCATGCCATCCAACTCGAGCACATGTCTGTCAGGCAAATCCCAACCAGAGTGCCTCATCGCCTCGCTCTTAGGCTTCTGTTTCAAGCACCTCTTTCTACCTCACATTGTATTGCGTGTGCTCAGATTTCAGCATGGTGAGTCCGGGAGAAGAATCTGGAAGGGTTTTTGAGTGTGATATTTAAACCATTTATAACATTATCTGCCCTTTTCTGTTGGTATCCACATAGCAGGTATTCCATTAGGGGATTCTGAGTCCCAATAGAGCACCGCCTTTGTGTTTGCAAGTGTTATGATTGCACTGAAGGCTCTTGAAGAGAAATGATGTTAAACTAATTTTGAGGTTTTCTAAGACCTTGTTCTTAAACAGCTGGGATTACTTACAGGGACTCCCAAAGGGGCTGCTTGGTGATTTAAAAAAAAAAAATTGTAACTAGTGTCATTTGTAACTCAGTAGATTTTTACTGAATGCCCACTCTGGACCGGGCGCTGTTGTATGTCCCTGACAAGCCCTTCACCCCTGGGTGCTATTTGAAGAACTATTTCTTTTGGAGATCTTTGTTCTTTTGAGCCAACGTTAAAGCTTGTTCTTTTTCAACAGAGTGATTCTGAAGAGGATGCGGGGGAGCATTCTCAAGAGCAGAGGTAAGGAAAAAAATGGGCGTGGATGCCTGCATAGTAAACTTTCCTGTCTTGATATATATCTGTATGGTGTTTTTTTTAATCTACTATTATTATGTACATTATACCCTTCTTTTTGGCATTGTGGTTAGTACTCTAATGATGAACATTTCTTGATTTGACTGCACGGTTGTATAGGAAACTGTTAGAAACAACCCCTTCCCCCATGTCTTTCCTTATATTCATGAGCATCCACTGCGTCTGACACCCTGCTGGCTTCTGCGCGTATAACAGTGAACAAGACCAGTCTCGTATATAGCGGGGGGTGGTGGGGTGAGGGGATCAGTCATTGCTGTAACCAAAGGCATTGTGCTTATGATAAGAACTGTCCAGAATTAGATTCCTGTGGTAGAGGAAAAGGGAGCCCTGGCTCCATGAGTTAAGCATTGGTCATTGGCTTGAACCCATTAGCCACTCTGTAGGAGAATAATGTGACAATTTCCGTAAAGGCTTATAACCTCAGAAATCCCATGAAGCAGTTCCACTCGGCCCTATAGGGTTGCTATGAGTCAGAATAGATTCGTCTGCAGGAGGCTTTTGGTCAGAAATACTGATGTAGATGGGTGTGGTCAGATGAGGTCTCTCTTATCCACCTCACTGCCACGGAGTCAATTCTGACTAGTCTTGACCCCACGTATGACTTTGTACATCTTTACGGAAGCAGACATCCTCTCCTCTCTCTCCATTGGCGTGGCCGCTGGGGTTTGAACCACTGACTGTGGAGTTAGCAGTTCACCGCATTCCCAGCAGGACCACAGGGGCTCCTTGAGGCTTTCCTTAAGTTGTGGTAACATTCCAGCTGAATTGTAGAAGCTGTGTAGGAGCAACTACATAGCAAGTAGGCAAAGAGTATGCTGGGCAGAGGGAGTAGCAGGTGCAAGGGCCCTGTGGCAGGAAGTGCTGGCAGCAGTCCAGAACTTTGAGGCAGGCCAGTGTGGGGTGCAGGGTATAGAGATAGGGTGGGCATAGGGCCTTGGAGGCCATGGTAAGTAGTTAGCTTGTCTCTTTAAGTGTGGTGAGTTGTGAAAGGGTTTGATGCAGGGGACAGACAGATAGAGTAAATTGCATTTTTGAGAGCATGCCTTGGCCATAGGGCAGTTTGGTCAGTCGCTGTCAGACTAGCATATGTGATCTCTTGTTAGGTACCTGGAGACTCTTCAGCGGTCGATCACTGCTAGGGAATCGGCATCCTCTCCCAAAGGTTCATATATCCTGTCTCTTACGGAGGCTGTGTGTGCGTTCACAGATGAACACTCCGTTCACAACCTCGCTTCTCCACCTTATACGAGAAAGACACACCTTTCACCTACCTCCTATCTGCCCGTGGTCTCCATTTTGGGCAAAGGAACCGTTTGAAATATTGGAGTTAGTAGAAAGTGATTTAACGCTGATGGGCTAACAGCGGTTATCAACCTGGGGGTTGTGACCCCTTTGGGGTCGAATGACCCTTTCACAGGGATCACCCAATTCATAACAGTAGCACAATTACAGTTATGACGTAGCAACCAAAGTAATTTTATGGTTGGGGGGCACCCCCGCATGAGGACCTGTTGTGCATTAGGAAGGTTGAGAACCACTGGGCTAAGAGATCCTTGCATAACTGGTGGTCTTCAGATCTCTCATTCCAGTGCATTGAAAGAGGACTTAATTGATTTGGTAACTGATAGATCATTAAAAGATAAAACTCCTTGAATTCACACCTGTTCTTGTGAACAAGCCTTCTCATTGCTTCCATTAGAAGATAAAGATGACAAAGGAAATGAATCAATAAGTAACGATTATTCACAGATGCAGAAACCAATTGGTGACCGGGGTGGGGGGACCCAGCTCTGTCCATCTCATTAAAGGATGCATTTTTTTCCAGTAAAATATTACTTATGTTTAAGTACCTATCAACATTTGTTAAACTTGTTTACTTAATCGTATAGTGATCCAAATGGTAACAATAACCCAATTCTATACAACAATGACATACCGTCTCTGCGTCATGAGCAACCATATAGCAAGCATACACCAAAAAACTCTGAAATTTTAATCCATATCTGTAGCTTCAAAGGCCTTTGAACATAAAGATCCCTTGGGAACAGGAAATTCAAATAAGAATTCAAGAAGGAAAAAGGATCAGTGTAAAATCCCGCTCTAAGGAAGCGTATTCGTGTGTGTGTATGTGTGTTTTAAATGGGTGATGGTCAATTCATTGAATGTATTTTAGGAAGTGACTTTAGGTTTGATTAAAAGAAGTCAATACCTGCTCTGTGCCCGATATTATTATTTCTCACGACTTAGGCTCACAGCATAAAAATTTAAATGGGAGCAACTTATGTGAAACAGGCTTCAAAGCTTGTTGAAATTCTTTTTGGGTCTAAAGGACCCCAAACAAGGCAAGATGGCAGGCTGATGCTATTTCTGGCTCTTGTGGTGGCGGACCCCGGAGGGTGTGGGAAATGTTGAGGTGTATTTTGGGGGTGGAGCAGAGGGAGGGAACCGTGGAGGACCTCTAGAACTAGGCTGGTGTCTCTGGGGAGATGATGATTGATGGCTTTGATGGTACAGGATTTAGTGGGAGGGAAAGAAGAACTCTGTTGGTCCCCTCAGAGTCTCAGACTTGCTTTCGCGGGTCCCAGTAGAAATGGCAAGGAGGCAGTGGAGTGTGTGAGTGCTGCGGGTAGACCAGGGCTGGAACCCCAGGGCTGTGCACCTAGCCTCTAGGCTGCTGTATTGTCGGGGCCCAATTTGTTGCCTCCCATTTTGTAGATGCATTAAGCAGAGCTGGGGTCTTTTTGGCTACTCTCCCCCAGCCCTCCTGCAAATTTCTGTCCATTTAGAGGTATTAGAAGACCTTCTCGTGGTCCCTGATGCTGCAGCGGAGAGAGCACTACTAGCCAGAGAGTCAGTGATTGAAACCCATCAACGGCTCACAGCTTTGGAAGCCCGGTGGCTTCTACTCTTGTCCTATAGGGAAGCTTTGAGTTGGAATTGACTCCACGAAATGGGTTGGGTTGGGTTGGGACCAGATTTTATCCTTCCTGATCCTTCTTACACGGTTGCCACGCATCAGAATGAAAGGTGGGGCATGGTTGGGGACAGTGGCTTTCAAACTTTCTGATGACAGCTCTGTTTTATATTACAGCTGCAGATTTATACACACGCACATGTCTGGATGTTCGAACATGCACCTTGGGTATTTGTGTGTACTTGCTCATTAAAAAAAGTGAAGTTTCACCAAGTAGTGCTGTTCTTACAACTTGAGATAGACTAATTTTCTATTCCATCTTGTTCCCTTAAAAAAATGTGAGATGACACCAACTGGATGGATTTTAAAATTCCTTAATGAACTCTGGTACACAGTTTGGTCAACCCTAATGTGGACACCTTATTCTCCTGACATCACACGGTCCTGGGTTTCACTGTGCTTTACTCCCTCATCGCTGTCTTTTCAACCTGACTTCCAAGTCTCTCGTTCTTTTGGGCTGTTTTGGCGGAGAGCTGTTTTCTTTTACTTTACAAAAGTTGCTTCAAAACGTTCATGGAAAAATTCTAGGGTCTTCTTCCACTCGCCCACAGGCTTTCTGAAGCACCCTTGTATAAAAATGAGAACCTGACATGGGTGGGGTGATGATCTTCGAAAACCCTCATTCCTGTTTTCTGAAAATAAAGGATTCTGGAATTCTCTCCAAGGCTTACCTGTGTAACTGTAATGTTCTGTGATTGGTGAACGGTTGCTGTTTGGTGCTGTGGAGCCGATTCCAACACCCACGGTGAGCCTGTGCACAACACAGTGAAACCCTGCCCGGCCCTGCACCGTCCTCACGACTGTTCTTGTGCTTGGGCCCGCTGTGGCAGCCACGGGGTCAGTCCTTTGTACGGAGGGCTTTCCTCTCTTTGCTGCCTCTCTGCTTTACCACTCACGATGTCCTTTTCCAGGAACTGATCTCTCCGGACAGCATGTCCTAAGGACAGTAGATGAACTCTGTCCATCCTTGCCATTAAGGAGCATTTTGGCTGTCCTTCTTCCCAGACAGCTTTGTTTGTTCTTTCAGTACTTTGAATATTCTTCACTAGCACCACATTCAAACGCATTGATTCTTCCTTATATCCGTGTTCAATTTTCACATGCGTGTGAGGCAACTGAAAAGACATGGCTTTGGTCAGGTGCACCTTAGTCCTCAAAGTAAGGACACTTTACTCACTTAAATACCACTCTCACATATCTTCTGCACAGTTGAGGATTTAGCTTTTAATTTAAATTTCTCAATTCTCCTAAAGCTCAAGAGCTCAAACAAACCTCTCTAACTACGAGAAAAACTCAAGACAAAACCCAGAGCGAGGGCTTACACTGCTATGGGTGGATGGATTTTCCTTTTATGCTTTGGGTTATATAATTCACTATTAGGTTTGCCCTGTTACCTTAATGTCCTCGATTCTTGTTTTCAAAGTCATTCATGTTTACCCACATTTCCCAAACCTTTCTGATTTCAACTCGGCACACTACCTCACAATGCCAGCTCTTAATGAATGGTGAGACCGACTTGACGTCGATAAAGCAGCACTTATAGGTTGTAAATTAGCTCATCTTCTCTGGAAGAACTCATAGGCGGAATCACTGCTAATGTTCGACTCGAGAAGTGAACTTGATCATAAACAGCATCTCAACATGCTCCTGTTCCAGGAACAAGGTCGGTGGCTCCGACTTCCAGCACTGGGGGAAAATGTCGGTGGGCAGGAGCACCCTGGCTCACTCTAATACCTGCCCAGCGCAGGGCCAGAATCTTCAGTGCAGGGTTCTGGAGCAGCTTGCCTTTTGATCGCCAAACACAACTCGAGAACGATTTCCAGATAATTGGCCCCAAAGCCATTTTTTGTTTGTATTGTCTTGACTTCATCTTCTGCAGATGCTGTGTAATTGTATTTGGTTGACGGCCAGAAAAGCAATCTTTGAAAAAGTTCGTCCCCTCCCTTGTCATCTCCCTCCCCATCTTCCTCCTGGGGCTTCTCAAGTTGCAGCACTCTCCTGTCCCTTTGCTGAGAAAGAAAGATTGCTGTTGGGGATTCGTGAGGAGCGCAAAGGAGAGCTGACTTGAGCTCTTACTAGAATCGGAGACACGCTGGGAAGCGGTGCGTGCATTTCTGATAAACAGCCCCTCCCCGGAGTGGTTAGATTATGGAAAGTTTAGCGTTGGCCCACTATGAATCGTATATTATTTCAGCTTTTGAGAATGGTTATAAAAGTCATAAATAAGGACTAACTACTGACAGTGTCTACAAGGTTTTTTTTTAAAAAAATTAATTTTTAAAAAGAAGTATTTTCTCAACTGATTCATAACAGCAGCAAAATGTGTTCTCCCCAAACAGTTTGACGTCAGCTGTAGGCATATCCTGAGAGTCAGAACTGGAAGCAAATCTCACTAACCTCTCAGAAGCATACTGAAAGATATCACTGTAGATAGCAAATGACTTAATCTTTGGGGAAACCTCCTTTTGGCAGGGAAGGGGGTCTTGGGCCCCCACAGGGGTACAATTGCTTTCCACACTTCTTTGTTCACCTCCAGAAATTGGAGGCAGTGTTTGGAAGCAAACCTCAGGGTCCTTCTCTGTTGATGGGGCTCAGTCCTGGCCCCCTCCTCCCGCTCCCCCTCTCATCTCTTGAGGGGGGCCGACTGGGCTGTTGGGTTTTTATACAGATGAGGCTGTAGACTGTGGGCTGTGGTACTTTCTGACCAGGTGTCCCACCTGTACCTGTGGAGTTCTTTCTTCTCTTTAACCTTCAGTTGTTGCAGACGATAGCATGTATTGAACTGAGCACGTTGTTTCGGTGTCCCCATCCCCGTGCCCCCCCTTCATGCCCTCCCCAGTCATTCTTCCTCCAGCATCGTCCCTTATGGCGAACGACAGTGGTGTGTATTCACCCCACCCGGGAATTGGGGTGTTGCTCCTGACTCTGCATATTCTCACTCCCCCTGTGGGTCACCAGGTGTGTGGGGGCCTTCTTCCGATGGTCTCCTGCCTCTCCCCAGAGCGATGCCTCTGAGACATACAGAGTTTCCTGTATTTTTTTTTCAAAACAACTTTTTTTGTGTGGAACCATTTACCTCCAGGAGAAAGGCAGGCTGCTGAGCATGGCGGGGTTGTCTGGTACTGACCCAGGCCCTGCACTCTTTCTCATCTCCCTGTGTTTGGAAACTTGTCTCCTTCCGACGACACCTGCCTAACCCCGTAGTTCTGATGTACTCGGCATTCTGGGTTCACCTAGCATCACGGCAGGCACGGACTCTGCACAACTGAAACCTCCTCTTTCAGCAGACCTAGGTTCTGGCTCTCCCTCCTCCTTGATTCCCCAGCATTCACAACTGGTACCTCAGGTAAAAGACTGCTCAACTGGAGGGGACATTCCCAGGTTAACATTGGAGACTTTAAATTAAGCGAGGTTCTTGGTAAGTTACAAAATGTTTTCAAACCATAGAATTCCTTGTAGGCAGAGAAATGTCTTGTAAAGCTTTCTGCCGCTTCTCTTGGGGTCATTTGGCCTCAGCCTGATATCAAGTAGAACAACAGTAGCTGTACAGTAGGATCAGACCCTTAAGTTTTGGTCTTCACGGAAATTTTCACTTCACCCAGCATCTGGAGCGATTAAAATTTGTATGTTTATTTTGAAAAAAGGGATTTGAACCTTAATCATTCAAGGTGCATTTAATCTAGACCATTCATTGGCATAGTCCATTCCTTGAAATAAAAAAAAAAGTAGAATTGAGGTTTTGTGGGCCTAGGGGTAGGGGTTGTTGTTTAGCATATGCAAATATTGTAAATCCAGCCCAGCAACCTCTGCATTCAAATCACCCTACACATTATTTTAGACGAAAAGTTTATTTTATTTATTTATTTTTTTACATTTTATTAGGGGCTCATACAACTCTTATCACAATCCACACATATACATACATCAATTGTGCAAAGCACATCCGTACATTCTTTGCCCTAATCACTCTCAAAGCATTTGCTCTCCACTTAAGCCCTCCTCATCAGGTCCTCTTTTTTTTTTTCCCCTCCTTCCCCGCTCCCTCCTCCCCCACGAGCTCCTGATAATTTATAGATTGTTATTTTGTCACATCTTGCCCTATCCCGGAGTCTCCCGTCCCCCCCTTTCCTGCCGTCCATCTCCCAGGGAGGAAGTCACATGTGGATCCTTTTTATCAGTTCCCCCTTTCCAACCCACTCACCCTCCACTCTCCCAGCATCGCCCCTCACACCCCTGGTCCCGAAGGTATCATCCACCCTGGATTCCCTGTGCCTCCAGCTCCCATATGCACCAGTGTACAACCTCTGCCCCATCCAGTCCTGCAAGGTAGAATTCGGATCATGGTAGTTGGGGGGAGGAAGCATCCAGGATCTGGGGGAAAGCTGTGTTCTTCATCGGTACTACATCTCACCCTGACTGACCCATCTCCTCTCCTAAACCCCTTTTTAAGGGCATCTCCAGTCGCCGACAAATGGGCCTTGGGTCTCCACTCTGCACTTCCCCCTTCATTCACTATGGCATACACACACACACACACACACACACACACATATATATACACACACACACATATTCTTTTTTTTTTTGCATGATGCCTTATACCTGGTCCCTTTGGCACCTCGTGATTACACAGGCTGGTGTGCTTCTTCCATGTGGGCTTTGTTGCTTCTGAACTAGATGGCCGCTGTTCACCTTCAAGCCTTTAAGACCCCAGACACTATCTCTTTCGATAGCCAGACACCATCAGCTTTCTTCACCACATTTTCTTATGCACCCGTTTGTCTTCCGCTATCTTATCATGGAGGTGTGGGAAAGTATATTTTATCAGAAGCTATTTAACCTTACAAGTCTAACTCTGCCCTAGCTTGATTTCCTGTGCCACTCAGCGGCTTGACTGATAACCTGTTGTCCGCAAGTCACAATGCAGAGAAAACCAAACTCACTGCGATGCATTCAATGCTGACTCATCTTGACCCTATTGGACAAGGGAACTGCCCCTGCGGGGTTTCTGCAGTGTTTTAGTGGCTGGGGGATCCATCATGGTTAGCAGCCCCATGTGTGACCTGTATGCCACCAGGGCTCCCACCACGACACAATGCTTGTATAATGACTGAAATCCCTTCAGTTTGGTGTGCTTCTTGAAGGATGGGCCAGGTAGACCCATCAGCCCAAGACTTGCCTCTGGAAATTACAACATGTTTAAAAGATCCATAGAAGACTGAGAAACTTATTCAAGCAAGCAGAAGATACCACTGTAAGCAGAAGAGGGACTTGGTGGGTGGGTGCCTTTGGGACCCCGCTTACACTTCAGAGAGCCCTGGGCAGTCTTGGCGAGCCTCTGGTCCGTTTTCGGCTACTGTTATTCACTGGGCAGCGTGCTTTAGATTGTGCTGCACTCCCCTGGCATGGAAGGAGGTACCTTTGTGGATGGATCCCACCCAGATGTGTTGTGACACTATTTCCACTGCCGAAAATGGGGTGGAATTTAAGGATTTGCAAGGATGGAAAGAGCAGTATAATTTCCTTAAGGCAAGGTTCTTTGTCTAGGACCACCAGCATTAAGATAATGAGATCTCCTGGGAGCTTGCTACTCTACTTTTTAATGAATTGTCATTAACTTATTAGTAGGTTGTTAGTCTTCCACCAATGAAATATGACTCCAGAGGAATAGTGACTTGCCTCCAATAAATGTAACAAAAGAATGTTTTCTCTTGATAAATAATTACCTTGGTCGTCTAGAGGTCACCCACTGGCATCTAGTTGATGCTGACTCAGTGACCCTATGCGTCAGAGTAGAACTGCCCATGGGGGTTTCTGAGACTGGAACTCTGTCTGGGAGTAGAAAGCCCCATTAAGTGCCTGGTGGTTTTCAACTGCTGACCTTGAGGATTGCAGCCCAGTGTGTAACCAGTGTGTCACCAGGGCTCCTCTGGACGTCTAGAACAGGGCTTCTTAAACCCTTTTTGCCACTGGCTACCCCTTTTTGTCTGAGAAATTTGCCACATGAACAAGAAACCCCCCAAATTAGTTATGCATTTGTTTTTGAATTATTTTATGGTCATTGAGCATTCAGAAACCTTTTACTGTTATATATTTTTTTCATTCCCCCCCCATTCCATTATTTTGCTCAGTGTGTGGTCATGACCCACAGTTTAAGATGCTTTGGTTAAGGCAGCATTTCAAAGATGCCTTGGTGCCAGGGGGTGTTTTGGGAACCATTGCTATAAAATTGACTTTATAACCAACTTGTAAAAGAGCTGAGAAAAAGTTTTGTTTTGCTTATTGTTGCCCTTCTCAACGTTTCTGCTCAAAGTGATGGGGGTGCAGATTGAGTCATTTCGTTTTTAAGTATGAAAATTCTGTGAAATCGAATAAAATTCAAAATGCATAAAAAAATTTTAATCTTTTAAAAATTGCTGACTTCCCCCCTCCCACCAAAACCTTGTGAGATTAGTGTTCCGGAAAGATGGCATATTTCCCTTTCCAGCGCGGATGACCACCCAGCGATCATGCCTCTCGCAAAGGATCTCCTTCATCCCTCTCCTGAAGAGGAGAAGAGAGCACACAAGAAGAAGCTCCTGGTACAGAGCCCCAGTTCCTGTTCCATGGCTGTCAAATGCCCAGGCTGCTATAAAATCACCACGGTCTTCAGCCAGGCACAAACAGTAGTTTGTGTGTTGGCTGCTCTACTGTCCTCTGTCAGCCGACAGGAGGAAAAGCAAGGCTCACAGAAGGATGCTCCTTCACATGGAAGCAGCACTAAAAGACCCTGTGTCGAGATGAGTGGGAAGCCATTCTAAACCCATTTTGGATACATCCTGAAAAAAAAAAAAAAGACAATATTTATGTCACGACCTCTTTTCTCTAGCAACACAAAGGGGGTAGGGGAGGAGAACAGGCATTTCCATCTGAGAAATGGGGATTTATTGCCCTGCCTTCATTTTTTACCATTTCTCCCTTTCATTTTGCTTTTAGCAGTCCGTTTTAAGTATTTTGTTCAGTAGATTGGATTCTGAATGACTGGGCTAAAGCTAACCATCTCCTATGGGGGAGAGGATTTGCTTCCTCCGACATGTTGGAAGGAGCCCTCTGCTGTGAGCGAGGTGGTGACTGAGAATAACCCCAGTCAAAAAACTCCAGGATGCGTTTGTGGTCCACGCCCCCCCCCCCACTGTCCATTGTGAAATGTGCATTCTGAATAAGTCCTCAGAGCAGCACCCTGCTCGTGCACCACTGCCCTTTCAACTGGACTGCCCTGTGGATGCTGCTTCATTTAGTCATAGGTGAAGAACCAAAACCAAACTCACTGCCCGGAGTCCGTGCTGCCCTGTAGGTGAGTTCCGTTTAAATAGCAACCCAAGCCAACAGTGTTCCAGTCGACAGTTTTGGCAGAGCTGCTTCCTGTATGTGGTGTAAGTTTTTGGTGAAGGAATTCTGGGATCACGGGTTGCCTCTTTATCTCTTCAAGTCAAGCCATGTTAATCCAGCTAATCCATCAAGGAAGAAATTTAAGTCATTGCCTTTTATTGCATTTTAATAGTTTCTGAAGTGTCTTTGCTTACACTGTCCGTGCACCAAGAGCATATGTGGTGGTCTTCCTGTTGCTACAAATGAAGAAACAAGTTCATAGACCAAGAAAAAAAAAATTAAAAAAAGACAAAAATAAAATTAATAGATAAAACCGCTTGTGTAAGATGTCAGGGCTGTGACGTCGCAGTGCAGGCACTGTCCTCTCTCTGGGTACTGTCTGTCATGTATCTGAAGTGAAAAGCCACTTGTCAACAAGGCAGTCTGATCTCTAGAAAGAGCTGAACTCTGGGATTGCTCTGCAGAAGTGACTGAATTCTTTAACATACTCTACAACGGTCTGCTAAATGGCCCTTAGCAAACCTTCAAAAAAGTAAGCGTGCCTCTGATGAAGGAAAGGAATTTCTGTTCTTTGTATATCCAGAATTGGGTCTAAACTAGGATGTCACTGTGTACAAGAAGGTTACATGTTGGGCTGCGATTTGCATGTTCAGCAGTTCGAAACCACCAGTACCTCTGAGGGAGAAAAAATGGCCTTCTATTCTTATAAACAGTTACAGTCTTGGAAACCCACAGCCAGTCACTGTGAGTCAGCAGTGACTGGATGGCAGTGAGTGGTTTGGCTGTGCTAGATAGGCCTTAGGGGTCCTGGTGCCGTACCGGGTTATGTTTCACTGCTAACGGAAAGGTCAACAGTTCAAAACCACCAGCCGCTGGGGGGGGGGGAAGAGTGCAGCTTTGTACTCCTGTAAAGAGTTACGGTTGCAGAAACCCACAGGGGTAGTGCTTTCCTGCCCTGTAGGGTCGCTATGGGTCAGAATTGACTCAGTGGCAGTGAGCTTGGTTTTGGGGGACAGGCCCTGGGTTGTGAGAGGGGTTAACTGCCAACTGAAAGGATAGCGGTTCAAGTCGACCCTGAGGTGGAAGGAAAGCCTGGTGGTCTGCTCCCGGAACATCAATCATTGAAAACCCTGTGGCACAGTTCTGCTCCGAACACGGGGTCACCATGAGTCAGAATTGACTGGAGGGCAACTGATAGGCTAGCTAGCTAGGTTCTTTAGTTCGGCACCATCTCCATGTGTCCGTCATCCGGTGACAATTGATCACGCAGCTTTTGAGGCGTTTGAAAACTACAAACCTGGAATTTTCAGATTACTTTGTAGGCCACGTGGTGCTGTAAGAATGTGCCTAGAAGTTGCTTTTAGGACTCCGACTTGCTATCTTGTCAGCTTCCGTTGCTTTGTGATGAAATATTTTCAGCTCAAATAACAGAACGCCCTGCCTCAACCAGTTCGAACAATAAAGGATGTGTGCTGTGTCACCTGAGGCAGGTCGGGCCTGGGGTTGGCGTACTCAGCAGGTGGTGCCCTTGCCAGGGGGCCTGGTTCTTCCTCCCTCCCTGCCGTGCTGTGGCCCTGTGCTGCTGCTGCTCCCTCAGGGCTGCACAGGGGCCCTGGAGGCACGTTGAAAGGACCCACTTCCTTCCCCTTTAGCAGGGTTACCCATGTTTTCACAGGTCAGAAGTGAGTCCTTTGCTCACCTGAGAGATGGACTGTATGGAGTGTCGGAACTGACTCCATGGCACCCAACAACAAACTCCCCCTTGAGAAGGAGCTCTGGTGACAGATGGCTAAACCCTTGTCAGTGTGTACCCCCGCGCATGGGCTCCTGGGGAGGAAGCCCTGACCATGTGCTTCCATACAGAAAGCTTGTGGGCGGTTCTGCCCTGTCACAGGAGGCCGCTGGAGCTCACTGACTCAGCCTGTGCCAATCCTCAGCCCAGCCAGCCCAGCCCAGCCCAGCCCAGCCCAGAGTGTTACTTGCCTTTGGGGCTGACCTAACCACAAGGGGCCTGACTGCCAGCCATTGTGGGAGAAGGGAAATGGATGGTGGGCCTTCCACTCTGAGTTCATCAGGGGAGCTGCAGTGTTTTTCAGGGGAGTCCCTGCCCTGCCCAGTCAGCATCTCCTGGGAACTTGTTAGACCGGCACGTTCTCAGCCCCCACCCAGCCACTCTGAATCAGAACCTTGGCCGGCAGGTGCTTTAGCACGCCTGCCAGGTGATGGTAAGGCACCGAAGAAATCCTGTTTCAAAGTAGGCTTCCCTTTTAAAAATAAACTCTATTATTTTTGGTTGTTGGAAGTGCACAAGGAGACATGCACCCGCCCAACAATTTCTACACGCCCTGATTGGCGACATTGAGTGCGCTCTTCATTGACCTGTGTGGACCTCTTCATGCTCATTTTCCCGATTGTTCCCCCACCATTACCCTGGAATCAGCCGCCCCTGATTTTTGGAATGTAATGTGCTTTCTTTTTATTGATGCCTGAGTAAGGAGAGGCAGAAATGTCTTCATAGGTGAGACATGGGAGTGGGAAGTTGGAAGGCAGAGGGTGATTTTTAGTATGGGCTTACCAACACTGGCCCAGGATTTTTAGCAAGCTACGTTACACATGCTTCCTTCCTTTGGTGTCAGGTTTCAGCTCACGGATCCAATTTCTGTCAGTTCTGTCATGGCTCCTGGTAGAGGGTACCCATCCAGGTTGCGTTTTAGTGTCTCAAGTGTTGGGATCCAACCTACTCCTCTGGTAAGCAGGTCACAACCTCCCGGCCGGTTTCCACAGGAGAGCTGAGGAATTTTCTCAGGGAATGGATCCTTCATTCATTATAAGGGAAGTGAGTTTGGCGTGAAACCTTGGCTCGGTAACAAAAAGTCTCAGTTATTAGATGGGAGGGGCCATTGGCAGCACAGGATGGTGTGTGTACCTGACTCTATCTCCTGCCCCGCCCACTGTGAGCATGGAGCTGTGTGTGTGTGTTTGTGTGTTTTATTGGAGTATGAGGAAGTGGATAAAGTAAGTGAAAACTGAAAGAAGCGATTCACTAAAAATTCTGCCAGAAGTGGGTGGGCGGAAGCAGCTCAGGCACCTCCCACCCCGAAGGGGACTTCCATGGTGCGAATTCCCATCCCACTTGGCAGCAGGGCCCCCAGTTCCCCGTGTGTGGGCGTTGTGCAGATGTGGTAGAAGAAATGGCAGGAGACACAGGGCTGGTGCCCAGGGGCAGGGTGGGGCCCTGTGGAGGCAGCTGGGAGCCCGAGAGAAGGAGCACATTTGAGAAAGGTTATGGCCTTGGGGAGCTGATTCCCTCCACCCAGCCCGGCAGCCCCTGTGTGGTGTGGGGGCATGTTGCCATGCGGGCAGGAGCCGGCTGAGGACAGGGTGGGTCTGCTGCAGTGCGGTAACTAGCTGGACTCAGTAGTGAGTCCTAGTGAGGCCCCCACCCCCTGCCCTCCCACGCCCCTTTTGGTATCAGTCTGGCGCTCTGCAGACGGGTGGCAAGCTGTGAGCATTCACTTCCCCAAGCTGCGCCCAGTGGTCTGCTGCAGCCGTGGCTTGTCCATGAGTCCCTCCCGATTTTCCAACCCACCGAGTGAACAGCCTGGCCTTTGGTTGAGTGGATTGTGTTTCTAAAGTTATTGCTGACTGTGTCAGTAGGACTTGCTTATTCACCACAGTGAGCCAGCCCCGAGGGTGTCTTATGTGTGCGTGCTGTATATGAATGTGTGTGTGTTTTCTGGGTGGAGGGGGGAATTAGTGGGAAGATTAAAAAGAAAATTTTTTTAAGACTGTTCAGTTTGTCTCAAAGCTTAATGAGTAAATAGGCCAAACTGTGAAATCAAACCACATTCCTTTGATGAGAATGCAGATAAACACAGCTACTGAAATTGCCGGTAGGCTGTACCTTGGTTGATCGAGTATGTGGGGTTCGGTTGGGCTTGCTCTGTGCCCGTTTGCAGTTAGCAGCTGCAACCCTCTGGGCTGATCCACTTGCTGGAGCTGACCCCCGGGGCTAGTCCCTGGTGATAGTGAGAAAATCCTTTTGTTAGCGGAATGCTTGTATCAAGAAGGGTCTCCCTTCATTTGAACCCCACGGGCCTCTCTCTGGCGTCCTCGGATTTTAACCAGCGTTGTCCACATGTGCCGAGTTCAAGGAATAACTTGTAGCTACTGTGAATTTTAGTACTCCACCAGCTAACTGCCTGCTTCCAGGGGGGCAAATGTCACGCCCAAATTCCCTGCCAGTCTAATTCTCATGTAACTTAATTAGCAGATTCATGTTTTGGGAAAATCTGATCTGTGGTCCTGAAATTGGTTACAGTTGGCCTAATTCAGGGGTAATTAGGTGCCCTCCGTGTGACTTCTCCACGCTGGGTCATTAGCGAGTGGGGTAATTTGAGGTTGAAATGTGAGAGTGAGAAGGAGGAGAAAGCACTTGCCTGCTACTCCTTAATCTTCTAATCCCTTTAACCTGGGTTGTGAATTCAAGCTGCATTTCAATTGGAAAGTGTGATTAGGTAGTTGGGAAGGGCTTTCATTCATTCTCCACCTGTGGGCAACAGCTAAGGGAGGAACCTCAGGAGCTCTCGTTGTCATTGAGTCACGTCTGATTCGTAGCAGCCCTCAAGTGCAGAGTAGAACACAAAACCTCATCTTTCTCCCTCTGAGCAGCTGGTGGGTTCGAACAGCTGACCTTGCAGTTAGCAGCCCAACTAGTAACCACTATGCCACCAGGGCTTCTGGAGGGAGGAAAGTATTTCTAGTCGCCTGGTTGGGCAGACTTCTTAAGGTTATCATAGGGACATTCAAGTTTTGTTGCTCCCCTCATTGGAGGCCAGGAATCTGGGTTGAAGAAGAAGCCTCACCTCAAACTAAGACCAGCTGTGCCCAAACAAGAAAGCCTTGTTCAGACCCTGTGCTGGGGGTTTTGTCTTGCCAAGGTGAGAGATGGTGTTTGGAGCTGATCGAATAGGACTTGGGCACACAGGTATCGGCTTGAACTGGTGCTTGTTGAATTTAAGGCCTGTCACGTCAGTGAACACACTGTAGACCCCATTTACATCTTCCTTGTGTTTCTGCCTTTGCATTGGGGAGAAAAAGAGAAACTCCAGGAGGGGAGATGCTCCTCGAGGCTGGCCCGGATCACCTGCACGGTCGACTCTTTAGGAAGAGCTGGGGGAGTAGATGGGAAGTGGAGGAGGAGCAAATGGGGGAAGAAGTGAAAAGGCATCTGGAGTGTGGACAGTGGGCATTTTTGTTTCCACCTCCTCTCACCTTTGAGGGATTTTGATTTAGTAGATGAGGATTATAGGTGTTAATCATAGGAAATCCTGTTACCAGTCTTTTGTGCTAGTGCCTTTTCAATGATCCATGCCAGATTTTTGCCCCTTTGTGGTTGGTAAAAATCACTTGTATTCATGTAAGGTCGTTGGGAGGGGATGAGCCAGTCAGGGTGCGGTGTAGCATCTATGACACAACTTTCCTCTAGTTCTTGAATGCTTCCTCCCTCCCCACTATCATGACCCCAATTCTACCTTACAAATCCGGCTAGACCAGAGGATGTACACTGGTACAGACAGGAACTGGAAACACAGGGAATGCAGGATAGCTAAACCCCTCAGGACCAGTCATGAGATTAGCGATACCAGGAGGGTAAGGGTAAGGTGGGGGTGAAAGCGGGAACGGATCACAATGATTTACATATAACCCGCTTCCTGGGGTGACAGACAACAGAAAAGTAGGTAAAGGAAGACAGTATAAGACATTTAAAAAAAAGATTATCAATTATCAAGTGTTCGTGAGGGGGGAGGAGTGATCTGATACCAAGGGTTCAAGTAGAAAGAAAATGTTTTGAGAATGATGATGGCAACAAATGTACGCATATGCTTGACACAATGGATGGATGGATGGATGGATCATGATGAGTTGTACGAGCTCCCAGTAAAATGATTAAAAGTAAAACCACATGAAATCACTAGAGTTGATGTAGAGTTGGTTATTACTTAAGGTAGAACCTTTTATTTTTTTTGAGGGGGGGGATTGGGAGGACAACAGTCTGATGGACTGAAGTACCAAGTATATTCAAAGCTTGGTTTTTATACTCTTCTTACAAGATAGAACCTTTTAAAAGCACTCATGGAAATTGAAACCTTAACCAGTGAATTCCGTGGTGGGTTTCTGGGGAGAGGAACCAGGTGAGGAGGCAGGCCTGAGCATTTTCCTCTGTGCTTCTCCAGCAGGGATACCAGGCTGTGCTCCGCAGGGCATTCATGGTGGATTTTTTTCTTTTTCTTCAGAAGTACACGGCCAAGGGTTTCTTCTGGGTAGATCTTTTAACGTTTTGACGTGCAGTTGAACATGCTCACACTATTTGAAATGGCTAGGGAGTCTGGTTTGTTTAAGGGCACATTAAATGATCATTTTGTTCCAATAGTAGCAGCCCTATATGCACATTTGACCTATTCTTTGGTTTACTTTTTAAGTGTTTTGGTAGAGATTTTTATTTTAAGCCTTTTGGAACCTGTGTAAGGCAGAAACTTATTAGAGGAAGAAAACAAAAGTAGTTCCCACTCCAGTGGGTGGTGAGACTGCTCCTTGTGTCCAGGGCAGACATTTTTGGAGACTCAGAGAAACAAGCAGTGTTGCATTACACAGCTCTCTTAGAGCGCTTCAACAATCCATGTATCAATGGGATCAAGCACATTTGTACATACGTTGCCACCATCATTTTCAAACATTTTCTTTCTACTTGAGCCCTTGGTATCAGCCCCTCTTTTTCCCCTCCCTCCTCTGCCCTCCCACCCACTTGACCTCTTGCTAAATTATAAATTATTATTTTCATATCTTACACCGTCCGCCGTCTCCCTTTGCCCTCATTTCTGTTGTTCATCCCCCTGGGTGGGGTGGTGGTGGTTTGCGGGTTATATGTTAATCCTTGTAATCGAGTCCTCCTTTCTTTCCCTTCTCCCCCGACTTTCCCCCTCCCCTCATGCTATCGCTACTCCCATCGTTGTTCCTAAGTATCCCTCTGGGATTCCATGTGTTTAGAGCTCTTCTCTGTACCAGTGTCCATGCTTCAGGCTAGCTAGATTCAGAAGGTAGAACTGGGGTCATGATAGTGGGGAGAGGAAGCATTAAAGAACTAGAAGCGTGTTTTGTTGATACTATATTGTACCCTGGCTGGCTTGTCTCTTCCTTGTGACCCTTCTGTGAGGGGATGTCCAATTGTCCACAGATGGGCTTTAGATCTCCATTCTGACGGCCTCATTTGCGTAAAAATAGTTGTTGGTTTTTTAGTTTTCTGATGGCCTGATACCTGATCCCTTCCACACCTCGTGACCACACAGGCGTCTACCAAGTGGGCTATGTTGTTACCCTGCACGATGACTGCTTGTTTAACTTCAAACCTTTAAGACCCTAGATGCTATATCTTTTTATAGCTGGCCACCATCAACTTTTTTCACCACATTTGCTTAATGCACCATTTTGTCTTTAGCAATCATGTTGGGAAGGTAAGCATCATAGAATGCCAGGTAATTAGAACAGTGTTCTTGTGTTGAGGGAGGACTTGAGTAGAGGCCCAATGTCCATCTGCTACCTTGATACTTAACATTTAAATATATGTACATAGACCTATATCCCTAATGTTACATATTACTATTTCTACATATATACACCTATATTTAGACCTCTATGAATGTCTTTTGCCACCTAGTTCTTTCCTCTATTTCCTTTTACTTTCCTCCTGTCCCACTGTCATGCTTGACCTTCATTTGGCTCTTAGAAATTCCTCTCAGTTACATTGTACTTGATTAAACCCCACCAGGCGTTCTACACCCTCCTCGCCATCGATTTTAGATCTCTTTGTTCCTTTGTCCCTGGGTTTGTTGGCTATCCCCTCCTTTTCCCCCACCTCCCCTTGTCCCCTGCTCCCCAAGAACTGTTGGCCCTGTTCTTTTCTCCTCAGGATTGTTTATCTTGTGTATATAGATAGACTTGAACAAGGAAGAAAAATAGTTCCAGGTCTGTCTACTGGCCCTTCTGTATGCTTTCTGATCGAGTCTGATGAGGTGCCAAACTCTACCCCGAGTCTGAAGTCTGTTTGGGGGTTCCTTGGAGACCTCGTTGCTTTGCTGCTTCCCATGCTACTCTGTTGCGCTCCCTTAGCGTTTTGCCTCCACGAGAGGGGTGGGGGTTTCGGGTTAGATGAGACACAGTTTCTACACTGTGTCTCCAGTGCTGTCCCTTACCGCGCTGTGGGTCAGTGAGGGGATGTCATTGTCTGTGGTGGGGCCGGCCCTGTAGTCCTCTCTCTACCTTGCCTGCTCTGATCAGGAGTGTGGTCCTCAGGGCTTGGTGTTTGTGTTCTCTCTCTCTCTCACACACACACTCACTCACTCACTCACTCACTCACTCACACACATCACCACCACCACCACCCCATCTCCCAGCTGTCTTTGAGTTTGCTGCTTCATGCTGGTATGTTACCAGGTTGAGGTCTTGTCTCTCTAGGAGGGTTTGTTTTTTTTAAGAGATTTTTGTGCACTGTCGTGTGTGTGTGTGTGTGTGTGTGTGTGTTTATTTGTATATGTGTAGCAGCAATTATCTTATGTTAATCCTACTGTTAACAGAAATCTGATTATATAAGAACCAATTCTACAGCAGCTGTTTTGATTTGCTTCTTTAGCATGAATAAAACTGATTTTTACTGATCCCATAGAGGCTCTTAAGTAAGCCAATGCTTTACTTTTTTAAGGTATTCTTGGAAATTTGAACTTAACCAGTAACTTCTGATGTAGGCTTCTAGAGAGTGGGACCAGGTGGAGAAGGCAGACTTGGGCATTTTCCTCTGAGCTCCTTCACGTAGGCTTACCGTACTGAACCTGGAGCCACTGGAAGGAAGGCTCTCCCAATAACAAAAGCCAAACCTATTCCCATGGAGCCAGTTCCAACTCCCAGAGACAGGAGATGACAGAGTAGAACTGCCCAAGGGCTTCTCTGGTTATATAATCTTTGCAGCACCCAGACTGCCACCTCTTTCATCTGTGGAGCACCCTGTGGGTGTGAGCCGCCCACATTTTAGGATGGGGAGAAGAAAGAAAGAAAAAGGTGTCCCTTGAGATGATTGGACCATGCTCCCTTGCTCTCTTTGCTCCTTCACCCCCTTCCCCCGCATCCTGAGATGAGAGGAACAAGGAAAGAACCGTGGGATAGTTTCACTTACTAATAACTGAATGTATCTGGGTTTGTTAATTCATATAAGCTGGGAAGGGCAATATTTCGAATTGTGGACATGTGGACCTGAAGATTATATAAACTTCCAGTTTTAGTATTTCCCCCCCAGTTTCCTCCCCACCCCCCCCAGTTTTAAATGATACAGAATGGCTCTGATAACTGATGGATGGTGACTCAGAATTAACTTAGAGGTTTGGTTGTAGATAATAGTTAAAATTCTTGTTCATTTTTTTTCTCTTTAGTTTCTTCCAGATTAAACATAGAGGGAGTGGGAGTGTATTGAACTTTTTGATTTTAGCCTATGCTTACTCAAATCACAATACCAATGGATGAGGGTTCAAAGAATATTTTCAAATTCTGTTACGTTAATACGCTTGCATAAAACTTTGTGTAGGCCATAGGCTAAGGCATCTCAGAGGGACTGAAACGAATAGTGCTCCGCAGTGGTGGATGGCCACGGCCCAGTGGGCTGGTAGTCCGAAGCTGGCAGACAGCATGTGGTTAAAAAGCCCCTTAAAAAATAGTTTCATTAGGGGCTCATACAACTCTTATCACAATCCATACATACATCAACTCTGTAAAGCACATGTCAAAAATGTCTTAAGGGATTTGGAACAGCGCCCGGTGCTCAGGTGAGAAGAATATTTTGGAGTTTAGCTTCCATGTAACAGGGAGCTGCCCTTCTCTTCCTTCTGGCATCCAGGGGAAGGTGCATTTTAGAAACGGGTACACCTGAGAAGCCAGTGTGGGTGACCACGTGACCTCTGGGTTGGAATTCTGTCACTGACTTGATATTTGGTTGTGAGCCTCAGTTTTCTGACAAAAACAGTGCCTACATCCCAAACCCACGGCTATCAGGTCGATTCAGACTCACAGTGACCTGAGCAGACAGCCTCATCTTTCTCCCCGGAGCTGCTGCTGGGTTTGAATTGCCAGCCTTGCACTTAGCAGCCTAGTACCTAATCCACAGTGCCACCAGCACTCCTATTTCCAATATGTGTAAACTCTAAATAAGCAAAACTCACTGCCCTTGAGTCAGTTCTGACTCATAGTGACCCAATAGGATGGGGCAGACTTGCCCGTGCTGACTTTGAGGATCGCCGCCCACCGTGTCACCACTACACCCAGGGCTCCTATATATGTCAAAGAAACAAATTATTTTGAGATATGTAACCGGCAGTACATATCAAAGTGTGTGTATGCTTTGACTGGAAATTTCACTGTTAAAGGAGTTCCTAAGGCAACGATGTGCTTTGGACATATCAGGAGAAACCAGTTCCTGGAGAAGGACATTGTGCTTGGTGGGTAGGCTGGGTTGCCTAGAGAAACGAATCCAGTGATAGGCATATGTGTCAGAAAGAGCTTTATGTCAAAAACTTATTATATATTGAGAAACATCCCAGCCAAGTCCAACTCAAGCCCATAAGTGACTCTTCAGACTCACATAGCCATGTGTAATGATGCAGAATGCAGGAAGGTCACCTGCTGGTGGATGCAAAGTCCTGTGGATCCAATGGCTGTTGATGCAGCTCCAGGGGTCTGTCAGGTCTCCAGCAGGTCTCTGAGTGACTCACTAGCAGGAAGGTGGGAGTTGCGGGGCTGGGGGAGGCTCCCAGGACCCTCCTTATGAGAAGATCACACACACAGGCGGTACCATCAGGTTAAGAGGCTAGACGACACCCCTACTCTTCTGTATCTTTAAGTTGACCCAAAATTATGTAACTACCACACTTGGTAGAGAGGCAGCAAAAAAGAGGAAGATGTTTGACAAGGTAGATTGACACAGTGACTACAGCAGTGGGCTCAAACATAACACTTGTGAGGATGGTGTAAGACTTGGCTATGTTTCACTCCCTTGTTCGTGCGGTTGCTATGGGTTCGAGCTGACTCCATAGACTCTAATAAGACAACAGCATAGTAAGTTTGTAAAGATATATATACAAGGATACTTATCTGTTTGGTGTGTTAGGCAGGGTTCTCTAGAGAAACAGGACACTTAGAACTTTATACACACACACAGCGAGAAGGAATATGATTAGTCCACACAGCAGTACAGAGGGCTCAGTTCAGCTCACTTTTGTGGAATAGTTAATATTACTGAAAGTCCTTCAACTCACATGGGCTGCCAGATCCACGGCCAAGGAAGCAGACAGCAGGGTGGGTCAGTAGCATGAGAGCTTAGGAAAGCAGGCCCCATGGGCTCTGAAGCTCAAGCGATGTATGCACCAGCAGCAGGGCGAAGCAGGTCTCACAGGAGCCTCAAGCTCTAGTGACAGGATCCACGGGTGCGCTTGGCCCACAGATAGTGTAGCTCACTGGTTGAGGCAGATAACTAGCTAAAACACTTACTGGTCTGATCTCCAGGGAGCAAGAGAGAGATGGGATGCCGGCTGTCTTCATTTACTTTGGTCACCTTCCAGTCTAGCTGCGACCAGATCAAACTCTGTCCACATGTTCCTATTGGTCTAGTTGGCAAAATAAACCTAACTATCACATTTGGTAACAAAGTCCAATCGTACACACATGATAGAGATAGTGTTGTAGCATATTTGACAGAGAAAGATGTATATACTGAATTTGTGTTTTACGAAAGATTTTGCTTAACAAAATCACTTGTGCATCCCGGAAGAAAGTGCAGTAAACTATCTAGTGGTTTTGTTGGTGGAGAGCTAGATAGATGCTAGTCCCTTATTTTGGCTTATTTATGTCATGAAGTCTATTGGAAAATTAGGCAGCTCAATTTGAGGAAGCTCACAGTGAAGAGTGGAATTGGGTGTGCCGAGATAGCAAATGTTAATGCATCTTATGCACTGAGCAAGGAGCCCTGCTGATACACTGGGCAGGAGCTCAGCTATGTACTGAAAATGTGGCAGATTGAACCTGCCCGGTTGCTCCCTGGACGAAAGATCAGGCTGCCTGCCCCTGTTAATGCTAGCCTTTCAGAAATCCCAAGGTGCTAGCCAGCCCCGGTGGACTAGTGGTTATGTGTTGGTCTGCTATAGGGTTGCTTTGAGTTGGCCTTGATTCAACAGCAGTGAGTTGTGGTAGTAGTGGCCTGCATTGGGTTGCTAACCCCAAGGTCAATAGTTCAAAACTACTAGCCTCTCCTTCAGAGAAAGATGGGATATTCTACTTCTGTCAAGAGTTCCAGTCCAAGAAGCCCACAGGGGCAGTTCTGCCCAGTCCCATAGTGTCGCCATGAGTCGGATTCGACTTGATGGCAGTGAGCCAGCACAACACAGTGTTGTGGAACCTGAGAATCTGTTCTGTTGAGGTGGCTTGCTTAAGGCTCTCTTATCCGAAAGACTGAAGTTTTCTTTTTGCAAATTAGGAGTGATTATAAGAATAGTGTGACAAGTTATTTTCCCTGGACAGGAGTTTGAGGTTGCTGCTGGGGATCCTCCCCACTAAGCTCCTCTCCCACCCCTCACGCCCTCACCTCTTGGCCTCCCTCCTTCCTCACAGATCAGGAGGGAGACACTCCGAGAGCAGACTTCTCCCAGCGTCCCCTACACAGCAGCACCAAGGAGGGCCGAGGCCAACTCCCCCTGCTCCCTCCCACTTACTTGGGCTTGCTCGGAGCACTTTTCTCCACGTACACCCAGGATCGAGGAGGAGTGGGCATCCTGCACCCTGACTTTGCTTACTCTGTAGTTGGCCCAGGCTGGGGAAGGGGAAGTGGGCCCTGGAAGAAAGACAGTAGTTATTTACCAAACAAGCATGGCCTGGTTTCAGCATGTTGACACGAAGGGTCTTGTGTTCTTTCCACATGGATGGGTCCAGCATCCCCTGGCGATCTCTTTATGGCATGGGATCCGTCATCTCCTGGGGCGGGAGGTTCTTAGCACAGAGACCCTGCGTTTAGAAGATGAGCTCTGCTCTGGCCTCTTCGTTTCCTCTCCCTCCTCTGTACTTTTTTTTTTTTTTAATAATTTTATTGGGGGCTCGTATAATTCTTTTTTTTTCTCGTAATTCTTATCACAATTGATAAATCCATCCATTGTGTCAAGCACATTGGTACATATGCTGTTTGTTCTCAAAACATTTGCCTTCTACTTGAGCCCTTGGTATCAGCTCCTCATTTTTCCCCCTCTCCCCCTTCCGCCCTCCCTCATGAACCCTCGATAATTTATAAATTATTATTATTTTGTCATATCTTACACTGTCTAATGTCTCCCGTCACCCACTTTTCTGTTGTCCACCCCCAGGGGGAGGTTATATGTAGATCCTTGTAATCAGTTCCCCCTTTCTGCCCCACCCTCCCTCCACCCTCCCAGCATCGCCACTCACACCACTGGTCCTGAAGGGATCATCTGCCCTGGATTCCCCATGTTTCCAGTTTCTATCTTTACCAGTGTCTAGTCAGCCCTCCTCTCTACTTTTATCTTGTAAGAAAAAAGCTGACTCAGGCCACACCTCAGGGAAACTCTCCTTAAGTCTGACTGGGACTGGCCTGCGTGAGTCAGGGTTTTGGATGTCACCATAAGCCCCCGTATGATTTGCTGATCACACTAGAGGACGATGGGGATGATTACCTCATTGTGTAATTGTCAAACTATGTTATTGCATAACCGTCAATCTTCTGAGAAGCTTGGCCCAACCACGTTGTCACAATTCAATCCATGGCAATACTTAACATTTTTGGTATGGAATTACAAAATCAAAATGGAAAGAATTGTCCACAGACACTCAGGTACACATTTACACTCAGCTTCTGTTGGATAGCCTTACGTTTTCTGATAGCAGAGTGTACACATTTCAAGATTATTGGATACACAAGGAACAGTGTTATGTTGCCTTCTCTGGCTTTGTATTGAGTCAGCACGCCTGTCCCTCTGCCCGCCACTCTCTGAGGTGATGGAAGTCTGAGGAGGCGGCGGGAGAAGTAGCAGCAGCAGGATGGAAGATGAGACGCTTGCTTCATAAACCTTCCTCGGTGGGCTCTGGATGGCCAGGCCCTGCCAGGAGTCCTGTGCCCCTTCTTGTGCACCTCAGGGTGGCAGACCAGGAGGCGTTTCCCCGCCCCCCCCCCAGCGGGAACTTCTCCCAGAGTCGCCCTAGCAGGGAGTGCAGCAGCAGCAGCAGCTCCGAGGCCAGCCTTCCCTGCTTTCTCCCACTCGTTTCCGGTTTGCTGTTTAATTTGAAATCCTTGAACATGTGTTTTTGTAATTTATTCATTTGTTTATTTATTTATCTTTGAACATGTGTTTTAGTGAATTGGTTCATAAAATGTTTTTTGCAGCATTCTGGAGCAGGGGCTGCACATTCTTCAGTACGACCTACATGGATAATTATATTGTGTGTGTGTGTGTGTGTGTGTGTGTGTCTATTTTGAAGGTGGGTAGGGAAGTAAGGACTGAGTACTCCCCACCCCTCCCCCCTAAGTAGAGTTCCTTGAAGTTCTTTCTTCCGCAGGATGTGAAATGTCTTTTTCTCCTCTCTCCCCTTTGTTTTCTTATGCCGACCTTCTGGCCAGTGTGAACAATGAGGAGTTGAGATTCTTGGTCTTCCAAGTCCCCAGGGTTTCCTCACTCAGCCCTTCTGAGCAAGGCTGGCCTTCCCATTTGCCCTCATCTTTCCCCCCTTCTCTTAGTCATGTTGGAAACTTAGTAGTTGGGAGCAGGAAATCGAGACTTTTACAGTTCAGAAGCTTGTGCAACATATGCAGAACAGTCTGCCCCAATCTTTGCAGCTATACCAACTGGGAGCTTTTGCCAACCTTTCTTGGAAAAACAAACAAACAGCAAAGCCACTGGAATGAGGAGAAACCTTACCGCTCTGCTCTGCAGCTGTGCGTTGGAGGCTGGGCTCCGGGAAAGCTGGAGCAGAGCTGCAGGGTGAATGTTGGTTTCTGTGACCTTTCCCGGTGGTTAGTCTTAGGTAGAGAACTCCGGCTGCCTCTGATGTCCCTAGCATCTCCTGGTTGGCTCATCCTCAGCCCCACCCCTTTGTCCCTTCTGGTAGAGTTTAGGAGTGGGAGCCTGCCAGGGCGAACTCACCATTTCCGGGTTCCAAGGGTCTGAGTACTAACCCTGGGCAGGCACGTCCCTAGGAATTGCTCCTGTTTCTGACCTCTGGAGTCAAATAGAGCAGGTCTGCCCCTTCAGCGGCTCCTCACAAACCAGATTCACTTAACAGCTCTCAGCTCCAGCTTGTTTCTACTGGATTTTCTTTGGCTTAAAAAAAATTTTTTTTTAAGTCTCCAAGCTAAATGATCCCTGATTTCTCCCCCACACCCATGTGTTAATATTTACATGGTCAGATCATTCTTTTAGTTTACGTTTGGCTCATGCTGGATAGGGTATGGTCTGAGTAGAGAGTAGATTGTGAGTCCTATTATTTTTTAAGTTAGTTTTATTGACATATAATTTACAACAGTGAAAAACCTCAATCCAAAATAAAGCAGAAAATATTAAAAACTAGAACAAATATATAACATGGGTCAAAAGGGAGATCAAATGACAAGTTGCCACATTTTAACCTAAGTCCATCCACAGTAATCTACCCTACAATGATTATTTTTGGGGGGAGTGGGGTTGGGAAGGGAGTCTGGATTCTGTTTATTTTTAAGGAAACCTAAGATTCTATGGGTACTTATAGTAGTCTTTGCCTGATTGGATCATGTAGATTTTATGGCCAGCAAAAATTCTTAAGGATTTCTATTTCTTTTCCCAGTTTTTAGCAAGACCAGTTCAATTCTTTTTCTCCCTGCACACTTAGTAGGCTGGTTATACACACAACATATAAGTTGAATTTAAAAAAGCAACCCTGTCAGTGTGTTTGTTTACATCAGATTTGGTTCACGTTTCATCACGTTGGTTTCTAAATATGTAGCCCGCTGAGCCTAAAGAATATAACGCTACCATAGACACCACCGCTCACCCCAACTGTGAAGATTCGCTGCACAATGGACATATGTGCTAGTCTTTTCTCTCTCCCAAGAGTTCATTTAATATGCAGGATGGGAATTTCAAAGGTAAAGGGTGGTGATGGGGTGGGGGAGGGAGCCCATGGTGAAGAAGCACGTGGGAGAGGCGTTCTTAGCTGAGCAGATCTTGTCTCTGCAAAGTCTGGGAATGCAGGTAGAGATGATGACAGACGGCAGCGAAAGCCTGCCGCATGAACGAGGAAGATGAAGACGGTGCATTCGGCTCCCCACGCAGAGGGGAGGGTTAAGAGCCTCACACCGAGCATGCTGTGACATGGCAGAACACCAAGGACAAAGAGAGGATTCTCAAGGTGGCAATGGGGAATAGCCCCACCCAGGGACTGCTCATGGGACACAGATGGGGCCTAGGACATGTACCTCCCAGGTTTGTTGTGTGTCTTAACGTAAGTAAGCGGTGCCTGTAATGCACCTGCTGTGTGAGCTGGCACAGTTGACACGCTCAGGGCTGTGTGTGTATGTGCTGCCACCATGGCTACTCTTGCCACCACTGCTGTTACTGCAACAGGGTGCAGTGTATCAGGTATCCTGAGGCTGAAAACCCAGTGGCATAAACAAGAGCTAAGTGGATTAAATGAGGGCGAGGTTGATCTCTAGACTCCTTATCTGAGCGAGCAGGGGGCCAGGCCGGGATGATGTGATTATTCCATGATCATCAAACTTAGGGTTCCCTCTGTCTTAGCACCCACCACTCTTAGCCACCTCCCCCTCTCAGATAACTGTTAGTTTAGTGGGATCATGTCCAGGTCGTCCCCAGGAGGAAGGAGCTGAAGCGTAGAGGGCCTTTTCCCCCAATAAGGCCACTTCCTAGCTGTAGCTTTATTTACCAGTTAGTACACCAGACCCTGAGCTCACCTATTTGGTAGTTAGAGAAGCGTTGGTGGCATAAGTGTTACATGTTGGGCTGTTAACCACAAAGTCAGCAGTTCAAAACCATCAGCTGTATCTCAGGAGAAGACGAGCTTTCTACTCCCATAAAGAGTTACAGTCTTGATGGTGCCCGGCTATGAAAAGATATAACGTCTGGGGTCTTAAAGGCACGAAGGTAAACAAGCGGCCATCTAGCCCAGAAGCAACAAAGCCCACGTGGAAGAAGCACACCAGCCTGTGTGATCACAAGGTGTTGAAGGGATCAGGTATTAGGCATCATCAGAACAAAAAAATCTTACCATAGTCAATGAGGCGGGGGGAGTGCAGAGTGGAGACCCAAAGCCCATTTGTCGGCCACTGGAGATCCCCTTACAGAAGGGTCTCAGAGAGGAGACGAGCCAGTCAAGGTGTGATGTAATGATGAAAATACAACATTCCTCTAGTTCCTAAATGCTTCCTCCCCTGATCCGAATTCTACCTTGCAAGTCTGGCTAGACCAGAGGATGTACATTGATACAGATAAGAACTGGAAACACAGGGAATCCAGGGCTCATGATCCCTTCAGGACCAGTGGTGTGAGTGGTGATACAGGGAGGGTAGAGCAAGAGTGGGATGGAAAGAGGGAACTGATGACAAGGATCTACATGTGAACTCCTCCCTGGGGGACGGACAGCAGAAAAGTGGGTGAAGGGAGATGTCGGACAGGGCAAGATATGACAAAATAATAATTTATAAATTATTAAGGGCTCATGAGGGAGAGGGGAGCGGGGAGGGAGGGGAAAAAATGACCTGATGCCAGGGGCTTAAGTGGAGAGCAAATGTTTGAGAATGATGAAGGCAATGGATGTACAGATGTGCTTTATATAATTGATGTATGTATGGATTGTGATAAGAGTTGTATGAGCCCCTAATAAACGATTTAAAAAAAAAAGAGAGTCTTGGAAACACATAGTGGCAGTTCTACCCATATAGGGTTGCCATGAGTTGGAATTGACTTGATGGAAATGAATTTGATTGAGGTTTTATTTTATTACAGTTATCACTAATATGCTCATCAACATATTAACTTCAACTTGGATTGGCATGAACTTCTGTGTATTAAACTAGGTATGAACCACAGAAACAATGGGGCAGAAAGTGAATTTGAGCTAACTAAACTCGAAAAAAATTCAGTTTAACACGACTTTTCAAAAGACTTGCAGCTGAGGAGAACATTGGGGGTGAGCGAGGCTACTGTGAGACTGGCATCAACCATACATTAGGTGTGTGACGTGGAGACAGGCCTTGGAGATGGCTATGACTTTCAGAGGATGCTTCCAACAGTTGGCGTTTATAACTTCTTGCTATGTGATCTCTGGCCTGGGATGGCTGGAACTGTGCATCCTTACTCCTGGGAAATCTACAACGTAGGCTTTTCCCATTATTCTCTTCTGCTGGGAGGCTAACTTAAGGGGTTTGTGACCCCATTCCTAGACAGGAAATTTCTAGAAAGCCAACTGCCCTGCAAGGGCTCAGCTGCCTGATCCGTTTTCCATGTTTATTTTACTTCTGTTCACCCAAATATTTTGAGATTTATTTTTAGTTGGAAACATTGAGCTGTGTAAAGCTTCCTCTTAATGCCTGAAAACTGTGCATTGAAACAATGAAGCTGTAACTTCAGTCTCTCACACTTTCAGGAAATGCCTTCTCACTTTGTAGATTCCGCGAGGATCGGAAGACTTAGCTAATGCACGTGCGATGTTTGCAGTAGCTCTTTGTTTTTGTTTAATGGCCATCTTCTTGGTTCATTTTTAGAACGCAAGAGGATTTTTCAGGGTTCTGTGACCTTATTCCTAGATTGGAAATTTCTCTAGAGGTTTGCTTATTCTTTCTTGCCCTTGGAGCATAACATAGCTTGCCTCCCAAACTGTGTGAGTTGGACAGGATGAACCGTTTTAGATGGGTAGAGCGGGGTGCTGTTCAGTGGTGGTTGTTGAGCCAACGCCAATCCATAGCAACTCGGTGGGATGGAGTGGACTTGTCACATAGGGTTTTCAGAGGCCTTCAGGTTTTATTGAAGCAGAATGCCACATCTTTCTCCCACAGAGCAGCTACACGTTTCACACTGCTGCCCTTTCTACACTACCAGCTCATAGTTGAGTGGCGTAATATAGACACAGATTTAAAATACAGCAAAATGAGTAGATTCTGTTTGTGAATTACTGTCATTTCAAGCTCAGTCATTATACTAAGTTCCATGTAAGGCAATTAGGATGTAGCTTTGGGAAAAAATCTCTTCAGATAGAGCTAAGTCGAAATACTAACAGCTAAGGGAGAGCATGGGCTATGTATTAGAGCAATACCTTAGTTCTGTTTTGTGCCTGGAGTTTGGATCAGAAGACTGGTTGTGCAGTGTAGTGGTGTGATTCCGGCCGTGCCATTGACCGCTGGTTTGTTTCACCAGAAGCAGACTGAGAGGAATGTCTGCTGCGATTCTCACTGCAAGAAGGTCCTCAGATATTGGCCATGAAGAGTGAGTGGTAAGGGCTGGGGGACTCTAGGCTGTGCTTGAGATTAGAAGCAAATCTTGTAATTAATAAGGAAAGAAAGAAACAAAGTCTTTCTTTACATTTCACTCCCCTGGGTATACAGTATATACTAAAAAACCTTTGTTTCCAAATGTTTAGCCGGATGCTTTTGTCTGTAATATTTTATCTCAAGCAAGGGGAAAATTGAAGTATTACATCCCTGCTTTCTTAGTCTGAGTTGTAATATGAATTTTTTAAAAAAAGGTTTTAAAAATATCTCATAGAACTAGCAAAGTGTTATACTACAATACCTTTAATTAGGTTTTTGGATTTATCTCACAAAATATTTTTTTCTATAAAAGAATAAGAAGGAAAAAAAATCCTAGACTTTTTTTCGCCATCCCGTTGACTACTGACCACATGCCATTGTCAAGGGTGGCTGCATTCACTTGAGTCTGAGCGTGTTTTTCCGGAGTGACCAACTTTGCTGAGTAGTAACAGAGGTTAGTGTTCTGGGAGGGCATGTGGGAAGACCGGCCAGCGCTGGGTCAGGACAGACCATGCGGTATAGAATAAGTGTCTGGGAGCTTAATGAGAGCAAAAGAACAGCTTGTGTGTGCTTTGTGTCCATAATATTTCCAAAACTCGAAGAGTGTCTGCTAATTTTTTTACTATACTGTGAGTATATATACATGTTAATGTGTCCTTTAGATTTGTGTTTGAAAGCATATTGTGCATTGAAAGGGAAAAGGAAAAGTCTAAGTCTTAGTTTTCAGTAATAAGGTTTGTTTTCTATTTGGGAGATGAGTTATCAGCACATGCTCAACCAAAATATCCTTTTCTGCTATGATAAGTTGGGTGATAAGATAGTAAGAATTCAGAAAGCGGCCAACTTTGCTGAGTGTTAACACAGGTTAGTGTTCTGGGGGCATGTGGAGTACAGGGCCAGAAGAAAGTGAATCATAAACTGAGCATTTTAGAGAAGCCAAAGACATTAAATTGGAAATGTGTGTGGTGTTCCCAGGAATTGAATTGCAAAGAGAGGAAGGAGACTGTGTAGCTAGAGCAGAGGGTTTATTTTGGTGTGTCAAATGTAAACCTCATAGATATATGGTGTCAGATTTTGAAAGCTTGAATTCTTGCCTTATGGAATTATAACTTAATCTTGAAGTGAAAGGGGGTTAGAGAAAGTATGTGATGGAGAACACAGATAAAGAAGTAACAACTTACGTATAATTGGTCTGTAAAGAAACTCAAAATAGTTTAATGGAATTCTTAAAATGAAAAGCCATAAAAAATTCCTGAAAATAGGAGACTTGATTGTACATGTTGGAAGCACCCACCTGGTACCTGGGGAAATTTACCTCAAATGATCAACTCTGATAAATATTCTAGATTTCAAAGGTGAAGTAAAAACCCATAGGCACTCTATACAAAGACTGAATAATTTATAAGAATAAAATAATATGACCAGGAGCATATTTCTTAAACTGAGATAACAATACAGCAACATTTCAAAAAACCTTTTAAAAAGTGTCAGATGAAAAAAAAAGTGTCAGATGAGGATTTTATATCCAGCCAAACTGTTCTTCAGGTGACAGACTATAGAAACAGTTTTAAATATAAACAAACTTAGGAAATCCTCTCCCTTTGAGTCCTTGTTAAGAAATCTGCTAGGAGAAAAAATATTATTCATTAACCAAGAAATGACTGGTTTAAACTTCAGGAAAATATTGGTGCACATTTTATATTTGACGTGAAGATCTAAGACATAAGACAGAGCAGGTGCAGAAAGGGTGGATGAATCAAAACCTGCCTTGTATCAAGAAATGGAAGCTCTAGGAGGTCGGTGCTACTGCCGTTTGGGTTCTGTAGAAGCAGATGCTGAGACAGTGTGTTGTACAGGATATTTATTAAGGATTAGCACCCATGGCAGGGAGCTGGCAGAAGCAGTATTAGGCAGAGGGAGGGTCAGACTGCAGTGTAGACTTGCAAAGCCTTGGCAAACACCACTAGGAGCTTTGGAGTGCTTATGCCTTTCAGAGCCGTCCAGTGTTGGGCCAATTGACCAAGCTTCTATGTCCTTATCTTGATCAGTCACTTGATGTGAATGGCCCTTCAGGGGCATGCTTTTGAGTGAGTGGCTGTGTATCCGAGACAAACCCAGAAGAGTCCTTTCTAGAAGCTGTAGTCTTGGGGCCGATAGCCTATGTCCACCATACTTACTTTTCTTAGTAGACAAAAAATGATGGCAACACACATTTCTTCTCATTGCTGTGGACTCCTGTTATTTTGTGGCTTTCTAGAGTCTTTTGCACATCCTCTCCATATTTGAAGAATTCTTGACATTGCGAACCCGGACTTTGCAAAAGAGAATACAAAATACACATGAAGAAGTTGCCTTATTATTTCCCAGCATCTCTTGCTATTAGGGTGTAAATGTATGAGGGGGCTTCAAAGAGTATGTAGAAAAATTTTATGATCATTCAATTCCCCAGCCCCCATAAACATCGTGAGCCCCCTCTTCCACCCCAATGACTTTAATTCTTCCAGTGAACTCCCTTAGCAAGATTTGGATTGGGAAGGGTGGAGAAGCAGACTCGGCTTCTCTCCATTTGGTTGATGCTGGGGCTGCAGATGCAGCTTCCTAATCATGGTAGAACTAGGGCGGGTCCCTCACCAGGCCAGTTCCCCAATGTCTTTCAGCTAAGATCATAGGGCTGGTTTTTACGGCATACATTGCTTCCATAAAGTCCTCTAAAGTATGTAGAATCGATTCTGTGGTTGGTAGCAAGAATCCTGATACATGCTTAAGATGAGTTGTGGGATCAACGACCGAAAGGCAGGGAGGTTAATGAAAGTTCATTGTGTAGACAAGATGGGAACAGGTGAAGGCCTGAGCTAGCATGGACTTAGAATGTAGAAAGAAAGGGTGAGTCACTCCACATTAAGGTACCCTGGGCTGGTGGTTATGCATTGGGTTGCTAACCTGGAGCTCAGTAATTCGGACTTTGCAGGCCTTCTGCTCCTGTAAAGATTTACGCGAGCGGCATTCTGCTTGCTCCATGGGGTCGCTGCGAGTTGGAGTCAACTCTGGCAGTGAGTGAGAGAATCAGGAAATGAAAAAACCAAACTCAACAACAAACCTATCAGGCATTACTCAGCAGTGATATCCTTGGGGAAGTTCTGCTCTGTGCTATATTTGGTTGCTATGAATCAGAAGAGAGACTTTTGAGCAATAATTTTGGTTTTGGTTAACCAAATTGGTATTGGAACTATATGCTCATTAGATATTATAGCTAGCCCCAGGTTTGCTACAGGGTTCTGTACATGTGGGCTTCTTTGTAAATTGAATACCTTAAAACGTTTCTTATATTATCTTTATAAATGAATGGGAGTGAACACCTTAGAATGATAACATCAGGAAATTACGTGCTGCGACATTGGATACAGTGTAGATTACTAATGATAAGATGTACAAACTTCCCTTCCCCCAACAATCTGAAGTGCAGCTCGTGGTAACTGGAAAACGGCATTCAAAAACGGTAGGCTGGTGACTAGCTGCATCTAGCATACCCCTCCACCATTCACCGTGAACTTTAATATTTAGGCGATCATGACTTCCGTGGTCCTTGACCCTGGCTAGTCTTTAGAGGGACTTGCAGAGCTTTTGTGGAAAAGGACTGATGCCGCTGGAAGTGACTGAAGTGTGATGGAAGAGTTAGACTCCTGCCGCAGGGTTGCTTTCGTCATGGGCTGGCAGCTGCTTTACCGTGCCCTTGTTTTGATCTTGCTGACTGGAATCCGATCTGTCCCAAAGGGACCGCAGGGCTCCTGGTGGGGGAGGCTGTTTTCACTTTAAACCAAAGCACAGCTAGTGAGACTAAGAGGTGCGTGAGTAGCCATCTTTGCATTCAGGCTTTGATTCCCCGTTCCCACTTGTCAAAAACTGTGTGTGTGAAAAGCTCAAACTGGCACCGGGCTTGCCTATAACATTTTCCAGAGTCCTCTTTCCTGCTCGCTCTCTCATCCTATTTGCCTTTGGGTTTGTGGTCCCGCCAAGCAAGTGACTTGGAGCTGTGACTTTCAAACCTGCACCCTGGAGTTGGGCACGTCGGGGCAGGGTACCAGGAGACCTTTCTGAGGGTGGTGAAGTTCCAAGTTGGACTATGATCCACAAGGTCAGCAGTTTGAAAGCACCAGCTGCTTCATGGAAGAAAGATGAGTCTTTCCACTCTTGTGAAGAAGTACAGTCTCAGATGCCAACAGGGACAGTTCTGCCTGTCCTGGAGGGTCTCCATGAATCAGAATCGACTTGATGGCAGAGAGTTTGGGTTTTGGTATGCAGATGCTGCTAATTTAAAGGGAACACAGTTCAGATTCTGAGAGTTTGTGTGTAATGACCCTTAGTCCTGACCTGGCTGACTGTGCCTGTGGCTCTGGGGCTCCACCTGCACCTCCAAGTTTACAACCCCACATCTTCAGCGTACCGCCCCGGGACAATGAGCAATTGTGCGGTGGCTATTGAAGTAATGACTCCAATGCCTGGGAAAGATCCTTTAGCAAAGAAGGTGGTGCCCTGTCCTTGGACTTTGCTTCCAATAACATTGACAAGGAAGGCCTCATTGAGCGGTCTGCTGTTGTAAATTCTCACCCTGTAATGCGTGTTACTCTCTTTTCTCATTTCCATCTACCCGTTTAAACAATCACAGCGACGCAATACATTAGCTTAGGACTGCCTGTGAGTTTCTGAGACTAACTCCACTGGAGAAAGTCCTGTCTTTCTCCCTGGGAGCTGGCTGGTGGTTTCAAACTGTGGACCTTGAGGTTAGTAGCCCAACCTGTAACCAGTTTTGGTGAACACGTTTTCTCAGTGTGCACCTCTAAGAACTAAGCGTCACGGTCGATGCCATGCTGAATACCGCACATTCGAGCAGTAAGAATCTGAAAGAGTGAGCTGAATGAGGAAAGCCCCTTCATCTAAGTCCTTCCAATAAAACTTCACCCACAGCGAATGGTTAATGAGATTTGTGTTATTTCTTCTGGTTGAGTTTGTCTTTCCAATAATAATTGTATTTAATTCCACTTAAGAAACTTTCAGCACAGAGATTTTTCATGAAGTGCATAGATTTCTGTTTACCTACACGTTTTCTTTCCAAGGTGTGTGCATGGTGTCTTCAAGCACAGAAGTATAGCGCATTAGAAGGGAAGACTGAGGAGGGAGTGGAATGGAAAGATGAGATCAAGGAGAAAGGGAAATGATGTAGAATTTCCAACTGCTAAGGAGTTGTTCATTTATTTATTTTGTAATGGATGTTGGCACATTGGAAATATGTATAGCATTTGGACCAGAATGGATATATTTAAACATGATGCAATATTTATATTTTAGATCCAATACCTACAGTATGTCAGAAATGATATTCTTTGCCACCATTTAAAATTGCAAGGTGGAATTTCTAATGCTAACATAAAAATGTGTCTGGGGACTTAAAGGCTTGAAAGTAAACAAGCGGCTACCTAGACCAGAAGCAACAAAGCCCACACGGAAGCAGCACACCAACATGTGTGATCATGAAGGGCCGAGGGCACCAGGTTTCAAGCAACAAAGGCAGGGGAAAAAAATCATTATCGTGAATGAGAGGAGTGCATGATGGGGACCCAATGCCCATCTGTAGACAACTGGACATCCCTTGCAGAGGGGTAGTGGGGAGGAGATGAGTCACTCAGGGTTCAGTGTAGCAATAATGAAATTCACAACCTTCCTTGAGTTCTTAAAACACTTCCTCTCCCCAACTATCATGATCCCAATTCTACTTTGCAAACCTGGTTAGACCAAAGGATGCACAGCGGTATACTTGGGATCTGGAGACACAGGGAATCTAGGACAGATGAACCCCTCAGACCAACAGTGAGAGTGGTGATACGGGGAGGAAAGGGGGTGTAGAAAGGGGGAACCAATCTCGGGGATCTACATATAACCTCCTCTCTCGGGGATGAGCAACAGGAAAGTGGGTGAAGGGAGATGCCAGGTAGTGTAAGATAAGACAAAATAATAATTTATAAATTATTAGGGGTTCATGAGGGAGAGGGAGCGGGGGGGGGAAGGGGAGGGAAAAAAGGAAAATGAGCTGATCCCAGGAACCCAAGTGGAAGGTGAATTTTGAGAATGATGAGGGCAACAAAGGTATAAGGATGCTTTACACAATTGATGTATGTATAGTGATAAGAGTTGTATGAGCCCCAATAAAATGATTTTTAAAAAGGAAACCATAAAAAATGTGTGAAAAGGAATACATAGTTTTTTCTAAAAAGAGGTGACTCAGAGGGAGCCTACTGGACAGGGCAGAACCGCCCTATAGCGTGTCTAAGGTTGTAATCTGGACAGAGTCCGACTGCCATAACTTCTCCCACCGAGGGGCTGGTGGGCTTGAACTACTGCACTGCCAGCGCTCCTCCATGAGGAAGGCATTTAAAGTCTTTAAAATAAGTTTATTCCTCTCTGAGCACTTGATGCCTTCTGCTGTCTCGCTAGGAGCACTGGTGGCATAGTGGTTACATGTTGGGCTCATGACCACAAGGTCAGCAGTTCAAAACTACCAGCCACTTTGTGTGGGGAAGATGAGGCTTTCTACTCCTACAAGGCTCTACAGTCTTGGAAACCCACAGAGGCAGTTCTATTCCAGCCCTATCGTGTTGCTATGAGTTGGAATTGACTTCTTGGCAATGAATTTTATTTTCTCTTCCTGCTCAAAATTCTCTTCCTTAGAAAAGGTGTTGGATATGATACCGCATGTGGTTTAGTTTCAGTGGTTAATTTTCTCAGTGCTAACTGAAAGTTTTGAGTCCACCCTGAGACAGCTTGGAAGTCAGCCCTGGTGATCCGTTTCTGAAAAAATCAGCTGTTAAAACCCCCACGAAGCCTGATAGCTGTGCGGGGAGGGCGGGGTGTCTGAGTCAGATGCGACTCAGCACCAACTGGCATTTTAGATATGCAGCCTGTTTGCATTATCAGTGAAGTGAACAGGGCTCGAACTCACCACACCAGTCTGTCAACCCCCAAGTGGGCCTCTGATGCTGTCCACTATCAAGGAGCTATTAGAAAGGTTGGGTGTCATAAGGAAGGAAGGAGCCCTTGAGTTGGAGTTGGGGTACCCCGTGCTCCAGTTTTGGCACTAGCAGATGTTTTAATATACAGAGTGCTTTGCACAGAGCCTTGCTAGCTTAAGGTGGGAAACATGGGGTTTTGTCTATTGTTTGTTGTCTCTGAGAGCTCGGGTGAATTTGCTAGAGAAAACTCTTCAGACTGACCTATCTATCATAGGCCTGTTTCTCTCCAAATGGGAATGCCACTCTGTCAGTTTTTAGTCGACAGTTTTGAGTTGCTGTAACTCAGAGGTACGTATCAAATGAGTAAACTGAAGATCTAAATAGGACAGACAGGTTCAGTTTGCTCTTCAGATTTCCTTGGGCCTTTTAGAAGAGAGGAGCCATGCTAGTGTGGTGGTTGGTTATGCACTGATTGGCCTTCTAACTCTAAGGTCAGCTGTGTGCAATCACCTGCTGCGTTCTGCTCCCAGCCGTTGAGGCTGAGAAACCCAGCCTGGGGCAGTTCTGCTCTGCTCTGTAGGGTTGCCATGGATACACTTGACGGCAGTGAGTTTGTGGACTGACTAGGTGTTAGACATTCTTGTTCTCTTATGCTCTGAGGTCGTATAGAGTGAAGACAGCTGTCGGAACATAAACATAATTTACTAAGAAATGTAACTCAGTGGGTCTCCAGTCAAGACTTTGGCAGCTCATGTGGTCCTTTGTCAGTATCTTTATCTTGGCAATTGAGGAAGGAGAAATTGACAAAGGTGATAAGTTCAGTGTCTTAGAAGAAGGTGTTTTGAAAATGTCAAAATACTAAAAGATTTTGTGAAAATTAATGTGGCCTTTAAACATTTTAGTGAAAATGCCTACCTGCTCTATGACAAATCATGCTACGGGCTTACAATTGTGTCAAGAATCAGGGCAAAAAATAACATTAAAAAATAAATCTCAACTCCTGACTTAATATATTTTTGTTCTGAGATAAGACACGGTTGGGAATACAGCAAAACAGAATAAACCCCTAAGACTTTATTTTTTATGATAAAATCCCACCTGAGTTAAATTTTTTCCCCAACTGTGGTGGCTTCCAGGTGGATGACTTTGAGCAGCCTTTTAATTTAGTGCTTACTTGTCCTGCACAGCAGTAGGCTGTGGACTCTAATGTGGGTGTGAGTCCTTGGTAGGCTTTCTGTTCAAAGAGACTGTGTCAGTCTGCTTGGACTCGAGAAAGAAATCGAGACACACTCGTGTGTAAGAGAGATCTCTATATCAACGAGTAATTGTACATTAAGAACACACCCCAGTCCAGTCCATAAGTCCATAATAAGTCTGATATTAGCCCAATAACACTAGTCCATAAATTCCTCTTTGACTCATGCAGTGCATGCAATGATGCCGTATGCAGGAAAATCACAGGCCAGTGGGTGGAAAGTCCTGTGGGCCCTAGGGTGGTGGGTTCAACTCCAAGGGCTCTGGCTGCACACTGTGAGGCTCCATGTATTTCTCCAGCAGGAGGCTCAAGCAGAGAGGATGTGTCCCACCTCCAGGGTGGAAGAGAGGAAGTTCCAGAATCCTCATGAGAAGGCCATGCCCATAAGGAGGGATCATCAGGCTGTGACCCGATTGACAGGCTAGACTCCACCCCTTCATTTATCACGTTGACATGAAATTGAGACCTAGGCCAAATAAACCTCTGTAAGCTTTGGTTTCCTCATAGGGTAAACTGTAGGCACCTGCTTTTGCGCTCCCCCGCAAGGGTGCAGTGTCACCCCCTTTGGGAAGCACTGGTGTGTACATGAAGGGTGCATGTAGTCTGGGGCCTCCGTGGTAATGAGTACTCCAGCATCAAGCCAGGGCCTGCCATTCGTTAGTTGCCACTAATCTTGGATCTCGTGTGTGCCTAACCTGGCTATTGCTTCCCAGGAGAAAGAAATTACCAATGTGGCGTGGTGCAAATACAACGGCAACTTTTGGTGGAAATGGCTTTTTTGTGTGTTATAAAGGATTATTATAATGATGATAACTGATTTTGGGTTCTTTCCTTTATCCTGAAATCTAAAACCCGTTACACTTGAGTCAATTCTAATAGCAACCCTTCTGAGGCTGTCAACCTTTGGAAGCAGAAAGCCTTGTCTTTCTCCCACCAAACAGCTGGTATGTTTGAACTGCGGAGTTGAAGGTTAACAGCCCTGTCATACTTGCTAATATTTCTCATTGCCTGTTACTGCCTTTGGGGTTTTAGCCCTGCTCAAGTTCAAGCTCACTGCCAGTGAGTCATTTCTGACTCATAGTGACCGTATGTGGGTTTCCAAGATTTAATTCTTTTTTTAAAAAAAATCATTTTATTGGGGGCTTGTACAACTCTGATCACAATCCATACATCCATCCATTGTGTCAAGCACATTTGTACATTTGTTGCCCTCATCATTCTCAAAACATTTGCTTTCTACTTGAGTCCTTGGTATCAGCTCCTCCTTTTTCCCCTCCCTCCCCATCCCCTCTCCCTCATGAATTGATAATTTATAAATTATTACATTTTGTCATGTCTTATACTGTCCGACATCTCCCTTCACCTTTTCTGTTCGTTCACCAGGGAGAGGGTCATATGTACATCCTTGTGATCGGGTCCTCCTTTCTACCCCACCTGCCCTCCACCCTTCTACTATCGTTACTTTCTCCACTGGTCCTGAGGGGTTCATCTGTCCTGTTTCCAATTCCTATCTGTACCAGTGTACATCCTCTGGTCTAGCTGGATTTGTAAGGTAGAGTTGGGATCATGATATTGGGGGATATTAAAGAACTAGAGGTAAATTGTATGTTTCATCGTTGCTACACTGCACCCTGATGGGCTCATCTCCTTCCTGCGACCCTTCTGTAAGGGGATGTCCAGTGGCCTACAGATGGGCTTTGGGTCCCCACTCTGCACTCCCCTTCATTCACTATGATAAGATTTTTTGTTCTTTGATGCCTGATAGCTGATCCAATCGATACCTCATTATCTCACAGGCTAGTGTGCTTCTTCCATGTGGGCTTTGTTGGTTCTCAACTAGATGGCTGCTTGTTTATCTTCAAGCCTTTAAGACCCCAGATGCTATATCTTTTGATAGCCAGGCACCATCAGCTTTCTTCGCCACATTTGCTTATATACCCGCTTTGTCTTCAGTGATCCTGTTGGGAAGGTGAGAATCATGGAATGCCAGATTAATAGAACAAAGTGTTCTTGCATTGAGGGAGTACTTGAGTGGAAGCCCAATGTCCATCTGCTACCTTAATACTAAACCTATAAATATATGCACATAGATATATTTTCCTATCATCATATATAAATATATTTACATATGTACATGCCTGTATTTAGATCTCTATAAATACCCTTTGTCACCTAGTTCTTTCCTCTATTTCCTTTGACTTTCCTCTTGTCTCACTGTCATGCTCAGCCTTCATTTGGGTTTCAGTAATTCCTCTTGGTTACATTACCCTTGATCAAGCCCTAACAGGCCTCTTACACCCTCCTCATCACCGATTTTAGATCACTTGTTCCCTTGTCCCTGGGTTTGTTAACATCCACGTCCTTTCCCCCACTTCCCCCTCTCCCATGTCCCCCTGAAAACATCAGTCCCATTGTTTTCTCCTCCAGATTGTTATCCAGCCTATCTTATCTAGATAGACCTGCAGAGATAATAACATGCACAAGAAAACAAGACAGAGCAAACGAAGTGACAAAAGAACACAAAACAACCACAACAGCACAAAAAACCAATGACAAAAAATAGAAAAGCCTGTAAATAGTTCAAGGTCTGTTTGTTGATCTTTAGAGGTGTTTTCTGCTCCAGTCTGATGGGGTGCCACACCCTGGCCCCAAAGTCTATTTTTGGTATTCCCTGGGGACTTCCTTGCTCTGTTCCCCTTTGCAGTTCTGTTGCACGCCCTTAGTGTTTGCCTCCGTGTGGTGGGGTCAGATTTGGCATGATTCCCACACTGTTTCCAGTATTGTCCCCTGTAGCGCTATGGGTCAGTGAGGGATGTTGTGTCTCGTTGTAGGGCTGGCCATATGTCCTCTCCGTGCATTGGCTGCTCTGAGCAGGGATATCGTCCTCAAGGCTTGGTGGGCAAGGAGGTGCTCCACTCTCTCTTCCTCTGCCTTCACTTGCTCCCTTGTTTATGGAAGTAGAAAGCCTCATCTTTCTCCTGTGGGGCAGCTGGTGTTTCTGAATTTTTGACCTCGTGTTTAGCAGTCCAACTTGTAACCACGGCACAATCCTCTCAGTGCCATATTCACTGTCACCGAGTCAACGCCCACTTGTAGCAACCCTGTAGGACATGGTAGAACCAGCCCTGTGGGTTTCCAAAACTCACCATGTACCGTAGTAGAGAGCCTCGTCTTTCCCCTACACCATCTGCTAGCAGTTAGGGTGAAAGGAGCCCTGATGATGTAGAGTACTAGGTCAGCAGTTTGAAACCACCAGCTGCTCTTTGGGAGAAAAAAGAGATTTTCTAGGCCCATAAAGAGTTATAGTCTCAGAAATCCACAGGGGCGGGTCTGTCCTGTCCTGCAGGGAGGGTTGCTCCTGCGTCAGAATCGACTTGGTGACAGTGAGTTTGGTTTGCTTAGCTCATTTTCCCACAGCTAGTACCCACTCGAGGGCAAATACTAGCAACAGTGACGATTCATGTTGAGCCTCTTTTATCCTTATTGGCCATTCACATATCATTTACTATATTGTGACTATCTTTCCATCTGTTTAATTTTAATGACATTTTAAAATGATTGCAGTGTAGCTCACTATAGGAATGTTTTATCATTTAAAAAGGAATTCCGCTTTTTTAATGGAATCTAACCGTCTGTCAGACTTCCTACATCTTCCAGCATTGTACAGTCATTTTAAAACTGTCGTAAGATTTATATCACATTATTTGCTAATCCAGTGATTTTGACATATATCATTGAGGGACATGGATTAGGCCACCGTGCTGTGTATTCATCACCACATTATCCCACCTCCACTAGCAAACCCAGTGTCCCCTCAGCAGTGATTGCCCCTGTAACCACAAACACTATTGCACACTAGTAAACTGTGTATGTGTTTGCCTGTTTCCTGTGAGATCATGCGACATTTGACCTTGGGTGTGTTCAGTCATCCTGTGAGGATGCATCCCTTGAACTGGAATTGCTGGGTCAAACAAGGGATGAGTTGTTTGGAGGCCCATTGTCAGCTGTTTGGAATTACCTTTTTGCCTTTTTTTTTTATTACACGTTTTATTAGGGGCTCATACAACTCTTATCACAGTCCATACATATACATACATCAATTGTATAAAGCACATCTGTACATTCTTTGCCCTAATCATTTTCTTTTTTTTTTCCTTTTCTTTTTTTACATTTTATTAGGGACTCATACAACTCTTATCACAATCCATACATATACATACATCAATTGTATAAAGCACATCCGTACATTCCCCACCCCAATCATTCTCAAAGCATTTGCTCTCCACTTAAGCCCTTTGCATCAGGTCCTCTTTTTTTTTTCCCTCCCTCCCCGCTCCCCCCTCCCTCATGTTCCCTTGGTAATTTATACATCGTTATTTTGTCATATCTTGCTCTATCCGGAGTCTCCCTTCCCCCCCTTCTCTGCCGTCCCTCTCCCAGGGAGGAGGTCACATGTGGATCCTTGTAATCAGTTCCCCCTTTCCAACCCATTCACCCTACACTCTCCCAGCATCGCCCCTCACACCCTTGGTCCTGAAGGTATCATCCACCCTGGATTCCCTGTGCCTCTAGCCCTCATATGTACCAGTGTACAACCTCTGTCCTATCCAGCCCTGCAAGGTAGAATTCGAATCATGGTATTTTGGGGGAGGAAGCATCCAGGATCTGGGGGAAAACTGTGTTCTTCATCAGTACTACCTCGCACCCTGACTGACCCATCTCCTCTCCTAAACCCCTCTATGAGGGGATCTCCAGTGGCCGACACTTGGGCCTTGGGGCTCCACTCTGCACTTCCCCCTTCATTCAATATGGTGTATATATGTATATATACATATATATATGCACATACATATATTCTTTTTTTTTTTTTGCATGATGCCTTATACCTGTTCCCTTGGGCACCTCGTGATTACACTGGCTGGTGTGCTTCTTCCATGTGGGCTTTTTTGCTTCTGAGCTAGATGACTGCTTGTTCACCTTCAAGCCTTTAGGACCCCAGACACTATCTCTTTTGATAGCCGGGCACCATCAGCTTTCTTCGTCACATTTGCTTATGCACCCATTTGTCTTCAGCGATCCTATCATGGAGGTGTGCAGCCAATGATATGATGATTTTTTGTTCTTTGATGCCTGATAACTGATCCCTTTGGGATCACTTGCTCACACAGGCTGGTGTGTTCTTCCATGTGGGCTTTGTTGCTTCTGAGCTAGATGGCCGCTTGTTTATCTTCAAGCCTTTAAGACCCCAGTCACTATCTCTTTTGATAGCCGGGCACCATCAGCTTTCTTCACCACATTTACTTGTTCACCCACTTTGGCTTCAGCAGTTATGTCGGGAGAGTGAGCATCATAGAGTGCCAATTTAATAAACGAAAGTATTCATGCATTGAGGGCGTGCTTGAGTAGAGGCCCAAGGTCCTTCAGCCACCTTAATATTAAACCTATAAATGTAGACACTTAGATCTATTTCCCCATCCTCATATATGTGTTTGCATGTACATGTCTTTGTCTAGACCTCGATAAATGTCCCTTGACTCCAAGCTCCTTCCTCCCTGTCCCTTGACTTTCCTCCTGCCCCACCACCATGCTCCGTCCCCACCTGAGCTACAGCTATATCTCTTCTCTACGCCACCTTACCCTTGATCGTTCCCCATCAGGCCTGCCAATCCCCCCTCCCTACCATTTTGGGTCCCATGTTGTTCCCTTGTCCCTGTGTTTATTAACACCACTTCCTTACCCTCCTCCCCCTCCCCCACCTGGAACTGTCTATCCCCCCGGAACTGTCTGTCCCATTGTTTTTCCTCCAGATAGTTCATCCAGCCTGTCCTATTCAGACAGACCTGTGGAGACACTAACATGCACGAAAACAAGACAGAGGAAAACAAAGCAACAGTATACAACCAGACAACAAAACAACAAAAACAAACCACTGACAAAGAACAAAACAAAACACTTCCCAAAAGAAAGGCTTGTAGTTCGTTAAGGATCGTTTGCTGGCCCTTAGGAGCGTTTTCCAGTCCAGTCTGTTGGGGCACCACGCCCTGGCCCCAAAGTCCACTTTCAGCATTCCCTGGGGACCTTGCCACTCCATTCCCTTGCTGTTCCGCTGCACTCCCCCAGTGCTTTGCCTCGGTGTGGTGGGATCAGGTCAGGTGCAATTCCCACACTGTGTCTCCGGTGCTGTCCCCTGTATCGCCCTTAGTCACTGAGAGGCATCATGTCTCATAGTGGGGCCAGCCATGTTGTTCTCTCTGTGGACTGGCTGCTCTACTCAGGAACATCATCCTCAAGGCCTGGTGGGCCAGGCTGTGTTCCACTCTCTCCTCCTGCCCCTTCATCTGCTCCCGTGTGCTCTGATCAGATATGTCCGTCTCCCGGAGCTGCAGAATCGATGTCATCCTTTGAAACAAATTCTTTTCGGGGGAGGGGCAGGAATCCACTTAATTTTTGGTGCTGGGGCCAGCCTCCCAGACCTCTCCACTGGTTCCCTACTCCATGCCGGGATATTGCATTCACACCTTGTGGCACTGGGTTGAAGGGTTCTGTTGTTTTTGTTAGGTGCTGTTGAGTTGCTTGGAGCTCATCTCGCCCCTGGGTGACAAGAGTAGACTAAGCCCCATAAGATTTTCCAGGCTGTTGATATGGTGGAGTAAAGTTTTCGTTGCCAATAAAAGGCTGATGGTTTGAATCCAATTGTTCTGCAAGAGAAAGAGGAGGCAGTCTGCTTTTGTAAAGATCCGCAGCCATGTAAACTTTATGGAGTGGTTCTACGCTGCCCTACTAGGGTCCCGCTGAGTCAGAATTGACATGGTGGCCCTGGGGGTGGTTTGGGATCCGTATGGGAACAGATGCCAGGTCCCAGTCTTTCTCAAAGGCTAAGTGGTTTGAGTCCCAACTTCACTCTTGAATTTCTTACCCTCTCAGGCTAGTGTTTCAACATGGTCAGTTTAGCCTACAAACTGACAGGGCTGGAGTAGCAACAGTTGTTTATTCTGTTTTATTTTACATCTAAGAATCCAGGCTTGGTACTCTGTTTCTTTTGATTTTCATTTGTGCACTGATGAGGTTGGCTGAAGCCGCCTTTTTCTCGTTTCCAAACAGCAGTCATGTATTCTATGCTGGTCATTCTCACTTAGGTATCTTCCAGGTCTCTGCCTGGAACCCCTCCATCAAGAACCTCTCCTGCCCCGCCCTACAAACGCACAGGCCCACACCCAGTCCCCCACGTGGACTGAGTGCCCTTTCAAAGCCCACAGTGGGACCATTAAGGATGTGTTCACACTATTGTATTTTTTTCTCACATGGTTGTATTTTAAATTTACTGTGTAAAATTAGCAGTTATCTTTTTTATCTCTACCTCCACCTTAGAATACCCCTTGCTCCCCCACCCCCAGAGCTGTCAGACCCCATCAAACCTGGCTCTGCCCCTGGCACCCAAGAGGTGTTGAGTAGATGGTTGAAGGAACCATGGAGTAGGTATTCCCTGGCTTGTTTAATGTTTAGGACTGGAGCCTTTGATTCAGCTTTGGTTTGGTTCCTGGGTGTTTTTGTGTTGTTGTTGTTGATGGTGGTGATGTCATTGTCATGTCCTAGAGAACCCCAAATATGTCACAACTAGAATTTTGCTTCAGGGGCTTTTCCACGGCTGGGTTTGGGGGAAGCAGAGCGCCGGGCCTCTCTCGAGGTAGCTCTTGGTGAGTGTGGACTTTGCTAAGTGGCTGAGCACTTCTTAAACGGCACTCAGGGGCTGAATTGGAAGCTCATGAAAAATGATAGCAGCGAAGAAAGCAATCGTTAGAGGTTTTTCAGCAGTTGTGATGGATGTTTTGCATAAGTATGTGTGCACACGCACAAGTGCTCTGTCCAGTGTTCTTAAACTCTGTCAGTCAGACATCAGCCTCTGGGGTGCGCCTGATTGCGTTTGGTGCCCCCCCCCCCCCGTACTCCGAATACTTACAGCATCTTCCTTATTGAACTCCCATTGAGCTGTTTCTTTCAAAGCCTCAACCTTTTTTGTCTTTTGGAAAAATTTCCAACTCTTAGTGATGGGGATAATGGTGATTTATTGGCTCGTTTTTTGTTTTTCTACAACTTGCTATGAGTGCTTAAGACAAACACCCCAAAGCTTTCTGTTGAATAAAAACTCTCCAGTTGATCTTCAGGGAAAGCAGAGACGAGAAGGGAATTGCTGTGACCCCTGCCAGGTTCATATTTAGAATCGAGGTCAGCAAACAGGTGTTGCCGTTCGCACAGGCTCCCCGGAACCGCACTGGGCCTTATGATCTGAGGATCCCAGGCTTCCACGTACAGTGTCTCCTTGCTTCTTTGGACAGCACTGGTGAATACTACTGGTTATTTCCCCCAACACGGGGTTTTGGAAAGTGGTGGCAGCCACGGGTGAAGAGAGGGGTATGGTAAGAGCAGATCCAGGAGAAAAATTGAGCCCAGAGCTGATGTTTGACAGGTCTGTGAGAATTTGCTGGAAAACCTGGTGCAGTGGAAAAGGTTGAGCACATCCTGTCTACCTTCATTCTTGTCTGGCGCTAAGCCATCCTGGACAGAAAAACATATATTGCACGTGTGGTGTTGCAGGACGTAGGGCTGTGTAGAATACTGAGACTATGTGGAAAGAAAACCTGGAGGAAGGGCTTGACACGCTTCCTCTTGGTTAAAATCACGCGTGGCAGTTTCAGAGCACAGACCAGCTTTTGTATGTGTTTACCTTAGAAACCCAGAGTCTAACAGGGTATTTGGGCTCCATCTTCAGTATCCCTACAACAGACAAGGAGGCTTCAAAAAGTACATGGAAGGAATTCTCTTATATTTTAACTTCATTTTTTTCCACGAACTTTTAGGAAGCCCCTCCTAGTAGAGGGGTCTCTGGGTGGTACAAATGGTTAATGAGCTCGGATGCTGAGAGCCTGAGGTTCCAGTCTACCCAGAGGTGACTCAGAGGAAAGGCCTGGTGGTCTCCGTCTGTAGAATCGGCTACTGTAAGCCCTGTGAAGCAGAGTTTGACTGACGCGTGCGGGGTCACCCCGAGTCAGATCGACATGATGGCCACTGGTTGAGAGCGGTTTTTAAAAGGCTACATGAGAACCTATGGTCAACTCTTTGATGGGATGTGTGACTTTGGGGGCCTGTCTTCAGGTGTCTCAACTGTTCACCCCTCCTGCTGTTACCCTGTTTCCATCTCTGGCGCCTGGCAATTCTAGTTGTTGGGGCCAAGCTGACATTGAGAGACTGTCACCTGAGGCTGCTCTGTATTTCAAATGTTTTGAACGCCTTTCATACATTTCTTATACAGTCTTTATGTGTAATGTGCTCCCCCACCCTCCTGGTGGAAAGCCTCTGTGTAAAGGAATTGCTATGTCAGACACAGGCAATCCAACAGCCTAAGGTAAAGAGGAGATGTAGTGGCTCTGAGAAGTCTGAGCTTACTGGTAAGCTAGAGAGAGAGAGAGAGAGAAAGATCTTGTTTTTTCTTATATATCTTGTAGGGAGAGTTCTCACATTTCAATAGCAGTTCTGATAAGGTGTGCAATAGGGGCTCATACAACTCTTATCACAATCCATACATACATCAATTGTGTAAAGCACACCTGTACATTCATTGCCCTCATCATTTTAAAACATTTGCTCTCCACTTAAGCCCTTGGCATCAGGTCCTCTTTTCCCCCTCCCTCCCCACTCCCCTCTCCCCTGTGAGCCCTTGATAATTTATAGATTATTATTTTGTCATATCTAGCCCTTATACTATCTTTTTGTGTTGCTTATTTGGGACCAGGCTTTCACTTGCTTGTAGCCAAAAGGCCGAGAAGTGATTGGGGCCAAACTTTCATTGAAGTGTAACAAAAGCTGTGATGGGAAAGTATTTAGTGGAATACCATACTTTTGTGAAATTGGAGACTTTCTGCCCGAATCAAACTGGATCTCTCGTGATTTCATTTGTTTTCACAGATGTTCTAATGTATTACTTAAGCCTCAGCTGCATGTATACTGTGGACGGACAAAAGCTGGGGTGAGAATGCGTGAACATCTTCAATTACTGTGGAAGGAGTGTGACTACATTGGCCTGTCCGACTCTTGTCAGCTAAAAGATTTAGAAAATGAGCAGTCTTGGTGCAGCTTTAAGCCTTGCTAATACTTGGTGTGACTAGTAAGAGAAACAAGAACAACAAGGAAAGGCCACAGTGATCCTACCGGGCAGAGTACAGCTGCCCCTGGGGGTTTCCTAGACTGCAACCCCTGATGGGAACAGAAAACCTCATCTTTGCCCAGCGCTGGTGGTTTTCCATCTGATGACTGCTCTTTGTAGCCTAATATGGATTCACTCTACCACCAGGGCAGAGGTCATTTTATATATTGATTTGATTTTTAAATCATTTTATCGGGGGCTCGTACAGCTCTTAGAAAATCCATCCATCCATCCATCCATTGTCTCAAGGACATTTATTTGTACATTTGTTGCCACCGTCATTTTCAAAACATTTTCTTTCAACTTGAGCACTTGGTATCAGCTCCTCATTTTTCCCTCTCCCTCCCCCACAAACCATTGATAATTTATAAATTGTCATTTGTTTACGTCTTACACTGACTGATGACTCCTTTCACCCACTTTTCTGTTGTCCGTTCCCCAGGGAGGGGTTACAACGACCAAAAAAAAAAAAAAAAGCCTATATATAATTCCAGGCCTGTTTGTTGACCTTTAGGAGTGTTTTCCAGTCCAGTCTGATGGGGTGCCACACCTTAGCCCCAAAGTCTATTTTTGGTATTCCCAGGGGACTTCATTGCTTTGCTCCCCTTGCTGCTCTGTTGCATGCCCTTAGGATTATGCCCCAGTGGGGTGGGGGCAAGTCAGGTACAATTCCCACACTGTGTGTCCAGTGACATCCCTTGTAGTCAGTGTCTTGTGGTGGAGCCGGCCCTATGGTCCTCTCTGTGCATTGGCTGCTCTGAGCAGGAATACCATCTTCAGGGTTTGGTGGGCCAGGATGTGCTCCACTCTCTCTTCTTCCCTCTTCGTTTGCTCATGTGTGCTCTGCTCAGACGCTCCCCTCTCCCTGAGCTGTAGCTTCAGTGCTGTCCTCTGAAGTGAATTCTTCTGGGGGGAGGGGGTGGGGTGTCCACATAGCTGGGATTGAGGATGGCTCCTCAGACTTCTCTGTTGGTTCCCTGCTTCATGGCGGTATGTCGCATTCACGTCTTGGTGCACTGGGTTGAAGTCTGGTCCCTCTCTCCCTCTCCTTTTTAAACAATACTCTCCCCTTGGGTGGGTTAGTGTCCTGTTCCTCCACTCCCATGTCTTTTTTCCCTTCTTTCTTTTCTCCTCCTTTTTAGTTGGCTACCATAGGTATCCCTGGATTGGGTCTGGCCCCTGCCATAGTATCCGGGCCTCATCCTAGGAATGTTTGTATACAATAGCTTTCCCCCATGTCCATTTTGCATTTTTAAGCTTACTTCAGTGGACGCATGTTGTACTTGTCCTTTTGTGCTTGACTTACTTTGCTTAGCATAATTTCCTCCAATTCTTCCCATGTGGCGTTGTGCCTTATGCATTCATAGGGATCCGTAGTACTCCATTGTATGTATGTACCACAGTTTTTAAATCCATTCACCCGTTGGTGGAAATTTGGGTTGTTTCCAACTCCTCGTGATTGTGAACTGTGCCGCGATGAACATTGGAGCACAGACGTCTGACTGTTGTTTGTTTCTTGCCTCCTCTGGGCAATAGGGGGATTGCTGGGTCATACGGTAGCTCTATTTCCTTCTGTTTTAGATGTCACCAAATCAGTTTCCATAGTGGCTGTACATACCTACAGGTCCACCAGCAGTGGACGAGAGTTCCTATTTCACCACAGCCCCTCCAACACTTGTTGCTTTCTGATTATTGAATTGGGTTATCTTTGAGGGTTTCAGGCGATATCTCATACTTATTTTAATTTGCATTTCTCTTAAGGCTAATGATTGGGAAGATTTTCTCATATGTTTATTGGCCATTCAGATTTCTGCCTTTGTGAAACTTCTGTTCAGGTCCTTTGCCCATCTTCTTAGTGGGCAATTAGTTTTTTTTTTTCTTTTTGTGAATTAGAGGAGTACTGTAGATTTTAATAATAAGGCCTTTGTGTCATTACTAAAGATGTTTTCCCAGTCTGTGGGCTCTCTTATGACTCTCTTGGTGAGTTCTTTTGATGTACACAGTTGCTTTATCTAGTATATCCCACTTGTCAATTTGTGCCTCTTCTGTGTTTGTGTCCTTCCCTATTTCTGATAGCCTATTTATTCCCTGCACCAAAGTTCTCAGCTTTGTCGCAATTCCCTCATTGATGGCCCTAATAGTTTGGTGGAGTTTTATCTCAAGATCAGTGATTCACCTTGAGCTTATTCTTGTGCATGGGTGAGGTAAGGGTCTTGCTTCATTTTTCTTCAGATAGATACACATTTTTCTAGCACCACTTGTTGAAGAGGACATCTGCTTCCCATTTGATATTTTTTGGGGCCTTAGCAAAGATCAGCTGTGTGTATGCTGATGATTTTATTTCTGGGTCTTCAGCTCTTTTCATTGGCCTGAGTGTCTGTCATCATACCAGTACCACTCTGTTTTGACCGCGGTGAGGTAAACCAAGCCCTTCCACTCTGTACTTCTCTAGGAGTTCTTTCCTAACTCTGGACTTCTCTCTCTCCATCTGAAGTTGGTAGTCAGTGTTTTCAATTCTTTGAAGGAAGATGCTGGCATTTGTATCGGGATAGCATTAAACTTATGTAGTGCCTCGGGCAGAACTGACATCTTTACTATATTCAGTTGTCCGAGCCATGAGCATGGGATATTCTTCCCGAGGTTATTTTAAAGCTGACAACACGAACTTCGTATGTCTGAAATTTGAACTGTTTCAGTGATAAGGACAAAGGAAAAATAGCCCCAAAGCCAAAAGGCTAACTTCCCTCCATTGGAACTGAGGGGCTGGAAGAGAACTTCACCGCCCGTTTTAGCTGATGCTTCTCCTTTGTGGTGGACTTTGGAGAAGCTGCTATGTCGTGTCTACTGTGTACAAGAAACAGGATTAGGTACAGAGGATGAGTAGGGAAGCTAGCCAGTCCTTGGCCACAGGGAATTTGCACTTTTATACACGTGAAACTCCAGGGTAAAGCCCAGGGTATAAATGCCAAGTGCATGGTACATTCAGCAGGTGGTTGGTTCCCCAGGGGAAGAAATGGTGGGTAATTCACCTGGGACCTGCAAACGCCAAGCACCTCAGGTGGGACCCCAGGTTCTACTGCCTCTTCTGGATCAACTGCAGGGCTGTGGTGGGTGGACGTAGTCTCTGAAGGCCTGGCATGAGCATGGTCCACCTTTTGCTGCCAGTTTTACTCAAGATATGGGAGGGGGGGAGTTTATATTAAAACAGACTCAAAAGTTAGAGTGCTGTAAATTTGCATGTGATTTTAATAATTTAACAATTTTTAATAAGTTGAATAATTTGTCTGCTTCTCACTTACTTTATGCAGGAAGCTGGGGAGGCCCTATTTGCTTGGTGAAATTCCTTCTGGGGGGCAGGGTGTGTGGCTGTGTGCAAGCTAGGGTGAACTGTTTGTCATGCTTGAACAGGTTTAATGAGTATTTTCAGATAGGTGAGCGCTCTGGGATTCACGAGGCAAATGGATTAATGCTTACATGCTAGAGGACTGGGAACATTGTTTATTTTTCCTTTTCTGATTAGTTATGGGAAGGATTGTGAACCCATATTTTGTGGGTGTAGTTGTAGCTTCTGCTACCTTGGTGGAAGCCCTCAAGAACCCAGTACCTAGAATAGCGCTCTGAATTGATAGAGCAGGTGCTTGTGTGCATACCTTGGAAGCAAGGACTGAGTGAAATGACCGCCCCCACCCCCACCCGCCACTTCTTTGTGTGACGAGAAAGTAATTTTGGAGAAGGGTGAGCTCAATCCCCTTGAAATGGGCATTTCTCTGACTTCCCAGTTTCCCTATTGCCACGAGGCAAGAGTCAGAACCTCCAGGCTCCAATCTTCTTTGCCTGTTCTGACACCAGCCTGTCCTCCCGCCGCACTCTGTTTCGATGGTGGGTCTGAACGTTTGCTGCAGCGGCCACGCGGAAGGAACTCACAGGCAATACTCACAATGAAGAAGCTTTGTTAGGGAAGTTCATAGTTTATCACAAGTCAGCATCAGCAGACAGTAGGATACAGTCCTTGGCCCCGGCAATACCTCTCCTCAGCTAGCAGCCGAGTCGTTTCCAGTCCTTAGCCTCTCAGCCACGAGGTTCCTTGGCCTCTGCGTCCACGAGCCAGGAAGGCAGCCTGTTGCCCTGCCTCACAGCCGCACTGGTCGCAGGCCAGATGAGGAGAAAGACACCTCAAAACCTTGGCGCGGCCCCTTTGAATCTCCAGGCCACAGTGTGTGTTGCATCTGTTAGGAGTCTTGGCCACTTAGGTGACAGAGACCTTGAACGTGTCCTTCCAAAATCCTCCAGGTTTTTCTTGGCTGCTGTTTCAAAGGCAGCTCATCCTTATAGCTGGGGGTGGGGTTCGGAGTATGGGTGGAAGTTGGGGCAGTGATAACAAAAGTGGACCAATTTCCCCTATTTGCATAGTTCCACCCAGTCTTTTGGTGGGAGTTTTAGAGACTCCATAGAAGAGCCATATTAAGAAGTTCTATTTCACCTCAAGGGGTTATGGAAGTTCCCAGTGGGAAGTGGCGCAGTCCAGGCTGGCGATGCACAGGTGTGGGCCACTTTCCAGCTCTTGCGATCTGGGTTCTTGATCCCACCTCATCTAAAGTGAAGATTGAAGAAGCAGGGGTATGTGGCAGGGATTCAGCGATTGGTGGCTGTGGCTGTGTTTGATGATGATATTGATATATCAGGAGGAAGAGTGAAACCCCCCCACCCCCAACCCAAACTAACCGCTGTGAAGTTGTTTCTGACTCATACTGTCCATACAGTTCAGGGTAGAATTGCCCCTGTGGGTTTCTGAGACTGTTAATATTTATGGGAGCAGACAGCCTCATCTTTCTCTTGCAGAGCAGCTGGTGGTTTTGAACTCCTGACCTTGTGGCTAGCAGGCCAATGTACAACCCACTCCACTAGCAGGGCTCCTTAGGAAGGAGAGTAATATCATTTACCCAGGGACTGTTCTGAGCCCTGGCCTTGCAGGTAGAGCTTTGCTCAGAATGTGTCTAGCTTTGATGTTGGAAGCTTTCTAGTTTGGAAGTTGGACGCTCTTCAGTGTAGCGGCTGAATGCTTTTGCACATTTCTTCAAACACACGTTGTTAAGTCAAATACAGTGCCTGGTATAACTATCATACTTTGCTGAACACTTAAAAAAATTTTAATGTCTTCTTATGACAAGAAATATATGCTTGTTTTGCAGATTTTCCAACAATCTAAAGAGGAATGAGTAAAGATTTCTGTAGTTCCTCAACCCAGTATGAGTCTTGTAGCTTTTGGGTACACACTTCTCTGAGATTATGTTTTGGAGCAGAATGGCTTAGAGTGAACTCCTGCGTACCTTGAGCCTCAGGCGGAGGATCCATTTGAGGCCTGTGAAAAGCCAGGTGCAGACCTGCATTAGGCTGTGGCGGAGGGGGGGCCGAGGAGAGAGGTGGAGCCATGAAGTGGGAACTCTAAACCGCCTTTTATGAAAGGGGACGTTTTCACCTTTGAAGCTTGTGCTTGTGGGTTTTGAGTTCCTGTTTTGTACCCTTTTTTTTTTTCTCTCAACTTTCTAAGTTGATGGGTTTGTAGGAAGTAAGTGTTCTGACTCTTATAAATATTAGTGCCAGACCTCAGAAGGCTAGTGGTTTCTCTCCTTCCAGGATGAGGAGTGGCTGGGAGGTGGGGGTGGGTGGTGGCGGCCCGGCCTGCAGGGTAAGCCCCAAGGGAAGGGGGAGAGCTTCCCTGGAAGGAAAGGTGAATGCAGTGCAGCCAGGCTGAAGGGCAGCTCTCTGGGTTCTGGAGACACCACTGCGCCTGGGTGTGGGTCTTCCAGGAAGCCTGTCCCCTCTCCCAGCTGCTGAGCTACTTCTGCCTCTGTGTCCTCTCTGCCCACCTCTCGGCTCACTTGATAGTGTCCACTGGTGGGATGGAGGACTTCAAGATCAAGGCCTTCTGTTACTTCCAAGTGTGGTTGATTGGATTCTGAGTTTCGGAGTCTTCATGTAAGCCAGGGAGAATGTGCTGTGGGGAACTTCAGGGGGCTGATTTTTTAAAAGTAGCTCATAATACCTCTGGGTGGTCCTGAACATCCCAGCCTTTTGATTAATAGCCCAGCTCATTAGCTGTTTGTACCCACCCAGTGGCGTCACTGATGAGGCAGATAGCCTCATCTTTCTCCCATGGAGCAGCTGGTGGGTTTGAACTGTCAACCTTGTGATTGGTTGCCAATGGGGTTAGCAGCCCCTTTGCCTAACTCACAGGGCCATCAGGGTTTTTGGCCCTCCAAAAACCAGCCTGAACTCACTGCCATCAAGTTGACTCAGAGTGACCAGGTAGGACAAAGCGGAACTGCCCAGGTGGCTTTCTGAGACGTTAGATCTTTTTGGGAGTAGACAGCTTCATCGTTTCCCCTGGAGCAGCTGCTGAGGACCTTGTGGACAGCAGCGCAGTAATCCCCTGTGCTAGGAGGGCTCCTTAGAGGGCCTTTGATAAATGTTTCTTTGAAAGAATGATTGAGAAGCCTGCCCAGGAGACAGTCATTGTCATGTCTGCTGCCTCATAGTTTCCAGCTTAATTACTTCTTCTGCCTCCTTTATCTACTCTGTTCCTGTTCTCCCTACCTCTGCGCCCTGTCACAAAACTAGGGGCCTCCTGTGCCCTTACCCCAAGTGCCCAGAGAGCAGTTTTAGTGTACTGGGTTTGCTTGAGGCCCTGTGCATTACCTCTGGTGATTAGACAAGCAGGGGAAAGCCCCATGGCTTCTGCCAAGGCCCCAGTGAGTATGGGTTTTGCCTGACCGCATTCGGATAGACTACAGAGGATTTAAGGACTGAGGAGATTAAAAAAAATCATTTTATTGGGGGATCATACAATTCTTATCACTATTCATACATACATCATGTCTAGCGCATATGTACATTTGCTGCCATCATCGTTCTCAAAACATTTGCCTTCCACTTGAGCCCTTAATATCAGCTGCTCGTTTCCCCCACTTCCCCCCTACTTCATGAACCCTTCATCATTCATAAATTGTTATTATTTTGTCATATGTCATACTGTCTGACGTCGCCCCCTGCCCTCTTCTCTGCTGTCCATCCCCCAGGGAGGAGGCCATACGTAGATTTTTGTCATCAGTTCCCTGAGGAGGTTTTTAAGGACATATTTCTATGGAGCTTCCCTGGGTGATTTAAGTTAAGTGCTTGACTAAGAGCTGAAAGATTGATGGTTCAAAGCCACCCAGAGGTGCCTCAGAAGACAGGCCTGGGGTCCTGCTTCAGAAGGGCCACAGCCTTGGAAGCCTGTAGAATCCTGGGGTCTCTGAGCCGACGTAAGCTAACAACCACTCCTCCACTGTGATTCTGAGTTCTTGGAAAAAGTGCCTGAAGGCCATAGGACTGCGAGCTTGCCTGCATTTTTAATGTTTGTGCCTTCACCATTTTCTGTTTCACAGCATTAGGGTCGTACGTACCCTCATTGCACCGTTCCCACATCTTCCCAGGTTTCCCATTCCCACTCGCCCTTCTTTCTTGCACCTTCCTACCTTCGAAAGTTGTTTTTGGCAGAGGCTGCCGTGGTGGCCCCCGCATGCTTGATTGTCTCGCGGGACCTGTTCCTGGTGGGTGTGCTGGTGACGGTAGCCTATCGACCTGTCTGTTGTTGAGCCCTGTAGGAGTGAGTTCAGTTCCTCCTTTGAAGGGTGTCCCAGGGCCACAACCTTGAGCGCTCCACCATTCTCTAGCACGTTATTTTACGTGGCTCTACATTTTTTGTCTTCCTTTCTGTCTAGGATTTTCTATTATCCTGATCCGAGCAGGTGGTAGTAGGTAGAGACTAATTCTTCTGGTCTCGGGTTTTGGGGGGCAGGGTGGGCGCTGTAGTTGGTGTAGTCCATTAATCCTTTGAACTAATTGTTTCCGTTGATTTTCTGTACTCTGCTCTGGATAGAAAGAAGCCAGTAGTTATATCTTCAGTGGCCACTTGCAAGCTTTTAAGACCTTAGTCACTATTCAGCAGGGTAGCCTCTAGAGCAGGGATCCTCAAACTTTTTAAACAGGGGGCCAGTTCACTGTCCCTCAGACCTGTTGGAGGGCCAGACTATAGTTTTTTAAAAAAAAACAAATTATGAACAAATTCCTATGCACACTGCACATATCCTATTTTGAAGTAAAAAACAAACGGGGCAAAAACACCCAGCGGGCCAGATAAATGTCCTCAGCGGGCTGCATGTGGCCCGCGGGCATTGACCTGGATGTCCCTAAGACATCGAAGCTCTCAAGCCCAGGGATTCAGTCCCTGAAGAACAGTTTGCATAGCTATGTGATATGGATATTCCATCTGCCAGAGATAACGTATGTAGAAATAATCTTCTGCAAAACCTATATGGGAAGGGAGTTTTTAAAAACTTCATGGGAAAATTCCTTTATCCTTAAATTCCATTTTTATAAAGACTTTTCAATCCCCTTGCACACATTCATGGGTAAACTTCCATATGCCACCCCATACACGTTCAGTTTACTTCCTACCTGTGAACCCACACCTCAAATACTGGGTGTTCCAACGGATCGTGAAGGATTGTGCGTGATCGTATTTACCATCGCTGCCTTCTACTCTTGTATGTTGCCCAGCGTCTCTCTGCGCCTCTCTCTCTTATGATGAATTAGATCTCTCAAGTTAGTTCATGTCTACTAACGTGTTGGGCTGCTAACTTAGAGGTCATCAGTTCGAAACCGCCGGCCCCCTCCACTGGAGAAAGACGGGCTTTGTACCCCGCCATAGAGTCATAGTCTTGGAAACGCAGAGGCCTGGCCTACGCATATACCCTGTCACCATGAGTCGGAATAGACTGGGTGGTAGTGAGTTTTTCAAAAAACAAAACTATTTAATGATTACCCCTTCATCCCTGCCAACCAACAACGAATTATTTCTATCTATAAAACCATTTCTTGACTTTTCATAGTAGTGGTCTCATACAGTGTTTGCTCTTCGTTAACTTATTTCTCTCTGCACCATCTCCTCTGGGTTGATCCGTGTTGTAAGATACTTCATGGTTTCATCGTTGCTGAATGTTGGCTAGGAGACCTGATGGCATAGTGGTGGTTAGATGGGGCTGCTAACTGCAGCGTCAGGAGTTCGAAATCACCAGCTGCTCATCAGGAGAAAGAAGGAAATGATGCTGTGGGAAACATGGGCGCATGGTTCTTTGTAACTAGAAGTATGTGTGAAACTGGAGCACTTGCTAATTACTGCCTCCATTGGTGTCTTTTGAATGAGATTCTGTTTTTCGTAAGACCCGAGGTAAGGCAGTTTGTCTAAAGCCAGAGAAAGACGGTTGTCTGGGGCACAAAATGGAAGAGAAGTGTAGTAAACAAACAAACAAACAAACAGAATCCCCAAAATTAAAGATAGAAGGGAAAACAATACTTGCACTGTGCAGGAGAAAACCAAATTAGTGATGCCAGCCTTGTGGCAAGGCTCGGGGTAAGAAGACAGGCGGGGCAGGAGAGAAGCGCAAAGGCAGACATGAGCTGGGTGGTTTCTCAGGGTGTGCAGCTACAGGATCCTAATTGGCCTCACATTTTGTGGACATTAATAACACCATGTCATTATTGATGAGACTGCGGAGCAGAAAGTGCAGGAGTTAGTGTTGAAAGAAAATGAAAGGTTCCTCCCACATCCAGGCCACACCTGGGAAAGACTCTCTCTCTCTCCCCCTTCACCCTGCAGCTACTAGCCCGCCACGTGGGCAGGAGAGAAAGCTGCATGTTATCTTGTGCACTTGAACTCATAGGGGTGGCCAGGTTCCATCTGGAGAGGCCTGGCAGTTAGTCAGGGGGTCTGTTCTAGTAGAATGCCAGCACTGTCCTTACCTCGCGTCATATTTTTCTCATTGCAAAATGTGTTTGTGATTCAGAAAAGAACAAAGAATTAAAATCTCTGATAGCCCGCTCTCCTTCCCGGGAGCTTTCTTGCCAGCACATCGCACTTTACATTTGCCGGGCTGTCACTGTGTCTTTATCCCCTCTCACTTCCGCTCCATTATTTCAGTTATGCTGTCTGCAGAAAATAGGGAGGGCCCATTGTAGGTTTTCATCCTGGAAGTGATTGTTTTGAGTCCCCTTTGTCTGGGCCAAAATGCCTACGATTTGGGAAGCGTGAAATGAATATGGAGTGGATTATTGAACCTTCATATAAAGATTGAAGGTCGTCGTCCACTTGCCACCTTTGATGGGCCGTTCACAGACGCTGGCAGGCTTTTGTGTGATGGTGGCGCTGTGGGTTCAGTGTCAGGCTGCTAACCGCAAGGTTCAAAGCCACCAGCCACTTGGTGGGAGAACGATGAGGCTCCTTGCTTCTGAGATTTACAGTTTTGGAGGCATATGGTGGTGGCTTTCTTGGTTTTTTTCCACACTGATACATTTATTTTTTAAAAAGATACAGGCTAGTGGCTCTGTGGTCAAATAGCATGGTGGTTCTGTGCTGACTCCCACAAAATGCAACTAACTGTCATGGACGCTTCACAACTGCATTCTGGACAGAAACAAAAAGGTCCACAGAGATGGCGGTCAAGACAGACCTGCTGCACATACTTGTGATGGATGCTTGCTGGAAAATAAAGTTTGACAAGATGTAATTATAATTACATCAACATTCCCGGAGGCAGAATATCAGAGGCAAAAGGGTGCGATATCACAAGAAATCTTTTTACATTACACAATTAATTTTATATAGTCAGTCACCAGAAAAGAAAAAAAAAACTTGTTCTTGTCAAGCAGAGTTTTTAAGTCTATTCAATCAAAGTCTGGTATATCTTTCGGGGTCTATTCATTTGCAGCTGGGAAGACTGGAACCAGGTTCTTCACATCACACATTCTCAGGCGATGCCACGTCTTCACATACTCTCCAATTTCTTTAGGATAAATGGAGTGACTCGCAGCAGAGCCACCTAAATAAGAAAGTTCCGTACGGAGGAAACCACGTCCTCGCGCATCTTCCGTTTCATCTCCTTGGGGTCCAGCTTCGGCGCGAGGCCCTCAATCCGAAACATCGTGGCTGGGCTTCAGGGACTCCTCGCTAGGGATCCAGGTCCTTCTCAGATTCTTTTTTCTAATCATTTTATTGGGGGCTTATGCAAGTCTTATCACCATCTATCCATCCATCCATCCATCCATCCATCCATCCATCCATCCATCCATCCATCCATCCATTGTGTCAAGCATATTTGTACATTTGTTGCCATCATCATTCTCAAAACATTTGTTTTCTACTTGAGCCCTTAATATCAGCTCCTCATTTTACCCCCTCCCCCCTGCACCCCCTCCCTCTTGAACCCTTCATAATTCATAAATTATTATTTTGCTATATCTTACACTGTCCGACGTCTCCCCTCACCCACTTTTCTGTTGTCTATTCCCCCAGGGAGGAGGTTATATGTAGATACTTGTAAGCGGTTCCCTCTTTCTATCCTACCTTCCTTCTTCCCTCCCAGTATCACCACTCTCACCACTGGTCCTGAAGGGATCATCTGTCCTGGATTCCCTGTGTTTCTAATTCCTATCTGTACCAGTGTATATCCTCTGGTCTAGCCAGATTTGTAGGGTAGAATTGGGATCATGATAGTGGGGGGAAGGAAGCATTTAGGAACTAGAAGAAAGTTGTGTTTCATCGTTGCTACACTACTGCACCCTGACTGGCTCATCTTCTCCCCGCAACTCTTCAGTAAGGGGGTGTCCACCTGCCTACAGATGGGCTTTGGGTCTCCGCTCTGCACTCACCCTCATTTACAATGATATGATTTTTTGTTCTCTGATGCCTGATACCTGATCCCTTTGAGGCCTCGTGATCGCATAGGCTGGTGTGCTTCTTCCATGTGAACTTTGTTGCTTCTGATCTAGATGGCCGCTTGTTTATTTTCAAGCCTTTAAGACTCCAGATACTACAGCTTTTGATAGCCAGGCACCATCAGCTTTCTTCACCGCATTTGCTTATGCACCCATGTGTTCAGTCATCCTATCGGGAAGGTGGGCACCCACTGATACGATTTTTTGTTCTTTCATGTCTGATACCAGGTTTTTAGCTTGACTGGCATATTGTGTCTGTATGCGTTGGAATTGACTCCTCAACTCAGAACAATTTGTAATAAAGAGGGAGTCCATCCGGTGGTGCCAGCCTTTAGCAACCAGCTACTTCACGTAAGAAAGGCCTGGCGAAGATAAACAAGCGGCCATCTAGCTCAGAAGCAACAAAGTCCACATGGAAGAACACACCAGCCTGTGTGATCGAGTGGTCCCGAAGAGATCAGTTACCAGGCATCAAAGAACAAAAAATCATATCATTGACTGCACACCTCCATGATAGGATCGCTGAAGACAAATGGGTGCATAAGCAAATGTGGTGAAGAAACCTGATGGTGCCCGGCTATCAAAAGAGATAGTGTCTGGGGTCTTAAAGGCTTGAAGGTGAACAAGCGGCCATCTAGCTCAGAAGCAAAAAAGCCCACATGGAAGAAGCACACCGGCCAGTGCGATCACGAGGTGCCAAGGTACCAGGTATAAGGCATCATGCAAAAAAAAAATAAAGATATAAGTGTGTGTATGTATATGTATATATGTATATGTATATATGTATATATATACCATATTAAATGAAGGGGGAAGTGCAGAGTGGAGCCCTAAGGCCCAAGTGTCGGCCAATGGAGATCCCCTCATAGAGGGGTTTAGGAGAGGAGATGGGTTAATTAGGGTGCGAGGTAGTACCGATGAAGAACACAGCTTTCTCCCAAATCCTGGATGCTTCCTCCCCCCAACTACCATGATCCGAATTCTAGCTTGCAGGGCTGGATAGGACAGAGGCTGTATACTGGTACATATGAGGGCTGGAGGTACAGGGAATCCAGAGTGGATGATACCTTCAGGACCAAGGATGTGAGGGACGATGCTGGGAGAGTGGAGGGTGAGTGGGTTGGAAAGGGGGAACTGATTACAGGGATCCACGTGTGACCTCCTCCCTGGGAGATGGATGGCAGAGAAGGGGGGAAGGGAGACTCCGGATAGAGCAAGATATGACAAAATAACAATGTATAAATTACCAAGGGCACATGAGGGAGGGGGAAAAGGGGAGGGAGGGGGAAAAAAAAAAGAGGACCTGATGCAAGGGGCTTAAGTGGAGAGCAAATGCCTTGAGAATGATTGGGGCAGGGAATGTATGGATGTGCTTTATACAATTGATGTATGTATATGTATGGATTGTGATAAGAGTTGTATGAGTCCCTAATAAAATGTAAAAAAAGAAAAGAGGAGAAAAAAATGATTAGGGCAAAGACTGTACAGATGTGCTTTATACAATTGATGTATGTATATGTATGAACTCTGATAAGAATTGTATGAGCCCCAATAAATTGTTAAAAAAAAAGAAAAAAAAGAAAGGCCTGGCAAGCTGCATACAGAGTCCAGTTAACAAACTCTAGGAGACAGTTCTATGAAGTATTATGAGCTAGAATCGACTCAATAGCAGTGGGTTTTACTGTGACAAAAATAAGTGAATCCCACAAGGGGAGATTAAAGTAATTTTGCTTTCATTCCCTGGTGACCATTTTAAAATACTGCGTTCTCACATCTTTTTTTCAAGGACCCAAGCAGGCTGATGGTTCCCACGGCAGCACTCCTAACAGTGTGCATGTGAAGGATCACCCCCACTTTCATTCGCCTCCTTCCTTTTAATGCTGCCGTCTGCCCTCCAGAGCTTCGCCAGTTGTGATCAACTTGAGAATCAGAAGTGGTGGGTGGGGCACAGTCTTCCTTTTACGTTAGGTGCCCTGGTGCTGTTGGGTCAGCATTGGGCTGGTAAGTGCATGTTGAAGGTTCAAACCTATTAGCTGCTCCTGGGCAGAAAGATGAGGCTGCCTGCTGGGGGACAGGTCGACAGCCTTGGAAACCCAGTGTAGAGCCATGGTGGCACTGCCAGAGGCTCCTGAGAAGTGAGGGCGATGAGCCTGGTGCTCACTTATTTTGGACATGTCAGGAGAGACCGGTCCCTGGCGAAGGACATCCTTACTAGAGGAGCAAAGCAGCAAAGAGGAGGACGACTCTTGAAGAGATGGTCTGACACAGCGGCTGCAGCCTTTGAGTTCAGACAACAGCTAACAACAACAACAACGTCATTTGGAACAATTGAATGGCAGTAGGTTTTTGGGGCCTTTTAGGTTTGAGGAACGTGAACTAGAAAAGATAACTGTTTTCCTGGTGGCCTCTGCTTGAGCCTGGGCTGGACTCTTGAACCCCTGGCCCCAAGATGAGGGTCCTTTCTGGGAACACGTACGCCATGAATTCTTTCCTGGTTGGTGTTCACGCCTCAGAGGACTACCTTGCACCTGCTTCTCTTCCTGTTTGTCTTTCTGCTTCTGTATTTTAAGGCTTAGCAGAGGGCTATCACTCTCACTCTTCCTTGTTTTGGAGCTGCACTCTGCTGCTACATCGAGTGGTTGGCTGCCTCCTCATTGGCATGCCACAGGCACTGCCTGCTTTTCATTGTTTCCCACTTTTTAGGTGCACTCACTCCGCGCCTCTGAGAGGGAGAGAGCAGTCTAGAGCGAGGTGGTTGGGGTTGTGACGTGACAGTGCCTCCACCTACTTTTTGGCTTTAGATGAAACAGGTTCTAACTGCCCTGGCCTCTTCAAGTGGGTTATTTAGTTGTAAAAATGGAAAGTCGCTGATGGGGATAACCCTTCATGGGAAAACGGATGGGAAAACGGAACGGAGAGCAAGACTGAGACGGAGCGCCTCGTGGGTGGGGAGGCAGGTCTGAGTGGGTGGGGAGGCAGGTCTGAGTGGGTGGGGAGGCAGGTCTGAGTGGGTGGGACAGCACACGTCGTACTTTGATGTGCCCTTTCCCAGGGACTGGCGAAAACTATGTGGCCTCTTTCAAAATATTGAAGAAAGAATTGCTTTCAAGTTACGGTGAATAATCTGAGGACAGTAATGGAGATAAACCATTCACCTGTGGAAATTTCGTCAGGGAAACCCCTACATTTAAAAACAAAAAAGGAAGAGCAAACGTTTAAGAGTAGGTAGAAGAGCAAAGTAGTTCAGAAGTCACGGAGGCCATCACCTTCTCACGGCCGTTTTCCTTCGTGCACCTTCTGCTTGCTTCCAGGTGTGCGCCACCTGGTTGCGTCAGAGTTGCGGTATGCCCCTTCAATCTAGAGTTTCCGAGGCTGGTAGAAATACTATAGGCGAGAAAGCGGCTTGCTTGGGACTTGGGACTCTGAGAGTGGGCTAGAGAGAGAGGGCAGACTTTGAAACTCAAGGGCAGCTTCAGCATTGTTTCTTATTTGACGGTGTCTATTGTTGAGCCCTGGCGTGGAGTATTGGTTATGTGTTGGGCTGGTAAGTAGAAGAGCCACAGTTGGAAACGACTAGCCACTCTGCAGGAGGAAGAAGAGGCGTTCCACTCCCAGAGATCCGCAGGGGGCCGTTCAACCCTGCTCTTTAGGCTGAGTCAGAATCAACTTGATGCCAGCGAGAGTTTTATTGTCTGTCACATCAGACTTTGTTTGGATTTTCGCCCCATTTCTGTAGCAAGACTTGCCTTTAGAGTCTAGCCTGTCAGATGCGCCGGGTCTGGGTTAAGGAAGGTGTGATCCAGTGGGGGGGCGGGGGAGAATAATCCCATGTTGCTTGCCCTCTGCTCTTGAGAAATCAGAGACCCCTCAGCTTGGGATGCCAGTGGTGACCAGGCTACTCTGTGATGACTTTTATCTTGCTGCTTGTCAGAGATGATACTTAATTTGGTGCCAAAGAACTTGGCCTTTCATCTGTAGGAGCTGGAAAGGTTCTGTTCCATAGACAGCCAGGTGTACCTGGTACTGTAAAAGGACTAGTGTTGAGCTTTCTGCCCAACGAAGTTATTGTACATCAACATGCTTCGAACTTGCAGCAGAGGGATGGAATCAATTAACTGGAGGAATGAAAATGCAGTATCCCCAAAGGAGAATCTTACAAGGCTTTTGGGGGGGGAGGGGTGTACCTCTTCAACCTTCAGGGGAACTGACCCGCTCTGTACGTTTCCACCGAACCTGAAGCTGTAAAGCCTTGAGAGCGTGATGCGAGGTGGACGGCTTTTTAGAAATACGTGCTGTTCTTTGGAAGGAAGTGGGTAGAAAGTGGTGTGAGGCGAGAAAATGGAATCCTTGGGGAGGAAAAAAAATCTTAATGCAAACACCACATACAATGTAGCAGAAAATAAATCAACAAAGGTTAGGCAGAGTGCCCCCTTCCTTTCTCACTGTGGGGTACCTGCTGGTTGTAAGCCATGTGGTAGGAGCTTGCTTCGTGAGCGGCCTCCTCCAAGAAACCACGGGGGCATTTTAAGCATTTAACATATGCCCATATTGAAGTCACACCGTGTGTTGTATTAAGTAACGTCTGATTGCAAAAATGGACTCTCAGTGGGCTATTGCACAAGATGTTACCATATGTTGATTTCTTGAGACAACATATGTGCTTTAAAAAAAGAACAATCATGATTCCATCTGAGTAGTTTATGGTTCAGGCTGGTGTTAAATATTCTAATATTGGTTGGCAGCATCTGACATTCTCGCTGTCTCCAACAGCCTTTAAAAAAAGTTTATAAGACTAACTGCCATCTCCTTCCGTCTCTGCTCCTAAGAATTTTGCTCAGGGGTGTGTTTTGTTCTTGCATCTTTTCACAGCTCCTTATGATTCTTGGTTGCACCGTGGTTAGTGCTTGGCTGCCAGCTGAAATGTCTACACTTTGAACCCACGAGAGAATGCTAGTGAGGTGGACTGCTAGTGGCAAAGGCTGGTGGTTCAAACCCACGAGCCACTCTGCGGGAGACAAATGAGACTGTCTGCTCCCATAAAGACTTACAGCCCCAGAAAGCCTCCACAGGGTCACTAGGAGTCACAGTTGACCCGGTAGCCGTGCATCGGGCAGTCTCCAAACCTGCAGATCTGCTTCCTCAAGACTTACAACCCCATTGGGTGCTGGGGGTGAGGACAGTTTTTCTCTATCCTATAGGGTCACTGTGAGTTGGAATTGACTTGATGTCACATAACACCACTCTTACGTTCGATACTGGGTCTAGAAAACACTGTGTAGAGCAGGAGTCCTCAAACTTTTTAAACGGGGCCAGTTCCCTGTCCCTCAGACCCATTGGAGGGCCGGACTATAGTTTAAAAAAAAACCATCCAAATATGAACAAATACCTATGCATGCCGCATATATCTTATTTTGAAGTAAAAAAACAAATGGGGCAGAAACACCTGGCGGGCCGGATAAATGTCCTCGGTGACCTGCATGTGTCCCGCGGGCCGTAGTTTGAGGACGCCTGGTGTAAAGATTCGTTCTAACGAGTGACTTTTGGAGCAGACCTTGCTAATGTGGTTGGTAGAATTTTCCAGTAGTGGTGGTGTTGGTGTGTCTGTAAAGCTGTCTCTCAGTGTTGTATAAATCCCATTAATTTGCTAAAGGACATGATTTAGTGGGGAGAGAGCCCAGTTTACTGGAAGACAGCAACCAGGACCCTAAAAAATCCAGACAGGCTGCATTGTAAGTGGACAAAGAAGAAGAGATTCAAAAGGTATTATTATGCACCTAGCTAGAAATTGAATAGGTGGTTGTCTGCACAGGATGGGGAAACACAAGACAGCCTAGAAGAAGGAAGGCAGGTGAGGAGAACTTGGGAGGGGTGAGTGCTGAGTCAGGCTCTGTTGGGATTGATGACCCTGGTTTGTTCTGTTAGGGCAGGCTGGCTACCTGAACTCAGTCCAGTGAACACCTTTGAAAGGTAGTCTGTGGAGGAGTGTCAGAAGCACGTTTAACCCAGCCCCACCTCTAGACCTTGGGGATACCTGGCCAGGGACCACACAGCCAACGCCTAGGTCTTGGGATCAGGGCTCATGGGACGCTTTTGACTCAGTAATTGCTGGGCAGCTTCCTGACACCCTATGCTCAGCCTCCATGTGGCAGGGACAGCAGTGCCCCTAGTGGCCAGTTCTGTGTTGCTCTTGGAGGCCTTGCTGGAGGCCCAGCTTGATTCAGTTCCCTGGAACCGTTTAGTGATCCTTTAAGCACCTAATGCCCTGCATTAAATTCCCTTCTCAAAGTAGCTAGCTCATTTCCTGCAACCTGACTCTCTGAGAAGGAAGGATTTTGTAATGCGAATGTGCTGTCTTGAGGCAGATGGATCCTTGGAAGCGTGAGGGTGAGGGAATGTGCAGCAGCTGGATTAGCAGATAGACCGGTAGTTCCCAAATGCACATCCTTTCTTTCCCTCTGCTCTCTTAATGCATGCAAGGGGAGGGGAGGAGGAGGAGGAGGAGGCTTGCACCAGTGCCCAAAATCATGAGTCCCAAATTCTAGCCCACAGAAATTCCGATCTAGAAGAAATTGGTAGAAATCTAGAATTCCTTATTTTAAAAAAGCTGCCCTTAGTGAACTAAAGTATTTCATGACCCTTCTTTGTACGTGAAAGGAAATGGCGTGGGAGCGCCATCTTCCTAATGACGGCCGGGGGGGGGGGGGGCGGTGCATTTACCTGCTTCTGGCTCAGAAGGATGAGGTCTGTACCGCCTGCCTGGATAGATGCCTGTCTGGATAGATGCTGGGTTTTGAGTGTGGCGCATACAGGATTTCCTTCCTTTGTTTGAATGGCAGGAAAGGGATGCATTTCAGAAGCGTAATTGAATGCTGAGTAAAGATTGAGTTGCTTGCAATGAGATAATACTTGCACGGGATACTTTTTTAATACGGTATTTTATAATGCAAATACTCCCCTTTGCATTACAGTGTACCTTGCATGGGTCAAAGGGCATCTGGTATATATGGATTTCTAATTTGTGTTACATGTGAAGAAAAAACACAATTGAAGTTATTTCAAAGATGGGAGGGCCTCCTAAGAAGAGAGGTCAAGAGATTATTTGGACAACTGGGGGTTTGGATAGATGAGTGGTGTTGGCTGGTACCATGCTATGACAGGCCGGTGGTTTCAGGGCTGCTGCTCGAGTGCCCAGGAAGAGTCACATGGGGGTGCGAATGCCGGGTAGGGCAGGCCTGTCTTGGTGGAAACACTGGTCCTGAGTTTACTTGGTGTGCCCTGTCCTCTCCAGCCTCTCCTCCACCACCCCAGCACTGGTCCCCCACCCCCACCCCCACCCCACCCCCACTCTCACCCCCACTCCCACCCTGTCCAACGCTGGCTTCTCTCAAACACATGAAGAAGGAAGTCCCCATTTTACTTCAGTGTAAAAACTCCCACTTGATTTAAACTGATGAGCCCTAGATGACGGGAGTCCTTGTAGCAGCAGGGGTTATATGTCAAGCAGGCTTCCACTGAAGGGCAAGGCTGCTCTTCCTCTGCAGCTGCCCTGCTGCCTGGAAATCAGACAGCATGACTTTGCACTCGATAGTAGACGTGGATGGACTGCAGCTTCCTAAGTGCTGCATAATGATGATGGGAATGTGGATGGTGCTAATCAGATTCGCCTGCATATGGCACTCTCATTATGCATGAGAGGCCTACATGTGCCCGGGAAGGAAACGAGCCCGTGGAGTTTGTTGCATGCTAGCCTCCCCAGAAAGGCCCTCCTCGGCCCCTCCCCGCATTGCATCCTGACAGGATGACCAGACTATGAAGCTGGCGTGTGCACTTGCTATTGACTCTTTTATTGATTTATTTCAAATAGGTTTATTGAGTTATAAGCTACTTGCCACGTCATTTATTCAGTTGGACTTCGACAGCTCGAGATTTCTCAGTGTATTCACAGTCGTGTGCAGCCATCACCACAATCTGCTTTTAGAATATTCTTGTCTGTCCCCAAAGAAGCTGTTGGTTCTCATTAAAAAAACGTGGTCTGTGCTTATTAAAGGGCCCTTTTCTGTCTCCACCCTCCTCCTGTCTCTTTATTTCTTTTTCCCTTTGCTTTGGTGGGTTGCAGTGTGTGTGTGTGTGTGTGTGTGTGTGTGTGTGTGTGTGATCATCTAGATGGCAGAAAGAACTTATTTTCACGAAGGGTGCATTTGAATATTCCAAAGGCTGTGTGCGTTCCTCACGTTGGGCCCGGCCTCGTGAACTGCGTTTTGTGTAGTTCCTACTTTCATTCGTCTCCCACTTCTGTTCATTCTCAGGTGACATGTTCCACTCACCCAGCCGGTGAAAGGAATGTGCTAGCTCTTTAGCTCTTGTCCGAAACAGGGCCGCTGGCTTCAGGCACAGGTCGACTCAGGGGGTCTGGCTCCTTCACTCGGAAATTTTGTTTGCATCTTGACCACATGTGCCCCATTAAGGCTAGGGGTGTGGGAGTGCTCCTGACGGAGGTGAGGTCAAGGATTGGGCTGCACCTCAACCTGCCTGTGTTTTATATGTAACTAGTGTTTAAATGCTGTAGGTTTTGGCCTGATTTTTCATCCTGGGGTTACAAATCTACCATCTTCAAAACCAAAAATTCAAAGTCACTGCCATTAAGACAATGTTGACTTATGGTGACCCTATCAGAAAGGGTAAAACTGCCCCTGTGGGTTTCTGAGACTGGACTTTATGGGAGTAGAAAGCCTTATCCCTTTCCTGCAGAGTAGCAGGTGGTCTGGAGCTGCGGACCTTGTGATTGGCAGCCCAACGCGTAACCACTGTACCACCAAGGCTGAAGGCTGCTGGCAACCTCACGGCATGATGGCAGTCTTTACGGAGGCCAAGTGCTACATCCTCCCAGTGTGGTTGGTGGGTTTGAACTACTGAACTCTTGGTTAGCAGCCTATTGCTTTAGCCACTCTGCCACCAGGGCTTCTGATGTGGATGTTAGAAAGTGATCTAGCATGTGGGAAAAGTTGACAAAACAGAGCAGGGTAAAAGGAGATGAGGATTGTGGATTCAGAGCTACAAGCAGGGTGTTGAGGCTCAGAAGAGGGGATCTTTGCCCTAGATTGGTTGGTGCCCTGAGGCTCTCTGGGGAAAAGAGAGCTCCAGGCACATCACTTCAAGGCCCTGCCAATGGGAATTTACTCCAGGAGTCTTCCCAGAGCAAGCAGCACAGCCTTATGGGCAGCACGGAGGGCTCATGAAAGGAGCTGCCCAGTGTGGGTGCTGTGTGTGTGACTACATGCAAGCCGAGGAACGGCAGACTCTGGCTTATGCTCACAGGTGTCCTTCTGGCTGGTGCTGAGCCGTGCTGGCTGCAGGGAGAGCGGCTGAGACCCTTCCAGTTAGTGTTTAAGAGTCTTCATGGTAGAGCGCTACATATTTTGAAAGCAGAGCCCGCAGGATTTCCAGTGGGTTGAGTGTGGGGCGTGAGGTGGAGAATAATCAAGTGTGATGTTAAGACTCTTGGCTTATTTTGTACCTGTTGACTTTGAGGCCACTTTTAGACCTTCCAGTGGTTTGAGCAGCTGGACCTGGGCTGGTGATGCCAATTGTGGATGAGTGGATGAGGTCACTCAGCAAATGGCAATGGAGGTGGCCATACCTGACTTTCTCTAGCTTTCCTAGTGCCAGGAGGCAGGGGTTAGGCAGCCCTCCCCACCCTCCATTCTTCTGGACTCATTCTGACATCACTTGACATCTGTGCTTGGCTCTGTAATTCATTGCAGTGGCCAAACAGAACCCACAGACAATAATCAGTGTTGAAGTTAATAGATTACTACCAGCCAGGGTCAGCAAACAGTAAGGATACAGCCATTGATCTCTTCAGCCAGCAGCCAAGTCTAGTCCTTAGCCTCTCAGCCATGTGGTCCCTGGGCCCGGGACAGGGCCCACCTGTCACACCTCATGGTGCCATATTTTCAGGCCAGATGAGAAGTTACCCCTTCGTCTTGACTCAGCTCCTCTGAGTGCCACAGTCTCTGATTCATCTGGCCTCTGGCTTCTGCTACTTCAGGCAGCGATCCTGGAAGTGCTCTTCCAAGCTTCTCAGGCTTGTCTGCTGCTGCTTCTCAGATGGCTCTTCCTTGTGGTTGGAGTGTGGTTGGGGTGTGGTAATGAAAACAGACACATCCCCTCTGCTAGTGTTATACATGTCCTGTGTATGTTTTCCCACCCAGTCCTTTTTGTGGGACTTAGGGACTTGTGTAGAGGAGCCATTTTAAGAAACTTCACAGCACCACAATCACCCAGGTTGTGAATGGAGGTAAGGAAGGAGGGAGGACTCCCTGGGGGTGAACTCAACTACTAGCCGAAAGGTTGGGGGTTCAAACCTCCTTAAAGTTGCCTGGGGAGACTAAGTCTGGCCACGTGTTGCTGCAAGGTCACAGCTTTGAAACCCCGTGGAGCAGTTCTCATCACGCACAGGGTCGCCACGCGCTGAAATTAGCCCAGGACGGCTAGCAGCAAGAGGGGCGGACCTCAGAGAGGGCCGGAAAGAGGCCAGGAGGTAGAACAAAATCACATACCCAACTGGCCGGGGCTTCAAACAATTTCGTTTACTTTTAAAGAATTCATAAATGTGGAAATGGGTTATTCAAATGAAGAAAAAAATCATTGCAAGAGGTGTTTAAGAAGACTAACTTATTAAACTTTCTGAAAGCTCACCCCTCTTAAATTTTTAATGATTATTTTACTGATTTTGAAGAAAGCAGAATAATAGCGCCTGTATCCCAGCCTTCCGAGCGTGGTGGCTGTTGGCGTGCTCAGAACGGTTTGCTCATTTCCCTCTGTGCTCCATGTAGTATTGGGGCTTTTCATTCACTTGTCATAGCAGCCCTTGTTTCCTATGGAGAGCCCCGCTGACCCAGTGCGTTCAGTGTTGAAGGGTCAAACCTACCAGCCTCTCTGAGGGAGGAAAATGAGGCTGCTCCCTTAAAGAGTCATAGTCAAGAAAAACAAAGGATAAATTATGTTATGTTCTATGGGGTAACTATGAGTTGGAACCCAGCCTATGGCAGTGGGCTTTGGGTTTTAAAATATATCTTCAGTAAGAAGGTCCTGATGAGACACTTGCTACAAATTGGTTGTGGAAGTTCTTGGAACACATTCTACGCCCATGCACGTGGGCTCATTGTGGGTCGGAGTCGATGAGCCTGCTGCTGGCTTAGCACACACAATTTTCATTTGCGAGAGCAATTTCTCTCCGAAAGCTGTTTATTGATACGCTGGCTTGGTTGGCGCAGCACGTCACTCCCAGCCGGCCTTTGCTTTCTCCTCCCTTCCGTACTGGCTCGCCCTGCCCAGCCGCCCATCTGCACACTGTGCTCTTCTCAGGCGCAGATGCTGGGAGGAGAGAGAAAGAAGGCCGGAAGAGGAGACCCCAGCCAGGACTGGCAGACCTGGGGGTAGGGGTTGGAGTAGGGGTGGGGGTATGTGAAAAGCCTGCTGGGCCTCACAAAGGGAGTACGGGTCCCTGAGGAGGGGCCCTTTCTCTGGCTTGCTTAGCCACCCGGCTGTTCTTTGTTCTTCAGTACCATCTTTAGCAGTAACACTTGAGCTACGCCAGGCTTTGAAGGGACATTAGAATTTAAAAGGAAAATGCACTATTTGCATTTGAGTGGTGGCTGGGTAATTAGAAGCAATTCCATTCCCTGAACCCAAAGGGAGAGGGAGGCTCCTGCTGCTGCTGTTGCCTCGGTGGGGTGCAGCCCCTGGGGCCTGCTCCCAGAACTCCATTGTAGGCATTCTGTTCTCTTCCATTCCCCAGGACTGTTCTGAAGCAGGCACATTTTACCTTGCCTCTTGCCATTCCGGGGGCAGAAGCAGAATTTGCCTCTGTAGACTCCACAGAGCCCTGGATATAGGGGGTTACATGTTGAGCTACTAACGGCGAGCCCAGCAGTTTGAAACCACCAGCCTCTCTTCAGGAGAAAGGGGAGGTTTTCCACTCCTGTGAAGCTTTCCGGTTTGAGAGTCTGAGGAAATCAGAATATGAGCCATTACGACCCCTCTTGTCTCTGGACCTTCTCTCCTGTTCCTGGCTGCACCTCACCCCGCAGAAAGATGTTGCACCCAGTGCTTAGTAAAACTGTGCATACAGAAATTCATTGAGCCCTCACTGGTGGCTCCATTGTGAGCCCCTGAGTGGGGTAAGCAAGCAATACACTCTCCTACTAATGGAAAACAGAGATTCAACCCAGCCCAGTGGTGCCTTGGAAGAAAGGCCTGGTGATCTACTACCAAGAAACACAGGCGTTGAAGTTCCGTGGAGCACAGTTCCACTCGTACATAGAGAGTCACCAGCAGAAGGCACATTCAGTGTGGCAGCAGCTGAAGATAAGCGTTTTCCTTCTGGTTTTGCAAGAGCTCTGTAGTTTGACACAGTGTAGACTTACGATCTCAGAAACCCACAGGGACAGTTCTGCCCTGTCCTCTGGTGTCAGTGTGAGTTGGAATCAACGTGATGGCAGTGAGGTTGGTTCAGAGTCATACAGATGCAAAATACAGTGATTTAAATAAGAGGTTCAGGGGGCCCTGGGTGAAAAGCAGTGCAGCTTTTCTGGCTCCCGGAGTTCTTGGGGCCCAGCTCCTTCTGCAGCACTGCAGCCCATCCCCGCGATGCAGGCCTGGGGCAGAGGGGCAAAAGTGCTCCTGGACCAGCCATAGGCTCACATGGAAGCCAGCAGTGTGTCTGTGCCCATCTGCAAGGGAGCCTGGGGACTGTGCCCAGCTGAAGAGCCTAGAAAACGATACTGCAGGAAAGAAGAGAAAGGAGCACTAGGGAACAAGCAGCATTCCCTGCTACAGAACGCTGGGAAGGAAACAGTGAACGTTCCCTGAGATGTTCTCTGCAAAATTGCTTTTGACAAACACACTTTTAAGTCAACGCACTTGTTCTCCCTGAAAAACACCCTTCTCTGGCTTGCATTAAGGAGTGCTTATTTTTCTGGGGGGACTCCAGACTGGCTTCTCCAGTGTCGGTGTTCCTGGAGTTTCACACGGGAAGAAAGATCCGCAGAAGCCATTCGGACAGTGGGGCCGTAGCGCGTGAGGCGTGAGCTTGGCACTGGCCAGGCGTGCTGTGGACGAGTGTGTGGTGTGTGCTAGTGTGTTTAGCCGGCAGCTGGAAAGTCTTCAGTAACTGTGTTAGGTTTTCGGAGTGCTTTACTTTGGGTCTTGCTTGGCAGCACTGAAAGAATTCACACGGCAGGCGCACAGAAGGGAAAGTTTCAGGTACTACAGTCTCAAAAAGCGCTGCTACCCCTGGAAAGTGTTCAAGGCCACATGGCAGGGGCGTGGGAGAGTCCACAACTGAAAATAGCCTTTTCAGGAGAGCGTGGAAAACCACGTGGAAGGAATAGGGGAGCAGGAGCCTGGAACCCGCTCGCCGAGCCAAGAGCAGGAAATCCCAAGAGTGGCCCGAGCAGGCATGCGGGCACATCTGAACCAGAGGAGAGAGAAGGCTCTGCCCCATTCTGTTATCTCCACTATCCCCACTGGCTGGTTGAGGGCGCACCTGTGTGATGTCATGTCACTGGTGCCTAGTCTGTGCGCCAGGTGGACGCCCCGCCCCCCCTCCTGGGACTAGGAGACTTGAGTCTGAGCATGCTCAGTTCTAGATTTTCCCTAGATGTCTACTTAGTGTGCCTGACTTCTTTCCAGCCCCTTTATTGTGGCACGGACAGCTGGTTTTTGTTTAGAGTAGCCATTCGGTGGAAACCTCCTCTGTCCCTAATCTAGTGATCTGTCATGAAAGCTTCTGCTGTATTTTGCAAAAAAATTACGGAGAGTTAATCTTTCTGTTTTATTGGGAGGAGACTTGAGCTTTTCGATTAGTATCATGTGATCCATATAGACTGAGGGGCCTGGCAGGGCGAACCATTGATAACTGTGTTGGAATCACTTTGTTCTTCATTAAGCCGAAGCGATGGCACTTCTGTCTTCCTTCTGGCCAAGGAAGCTGGACAGTTAAAACACTCAGAAACTTTAAATGAGACTCCTCAGGCCACATTGCTCTTGTTCTTTGTAGTTGTATGAAGAGTATTTTGATCCATTTGCTGATCCTGGAATTTGGTTTTAAATCAGCTCACGGTGATTGAACTAAGATATGAATGAAGGTATATGGTATTACTGCATGCTACCAAGAGATGCTAAGAAATGACCTGCTGTCTTTCAGTTTTTGTCTTCCTAATTTTCTGCTCTCTGGGTGCCATGCTTTGTGTTTCTGCCTTGTCTGGAACGCCTGTAAGCTTCCCCGAGGACCACATCCGCAGCCCGTGGCGACTTCCACCTGCTCCTTCGGAGAAGGGGGTGTTCCCCCCTCCTCTTGTAAGGAGTTGCAGTCTTCGGAGGAACCCTGCCCTTTTAGGGTCGCTGTGAGTTGGCATCATGGTAGTGAGCTGTTTTCAGGAGGCGCTCAAGCACCACCTCTTCCAGAATGCTCTCCCTAACCTGCTGTGCACCACATTGTCTTTTCCTTTTGTGAGCGCCCTGGTATGGGCTGCGTGCCATCTCGAATCCTACGCGATCTTGCAGACCTATGAAAGTTAGGAAACCTAACTTAATGTACCTTGTCACTTTAAAAAAATGTCCTGGGCCGGTGGCATTTCTTGCCTGGGGAGAAGACAAGGCTTTCTGCTCCCGTGGAGTGACAATCTGGGAAACTCAGCAGACGCAGTTACCTCTACCTGTCCTGTCGGGCTGCTGGGAGTCAGGCCCGACTGGATGGTAGAGTTTGTTTTGTACGGCACTGTCTTTATGTTGTTACCGTGCAGCGTCCATGTTCCTGCTATCACAACATGTGTCAGCTTAGCTACTGAGTTGCTTAACAGAAGGGAGGAGTTTTTCAAGATGACTGATAGGGAAAGCTCTTGATTCTCCGGGAACTTAAAAGTGGCTTTCTGAACACCACTCTGAAGTACTGCCTGAACTTGCCACTGTCTTCTTGTGATTGAGGAGGGGAGGAAACCCTTCACTTCTGTCTCTGATTCACTTATTGTCGGCGTGAGTTTCTCTCTTGGTCTCTTCTTTCCTGTTGGTAGTATCTGACCAATCCCATTACCGAGGGCGACATCAGACATGGAATTTATGGATTTTTCGAGCTAACCCTTTGGCTCAGAGCAGAAAAGTAATGCAAAATGGGGCTTGTCGTTGACGAGTTTAAAACTCAGGTGTAATTATTTTAACACAGAGTAGAATGGTCTACCCTGGCGCCCAGGAAAGTTGTCAAATCTTTAAACCACAGAGAAGAAGCCATGCGTAGCCAGAGGGGGAAAGTGGGACTGGGAGTTAGGAAGCATGAGCTTAATTGCTGGTTGTTATTTTCGTAGGTTTTTGCAAAATCATTTAACCACTTGGCTCCAGGAGTTCTTCATACCACGAGGATTGTCGGATGATTAAGTGTGGGCATGCAACAATCCATTTTAAAATTCTGTGAAATGTAATACGGTTTAAGGTCCCGAGAGTGGAGCATATTGTGATGGAGACAGATTTGAGGGGCCTGGGAGGAGCATGCCCTAGGTCCTCAACAACCCTTGTATCTAGAGCAGCGGTTCGCAACCTGTGGGTCGTGACCCCTTTGGGGGTCGAACGACCCTTTTCACAGGGGCCACCCAAGTCATCGCAGTAGCAAAATTACAGTTATGAAGTAGCAACGAAAATAATGTCATGGTTGGGGGGTGGTCACCACAGCATGAGGAACTGCATGAAAGGGTCGCGGCATCGGGAAGGTTGGGAACCACTGGTGCGGTGAAAGAAAGGCACGAGAGACAGCGAGGCTCAGTGACTATCAGAGACGGGTGCTGAGCACAGCGAACCTGTCAGCAAGGCGCTGGCCTCCTTCTGAGCTCCAGCTCCTCGGAGGCACTGTGGGCATTCCCCGGGGAGGCAGGGAGCTCTGATGGAAACACAAGTCTGGAGGTCAGCAGAGGAATCTAACCACAGGCACACAGGTTTGGGAAATGAATCAGTCAGACCACAGAAACCAACGCTGGATGATTTAAGCAGAAAAGGAATTTATTGAAAAGATGTTGGGCAGCTTGTAGAATCTCTAGGAAGACTGAAGAACCTGGCTCAAAAACATACAAGCAGAAGGGGGCCTTGCAGCTGACAACCCCCCCCCCCCCCAAAACCAGTGTATGCTCTGGAGGCCCACTTGAGAGGACACTGCTGCTCACCATGCTGCCCGCCATGCTGGCCTAGATTATGGCCACTGCTGTGGAACAACCCCTCTTCTCCCCAATGAACCCCTCAGCTCCTGGGGGCCCGTCTCTGACCTTCGTCTAGGCCATGTGCTGTTGCCCTACTTGCAAGTCCAACTGCAGGAACTGGCTCTTTGAGAACCCCGCAGGGGTGCCTCAGTGGGAACTCTACAAATGCCATAGGGAAGCTTGGATGCTGAGCAGGCAAAGGAGAAACATGAACTTGGTGGGAAGAGAATCGAGAAAGGTAGATAAGAAGATGGCGTAAGGGTGTAGGTGATAGTAACTAGCTGCATTAGGCTGGGTTGTCTAGAGAAACAGAACCAGTGATACTTATGTGTGGCTAAGGAAGAACATTATTTCAAGAAGCACTTTCATATTAAGAAGGCATCCAGGCATTAAGATGGCTTCTGGCAGGGCCATCCTGTGTGGAGAGCCCTGTTTCAGCCTCACACAGCTTCAAGTCGATAACACCAAAAGCATGAAGCGGGGGATCACAGGCCAGTGGGCGTGGAGTTGCATGGATCCAAGGTCAGGGAAACATGGCAGGTCACTGACAGTTCTCAGGGTCTGGTGGCCCACATAGGACTGTCCCTGGAAGCAGACACCGAGTCTGGAAACCCTACATAAGGTCACTGAGTTGGCAGTGGCTTTGGGAGGGTCGACTCAGTGGCATTGAGTTTGGTATTTTGGTTTTGATGACGTTAGTGGGAGCCGGGTTGGTAGAGAAATAGTGCTAGAAGCAGAAGCAGAGAGATGGGATGAGAGCCTAGAGGTTCAGACTGTTCAAATTCCCACCCAGCCCCCTGCTCACTGGGCTTTGGCAAGCTGTTTGGCAAACTGTCAAAGCGTTTGTTTCCTGTGTGTTGAAGTGAGGATGGTGATAGTACCCGTCCAGGGCTCTTAAAAGATTGAGTGAAAATAAAGTACTTGGCAAAGCATCAGATGCACAGTAAATACACTTGCTGCCACTGCCCTCTCGGCTTGTCTGTGAAGAAGCAGTTACCAGTGATGGATGGTCCTGGGGTCTTTTCGGGTGGGAGGTGCACAAGCTTCTTAATGTGTGTAGCTGGAGGGAGGACCACAGAGCAGGGAGGGAGACTCAGAACATCCTGGAGATGGCAGGATAGGGAGTTGGAGGGCCCTGAGGCCCCCAGGGCTCATGGGGTTGAGTCTTAGAAAGAAGGCCCACTTCTTGCACAGATTGGGTGAAGGTGGAGGAAGTCGTGTATGACCTGAAGACAGATGGGCGTGGGGGCGATTTGTTGTAGTTTTAGGGCAATCCTGAATATCAGCCCTTCCTCTTGCTTTAGCCTGTTATCAGCACACGGCTGGCTCTGCCCCTCGGGCTCCCTTCTAGGCCTCCGCAAGCATACTTTCCCTGGGCCTCGATCCGCAAGCCTGAAGCTTTCTGCAGGGGAAGAAACTGCAAAACAACAGTTGTACCAAGTGACAGTTTGTCCTCGCTGGGATTTTAATGGGGACCAACTAGTTTCAGCATCCGTTTTAAGCCTGGTTCTTTGCAAGTAGTGAAGAGAGACAATTCCAACGTCAGTAGAAGTGCTTGTAGTTTTAAATATTTTCTTCTGTCAATAAACATATTGGGGGATTTTAGTTAATTTTTTAAAATGTCATTGTTAAGTAAACAAAAACATTAGGGTTCAAAGCCCACCAAGATTACGAGCTAGGATTTTAGAGCTGATGCCTAAATCACGTAGCTCGAGTTCCTTGGTCTTCTGAAGAAGGCTCTAGAATCTAGAGCCACAGGGCTTGGCGGTGGGTCTGGCAAGTCCCACTGCAGGAGTGTCGGGCAGCAGCATCGGGGCTGAGACTGGAAGGGAGCTGGCTCCTGACAGGACCATCCCATGTGGAGACTGGTCTAACCCCCGGGGAGCAGCAGGAAGGGCTGCCCCAGGCTGGGGCTCTTTATGTTTTGTGTAGAAATTGATTTGAGTTCTCATTGCACCATGGAAAAGTTCTGAATTCCTCTGTGGTCCTAAGGGATGTCAGTGGAGTCCTAGAAATATTCATTTCCTGCTCAGAGGAAGGGGGTGAAAGACTGAGTGTTTATTGGACCCACATTGGGAAGGATCTACACGCTAAGGCGACCGACACGCGAATCCCTCTCATGGAGACTGCAGGTCTCAGAGCAACTCCATCTCTGCTGTCTGGATAGGCAGTTAGTTACATTCCCAGAACTTCAGGAGAGTAGCCCAATAAGCACCTTGTCGCCATCGTTGTTGTTAGGGGCCATCAAGTCAGTTCCAGCTCCTACGGCATCATCCTCACGGTCACTCTTCTGCTTGAGCCTCTCCGTGCCGCTATGGTGTCAGTCCATATTGGGGAAAGGCCTTCCTCGTTCTCACTGCCCCTCTGCATTACCAAGCACAATGTCCTCCTCCAGGGACTGGTCTCTCCTGACAACATGTCTGTGGTAGTTACATAATCTGGTGTCAATTTCTGGCTATTAGTGTGACTGGGGTGGAGTTTAGCCTGTCAATCAGGTCACAACTTGCTGAATCCTTTGGAGGTGCTAAGGAGATGAATAGCTTACTGGAGGTCAGACCCACTCACTCTCCCTGTGAGACATTCCTGTTGACAAGCCACATGAAGCTGTTCCAATAGAGCAAGAGACATGGAGACCCACATCAGTGCTGAGATGCTTCCACCACTACTGGAGCCACAAGATTTTCCACCCACTGGCTTGTGATCTTCCTGCATTCTGTGTTAGTGCATGGCCGTGTGAGTCTAAAGAGGAATTTATGGATTTGTATCGACATATGGGGTGATATCAGACTTATGGACTTGATCTGGACTGGGTTGGGATGCTTTCTTCTCTTATACACATCTGAGTTTCTATGGATCTGTTTCTCTAGTCTACTCGGACTAACTCAGGAGCCTTCCTTGACTTTTTCAGATAGATTTCGCTTCTGACTTGGAATTTTGATTTTCTTTCTTTTGAATGTTCATTTCTGGCATATGAGCCTCATCCTGCTACCTGAATTACTAAACTCGGGAGCCTCCTGTTGACTTGACCCCCTGCCTTGGTGCAGCCAAGCTAAGTTGTGACACTGGCTCCCCAAGCACTGGCTTTTCTATGGCCTCTCCTGAGGAGAAGAAACAGTGGATTGGAAATGATGCATTTTGGTCAGACCACATTTGTCAGTAGCCAACGTATTTGATTTTAATTCATTTTTAATAGTCACTAGGCTCTTTTTCAAAGGGTGTGCCTAATACCAGCAGATAGATGTAATTTTCTTAGGAATAAGGAGTTTGGACATCTAAAATGCTTTCCCAACGACCTTGGACCCGTCCAGTCAAACGTCCTCGTTAGGAGGAAGGACCAGAAGCCCCGAGGCATGTGGGAGGCCAGTGTCAGAGCTGGGACCCAGACCAAGATCTTGTCATTTCCTGTAAAAGTTCTTTCCTTATATACCAACCACTGCCCCCAAATTGTGTGTGTTTGTTTTATACAGAGAAAAGAACTTTGTAACTTGATTATTTTCCAAATCCTATGTGAGCCGGAACTGACTGTTGGAGGCAGACAATGAACCTGAACTTTCAGGGGAGTAGGAAAATACACACACACACACACACACACACACACACACACACACACACAACACACACGAATATACTCGAGTATAAGCTGACCCGAATATCAGCCAAGGCACCTAAATTTACTGCAAAAAAAGTGCTGAAAAACGCAGCTTAGCCATGAAAAAACACCAACACATGATTATATATGGTGTGTGTATTATGTATATATGTGTGTGTGCGTGTATGAAAGGGTTTATTTGAGTGTGTGTGTGTGTGTGTGTGTATGTGTATGAGAAGGTTTATTTGAGGGGTCCAGATTGAGTTTTCTTTGAAGGCAGAGAGAAATAATTCTGGCAGTTTCCACTTTATTACTATAGATTGGGCCTGTATGCCTGATTCTTGTTGGGGCGTCAGTTTCTGATTGTGGGATTCAAAAGCCTATGTTAGGCTGTGAGATGACCCGGATTTCTGTCCCATTTCTCTAGATGAGGGGAAACATCCTCAGTTGGCACTCTTCAAGCCCATGCTTAGCTCTGACACTAAGCTCTTTCGGCCTCCTTGCCTGACATTACCACTTTTCTTGGTAGAGGAGTATCATTCGCTTAGTAACATGAACTAATATGTATTTCACTTTAACTTTGTGCGAGACATGAAGTAAAAATACGATCATAGTTTATCCTCACGATAGCTTGTATTAAGTGCCCTACGAGGAGCTCTGGTGGTGTAGTGGTTACGAGTTGGGCTGCGAACCGCAAGGTCAGGCGTTCTAAACTACAAGGCGCTCTGAGAGAGAAAGGGCTTTCTACTCCCGTAAAGGAGTGCACTGTCGGAAAAACAGAGGGGCAGCTCTACCCTGTCTTACAGGGTTGCTATGAGTTGGCATCGATGATATAACAGTGAGGCTCCTCTTGGTTTGTTTAAATGCCCTACTCTTGCAGGACTAGAATGGAGGCCTGGAGTCTGAAGCTGTGGCCCTTTCTCTCCAGGCTGGCTGGCACCCGCTCCCTCGTGGGTCATGCAGTACCCTACCTGAATGAGGCGTGGGGGCTGCTTGTTTCTCCCTTTGACAGACATGGGCTTGAATTTTGGCTCTACCACCCGATAGCAATGGGGCCTTTAGCAGTTCACTTTAAAAACACTCCTGGTCTCACCCGTCCATCCAGATGCGGCACATTTACATCTAATGAAGGCAAAGTCGGTTTTCAGTGCAGAGACTGTGTTCAATTATGTTATTTATTACTTCCACGGTATCCAGACTTCTAAAAGATGAAGTTCTTGCCATGTGGCGTTGCTGGCTTTCCTTGCTTCTGGCATGCTGCACTCCAGCCTCTGAGTCCGTCTGCAGGTGGGTAGCCCGCAGTGGGTCTGCCTGCTTCTGCCCCTTCTTTGCATTTCTTGCCACCTTTGGTGCTTCATAGCACTTCTGGAGGTGGCTGGTGCAGGATGAATCTTCCCCTTTTGTGGTTTGTGGAAGTCTAGTAAATGGCATACATCCTGTCTGCTCAAGTTCACCGCCAGCCAGGAGAGTGAGTCTGGGGTGGGGCCGACTTATCGAGCGGAGTTTAGAGACGGAATAAAGGAGATACGGATAACAGATCATGGAGAAAGGGTTTTTGACAAACCAGATAGAGGATGGAGGCAGTAAAGGAGCGGGCAGGAAGGAAAATTGCCTCTAGAATTTCTGTGGGGTAGGAACTCTGGGAGGGGCTTCTCTGGTCTCCAAAGGATCCCTGGTGGCAGTGGGTTGTGAGCCGCTTCCAGGGGAGAGTGTAGGGGCATTCTACTCCCACAAAGAGTTCGTCTTGGACACTCACGGAGGCAGTCTGTCCTTCCCTGTGGGGTTACTATGAGTCAGAATCAACTCGGTGGCAGTGAGTTTTTCTCTGGCCTCTGCACTGTGTGTATCTTCAAGAAACAGAATTGACACCTTGGAGAGGGGCTTGCTGAAGGCCACCAAGTTTGGTTGACCAGCAGGTGTACTACCTGCATGCCACCTGCGTCCCCCTGCACCACTCTTGGTCAGTGCTTATGGAGAGTCCTGGGAGCTTCTCCTGCCGGGTTGTGGCTTTTCAGATGTCACAGTGTGTGGTATTTTCTTGATATATATCCTTTTTATATTTTGTGTGTTTATTTAATAGAGTTATTTGTTATATCTTCATGCTTTTCAAAATGAATATTCTTTTTGAGTTTTTGGTATGGTTTCCTAATATGTAGATTTGTTGCTTTTGATCCTGGAGAAAATGAAATATTAATGATTAGGAGTGGTATGAGATTTCGTGTAATGTTCTTAAAAGTAGAGATTTTGGGGATGTGCTCAGTCTTCATGAACGACCCTGCTTGTGTTACCCCATCATTTTCTGTGGTAGCAGATGCAGTTTTTCTCCCTCCCCCACCCCCACCCGTAGCAAAAACCCATCTTAATTGTGTGTCTTGCGTTGATTTAGGTTTTATGAAAATTGTCACATCTGAAATCATCCAAGAATTATGCCTGACATATCTCTATAATTGTCCAAAAAGATTAAATCCACCCCCATCTCAGTGTAAATGTCAGTTCAAGTTTCTGCTTGTAAAGGAGCTAACGCTGTGTCTCCCAGATGCTCCGAGGGCCACAGACGGCCTTAAGATTCTATTTTTGAAACGCCAACGAAAGTAAATTTCTGTTTTCTTTTCTTTTAGCTTCTCAGACAAACTGTTCAGTGGAAAGGGCTTGCGTTTTCAGCCATCAGCTCTAGATTTTGGAATGCAGTAAGTATCTTTTCTTTGTAATTTTCAGTAGCTCATTTTATTTTTATTACTGACTTTCACGATATTCCTTATACATTGCACAAGATTAAATGGCATGCTGGTGGTAGGTGCTCAGCTGTGAACTGAAAGTTGACAGTTCAAACCCACAGCAACCTTGGGTGGGATGGAGGGCGGAGGGAGGGCTTGGTGATCTGGTCCAGTAGAGACTTCAGCCTGAGTAACTTACAGGCAGTCCTGCTCTGCCCTCCAGGATCACACTCCAAGTCTGAAAGGACCCAAGGTCACACAACAGCATACACTGCAGCATAGTGGAGAGGGTGGATGGCTAGCTACAAGGCCAGCAGTTGGCAACCACCAGCTACTCTGTTACAGAAGATGAGGCGTTCAGTTCCTGTAAAGAGTTACAGTCTCAGAAACCCACTGGGGCAGTTCTCTGTTGTCTTACAGGGTTGCCATGAGTCAGAATTGACTTGATGGTTGTGAAAAGAAAAAATCAAGGGATGCTGATCCTAAGACTTGTTAAAAGAAACATTTTCATAAAAATTAAGAAATATACCTATGTGCCTATACCTATGTACATGTTCCCGTATAGTCTAGATTGGGAGGGGGCACTGAGGCTGTGATAGCAGGGGGTGGGTGGGTGTTGAGGAGGCCTCCAGGGAACAGAGGTATATTGCATGACCCATTAGTGCTCTACTGCACCCTGATTGACTCATCCCCCCCTCCCTGCAACCCCTCTGTGAGGGGATGTTCCATTGTCCATAGATGGGCTTTGGGTCTCTGCTACAAACCCTCCTTCATTCTCAACAATGCATTTTTGTTTACTGTTTGTTATGGATTGCCTGATGCCGTTGCCCAGTCTCGATGACAGCTCACAATCGTACTGGCTGGTGTGCTTCCATGTGGGCTTGTTGCTTCTCAGCTACATGGCCGTTTGTTTAGCCCACTTACCTTATCTAGATAGACATGCAGAGACAATAAGAAGCACAAGACCAAGGCAGAGCAAAACAAAAACCAACAAACAACAAACCAACTATTAAACAGAGACAAGCCTATAAATAGTTCAAGGTCGGTTTGTTGACCTTTAGGTGTGTTTTCTGGTAGAGTCTGATGGGGTGCCACACCCTGGCCCCAATGTCTATTTTTGGTATTCCCAGGGGACTTCATTTAATTGCTCCCCTTGCTGCTCTGTTGCACGCCCTTAGCCTTTTGCCCCTGCGTGGTGGGGTCAGATTGGGCACAATTCCTGCACTGTGCCTCCAGTGTTGTCCCTCGTAGTGCTATGGGTCAGTGAGGGACGACTTGTATCGTGGCGGTGCTGGCCCTATGGTCCTTTATGTTCATTGTGTGCTCTGAGCAGGAATATTGTCATAGGGGCTTGGTGGGTCAGGATGTGTTCCACTCTCTCAACTCCAATTTTTAATAACTATATTTTGTAATGGAATGTTTTAAAAGCCAATATTATTAAGTCTGTGTTGTTTTTTAAATTAAAATTAGTTTTTTTTGTAATGACAAACTTTAAAAAAAAATCATTTTATTAGGGGCTCATACATCTCTTACCACAATTCATGCATATATCAATTATGAAAAGCACATTCGTGCATTCATCACCCTATACTTCTTGATAAGTGTGGTGGTTCTTTTTTTAATCATTTTATTAGGGGCTCATGCAACTCTTATCACAATCCATAAATACATCAATTGTGTGAAGCACATCTGTACATTCATTGTGCTCATCAGTCTCAAAACATTTGCTCTCCACTTAAGCCCCTGGCATCAGCTCCTCATTTCCCCCCTCCCTCCCCTCTCCTCCTCATGAACCCTTGATAATTTATAAATTATTATTTTGTCATATCTTGCACTGTCCGATGTCTCCCTTCATCCACTTTTCTGTTGTCCGTCCCTCAGGGAGGAGGTCACATGTAGATCTTTGTAATCGGTTCCCCTTTTCCAACCCACCCTCTCTCCACCCTCCCAGGATCTCCACTCTCACCACTGGTCCTGAAGGGATCATCCGCCCTGGATTCCCTGTGTTTCCAGTTCCTATCTGTACCAGGGTACATCCTCTGGTCTAGCCAGATCTGTAAGGTACATTGAAGCATGATAGTGGGGGAGGAGGAAGCATTTAGGAACTAGAGGAAAGTGTATGTTTCATCATTGCTACATTGGAAAGTGTATGTTTCATCATTGCTACATTGCACCCTGACTGGCTGGTCTCCTCCCCGAGACCCTTCTGTAAGGGAATGTCCTGTGGCCTGTAAATGGGCTTTGGGTCTCCACTGTGCATTCCCCACCTCATTTTTTGATCTGATGATGCCTGATACCTGATCCCTTTGACACCTCGTGATCACACACACTGGTGTACTTCTTCCATGTGGGCTTTGTTGCTTCTGAGCTAGATGGCCACTTGTTTACCTTCAAGACTTTAAGACCCCAGGTGCTATATCTTTTGATAGCTGGGCACCATCAGCTTTCTTCACCACGTTTGCTTAAGCACCCATTTGTCTTCAGTGGTTGTGAGCATCATAGAATGCCAATTTAATAGAAGAAAGTATTCTTGCATTGAGGAAGTACTTCAGTGGAGGTCCAATGTCCTTCTGCTACCTTAATACTAAACCTATTAATATATGCACCTAGGTCTATTTCCCCATCCTCATATATAAATATATTTGCATATGTAAATGCATTTATTTAGACCTCTATAAATGCCCTTTGCCTCCTAGCTCTTTCCTCTATTTCCTTTGACTTTCCTCTTTTCCCACTATCATGCTCAGTCTTCATTAGGGTTTCAGTATTTCCTCTTGGTTACATTACCCTTGATCACATCTACCAGGCCTCCTGCATCCTCTTCACCACCCATTTGGGCCACTTGTTCCCTTGACCCTGGATTTGTTAACATCACTACCTTTTCCCCCACCACCCCCTCTCCCATGTCCCCCCAGGACTTTGAGTCCCGTTGTTTTCTCCTCCAGATTGTTCATCCAGCCTATCTTATTTAGACAGGCCTGAGGAGATAATAATGTGCACAAAAACAAGACAGAGCAAAACCAAGCAACAATATACAAGAAAACAACAAACCAATGACAAAAAACAAAACAAAACACAACAAGAAAGAAAAGCTTGTAGTTAGTTCAAGGACTTTTCCAAATTCTTTTAAACTAGAGTCATTTACTCACTTATTTTTACTGCTTGCTTATGCCTTAGGGATTCCAAACTACCGTCTGTGAACAGAAGTCATTGTTATGATTAAGACATAGTTCTTGTCTTGAGGGAATTTCAGTTAGATGGAGAAGACGGCATAAACGAGTAATTACGTACAGGCCATTAAGTGCAGTGAGATGAAGGAACTGTGTCTGGCAAGCTGGAGGAAGAGGCAGGGGTGAAACGCAGGAGGGTGGGGATCTTAGGTTGGATGCGATAAAGTTTGAGGCTTACCAGTGCCATCAGCTCCCTGAAAGCAGGTTGGTGCAGCATTGCAAAAGTAATAGGATCTGATTAGAGTTTCCAAGCCAAGAGTGAACGAGTGTTCGGTGTAGTAGCAGTTTGAGCAGTTGTGCATCCCTGTACTTTTTAAAGTTACACGCAAAGTGACCACAGGAGAGAAGACCATCTGGGGCCAGTTAATGGCGGCCCCCTGGTACCCTCGCCTCCATTCGACTGGTCACCATCCCCTTTCCTCCTGGAGGCCATCACTGAGTTGTAGTGAAGGAGAGTCGAAACTCAGTTCAAGAGTGTCTTTGAGGAAAAAAAAAGAGTGTCTTTAAAGATACCTCATTTAACTTTTAAAGGAAATTTTGAGGAGGGGAGAGAGAGAGAGGAAGAGAGAGAGACTGTACTATGAGTTTTCCGACTTCACAAGATTTTGGGTGGGTGTTTGGTTTTGATTTGTGATGTATTTTACTTCTATCAAAACAAAACACCCAAACCCACCGCCATTAGGTCTTCCATGGCTCCTAGCCATAGTGTCCCAGGCTGTAAATGTGACCAGAGTAGGTAACCTCTTCTTTCTCGAGCAGAGTGGCTGGTGGGTTTGAACTTTGAGGTTTGCAGCCCAAGGCTGCCTAGCCACCAGGGCTCCTTAGTTTACTTGTAATTAAAGACATTTAATAGTGACTGAATTTATATTAATACTTAACCTGGTTTCAAATTATGAGAAAACATTTTGCTTCTGTGAAATGTCTTTAATGTGAAAAGAAATTTTAATGTAGGATTTATTTTAAGGAGTAGAGATGATAGGTGGATAAGTATCATAAGATATATAATAGCAGTCGTGAATGTAGTTAGATTACAATAATAATTCCATTTCATAGGATCCTTACTGTCGGAACTTTGAGAGCACTTCACAGAGTTCATGGAAAGATTTCAAAGTGTGGACATGTCACTTGTCTCAGCACCTTCTGTCCCTGATGAAAGGATAATTGTGTGTGTGTATGTAATGCTTTCAAATATCTGTGTGTAGTGCCAATAATCGGGCATTTGTTGCTGAGAGGCAGTGCGCTCAGGCCAAGATCAGTCCACTGGAAGCTGCAGAACAAACCTTTTGGTTTCGAAGCTAGAACTCAGTGTGCTATTTTTCTTGTGAGAACCAGAAAATTTATGGAAATAAATTACTGCGACATTAAAAAAAATCCCAGTGAACAAACTATATATTCTCTATATTGTAGGTTTTATTTTAAATTAGTCAGCCTTTATTGTAACCCTGAGGGTGTGGTGGTCACACGTGGAGTTGCTAATTGCAAGGTCAGCAGTTTGAAAGCCCAGCCTGCCCCACAGGAGAAAGACAGACAGGGCTTTCTACTCTTGTAGAGTTCTAGTCTCGGAAAACCATAGGTGCAGTTCTGTCCTGTCCAATCAGGTAGCTCTGAGTGGGAATCTACTCCATGACCGTGCGTTTTGTTTCGTTTTTGTTTGGTTACTTGAGCTATAAAGACTTACAGGCATGTTAGATGAAGGCTTAGTGGTCTGGGAGTCAGCTTTGGACAGTAATGCTTGTTTTCAGGGTCACTTTCTTTTCCACAGCGTTAGTTTCCTTCTCGGGTGCAAAAATCCGGATCACGTTATCTCGCTGCCCTCTGCCCACTTTTTGTAAGGCTTATTTTGAGGGTACGTATCCTACTGGTTCCAAGATTGAAAGTGCTAATCATAAGAGATTTTAGTTTGTATTAAGTTAATAGGATGTCTCCCGTTGTCACTAGTGAAGGGGATTTGAATCTTTGTAACTCCTTTAAAAATAGCACAGACTAAAGATAGTCTCATGGAAAGTAGGCTCCGGCCTACTGCTGGACCTGGCGGGAGGCGTGTGGTGGACACAGGGTGAGGCACTTGTGGCAGAGCCCGTGGAGCTTCCTCTCCAATGTGTTTCCTCCGGGAGATGTTTGCATTCTTGAAACCAGAAATCTTGTGTTCCCATTTTGTGAATGGACTAAAAGCTGAGAGAATGAAGTATGACTAAACGCTGAGTGATTGATTCACGTCATCTGCTTAACGCCTAACAGTAGTCTTTATTTAATTTAATTGAGGAGCAAAAGGCACATGTGAGTCCCCTACCCTGGGGTGGCGATTTCTGAGGTAACCCAGTGTGGGTATGGTAGACTAAACTCACTGCCATCAAGTCAGTTCTGACGCACAGTCACCCTATAGCACAGGCTAGAACTGTCCCGGTGAGTTTCTGAGACGGTGACTTTTTTCAGGAGTAGAAAACCTCATCTTTTTCCTGTGGAGTGGCTGATAGTTTCGAACTGCTGACGTTGGAGTTAGTAGCCCAACACATAATCCACAATGCCACCATGCTTACGGTAGTACAAAATAAAACATTTTACTACTTTTAAACGATTAAGATTTTAGTCACAGATACTGCCGACCAGGCTGATAAACACATGTGGAGTTAATTGAAGGGTGGAGGGATAAATGGCTCCGTGAGCCTCACTTTTCTAGTTCTTGGGTCTCTTGCTTTCTGATGGTCAGACCAGGATGCAGCTGCCTTAGCAGTTCCCTGCTTCAGCTTACAAGGCTCACTTCCTGCAAGACATCCCCAAGGAGAAGCCACATGGACCTACCCAGATGCAGCCCTGGGGAGACCCCTGCCAGCGCTGAGATGCTTACACATTCACTAACTTGGCTTTCCTCCTGCAGTCGGCATCATTGCATCTGTTTTGTGAGATGGAGGAGGACTTTGTGGATTGGTGTTGCACATATAGGTTAATGTTGGACTTGTGGGTTTGGGCAGCACTGGGTAGGGATGGTTTCTTGATGTGCACTTAACCTTTATATAAACCTCTCTCTTATACATGAGTTTTTGTGGATTTGTTTCTCTAAAGTACCTAGACTAACACAGATGCTGTGTGCTTTATTTGTAACTGGCTCTAAAGCTTGCTCTTCTAATGCACACTGGACATATTAAAGCGTCATAATGATTTATGATTACAAGTAGGAGGGAGAAATGGAAAAGCCCGATAACTCAGTGGCGGTAATCGAGGACCTTGGCAATCTCATTGTATGTGAAAGCATGCATTTCATTTTTTTTTCACAAAGAGCATTGCTATCATTATAGAAATCAGAATAAAATGAGAGGAATATTGGCATGGCTTAATACGGGTTTTTGTGGTTGCTTTGCTGGATTTAGACTGTAGTTTGATTTCTGGGCCATATTAGCGAGTTGTGCATTTTGGGTTCCTGCCAATGAGGCTACTAAAACTGTGGAAATGACTTGAGTGACAATTTTGCTGACTCTGCTTATTACAACATAACTGGAGAGGGTTTGGCATTGAGCAGGGGGACTCAGTAAGAAACGAACAGAGGAGAAAGGCCAGGTAGGTGGTGGGCTAGAGCCTACCCAGCTCCCTTCTTCCTGCAGCCCCTTGGCTGGAGCGGACATTGTAGATGCAGAAAGAACAGAAAAGTCCCCCTCAGTTAGTGCGTTTGCTGTACAGCAGGGCTCTTTCTGCAAGGTAAGTAGAGAGCGTGGGAAGCATGTGTGCACATGCCTGCTTTTTGGAGGTAAGAAGCCAAGGAACTTTCTCATAGTTTCCTGAAACTCCCAATAACCACTGCTAGAGGTCTGCAGGGTTTGCCTTTCTCTCAGAAGAGTTGTATAAGCAGCCATTAAAATGTCCCTCCTTTAAGATGTAACAAAGTGGGATCTCTGAATTGAAAGGTCGTCTCAAAGACAGTGCAGCTGTGAGGTGCCACGGGGTTAGTTCGTACGCCTAGCAGCCAGTTGCAACTTAGCAAACCCCATGGGTCCCACGGGCCCTGTGCTGGCTCACAGGTGGTGGCAGGCCATTGTCAAAGTTATAAAACGCACACACACACGCACACTCTAGAGATTCAGTATTCTGAAAGCAAATTTGGGGTTTTGTGAATACCATTTCTTATCTAAAAATCACACTTCACTTGACTTAAAGTCTACAATCAGTAAAATGCCTGTTTCCCACGACATGGTCTTCTGTTTTGTTTTTTTAAAAGCATGTAGAATTCTTTTAATAAACAAGTGAGATGCTACTGTGGCCTGGTCTAAGGCTTGTAAAATGTCTATTTCTAAAAAAAAATTATTGTGCATTAAGTACTTAACAAGATTTGTTAATTACCTCTTTTAAATTTGTAATGAATTTCAACAGCTTCAGTGTTGTGTGTATGTGTATATGTATGTGTGTGTGTGAGAGAGAGAGAGAGGGGGATGGCTGTACAATGCGTCACCTCTTCTCTTTGTTTCCTGTCCTAGGTTCCTGGGACAGCCAGCAGCAGAGATCCTCCATGTTCACAACCCTAGCCGGGAGAGCGAGGTCGTGGTGAATTCTGTGTTCACAGCTGCTAGCCATTTTCATGTGCCTCCTGTCCATTGCAGGGTGAGTGCTGATGGGCGTGTGGAAGCCATGCGGGGGCCGGCTTCCAGACCTTACTGATTTCCTTGGCTCGGGGCTTTTGCTTTTTGCTCCTTTGCCTCTCCCTTTTTATGCTACCCAAACTCCTTTCCTCTACATGTTTATGTTAGCAGTTATTTTCACAGTTGTTCACGTGCATAGTTTCCGTGGCTCTTGATCAGTAGCATTTTTTTAAAGAGCCTAAACTAGGTAGTAATGTCTGTGTGTGTTTGGGTCAAGAAACTGTAGCGTAATTATCTGGGAATGTGACAGATGCTGAAGCACTGAGTGGCACACACAGGCACACACTTGTGATCTGTACAGCTTGCAGCTCACCAAGAAATGTATGGGCCCTCCTCTCGAAGCACAGGGAGTACTGGCACTGCCAGCAAGTCATTTCTGACGCATTGCTAGCCCACAGGATCGTACAAAACTGCTCCAGAGGGTTTCTGAGATTGTGCATATTTACTGGAGCAGGATCCCTCTCTCACCTGTGGTGCAATGGCTGGTGGGTTTGAACCAGGGGCCTTACAGTATTTAACAGACTGTACCACCAGGGCTCCTAATAGTGGGCTTACAAGATCTCCTTAAAGCCAATTTAGATCTCTGTAACACAATTCAAAACCCTGCTTTTTTCTTGTAGACTTACTTATTTGTTATTTCCTTTACTTACACTGACTTTACATTATATACATGGTGGGGAAATTTTTAAAAGTTCATGAAAAATTGATGAAGGAAAAGATAATAGTACTTGCCCACAAAACTTGTTGAAGCCTCTAGTCCAACCAAACCAAACCCATTGCCATTGAGTTGATTCTCACTTATAAAGGCCCGGTAGGACAAAATAGCACCGCCCCTTCGGGTTTCCAAGACTGTAACCTAAATGCTAGTGTGTAATGATTACACGTTGGGCTGCTAACTGCAAGGTCAGCAGTTTGAAACCACCAGCTGCTCTAGGGGGGAAAGGCGACACTTTGTACTTTGGAAAGAGTTACAGTTTGGGGAACCCACAAGGGCAGTTCCACCCAGTCCTCCAGGTCACTGTGAATCTACATCTACTCGATGGCAGTGAGTTTGGGCTTTGGTTTAATCTGCACCGGAGGGGCGGGGTTCCAACCACTGACCTTTTGGTTAGCAAGTAATTGCTTTAACCCCTGCACTGCCAGGGCTCAAAGATTGCAATCTTTTCCCTCCCTCCCCCCTCTTTCTTTGTACACGTGAACACACACATGCACACACACACACACACATTTTCTGTGTATGGCAAATATTGCTCTTGGTTTTTATTCAGGATTAAAGTTTGCACGTGGGTTGTTCTCAGTGCTATGTCAGGCTGTCGGACATGGGAGTCAGGAAGAAACGAGGAAAAGAAAGACGCGAGACACATTGATCCAACTGAAGTGAAAAGACTTGGCCACCGTCTTGTTCTTTGAAAAATCCCTAGGTTGTTGGAGAGTGGTCAGTTTGGGGATCCTTAAAGACTCATGATACTTGGAAAATTAAAGATCGCAAGGATGCAACATCTGCTACAGTTATCACCAGAAGAAACTCTGAAAAACAGTTTATCAGAAGGAGTTGCATTCCAAATAGTTACCTGGTACCTGTTTTCCTCCCCAGGTAATTCCAGCAATGGGGGAAACTTCCTTCAGAATTATTTTCTTACCTACTGAAGAAGGAAGCGTCGCAAGTTCTTTATTTATTAATACCTCTTCACATGGAATCCTTTCCTATCACGTAAGGCTTTCATCTTCTCACGTTATTTGGTATTAATAGAGAGGGCTTGGTACTTTGAAAAAGAATTTTGGAAGTGTTCGTCTCATTTCTCCTGCTTTATGTCAGTAACATGCAAGGCTCTTGGGGACAATCCCTGGAGAAGGACATCGTGTTTGGTAAAGTAGAGGGGCAGCGAAAGAGGGGAAGGCCCTGAAGGAGGTGGATTGACATAGCGCTGTCACAGTGAGCTCAGGCACAGGGACCATGGCGGGGATGGCAGTGCTTCACTCGGTTGTGTACCTATACACCTAACAGCAACAACAGCACGGACAGTGAACCCAGCAGTCACCTTTCCACTTGCACACCGCTTTCAGTAGAGGACAGAGCTGTCAACCCTCACCAGGAACCGCTGCACGGCTATTTGAGCAAAACAAAGACCTCTACCATGCTACTCGCTTTGCTAGTATAAAATGCTAACGACGTTCAACACTCAGGGCTGTCACTCATGTTCAATTTAGGCACAACCTCTAGCAATCTGCTTCCGCCCCTCTCAGCCCTGGACAGTTCCAATCAGGAAGCATCGATTGCGTATCAAGACTTGAGCACAAGGAATCATATTTCTTTTTTAATCGTTTTATGAGGGGCTCATACAACTCTTATCACAATTCATACATACATCAGTTGTTTAAAGCACATTTGTACATTCATTGCCCTCATCATTCTTGAAACATTTGCTCTCCACCTAAGCCCCTGGCATCAGCTCCTAATTTTTCCCCTCCTTCCCTGGTCCCCCTCCCTCATGAACCCTTGATAATTTATAAACTATTATTTTGTCATATCTTACCTTGTCCGACATCTCCCTTCACTCCCTTTTCTGTTGTGTGTCCCCCAGGGAGTAGGTCACATGTAGATCCTTGTAATCGGTTCCCCCTTTCCAACCCACCTTCCCTCCACCCTCCTGGTATTGCCACTCCCACCACTGGTCCTGAAGAGATCATCCGCCTTGGATTCCCTGTGTTTCCAGTTCCTATCTGTACCAGTGTACATCCTCAGGTCCAGCCGGATTTGTAAGGTAGAATTAGGATCATGATACTGGTGTGGGAGAAAGGAGTCATTTGTTCACAAAAATTAGGGACCTTGACCAGGAAGTGTCACCTGTGAGGTTTTAGCAGTATAAATCAAGTAATGTATGTGCCATGATTAATCCTTGTTGTGTTGGCTCTGCTTGATTTGTGTTAAACTGGAGGTCCACCATCAGAAAAGCTACCATGTGTCACAAGATGCGCTGCAGACAAATACTTTTCAGGTGGAATACAGCCGTAGTCCTGTTTTGCCTACAGCAAAGATCTCAATCATAGTTGGAATGTCAGAATCTTGAAGGCCATGCAGTGACCACAGACATCCTTGGGCAAACTACTTCAGTGTCATGGTGAATGCGTTCCAAAGCTCTAACAGAAGAGTAATTTCCCCCTTCTCTCTGCAGGTATCTGGAATCGGGGCTCGCAGAATCTCTGCTGAAGAGTCTGCAAAACCTCAGCCCAATGCTTACTTCCTGCTCCCTCAGGTCCAGAGCGTTCAGCTTTCACAGACAAAGGTCTTTAAAAATTTTTTAAAAATAAATTATACTAATTGGGGCTCTTATAATAACATATACATCATTTGTATCAAGCACATTTGTACATATGCTGCCATCATCATTTTCAAAATATTTCCTTTCTACTGACTCCTTCGTATCAGCTACCCCACCTCCTCGTGACCCTTGTTAAATTATATGTGGGGTACCAGCCTCCAAAGTCGAATGGGTCCAAGGGGTGATTGTGTAATTGAGGGGTAAAATTAAAGAGACTTTAGACAAGATAAAGCATGGGAATACTCACCTCCTGGACGGCCACAATCTCAGCTGCTAGATCCAAGCAGAGAGAGAGAGAGAGAATATATTTCCAACCGAAGCTTATATATACTCAGGGAACATGAAAGTGGGGGTGTGTGGGGTGGAGGAAGCATTAAAGAGCTAAAGGAAAGTTGTATATTTCATCGGTGCTACACTGCATCCTGACCCTTCCGTAAGGGGATGTCCAGTTGCCTACAGATGGGCTTTGGGTCCCCACTCCAAACTCCCCCTCATTCACAATGATATGATTTTTTGTTCTGATGATGCCTGATACCTGATCCCTTCGGCAGCTTGTGATCACACAGGCTCGTGTGCTTCTTCCATGTGGGCTTTGTTGCTTCTGAGCTAGATGGCCGCTTGTTTACCTTCAAGTCTTTAAGACCCCAGACGCTCTATCTTTGGATAGCCAGGCACCATCACCTTTCTTCACCACATTGGCTTATGCACCCACCAAAATCCCTGCTTTATAGAAGTATTTTATAGCTATATTATATCTAAAGTAGTTTCGGAATCCATGTAGTTATTTTTAAGGACTGCAATCCAGCATCGTAAGAAAGTTTCTTTTTCATATCCATGTTTGAATTTGAGAACAGTAGCAATGCATATAAAAAGGTTTTCAACAAGGTACTGATGTGGTCTGCCTTGCGTTGAGAAGAGGTTGGACAGAGCTCAAAACCAAAACCCAAACTCACTGCCATCACATTGATTCCAACTCATTGGGATCCTGTAGGACAGAGTCTAGAGAACTCCGCGGGTTTCTGAGACTGGAACGCTACAGGAGTCGAAAGCCCTGTCTTCTTCCCGAGGCGCAGTTGGTGGATTTTCACAGCTGACCTTTCAGACCTCAGACCAGTACATGAGCACTATGCCACCAGGGCTCCTGGACCACGCTAGATGAGATTAATGTGCAGATGCAGACAGCATGGGTGTCAGCCTGTGAAGGCTTTTAGTTTTATCTCAGGGCCACCCTGGGGAAAAGAGGGCATTACTGAGAGGGTTCAGGGCTCTCAGGTGAGAGAGTGGGAGCTATCAGTGCTACGTGCTGGATTAAGTCCTTCTCCATCCAGTCAGCCCCGACACTTGGTGATTCTGTAAGAGAGTGGAGCTGCCTCAGAGAGTTCTCACAGCAGCGCTCTTTACCAAAGCTGATTGCCACATCTGTGGCTCACAGAGGACTGGTGGGCTGCAGCCACCAAATTAGATAATGGCTGAAACTTAACCGCTGCATCTCCAGGGTTCCTACGATGCTGCACAGAGACATGTGTTCAGATACTGGGGCTTAGGGCTCTTAGCCACCAGGTCAGCAGCTCAGAGCCCCCTCAGTCCCTCTGTGGGAGAAAGATAAGGTATTCTGCTCCGCAGTAACAGCCCCAGGAAACCCACAGGGACAGCTCTAGCCTGCTCTATAGGGTAAGTATGGGTCAGGATTGACTTGATGGCAGTGAATTAATGTAAGAACATGTGGAAGAGGGGGGAGAGGAAACTGACCCTGCAGACTTCATAGAGTAGGGGGCATCTTGCCCATTGCCCACTCTCCCTGGCAGGTACTGCCTCCCTCAGGTGGCCCGCTGCCCCTCCTTGTGCCCAGGCCATCATCCTCTCTCCCGTGATTGCTCTAGTTTTTGTTCACTTGGCTCTTTTCAACCCTTTCCCTTCAATGCAAGTGGGGTCACATCAGCCCCTTCTTCAAACCTTTCAGAGCAGCACTTGGCTACATTCCGCTCCAGGTGGCCTCGCGTGGTCTGGCTGCTTCTCTGCAGTCTCTTGCTCCCTGCGTGCAGTTACTGTGCGTGCTTCCCTCCTGTCTAGGCTGTGAGTCTGCAGCCTTCCACCTTCCCTTACCGCTCCCCACACCGATCCCTGCTCCCCCTGCCCTTTCTAACCTAGCTCTGCAGGGAACTGCCTATTGCCCACATCTAGTGTAGGGCACTTCGTAGACAGAGTGTGTCTCCCTTCGAATCCTTATCCTCATGACGTAATAACCCGCCCTCATAAAGCCACTTAACCACTCTGTCCTCCATTTCTGGGGGAAAAAAGAGGTGCGTCTGATGGGACTCCTTGCCAGACTCCCAGCACCTCACTCAACTTTTGGTTCAGAGGTAGCCGGGAGCGTTTGGTGTGGCTTCCTGCTGGGGTCAAACTATGGTGTGACTCAGCTATCCGTTCTAGTGCTTCCCCTCCTCCCAGGCTGGTCTGCTGTCCTCTGCACTGCCTCCTGCCATCTCTCAGCTTCCTGCTTCTTCCTTTCTTTTTTTCCCTTTCCATCATATTTGCTCGTGTTCTAAAGAATTCACTCAGTTAAATTGCCCAACTCTGGCTTTTAGTGTATTCCCAGAGGTGACAGCCATGTAAGAAGCTCCAGAGGAGGCATCCTCTTTAGAGGCAGGTCCTCCATGTAGAGGTGGAGACCAGCAGCTGCCCAGGACTGGTAGCTGGGCTGCTGATGGATGGGACGTCACTGGGGAAATGACAGTCAGTCAGCACTGATGGCTTGTGCTTTTGATGTTCTATCTCAGAAGGACCTTTTGCCTGTCTTGAACCTAAGATTTCATCCTTTGGTTTCTCTGAGTATAATAGTTTGAGCTCTTGGTTTTGGGATCTATGACCTGTTATGACTTAATTTTTGGGTGTGGTGTGGGGTAGAGGTCTAAATTCATGTTGAGATCCAGCTGTCCCAGCACTATTTACTGAAGACTGTTCTTTCCCCACTGAGAGTTCCTGCCACCCCTGTCAGTGCTCTCAACTGCAACTCCATCCCTCGCTATTCGTCCTGTGGTTTTCACTTAGATGAGCGCATACGGGTTTCTTTAGGTAAGTCAATCTGTTAGCCCAACCCTGTTGGGCAGAGCTCTTCTCTAAACCAGTGAATGAGTCAACCAGAAGCTCTTCAGCATTGTGTTTCTCAATATTTCTGCCAATGATAGAGTAGTGAGCATAACACGAGATTTCTACTGATGGTATAGTACAGAGTACATTTCTGAGTTCGTAGAGAAAGCTTATTTATTTTTGCAGACCTCTTGTTATCAAAAATAATCATTTGAAAGCCAAAATGTAAAAACCCCTCTCTTAAAAGGCAGTTACTGTTGATTCCACTTTTACTGTGATTCAGGAAGAGAAACGTCTGCAGTCAAGCTCACGTACATGTATGTGCTGTGTATGTATTTCATGGGGTAATAAAGCTGCCAGCTCTCCTTTCTCAGAAAGTCTCTAATACCGAATCCATCTCACACTTTCCATTCTGAGTCACCTGTCACTGGAGCTCCTGTCTGTGGTCGGTGACTGTCCTTTGGGCTGGGCAGTGGGCTCATTCGGTCAGCTTTCCTCAAACCAGGGCAGAAGGTGTGCAGTAGCGGTCAGTGTGACGGGCTCTTCCTGTGGGTCGAGCTGAGAGGATGGATACCTGGCTGAACATGAAGCTCGTTGCTTAGCGACTTCTCACCTTGCTGCTCAGAAGTAAATGCCATTGCCTTTGCTTCAACCTGCCTCCATTGTGCCACACGAAAAGCCTTTTATTGAGGAATCAGAGTTGAGTTGAGAGAAGAAATGAAATGGCCCTCCATGTGGCAGGCGATTTATGGAAATGGTGGGGGGGGCTGAGATGGTATTTCTGAGTCTTTCGGGAGTATTTTTGGTAAAAAGTTAGGGTTGCAAAGTTTTCAAGTCAGTAAAAAACAGACTGCCGGAGTGTTTGCGTCTACTTTGTCTTCTGTGCCTACACAGAGTTGAATTTTAATATAATGCGTTGGATGTGGTTTTGAAAGGGTGAAATCAAATACACCCTAACGTAGAGTTAGGGTGAAAAGACGAGTGTGGAGAAGAATATTCGTCACGAGAGCCACAAGTTGTGTGGAGGGCGTCGGCCTCTTCGGGGCTGCTGGATGAGCCGATCAGAGAAAGCAAAAGCGGCAGCCTCCCGTGCGAGCCGCTCACGTGCTGTGAATGTGGAGATGTGCTGGGCACAGGCAATGGGTAGTAGTGCGTTACAGACACCGTCAGGTGGCATTTTAAAGGCGGCCGTGCCTATCCGTTTCAAAACTTGAAAGAGCGAAAGGGGACTTGTCAGAGCGATCTCAGAAGACATCAGCAGGCATCAGCTGCTGTAGCTCAACAAGATTTCACCAGGAAGAATCAAGTTGGCAGTGATCCTCAAAGAGATGCGTGCTTTTGTGCACTGTTGGGATGTATGTGTATATATGACTGTGAAACCCTTCACGATGTTCCCAATTAAATCGTGCACGTCAGAAAGACATCCTGGTCCTGCTATAGCAGGGTGATGGAGAATGGGATTCTAGCGCTGTGCCTGGTATCTGAATGCCCAGAGTGAGCACTGTTGACACTGATTGAGCTCCCCACTGGAATGTTGAGCCCAAGGACAGGTAACTTTGTTGGGCTTGTTACTGGGCACTTTGTAGGTGCTTACTTAATATGTCTTGCCTTGTGTGAGTGAACGTTAACACTGTTCTACACCCAGGGATAAACAGGGTAATTCTTACCCAGTAAGATAATAAATGACAAAACCATCCATACTCCTAAGTGGGCATTTCAATATATAATGGCATTGGATACATATGCCATTGACTTCTCTCCTTTGCTCCACATGAAGAGAAATGAAAGTTTAGGAATGGTTAGTAATATAAGGTGGCATTTCCAGAAGTCATGGGACTGTTCTATGTGTGTGAATTGAAATGTTACGGAAAAGCAGGAACTCAGTGGTAAAAAGATTTTAAAATATTTTTTAAAGATATTTGTCCTAACAAGTTAGCGTGTGTTGGGCGCAGGGCCATACCTGACCTCTCTCGCTACAAAATGCAGGGTCAGGTCTGCTGCCACCTTCCATCATCACTTGCCATCTCCTGTACCTCCTTTGACTCTCCTTCCCTGTTGGGTTCGGTAATTTGTTGCAACTCAACACACAGAATTCAGATTCTGATGGCTTTCTAGGGACCGTCAAGATCAGGGAGGGACACAATGACTGGTCCACAGGAAGGATATAATCAGTGATGCAGTAGCGTCTCGTCACAGCTGGCAGGCACGTGTGGATCCGTGGCTCCTGCCTCTGTGGACCAGGAAGCCAGCCCACTGATCCACCCCACAGTCTCATAGTCTTGGCCCTGCTTCTCGGTTCTGCTTCATGGCCTCTTCTCCGTGGCTTCTGGTTCAGACGGGTTCCTTTGCTCTGGCCCATGGTCTCTGAGCTGCAGCCTCTGGTGCCTCTGGTCTCGCTCTCCACCATTTCAGAAAGACATCTGGACCCCGATCCACTAGTGGCTTTTCCTGTGGTCCTAGAATTTCCATGTGTTCCCCAGATGGCTCTTGGTGGTTTTTGTCTTTCAGCAGACCCCCCACTTTGTTTCCTAACAAAGTGGTGGCTTGTTTCATACCCCCTACTAAGGTGGAGACTTAATGCCACCTTATCCTGTTTATTAGCACAGCAGAGAGCTCCCTGAAAAATGGGACTGTAGCCACCAGCAGAGTCTAAAGGGGTCATGGGTTGAAGAAGGACCATATTAATAGACTATATCTCAGTTAGGATTTTAACATCGGTCATGCAACGGGACTAGGGCTATACCCGGACATTCTCAAACCCTCAAGAGCTGTCTCGTGCATATGAACATTTAATATCGATAGAAAGAAGTTTGCCTCATGCACTTGACACTGTGCAGTGAACACGGAGACTGAAGGAGAGGAGAACTGAGCGTTTATCTACATGACGGCATTGACAAAGAAGAGGGATTCCACAGTGGTGTTTTCTACCAGGGGCTTCCAAAATCTGTTTCAGAGGATGTGCAGCCAGAGTGCTTCTCAGAAGCGGAGCTTTGTGTCAGTTCGTTTAGACATGTTACCGGGGGACCAGTCCCCGGAGCAGGACGTCACGCTTGGTTAAATAGAGCGTTAGCGAAAAACAGGAAGGCCCTGAAAGAGATGGACTGGCATTTGTTCAAAAATAGCAATGCTTGTGAGGATGGTGCACAACTGGGGCGTACTTCTTTCTGTTGTCTGTGGGGTGGTTAAGATGTGGAACCAATTTAACAGCACCCACAGCAACAACAAGTGCAGGCTGAGTGTTGACTGAGAGTAGAGGCGCTCTTGCTGGGGAAGACCAACTGTCGCATCTCCTCCTGTGCTTGGCCAGCTTCTAATTCTCCTTCCAGGCCCAGCCCCTCTCACATCACCTCCTCTAGAACCTCTCTGGACTCCCAGGAAGCCTGTACTTTAGGCCCCAAACCTCTTGGGGGGCCATACCCTACTTCCCACCCCTGTGTCTCCTGCTGTCTCTCCCCCACTCCACTGGAGACTCTCTAGGAACAGGACATTGCATTTTCACTTTTATAATCTCAACAGCTTGCTCAGGGTTTACTGCACTGACAGCCCCACACTTTTTCATAGAAGGTGAGTCCATGGGAATGGGAGTTGAGATCCCCAGAGAGTAGTGTTAGCAGTTAGTGGTAACAGAACCTCCCACACCGACCAGTGTGACCTTCAGCAGATTTACTACCAGGACAGGTGGTGGTGTTCTTATTTTAGAAACGGTGAATGGACTCAGAGTTTGGGTTACTTGATGACGTGGAAAGTGGGTCCAGGATTGGCAGGACTAGGTTAGCATGCTTTCATCTCCCCCTCGCTTCCACGTATAGTAAATGTCATGATTATTTTTGTATCTGTCGATTGAGGATCCAGGACCATTTAAATGCAAACCGACGATCTTTAGAACTGTCTTATGATGCCACAGAAGTAGAAAGGGCTTGAAGATCTAAGGTAGCACGTGGTATGTGCTTGTGTATCAGCAGAGCTACATGTAAGTAACAGAAAGGTCTGGCGTTCTAAGTTGTAGTCTTGATGATGACTGTAGACATCCCTGACAAGGGAAGGAGCAAATCTAAACCAGACTGGACTCCTTGATTACAGCTGTAAAATATATGGCAGCATATCATGTAACTGTATGTAAACGTAGCTAACAAGAAAACAAAGTTTACTTTTCAGTGCTGTCTGTAATGCTTCATTGAAAACAGACCCTTGAGATTTGAGGAGTCTTTCTGTGACTTACTGGAACAAAAAAGACAACTTGGAATTGGCATGGTCTCAGGATCTTTCACATATGGTCACTATGACAGTGAGTCTCTGTGAGATTTTAAAGAAGTTAAATAATTACTACTGGAGCCACTGTAAAATAATGTTTAGTGTTAGAAATGTCTTTATGAGGCAACAGGGGAAGTCCCGAGGAGGTTGAGGTTAGAAATAGAACCCAGGACCCACAAAGCTGCCGCTCCGTGAAGGTTGTTTTGTGTGTGTGGTGTCTGTGTGTGGTTTCCCCCTGACCCCTAGTGTCTTACTGGATTGTCCAAAGGAAGCATTCTGTCTTCCGGGGAGTCTGTGATTAAAAGGAATTCCGTTGTAATTCTAAGAAAAACTGGGACAACCAGAGAAGTGAGAATGAGAAAGAAAACCCACGAACACAGTCACATTTAGCAGAAGTCGCTGTGATTAGTATTTCGCATGTTTCCCTGTGCGACTGTGTGTGTGTGTGTGTGTGTGTGTGTGTGTGTGTGTGTATGTGTGTGTGTGACCACCGGATCATCTCCTTGGAGTGTGCCAAGGAGAGATTGTCCGAGTACTTTGTGTGATAGCTAATCTCTTTCCGACCAGGAGTCCCTAACCTTTTGGAATTGGCCTGGGCGCCCTGCCTTTTGGTGTTTTGACCTCAGGGCATGCAGGTAACAGGTGTTGGGCATGGGTCTTGGGAGCCTAGTGCCTGCCAGGCATGGGGGAGGGTGCTTATTGGGCACTTGCCTTCTTACCGGCTGCTCTCTGTCAGTTAAATGTGGAAGGGAAGCTATGAGGGAAGTCTGGGAAGGAGAACGAGGGGCCTTTCCCAGTTACAGTGGGCCCGGGAAGAAAAGGAAAGAAAGGGACAGCTATCTCACAAGTAAGTTGCAGAGGTCTGATCTGGGCTCTGGGATGTCATGCGGAGCACAGGGCAAGGTCCATGGCCTCCAGCATGCCTCTGCCCAGATGCAAAGCCCACATCAGACCCAGTGCCATCATTCTGACTCATTTGGTCTAGGGACAGAACCAAGTGCCCCAGGGCTTAGCAAGACTAATTGCTGTGGAAGCAGACCCTCCTCCTGCTGACCATCATGTGGGCTTGAACCACAGGCCTTTTGGTTAGCCGTGGCGCACACAGCCATTGTACAGGCTCTTCTTGCCCAAGAGTCTATGTAATTAGTTAAATGGAACAAAAGAATATTCTAGGCATGATAGTTGAGAATTTCCACGTGCACAAATGTTCTCACGTTTGTCTGTATGACAAAAGGAGTTTGATTTTTTTTCCCGTGGTCTAAAAACCCCAGGTTGTCAAACTGAAAAGTTAATACTCTGGGAAATATGGGTCATTACTCAGTGTCCAGCTGGGGACATTGAGGAATATCATGCTCTAATCAAGATTTCTTTGCCTAGCACAGTTTTTGACAACAGTGTATGGGAAATATGTGCTTCATATTCGAACAAGTACAAAAGAGGACATTGTAAGAAGCTCAGCTATTTGCTGCTGTGAATCACAGCTCTTTAGTGTATTTCCAACATTCCGTTAGACTAGTCTAGAGGGAATCAGAAGATTTTAAGATGTCCTAAACTACCCACGTCCTAGAGACATAAGGATCAGGAATTAGAGAATTCAAACACCACCTTTACATTGCTAATACGGCACATTTTCTTGTGTTATTAGAAATAACAGAGCCGTGAGTTACTAGCTCCTTGTCCCCTAGGTTGGCCCTGGGTGGTGATTGGTTAGCTGCTCAGCTGCTCTCTTAGTTCCTTACTGCTGCAACAGCACCGCCCCCCCCCCCGCCCCCCCCAGGACTAGCTTACAGAAACACACCTGTACACCCTTCCTGTTGAGGAGGCTAGGAGGCTGAATTCAGGGCGCCAGCTCTAGGGGAGGCTCTCTATCTGCTGATCTCCTTTTTCTTGGTGGTACTGAGTTCCCGCCCCGTGTGCTTTTCTCTCCTTTTATCTCTTACACGGAGATGGATGCTTGAAAATGGACGGACACAGTGGCTGCAACAAGGGGCTGGAACATCAGGACAATTGCGAGGATGGTCAGGACCAGGCAGTGCTTTGTTCAGTTGTGCACAGTGAGGGAGATGGTGTAGGCCTCATCCCAGGGAAGCCCTTCTCCTTCGATGAGGGCGCTGACCAGTGTAAGGGGGTTACACCCTACCCTAATATCCTGCCCTATTAGCATCACAAATGGACCTTAATCCTGCTTCATTAGCACGGACAGGGCAGGCTTTACAGAGGACGATAGATGACATCACTGCAGGTAAAAGCAGAGGAACCATCACATCAGTTTATAACTCCCTCATTTCATGGCCTCATAAGCTGTCAGAGTACATCATTACACAACTGCCCAACTGCTGAGAAGCATGGTCTAGCCAACTTGACACATGTTTGTAGTGGGGAGGGGACACAATTCAATCCATAACTGCTAGTAAACTAAAAGGCTGGCAGTTTGGCTCCACCTAGAGACACCTCAGAAGAAAGACCTTCCTTTTGAAATCAATCACACACACATCCATACCCCACTCAAACTCTCTCTCTCTCAGACTCACTGCCATCAAGTTGATTCTGATTCATAGAAACCCTGTTGACAGGATAGAGCTGTCCCTGTGGGGTTAACTCTTTATGGGAGTAGAAAGCTTTATTATCTTTCTCCCACAGAATGCCTGTTGGTTTTGAACTGCTGACTTGAAAGATCACAGCCATTGCGAGTGCTATCCGACTGTGACACACATGGGGTCGCCCTACCAGCTTTGGAGGCAGTAGGTGTGGTTTTATCACCTCTTTAGACTTTGGAGTCACTCACTGGCAAGGAAGTGTGAGTCTGCGGACAGATCCCCTGCCTTAGCCAATGTGTTGAGATAAGAAAAGAAAAGACTGTCCCTATGGCTTCCTGCTCCCCACTTTCTCAACCCCTGCCTGAGCACCAGATCATGACCTGTTACCGCTAACCAGGCCACTCCTTCTGCTTCAAAGGAGGAGCAGTGTTCCACACCAGACTTGTGCCCCTGGGAAAGCGGGAGCTGGAGCAGTTTCCCTGGACCCTTCAGGGGGTTGATCGATCCGAGGCTGTTCCATGAGTAAGAGGAGTCCCCCCCGCCCCCCGCCACTAGCACAGCCCCACCACCGGCTCCTTGCTGACCCCCCCCCCCCCCACTCCTCCAAAGGGGAGGACACACTCCTGGTGGCCCCTGGAAAGCTCTAAGTAGATGAGAAAGATTCATTTAGAATCTGTTCTGCCCAATTCCTTTCCCCGGCTGGCTGTTTCCCATCCCACATTCTTCTCAGCTGTGATAACCCGCACAGCTTATCAGGGGTTTGGCTGGGGGATCAACCTATCAACGAGCAGACACTTCAGTAAACAGCCTGGCCCTCTAAGGATGCCCCTTCACAGAGATGCATGATAAAGTAAGAAAAAGGTACCCTGGCTCACGTTACTCATGAAAGGAGTTTCTTGGAATCATCATTTCCTTTGACTTTTCCACACACTTCTTGGAGCCGCCTCCAATTCTCTCCATGTTTTTTTAGGTTAGCAGTTCTCAACTTGTGGGTCGAGACCCCTTCACAAGGGTCGCCTAAGACCATCGGAAAACACAAATATTTCACAATATTTAATTACATATTGTTTTGTGGTTAATCAGTATACTTTAAGTATGTTTAATTATGTTCAATTTGTAACAATGAAAATATATCTTGCACACCAGATATTTACATTATGATTCATAACAGTAGCAAAATGACAGTGATGAAGTAGCAAGGAAAATAATGTTATGGTTGGGGGTCACCACAACATGAGGAAGTGTATGAAAGGGTTGCAGCATTAGGAAGGTTGGGAACCACTGTCTTAGGTAAAAAAAAAATCCTATAGGCATGTCTTGTCAGGTGTTAGGACTATTAAATAAGACAGTACAGGTGGAGAGCTTAGAAGTCGTTAGCACCCAGCACCGAGCTAAACAAAGTTTTATAAATCCCATGTTTTGAAACATGCAGGGAGAGATGTACAAGTCAGAGGGGACGTTCCTTGGCGAGATCTTAACGGTCAGCGCTACAGTTCCACATCCTAACACCTTGGCCCTTGTGAGGTAACATTGGAAGATTGCAGTTTTCCTTTTTCTCTCCGATCTGCCATGACCTTGCTTGTTGACTTGGCGCTGGGGGACCTCCTGCAGCCGTGGCCTGGGCTGTCTCACAGATGCGTGCATGTTCCTCGGGCTTTCCAACAAGTTGTGTTCGCTTCTCACGGACCCTCTCCTGAGCCTCACTTGACTGGCAGCAGTCAGGCACACAGTGACAGCTGGGCATCAACCTCATTCCCAACACATTTGGACAGCATGCCCTTATCCCAGTCCCCAAGAATGAATTTTACACTGAATTTATTGCCAAAGAAAGGAAAAGGGGATTGGGAGCAAGTATCAACTTGTAGTTTCACTTTACCTGTTCAGAGTTCAAGACCTTGCGCTGTCACCACCCTGGGCATAAACTCCCCATGTGGAGATTGATTTGGGGGCCTGGGGAGGAGCCACCTGAACATACTGAAATGCTCCCTCCCCAGGAAGTGGCTCCCAGTGGTGAAAGCCCAGCACCGAGGCCTTACTTTCTGATCCTTTCTGCACGCCCTTCCTCTCTTCCGGGAGCTCTTGGTGCTAAGTGGTTTGGAGCCCTTTCAGAGCCTCAGTGACTTCTCTGGGCCGGGCCTCGGACTGGGGCCCTGCTGGCTTGCTTGCTTTGTCTCTTCCTGTGGGCTTGATGAGCCTACTTAGGGGGTGCATGTCTCCCTTTTTGTCCCAACTATCTCAGCTGTAGGAAGCAGATTCTTGGAGGGAAGCTACTATTGACACTTTGGAAGATCATGTCTCTAAGGGTTGAGTGAGGGAGCCCCAGCTCACGGCCTTCCATTTTTGATTGAACCCCACCTGGTTCTCCTTCCATGGGCTTTCTTTCGGCTTGTCTTAACATCCCCTCACCAAGCCGATTGCTGTGGAGTCTATTCAGACTCAGAGCTGTGAGTCATAATGGCCCCATTGAATAGGGTAGAGCTGTTCCCTAGGCTTTCTGGGATTAAATCTTTGTTGAGCAGACTGCTTCATCTTTCTCCTGTGGGGATGCTGATGGGCTCGAACCACTGACCTTACATGGAGCAGTCTAGTGCTTAGCCCCAGCGTTAACCAGGGCTCCCCGTGTTGCTTCTTAGCTGAATCCGAATACTGCAGATTCCTCAAACATATTCTCTCAGAACACAGGCCGGGACCACATCTCTTCTGAATGTGTCCTGGTCTCCCTCAGGAGGCTGGCGAGGCTTTCCCTAACCACTGTTAACTGACTTTTATGAAACTATCTCGGTCTTCAAAGGAGCAGCTCCTCAGTTCCCACTGTGGGTTCCTTAACTGACTTTTGATATGTGCTAGAACAGAATCCTGCCTTTTGGGGTGAGCCGTTTCAGGCGCCTTGCCCATCTCCCTTTAGTAGGGTGTGTCTCCATCTCTCGCCGGCTCTCTAGCTTGGTTCTCAAAGTCTCTTCCTGCTTCATCTCTGACTAGTCGGTCCTGACATGTCAGCCTGTCTCCGAAAGGAAGGCCCCAGCCCCCCTGTGTCCCCAGCCTGCCTTTCCTGTGCCTTGTGTGTGCTCCTCTTGTCTGGTGGGAGACCGATGTGTCCTCCTCTGCCCACCCCTCTGGTTTCCCGAGGACGGGCCGCTGCAGTTCTCTCCTTCAGATGCGCGGTCCTTCTGTCCCTTTGCTGCTCTGACCCAAACGGAGATGTGAACCTAGTAGAATGACCTGGATAGCAACATCCAGGTTGCTTTTTATTGACCAAATCCACTGCCCTTTCGTGAATCTGCTGTTCCGATCTTGGGACTTGCAGCTGTGGCTAAGCACCTCGGTGACTAGTAGACCTGGGCTACTGAGTTGGAGGTCAGCATTTGAGTCTGTGGGTCAGTCACATGCTTATTTGAGCAAAGCTTCTTGTCTTCTCTTTACTTTATTCAGTAATTTCTTAAAGACCTTAAAATAATTTCTTAAAAAGCAGCAGAGCCAGAATCCCCAAGGGGCACCAATGGTTCAGCATTCTACTACTAGCTGAAAGGCTGATGGTTCAATCCACCAAAGGCACCTTGGACAATGGACCTGCCAGTCTTCTTCCCAAAGACCCCTCGCTACTGTGGCTTCCTGCCCATGGCTAAGCCTATGTACGCTTTCAGGAACAGTTAATCTTTGTGGGAGCAAAGAGCCTCTTCGTTCTCCCTCAGAGCATCTGATGAGTTTGAACCCATGACCTTCTGTTTGGCAGCTCTACACCTAACCCACAGAGCCATGGGACTCCTTTTCTATGAAAAGGCTACCACCTTACAACCTTGAAAGCCCCGTGGGGCAATTCTACTCTGCAGGCACGGGCTCACTGAGTCGGAATCCGCTTGAGAGCACCAACAAGACAAGCAGCGGATAGTTTAATGGAAGCCTGTCCATCTAGAGGAGAGCCTCACCTGCCACTCCCTTTCCTCGCTAGCCTGATCCTGGCCACAGCCAGGCCTACTTAGGTCAAAGCTGTGCCTCTATTATCCAAGGTCAAGCCACGGCAACCTACATCATAGAGCAGGAGAATTTGCTGAGCCCTGGGCATTGGTTCAAGGCCAGAGCTTGTCATTTGCTGAAGGCCCAACGTCTCTCAACTGTATAAAAATAGGTGCTTGCCTTGGACAGAGCCACCCTCAGCCAAGGTGAAAATCCCGCATGGCTATCCTGAAACGGCCAGTCACCCACGTGTCAAAGCCAGAGTGTCGCACAGTGCAGGCCACCGTGGCCTCGCCCCTCCACAAGCTTCCATTTCCAGCCTGGTCCATCCCCACGTTACTTCTTGTCCATCTTCCAGACTTATAGCGCATTTCTTGGGGGTGGGCTGGGTGGTGTGCAGTCAGCGAGGCATCTTTCTCTCGCTGGGGTTTGAAGCCATTGTAAACTAAGGACGGAAGGAATCTTGAGTATTGAAGGAACAGGAAATCTGTTTTCTTGGAAACCGAAGGCTTGGGGGAAGACAACCTCTGTGTGGGGAAAATGCTTCCCACGAGCACCTAAGTTATTTTTATGGAATTTTATTAAGTTAGTAGTGCATAAATAAAAAAAGCTAGTGATCTCTTGGAGAGCCTGCTGCGCCAGCTGGTTTGTGTATGCGTCTCCTTTACTGCTCACCCCATCCTTCTGAATTCAGTGGCTTCGTTGCAGAGAAGGGGAGCCTGGGTCTGTGGCTGGGGTTTGATCCTCCTTTCTCTCCTGACTGCAGGGCTTGGGGGCCACAGTGCCCAACTCTTTTCAGGAAAAAAAAACAAACGATATGCATGTGTATCAACCCCCTTTCCTTGAAACAAATAGATGCATTTTGCCCATATCCTAGTTTTTAATGGGTGGGATTTTTAATACAGGTAAACTTCCTTTCAGTAGTGAAATATTTGAGCAATAGATGGTGGAGGTTGAAAAACGATGGCCATTCAGTGTCAGCTAAAACCACCAACCCCACCCCCCCTGCTTTATTAGTAACTCAGCTGTTACATGGGGACACTAAAACGAAGGCCTCGTCTGTGGCCCTGTTCATGTGAAGGAGACTCGGGAAGTCTCGTGTATGCAAGAACATTTGCTCCGAAGAAGGTTTACGGGGGCCACTAGCTAGGATGCTCACGTGGCTTACACAGGTCCTGTGCCCCATCAGTGCACACGTTGGCATGAGGGATTTACTTTCCTAAAGACCTCTAAAATTTAGCACTCAAAGAGGGGGGGGGAAATAGAATCTTAGAAGGTTTTTAAGTAACCTTTCTTTATCTTTTCCGTCGTGTTTCTGTCAGGCGTGGGAACTACCTGGAACACTGTCATGTCAACTCCTTGTTGCTTCATCCCCCCCGCCAGGACTCGGGTCTCCTGTTACAGACGGCGTGTGCCGTTTGGATAGGATGTGGGTGGGTCTGGTTGCTAACTGCCACCTGAAAGCATTGTGAGTGCGCGTGTGTGGCTTTGGGGCCCATGTAGTTGCACACCCCTCACACATACAGAGCGTCCTGCCAGCCCCACCCACCCCTGAACTTAACCATGGTGCTACACTACATAGCAATGGTATGAAAAGATGATGGGATTTCCCATGGGACTCTTTGAAGCTCCTGATACCAGAGGGATGGTGGTGTTTTGATTTTCATGACCGCTACATGATCTCGATGCGGTTTCCTCATGTGCATCTCCACGTTGAGGGACTTTGGCCTTGGTCAGTTCTGTCTTGAAAAAGTACTGACCAAGCTTCTCAAAGGCCCGTTGTTCATTGCCCTTGCCCTGCCAACTAGTCCAGGACCTTCGGTAAGTCCTTTAGCCTCTCCCGGCCACACGGCTTCCCATCTTCTGGCATAGGGTAATGCCACAGCCTTGACCTGGAAGTGGCTAGGGAATAAGTAAGCAACTTAGGAAGTTACTTATCTTGTGTTTATAATATGTATAAAAACACTTTCAAGAGCAGGTGGACCGTTTCAAAAGTAGAAACTAGGGTTCCGTTTCGGTCGGATTTCATTGTCGTTCCGGCTGACAGACACTTGAGTGTACGTATGTCTGCATTTCACCGTGTGCTCGTGCGTGCCTGTTGATGGGCACTTGGGTGGTTTCCATCCTCGGGTCATGGCGGCAGCGAACTCCGGAGCTCAAGCTTCGGGTTGAGTCTCTCAGTTCTTCTGGACACGCATCTAAGAATGGTCTTGTTGGACTCTGCTACAATAAACTCTTTGAAGAACTAGCAAATTACTTTTTGAAATTGCCTTTCATGGATGTTGGGTTTTATTTACAAGCTCAGCTTGTAACTATTTCAACTCCTTAAATATTTCGATGGCGTTTAAAAATTCAATATATTTGGCTTACCCCATCCTACTTTACCTGCCTCAGTTACAGAGTTACCCATGTGACTGAAGGCCTTCTGAACCTGCTCAGCTCCGGCATCCCTTTCATACACTTCTCTCTGTCATAGCGACAGGCCTCCAAGGTATCAACAATTACAGCCGTCTACGTTTTGGACACCTCGAGGTCGTGTCTGACTTGGGTGTTACAGCCTCTAAGTTCATCCTTCTGATGGAAGGCACACATTAGGACAGCTACTTGGCTATTTCTGGGTAAACCTACTTTAAAACAATAGTTTACTGTGTCTAACACGGGACTTTTTCTACTACCATAAAGAGTCTCGGAAACTCACAGAGGCAGGTCTACCCTGTCCTATAGGGTCTCTGTGAGTCGGCATTGACTCGATGGCAGCGAGTTTGTTTTTTTGGTCTGGTGTATAAACAAAGGAGGCCCGGATGCCTAGTGGGTTACATGTTGAGCAGCTGTAAACAGTTCCAGCCCACCAGCTGAAGCTTGTAAGATTTACAGCTTGGAAAGTGTGGGTTTTCCACAGGCTAAGTTCTCTTCTCTCCTGGAGGGTCGTTAGGCGTCAGAATCTTGATGGCAGTGAGCTTGGCTTTGAGGCTTTAAACGACTGACTCAGCAAGTGTACGGAGAGTGAAACCTGCTCTGGTGAAACCGCCCTGGTGCATTTATTCAGTATGCCACAGTGGGAAGGTTCACGTCTTCCAGGGAAGAGGTTATGGTCCCCACTAGCATGTGAGCTTGGTGGTAGCTAAGGTGCTTCTGTTTTGTTCACTGTCGTGTTTCCAGTAAATAGGATCGTGCCCAGCATCTAGCCAGAGACGCAGAAATATTTGTTGAGTTGATAGATGGATGGATGAATGAATGAGAGAATGCAGTTACGGAAGTAATGATGGTTTACTAGTAGCACTAGGACTTTTTGTGTTCGTTTTAAAAATTCTTTTTCTCTTTGTGTTTTTTCTTTTAGGCAGAAACCACTAATACTAGCCTGATGCAGGTACAACTGGAATGCAGTTTACATAATAAAGTATGTCAGCAACTAAAGGTAAAACAAGTTTAATGTTCTCTCTGCTCTTTTGCTGCCTTTTCATGTAGTCGTAGTACGAATGGAGCGTTCTGTTCTCAGAAATACACATGTCTTTCTTGCCTTATGTACCTTTGCTTTTTCTAAAATTAAAGCCACAAAGTTCAGGTGCTTATTTGGGGAGCCGGGGGGTGTTGAGGCAGAGTTTTCCTTGTTTTTTCCTCCTTCCAATCTCAGAGTTGTTACCTGGAGTCGGATGGTGTTTTGCGGCTACAGATGAGCATGATTGTAACCATGGACAGTTCCTCAGAAGCCTTGGAAGAAAACTCACAGGGTTTGTTAGACCATCTCTCTATTGTTTGTGTAGCAACAGATCTGCCTGAGACCTCAGGTAAGAAACACCTGCCATTTCCATGACAATAGATTGCTATTAACTGGCACCATCATTCTATGGCATTTTCTAGTAGGAAATACCATCGCCACGAAGGCAGAGAAGGGTGCTTTGATTATTAAGAGACCATTCTAGTGACTGTTTCTCAATATTCCGCTGCTGCTATTATTTTGGTTGGTTGGAAAGTGCAAACTCCCGGGTTTACTTGGGCTAACTTCCCCCTGTGCTTTTTGGAGCGGGCACACCCATAACCTGGTTGTGCACTGGTTAAGCACTCTGGTAACCAAAAGGTGTCAGGCTCCCCAGTGCCCTGTGGTAGCTCCTTCCCTAAAGCCTAGATCCTAGGAAATCCTCTGGGCATTTCTCTTTTGTCACTTGTCATACCTGGTCACTGTGAGTTGTTTTTGACTCAGTGACCCCTAACAACCCACAAGTTAAAAGGGCAGGGCAGTCTAATAAAGATATCCACAAAGTACAGGTCGTTTAAAGTTTATACCTTTTGGTGGCACGGCAGTTACGCCCTTGGCTGTAAGCTGAGGGAGTAACAGTGGGAGGACATCAGTGGTGCCGTGGTGGAAAAGACTGGCAGATCTGCTCGCCTAAAACGATGGCCTGGGAGCCCTGTGAGGCAGTCCCACTTGGTCCACTAGGGTTGCTGGGAGTGGAACCAGTTGGCTGTACTGATGTTTGGACACTCACTTGACGGAATGGTTGGTTATAAGGTTTTTGGAGTCAAGTAGAGGCTTGACTATTCCTGGGGGTCTGACTTTAGTGATTGTTTTTGTGACGTTCGTCTTTGAAAATGGGTGCCCTGTTCATCAGCAATAAGCTGCTTTCCCGCTGTAACTGTATGAGCGCTGATCTAAGAGACACACAATGTGTGATCCATGAAATTGATCATGTAGGGTTTGTCTTCCGCTCACTGGTTATCAGGGCCGTTCCGGTGTGGGAGAGAGTGTGTATGCATTAGCATCTTTCTGCATTGCTCCATTAGCGGTGCTCACTGTCTGTCGGGCTCCTCACTGCCCATGCCCGAGGACCGCCCGTTGCTGTCCTCCAGTGTGCGCTTCTCAGGGCTTCCAGGAAGGCAGGGACTGAGGACATGGGGAGTGTTTTTGTTGTTGTGGGATACAAGGAAATGTAGTTTGAGGCCCCGGGTTGTCTAAACAGGGAAATGAGGGGCCGGGATACATGGCTTTCCTTGGAGCAGACTGTAGGAGAAGTATCATGACCCTAGACTTTGAATTTCTCAACTGGGAGGCTTTCATCCTTTGATGGCCTCTACTGGCATGTAAATCTTTTTGTAAGGAGTGTGTGTGTGTCCCAGCAAAAGAACAACCAAATCTGTCTTGGAGGAAGTACAAACGGAACGCTCCTTGGAGGCAAGGATGGCGAGACTTCATCTTCCTCACTTTGGACGCGCTGTCAGGAGAGAGCAGGAGAAGGACGTCATGCTTACTAAAGGGGAGGAGCAGCAAGTAAAGGGAAGACGCTAGGCAAGATGGATGGACACAGCGGCTGCGACAGTGGGCTCAAACATGAGAACAATTGTGGGATGACGTGGAAAGGGGCAGTGTTGGGTTCTGTTGTCCCAAGGACTGCTGTGAGGCAGAACTGGTTTGATGGCACCAGCAACAGTAATACGCTCAACAGAAAACTAGCTGCTGGTTTCAATTTCAGTGTTGAAAAATTGGTTGTTGTTGTTTTCTTAAACTAGAAATGTGAATGATATTTGAATGACGACATTAGGAGGTGAGGCTGCTCCAGCTGTTTTAATGTGATTGTTCTGGTTTCTTTTGAACAGACAGTTCTGCAGTAGATATGTACATACTACATTCAGGAAGGAGTCTGCTGTGGATCCAGGTAATTGTATGTGCATGTGTACCGTGACATTTGAAAAAATACTAAGTGTGCATTGGGCTGTGGAGCGGGAAGCGCTTTCAGAACAGATAAGAAACACCTGAGTGTGTGTTGCCCTCATGCAGACTGCTGCCCCCTGTGTGCATCGGTGTACAGGTGCCCTGTCTGTCTGCCTGTCCTGCTGGTCTGAACAGGTACCACACACCGAGCGAAGTAATGTGGGCACTTTTTTGATTACAGGATGTCCATCATTTCTCGCAGAGAGACACCCTGTCTCTGAAGTTTCAACCAGTGCTGCTACCCATGTCTGCCACAAACTTTACGAAAGTCGCCTCCTTCAGCTGCAAAGGTACAGAGTTTAGAAAACATTCGAGGTGCTCTCGGGTTTCGTCAGGCGGTTGCCCCGATGGCGTTCTCTGTGCAGAATGACCGAGTGCCCGCAGCTCGTCGTGGTCTTCAGTAGAAGGGCAGATTTGGTTTCAGCGTCAGCATGTCCTTCGTCATTAGTTCTAAAAGATGGTGGGGACGTGTGGCTATTTGGCACTCTGGAATAAAAATGGGCCGTGGCTTTTTTGGATAGAAGCCTGGTGCTTTTGATGGAAAATTTAAAATGTATGTCTGTGCATCTTAATTCTTAACCTAGAATTAATCCCACAGAGAGACCCATCAATGAGAGGGCTTCACAAAGTTCCTGGGAAAATGCTATTATTTTTCCATTCCATCTTCCCACAGTCTTCTTCAAACCCCCTTGTATAGGCAGAGATGCACCCACATCTTTGTGGTAGCAGAAGTGCCGGTCCATCTGTCACACTGGCCCGGTTGCAGCTCACCCCCAGGGGCATGCTCTGCAGCTCTTTCCGATGGACACGAGCGTGTGATGCAGGCAGTGTGTGGGGATGTGGTTTTCCCAGAGTGTATCTATCTATGGACGGATGGTAAAGTAACCGAATTTTTTGCCCTGCCTCTAAGATCCTTGTAAGGCCAGATGACCTGCTTTTGGCAGGACAGTCCCGATTTGTAACAATTTTTCCCACGTCCCACGGCGTTTTAAAAAAGTCCCGATTTTTGGACAGAATGCACGACAAGCTAGGGTATATGGTTTTCGGCTGCGATGTGGTTATCTCGCCAGGATATGAATTTTATTAATGGTGTCCCTCTTTACCAATGTTAAAATCTGGTCACCTTATCATTGCGAAAAACTGAAAGTCAGACGTAAGAGGTAGACTGTGAGTTGGGTGCTGGAGTCAGGGTTAAGAATTTAATACCAGTGGTTTTATATTATGACAAAGATCCATGAAAGCTTTAGTGTGTTGTGCTGATAAATCATCAGGATGTCGTCACCTTTTGGGGTCAAGCTTGTTCCTATTTAGGATTTTTCTTTGCAGATCCATGCCTCACCGGCTCCTCTCAAATCAACACCCCCCCCCCCCCGCCACCAGTCTAGTTTCATGTCTTGCTTTTGTTGGGGCTGCAGATGTATGTGGGGACTCTGGTGTGTGGTGTTGGCAGTCTTCCGAGAAAACGCAAACACAAAGTGTCGACTCTGAAAACCTCCCTTCCCTCCCAAGAGCAGAAATGGATGTGTTTTTTTTAAAGGGTAGACAGCATGATCCAAATCATTGACAAGCCATTAATGGAAGAAGGGTTCATTAGGAGGTTTTTTTTGGGGGGGAAAATCACCCCGCCCCCGACTCATGTCTCCTTTGCTATTTTAATGGAGTCCGAGAAGTGAAGTACTGGGAACCGTTGCCAAGTACGCATCTTGCTTTCCTTCGGCATCATCGGGAAACGGCACTTCCTGTTGCACATTGACCGTTTCTCTCCCTCCCAGCTCCGTCATGCGGCCCTGGAAGCAGTTACACAGAAGAGGCGAAGAGAGCCAAAAGCATTGCGACACTACAAGCCTGCCTGTCCTCACCGGTGGTTCCGGGGTAGGTTCATTCACTGTCCCCAGGCTCGGACGGTTTAGTCCCTAGAGGTTATTTACAGATACAGCAGATGTGACTTGAATGGTTCTCGGTTCTCTCTGGACCTGCCTTCCTGCCATCAGCTACTAACTACGAAGAAGCAGCAGCATAATTCAAATCTTAAATTAGGTTCCGGCAGCAGGTTCGCTAGAGGACATGTTCACCTGGGTTGCCTCGTGGTGCTGGCTTTGTCCTGCTGGCCCCTGTGTGCTGACCTTGCCCTGCCATTGGCTCTGTGTCTGGCTGCTTGTGTTCCATCTGTGACCGAGAGATTTGAACTCTCTGATTAGAGTTTCCAGCCCTAGCATTCCATGCCTGGCCGCTTTTCTACAGTCAGTGCAGGTTCTTCAGCATGCTGAAAGGTTGGCATTTCAAGCTGACCAGAGGCACCTTGCAAAACAGGCCTGGCAGTCTGCTCCCGGAAGGCTTGGTCTTGAAAACCCTGTGGAGCAGCTCCACCGCCGGGATGGACACAGCAGCAGCGGCTGACCGCCACCCAGCGAGGTGGCCGGTTGGGTTGTGTGACTCCCCGGCTGACCGCTTGCTTGTCCTTTGCCCACAGGTATTTCAGACTGGACTCTGCAGCAGCCCAGTTTCACCTGGAGACTCCCGAGAATGCGTCAGGAGTCTGGTCCATGTGGTACTTCAACCTCTTTGACCGCCGTATCGTATTCAACAATGCATTTGTTTCCAAGGAGACCAAGCACATTGTAAAGGTACGGGGAGCTTCTTACTTTATTTTCACCCTCCTTTAGTTTTATCCTACTGTAAACTTTCCTGAAGGTCATGCTGTGGTATTGTTAGCATTTGGACCTGTCAGCTGTTAATTACGGTGTTTAAAGCAAGTACGTAATATGTTCAGAAGTAGCATGACACTACTTCTCTTCCCATCTCTCCTCTTTCTCTTTTTCACTCACTCACTCACTCTTAAACTATTCTTCACGTATCTTAAAAGGACCAGGATGTATGAGGGGGCCAATGAAGTTGAAAGATAGTGGAATTTTCCCATGATCTTTTGGATACTCGCTCGTATTTTATTTAAGGATGTTTTCCTTTACGATTATTCCAAACACATTTTTAACATATACTTCCTATTGAAAGGATTATAGTTAGAGAATAAGCCATGATGAAGTAGTAAGATTTGGCAAAATCCCACCCATGGAAATTACACATCACCTATAAGAACTCAGTGCCTCCTGTAAGTATGGCAAGGTTGCTGCTGTAGAACCTGAGAAGACTAGCATATTAAACACTATTTGAACCTATAATTTATACAAAATATTCCATTTTGGGGTCTGGAAACGGTTGCATAACATAGCTCCTCGGAGTTTAGACTGTCTGTCGCCGTCACCAGTGTTAGGAAAGTAACCTCTCCTGCTTCTTTTCTTTCTAGATTCTGAATTTCACTGGCCCTTTATCTCTACCTCCAGGCTGTTGGAATATGTTTTCTTTGAAACTTGCTGTTAAAGACATTGCCATAAACCTGTTCACCAATGTGCTTTTGACTACAAACACAGGTGCCATTTTTGCAGTACCTCTGCAGATACTCTCGGCCCCCTCCAAGGTATCGGTTTACAACACCATGCTGTGCACTATTGTTCCTTTTTATCAGTTTATCTGGTGGTGCTTGGGTTTTGTTAACTGGGCTCAACTCCTTCTCTTGAAGGCTCTCTATTAACGGGCAGGATATCCAGGCCAATATTTGATGGTCAAATTATTTAGAAATGAAATCTTTATTGGGAAAGAGTTTCGTATGTTTATAAAGTTATTTAAAGTTCTTGAGTGAAAGAAGATATGACAAGTAGATTGATAAGTCTCATTTTGCTTTATTCCCGGCCTTGTGGAGCAGGGAGTAGATACTTATTGTACAAAGCACTTGACTTGCCGTGGAATTAGGTGGCGCACGTTTTATTTGGACCTGTGTTAACTGCGTCTTTTTGCTCACGTTCCTTGAGTGTTTCTCATGGACCAAATCTATAAGTCTTGAAAACGTTCCGAATTAAGACAATGCTTTCTAAAATTTGGATCAATTATTTGTGACTTAGATCCCCTCTTAAACATGTTTCATTTTTTCCTTAATGTTTATTACTTTTCTTTTGGTTATTATTGTTGCTTCTTTCTGAGCCAAACAACTATGTACAATGCTGGGTTCTAATTTTCCACTCGGAGACATTCATGCAACCATCTTTATGATTTTTCTCACTTAGTAGTGTTCTTGTTTCATAGTTGGAAATGCCTCATGTTTAACTCTAAGCTTAAAGACAGGACTCCTGCCAGGAAACCAAGCAGAATGCGAGGTTACTGGCATCCATCCATTAGACATCTCCTTTCTTCCAGTCAAGAGGAGCATATGAGAAGGCTCTAGAGATTTGTAGAATGAGCTAGACTCTGCTCTCCACGGGAAACGGGACATTCATTTAAATGTCCTCATTTGCCAGGAATTACAAGAGATTGGTAGACTGCTGTTTTTAAGTGGGTTTGAGTACATTTTGAAAACACCACCACCAAGAATGTGCGGAGTTATGTAATCTTAAATTCAGAAGACATTGTAGTGTTTGATAAGCCCCGGGGGTCAGACACAGGTGACTGTACAGATGCTCCATCAGCCACCTATATGAGAGATAGCCCTCCTCCCTCATCCAAGTATAAAGGAGTCCAGGAAGTGGCTCCTTCATAGTGGTGTGACTCCTGGTTACAGGGAGGCTCACTGAGATGGAAGCCGATGTTTTCTGTCCCCTTTAGCGCATTAGGATTTTTATGTGGAGTGTTGTGTTGTAAGTTATTCATATATTACTTTTCAATCTAGGAAGGGAGTCTGGGTTTTGAAGTGATAGCACATTGTGGCATGCATTATTTCATGGGAAAGTCACAGACAGGTAAGTATCTTACCCTTAGGCTCTCTATAGCACTGTAGCTTTGTGCGGGGTGGGAAAGAGTGAAGAGAATTTAGCATTTATAGATGGCTTAATTAGCTCAGTTAAGTATAATTGCCTCCTACCATTATATAATGATTCTTAGCATAATTTTTAGCTGAATGCCTTGAAATCGTTAAGAATCCTGCAGAAGCACCATGGGTACGTCTAAAATTACGGTCCCTTTATTTTTTAGCAGCGTAGACTTTTCTAAGATTTTTTTTCATCTATATTATGTATTTGATCATCATAAACAACTTTCTTGCCAGAGACATTTGGGGCTCTGATTCTGTTTAACAGGAGAGCTGGCTAGGAGATAGGAAAAACAATTTGGAGCTGCCGGTGCTGAGTTAGAAGACGCAATTATGGGAGCATGGGCTGAGAGAAGCTGTTTTGTAGGTGTTTTTATTCCCCTTATCTTTTAAATATTAAAATATTTAAGGGAGAATTTTCTAGGATAATGATTTCTCTTGGAGGATTTCTGTCCTTCCTCTGATACCCTCTTGGGCGCAGATAAGACAGAATAGAAAAGTAGGGTGGGAGAGGTGAATAGTTTATAAACATACCCCTTAGTCAGGCTCAGCTTCTGGCCTCTGCCCTCTGTTGAGAATTGCCGTCAGCCCAGCATCCCTCCGCGCGGTCACCGGGAAGGTGCAGGTGACCGTTACTGTTTACCAGGAGGCGGTTTTGCAGCTTAGATGTGAAAGCGTTACAGTCCCAAGAATAACTGTAGCTTGTTTCAGGCTGTGTGTTCATGAGCCATGTGTCTTTTATGTTGCTCCATGATTCGATTTAGTTTTGTTTTATACATGCTTGTTTGGTTTGATATATCATCTGGTTTGATATATCATTGAGTTAGAGGGGCATTTAGTGTAAAGCTGTCAGAGACTGAGGGGGCATTTAATTACCCTCTGATTCTCTAAGTTTGAGGCATTTTATAGTCAGCTCTTGGCGTGATCCGAAAATTGAATCCTCTCTTCTGTAAATGTAAGCGTTACTTCTGACCTCACTTTCAGAAACTCCTGACTGGCAAAGGAGCCTTTCTCTGGATCGATCAACCTGGGAGGTGGATTTCGACCTGGCGAATAAATTGTACGAAAGATGGAAGAAATTAAAAACTGGTGACACCTGCAAGTACGTCTTCCACTTTCTTGCGGTCCCTCGGCACGGGGCGCGCACACTTCCCACTGGCCCTGCCTGCGCTCGCGGGGCTGCATTTCCCACACAGTCCTGCTCCCCAGCTGGCTGTTTGACAAATGGCACCCCTCAGAAAGCGTGGAAGCACAGTGAGCACTCAGCTGATCATCAGCTTGATTGACCAGCTCCCGGTTTTTACCCCCTTCACTTTCTCCCTTTCGCTGCCTACGTAACTCAGCGGCATCCAGCTGCGTGTCCAGGCAGCTGCTTCCCATCGTTTGCTAGAGTTGTGGTGAACACTGAGTTATGAGTTCGAATCCCCTGTACTTGGGACATACAGGGTTAGGCTCCTTTGAGCCTCTTATCCCTGTATTTTTGTCAGTGGATAGATGCCTGTGGGTGACCTTGGTGTACACGTGTCCCTGTGAAGGCATTGCATTTAGTAGGTAGGGCTGTTTCAGCAGGATTGAACTCCAGGTGAGCAGCACTAGTGATACCTAGGAGCTCACCGGACACATGTTTTCCTCCACAAGGTCTAAGAGCCTGCCAGCACTGTGTTTGGCGGGCCGTTTGAAAATCAAAAGGCACACAAGTAGAAAAGCTGTGGCACTGACCAGACCTATGCGCATCATGGGCGCCGAGACCAGAAGGCGGAGCCCTGCCTTGTCTGATGTCAGTTAGGACCATAGGCATCAGGTGACTCAAAATTGTTTACCACTTCAGGTTGTCTGCAAATGACCAGCCATCCCCTTAGAGTCCAAGTCCACAGTTCTTGACTCCCCCCACTTAGTTACTCACAGCGTACTGTTCATTGGAAGCCTCATGGTAATGGGAACAGTCGATTAGTATGATTGATTAATAACTCAGTCTTGCGTGTGATATGTACTATGTACTGCACCCCCATAAAAGCTGCATTTTCAGTACAAGATAAAAGGCGCTTTGCTGGAAGTGTAAACTTTTTTGCTTTCTGATGTAGTTGCAGCCGTGGGTTCATGCATCTTCTTTTTTTTTTAACCATAATTCTTAGGCTGGATTTGGTTATTTTGAAATCGGCAACAGATATCAAATCTAGCAGCCCTGATAGCACAATGCGTTATGGGTTGGGCTGCTAATTGCAAGGCCAGCAGTTCAAAACCACCGGGTGCTCTGAGTGAGACAGGCTGGGTGTTTGCTCCCGTAAAGAGTTTCCGTGTCAAGCCCACAGGGACTTGTCCCCTACCTTGTCCCACCTCAGCTCGATGGCAGTGAGCTTGAGTTGGAGACCTCAATCGACGGTGCAGGTACTACTCTCCCCGGTCATGCCCTGACCTTTCCCTGCCATAGGCCACTTGCGGCAGCCCTGGTAGCACTTTCTTTGGGCCCCCTGGTGTTCGCGAGGTTTACCGTCACTGCACTAAACGATGAAGACGTGAGACCCACAGGAGATTTCTCAGAGGGGTGAGCTGCTTGGCAGAAATGGTTATCAGCCTTAAAGACACAGCCCTGCCTCAGCGGACCCGTGTGCAAGCCCTGCCGTTCGAGAGAACTATTTGGCTCTGACGCATAGGCATAATGTTACCGGGCATGGTGAGTGTGCCCCATGGGATCTGGATTGGCTGTGTGTACTCGATAGATCTATTCTGCTTCATCGTTGGGAAGTGAGCTGTATAGATCACGAGTCTTCATTTCCCAATAATTTTGCCTTTGCAGGGAAGCCTGTTTCCTCACACTGTACCACAACTACAGTGCCATCACCATCCCCAATAAGCTTAACATTGGTAAAATTCTATTATCTCATAAGCGCCCCATAGGAAAATTTCCCTGACTACCCCCCAAAAGGTGGCGTCGTGGTGACGCGTAGGGCCCGCAGCTCGAAACCGCCTGCTCCTTGGCCATGGTTTCTCTAGACGAATGTCTTTACCTGCGTCTTTGAAGAGGTTCGCAGGGTCCAGATCAGTTTAAGGGTCCAGATCAGTTCTGTGTAAGCACCCTGCATACTCTCTTTTTTTCCCGGTTGTCCCCTCAAGTAAAACATGTTACTCAAGAAATATGGATGATCAGTCAGGTCTCGGCCCTGTGCTTGCTGAACAGCCCTGCTCCTGAGGCTGTCACAGCTGTGACCGTTCAGGGAAAATGGCCCAGCCTGTCTCAAAGATGCCTCTGGGTGGGTTCACCCTGGGCGCTGAACCTCCTGCGCAGCCCTGGTTGGCGTCATGAACCTTCAGGCTTAGGTGATGTGGGACAGGTTCTCTCCTGTTGTCACCATGCAAATAGTCCTGGTGTGGGATAGAAGTTTCCTTTTCAGAGAACTCATATGCGTATAAATGTGTTCTGCTCACTACGTAGTTTTACTTGGCATCCAGTGTTACTCATTGCAAAATGGTAATCAATCTAATTATGCTGCTCATGTTATGTTTATGAGTAGGTGTTCTAAAAATAGGGATTCTCTGTCTCTCTTTTTTGGGAGCTTTGCTATGGTTTCTTTACTTTCCTCCCAGAAAACCCACTCACTGCCATCGAGTCAGTGTTGACTCAGAGCCACCATACAAGACGGGGTAGAACTGCCCCTGTGAGTTTCAGAAAGGGTAACTCTTTACTGGAGTGGCTGGTGGTTTTGAACTGCTGACCTTGCAGTTAGCAGTCCAGCTCCTATCCTTTGCTTCAGGTATTGTAATTCACTAACACCTTTAGTTTTGATCATCGCGTGTCCCAAATTTGGCTGGTGGAAGCCCCTATCAGGCCAGTCTCAATGTCTTTGGGATATGTTCCCCTGTTCTTCAAGGGCTTCCTTGCTTTCCATTCAAACAATGCCCAGGCTTGGCTTGTCCTCTCCCCTCTCTAGACCCCCAAATTTTCCACAGGGTCTTCATTCCTTTTAGCGATAGTTGTGTTTAATGATCTCCCCACTCCCACCTTTGTTTTCTTTATCATCAGAGGTATTTTTCATAATCACTTCTCTTCTTTCTGAATTAAACAGGCGGAATGTCTTAGGCACGACTCGCTTTGCCCACTCGAAGAAACCCAAGGAGTCGGAATCTTTCCTTTCCTTTTTGCCGCGTCTGATCACAGAGCCCAGCCTCGTGTTAAACTTCAGTGCCACCGCCCTCAGGAGCAGCGCGGTGAGGAAGCTGTCTTTCTGTTCTGCTGGCTTTTAAGCTCACCAGGGTAACTCCACCTCGGGCGCCTCTTTCAGGACCCAAGTTCATTGAAACACACTTTCTGGGGCACACATGCCCACGCAGCACGTGCAGGACTGGGGTGCTAAGCACAATGGGAGGCATTGTGGGGTGCTTCCCTGCAAGTATCTCCCCAGGTCATTTATAAGGTTTAGATGCCGTTCGAGATCATAACGGTGGATATAGTTGGCTGCGAAGAGCAGAGCTTGTGCCCAACACGGCTTACCTAAGAGTTCGCTCGTCTCCCACAAGAAAGTGTGGAGCAGGGGAGTCTTGGCGGGGACTGGGACACCCCCTGTATGCTCACACTCAGTGTTGGGCGGCTGCCCGCCGCCGCCCTCGCGGTGTCCAGGGGGACAGACAGAGGAAGGACGCGATGCCCACAGCCGTACCCTTGGGGCTTCTTGGCGAGAATTGTCACAACCACTCACCAACCAGCTGCTTGCGGTTTTGGCAACGTGGGCTCAAAAGAGACCTCACACCAGGCCCTTGCTTTACCAGTGTCTGAAAACGTGATTTATCCTTTATTGCGTTTTCAATGGAAGGAGGCAGGGGAGAAGAGGTCAGGTCGGTTGGCCTCTGGGAGTCCGCCACAGCCCTCTGGTGTCAAACCAATCCTGTGTACTTGTATGTTGGACTGAACCATGACACATAGGAACTTTTTCTAATTGAAGAGAATTATTATGTGATAATGTGGATTTAGGTTTAAGTCAGCCTTAAAAAATATACATGAATTCTTAGAATGTATAAAATGGAACTTAAACTATGGAACCGACGCTTACGGAGCTATTGAGTTGTATTCTTGCCCCTGCTGCCAGGTTGTTGGATATTCAGCCTGATCATTGAGTCCATCCACATGCTCCTTTTTCTAACGCTTTAATCTGTAGACCCTCTAAAACTCACGGGTAGATTGTTTTAAGAGCTTAGTTATATAAAACAAGAATATAACATGCAGCCCCTTTTCACTCATTCCAGCAGGGTGTGTTGCTCTGCAGTCTGAATGGCTGGCAGGTTGAAACCCGCTGCTCCCGGAAACAGTTCAGAGTTTCAGAGACCCACAGGGGTCGCGCTGAGTCAGCATTGGCTTGGTGGCAGTGCGGAGTAATGGGGAGACTCCTCTTTGGAAACAAAATTTGGAATGTGAACCATTTTAAAAAATTTTCTCTCTTGGTGTGTGCATTTGGATGTTTGTCCTTTTTTAGTATCTGGTCTTTTGGAGTCACATGAGGTTTAAAATCCTCCTCCCTTGGGATGACCTAGATGAGTTTGTCTGTCTCTCCCCAGAAGCTGTCCCTGGTGGGAGTTTTTCAGGAAATGTGGTCATTTGGGTTACGTGGGTCCTTGCTTGCCAGGAGCTTCAGAGTAGGATTTGAGGGGGGTTCTGAGGAGGGGCTCTTCAGAGGGGGTGCTGTCAGAAAACAAGCTGTCAAATGGTTCCCACGGGCCTAGAAGCCAGGGCTTATAGCTGCCCGGTCCCCAATAACAAGTCGGTAAAAACGACCCGAGTTAGAAATTTTACCTCTTCCTGTGCACAGTGATTTTCTTAAGATGGCACGGTGAAGATTATGTTTTAAGAAACGTCCTCAGTTTGAAATAATCTCAGACTTAGAAAAATGCTTCAAGAATTGAGGGCTATGCTCAGTGTTGACCATCCCCGCTTCCCCTTCGCATAGTAACTGGTGCTGTATCATCTCCCGTGTCATTTTCCTGTCCCTGTTGGCACACCATTTTAACCCCCTGTTCCCATCTCTAGGTGAAGTACTTTGTCGTGAAGAACCCCTCCTCTCGGCCCGTTTCCCTGCAGCTCCTGCCTGTCTCCTTGTATCCGACACCTGAAGCTGCCCTGCGCCTGCTGCACAAATGGTAATGCGCCCGCCCCGGGTGGCCTTTTTGGAAAATAGCATTAAGCATCTCAAGAGCTCTTCTGGTAACCTACTGACCTATGCGACCTTGGACCTGGCCTCTCGTGTGTTTCGTTTGATGGAGAACCCTGGTGGGTTATGTGGTATCTTCTGTCGTCATGCTTCAAGTCCAGTTCCCAGAAGAACAGGCTTGCTTTTGGTTCAAAACACAGAACAAAGCTAGTTGCCCACAGGCCGATTCTGACTGGGGTGTGTCAGAGTGGAACTGTGCTCCATTGGGTTTTCCTTGGAGGCAGATCACTGGGCCTTTCTTCCAAGGTTCCTTAGGGTAGGTAGACTTCACCTGACATCCTTTCAGTCAGTGGCCAGGTTCTGAACCTTTAATGCCACCCATGGATGCTGCCATCATGATTCCCACCTGTACTAATATTTAGAATTTGAGTTATATTGATCTCTGGGCAGCAGGGAAAAAAATTGAGTATTTTATCAGTGGTTTATGATCATCTGGCAACCATAAGGTTGGCGGTTCAAGTCCACTCAGCAGCAACTTGGGAGAAAGCCCTATTGAAATGCTTCCTCATAAAGATTCATTGAGAAAAACCTCAGGAGCAGGTCTACTCTGTCCCGCAGGGACAGCAGGTGTTAGCAGCCGACGTGGCAACCACCGTCCGGAGCTGAGCAGGTTGAGATGATGAGTTTAAGTCCAAGATGGTTGTATCTTGACTTGAACTTAAAATACTTCATCCTCTCACCTTAGAAGTAGCTCCCCTCATTATGTGTAACCTCAGCCTTCTCAGAGTTGACTTTTAGGGCCAGATTAATTCTTTGTTCGGGAGGCGGAGGTGCTGCCTCATTTGTTGGAGGGTGCTTAGCAACACACTCACGTTCTCAATGCATTGGACGCTCCCAGGATGGAACACGCATGTTTCCACGCTTTGCTACATTTCCCAGGGGACAGAACGTTGTTTAGTGGAGAATCACTGTCTTTCACATTTCAACAGCTATGAACCGCGGAAGGAAAGAGGCTCCATGATTTCCACCTTTGGTTACCTCTCCCTTCTGGGCTACTAGAGCTGTTCTCTCGACCGCTGTGGGCCTCTGGGGCTTCAGGGCAGGATAAAGTGTGTGTAGGTGTGCAATACAAGTTCCTGTGTATACATCTTAGATATTTTAAATTAAAAAAACCATTTTATTAGGGGCTCGTACAACTCTTAGCACAATCCATCCATCCACCCATTGTGTCAAGTACATTTGTACCTTTGTGGCCATCATCATTCTCAAAATACTTGCTTTCTACTTGAGCCCTTGGTATCAGCTCCTCATATTTTCCCCTTCCTCCCTGCCCCTCCCTCCCAAACCCTTGATAATTTATAAATTTTATTATTTTTTCATGTCTTACACTGTCCAGCATCTCCCTTCACCCACTTTTCTGTTGTCTGTCCCCCAGAGAGGGGTTTATATGTAGGTCCTTGTGATCGGTCCCCCCTTTGCACTCCACTCTCTTGGTATCGCCACTCTTATCATTTGTTCTGAAGGGATCATCCGTCCTGGATTCCCTATTTTTCCAGTTACCATCTGTACCAGTGTACATCCTCTGGTCTAGCCAGATTTGTAAGGTAGAACTGGGATCATGATAGTGGGGGAGAGGAAGCATTAAAGAACTAGAGGAAAGTTGGATGTTTTATCATTGCTACACTGCACCCTGACTGGCTCATCTCCTCCCCACGGCCCTTCCGTAAGGGGCTTTGGGTCCCCACTCTACACTCCTACTCATTCACACTGATTTGATTTTTTGTTCTTTGATGCCTGATACCTGATCCTATCGACACCTCGTGATCACACAGTCTGGTGTGCATTCCATGTGGGCTTTGTTGCTTCTCAGCTAGATGGCCACTTGTTTACCTTCAAGCCTTTAAGACCCCAGATGCTATGTCTTTTGATAGCCGGGCACCATCAGCTTTCTTCACCACATTTGCTTATGCACCCGCTATGTCTTCTGCAATGGTGTCGGAAAGACGAGCATCACGGAATGCCAGATTAATAGAACAAAGTGTTCTTGCATTGAGAGAGTACTTGAGTAGCGGCCCAATGTCCATCTGTTACCTTAATATTAAACCAAATATATGCACATAGATCTATTTCCCCCTCGTCATATATAAATATATTTACATATGACCATGCCTGTATTTAGACCTCTATAAATGTCCTTTGTCTCCTAGTCCTTTCCTCTTGTCCCTCTGTCATGCTCAGCCTTCATTTGGGTTTCAGTAATTCCTCTCGGTTACATTCCCTTGATCAAGCCCAACCAGGCCTCCTACACCCTCTGCACCATCAATTTTGGATCACTTGTTCCCTTGTCCCTGGGTTTCTTAAACCCACTTCCTTTCTCCCACCTCTCCTTCTCCCATGTTTCCATCCCCGGAGTCTCCTCTACATTGTTTATCCCGCCTATCTTATTTGGATAGATCTGCAGAGATAATAATATGCATAAAAACAAGACAGCAAAGCAAATCCACAAAAGAAAACAAAACGACAACAATGCTAATTTAACCACGTGGTTTTCTTGTTTTTCGTTGTAGGTTTGGGATTGATACGCAGACGATTAATCTCACAACTGGGGAATTCCAGCTCACCCAAGCTTGCCCTTCCTGGGTAAGATGCCGTCTTTAGGCAGAAGAGAGAGTGCCCACACATGTCGTGTGACCTGTGAGCACTTCTGCCTTCCTGATTTGTGTTTGAAGGGACCTCCCCTGCTTTGTGTCGCTCTCCCCTGCCTGCTCTCTCGGGATCAATATACATAACGGGCTTTTCCAATTAGCCAGTGCAGCAGGAGATCCTGGTCTGCAATTTTTGGAGACTTAAATTTACATGCACGACATAGTAATGGTTGAAAATAGAAAACCATACAACTCAAGACCCCCAAAATATGTCATTCTCTGAAAATCCTCTGGCCCTTCAAATATTTTTAAGGGTGGAGGTTTAAAAAAAGAATTATTTTTTAAAGCTCTCTTAACTGTCTTCGTGTTTTTAACAAGTCACTCAGTATTCCTGATATTTACCTCATCTATGTAAGAGACATGGATTTTTCTACAATTCCGAAACCTCTGGGAATTAGGAGGCCTTCCATAATTCCTTTGGAGCAGGAGTGCCCACACAGTGTGGGGAGGATATAGTTGGCAACTAGACAGCTTTGTTTCAAAGCCTATGCTCAGATATGTGGCTCTCTGTGAGCTCTCTGAGAGCAAGTCAAAAGTGGAGGCACTGTTTTAAGAAAATCTACGTAAGTAGACGTGTGTAAAGATCTCTGGTAGTGTCGTGGTTCTGCGTTGGGTTGATAACCATAAGTTCCACAGTTGGAAACCACCAGCCGCTTGTGGGAGGAAGGAGGCTTTGGACCCCAGTAAAGGGTTACCGTCTCAGAAACTCCCAGGAGCAGTTATTTCTCCATTGCTCTCTCATGTCAATATGAGCAGTGAGTTTGGTTTGGTTTGGAGACATGTATACACATGTATAATTGAGCTTAACGCACGCACACACACATACACACACACCTCATTTGCCTTGTGCGTTTTCCTCTTCCTCCATCCTCAGCAAATACTAGCAAGTCTGTTCCCACTGAAAGGCCACTCGTGTTCTGCAGGATTTCCAGTGGCTGATTATTCCAAAGCCTTGACTGCCAGGACTTACTTAGGAGGCACCTCTGCATGGGCTCAAGTCTCCAACCTTTGGTCTGGAAACCAGCCACGGACTCCTCTACCCCGGTTGTCCCCCCCCCCCCCCCCAATACCCTTGGCTATGGCTCGCTTGATGAGCAGGAGAGGAATCACAGAGAGTTCACCCTCCCCATCTCCCGCTGAGAGTTTCAACATCTAAAGCAAGTTTCTACGCAGATTTTGGCTAGGGGCATGTACACAAAGGGCACACATTACCAGCGATGCTTCCGTATCGTGTTCAGTCGTCTGGGCAGGAGTAGGGAGCCTGTGTGACACTGAGGGAGATGTGAGCGGTCTGGTCCCGTAAAGACTCACCGCTTTGCAAGCCCTCAGCAGCAGTTCTGCTCTGCCCCATCGGCTCACTCGCCGGCAGAAGGTTAGGTTTCCATTAGGCAGCGTCTTTGACCTTGTTCCTGTCATCTCCCCACCCCCCGCCGCCTCATCACACAATCCCCCAGATAAGTTAGCTCCAAACACTAACAGCAGTTTCACCTCTCTGGTATGGAATCATTGGAGGCCTGGTGGCATAGTGGTTACCAAGTGGGCTGCTCCCCACAGGTCAGGCTTTCTGCTCCCATAGAGCATGGCCATCTTGGAAATCCGTTCTGTACGGTCACACTGCGTTGGGCTCAGCTCCGTGGCAGTGGTTTTTTTGTTGTGTGTTGTGTTTTGGGGTTGAATCATGTTAAGTGCCATCCAGCCGGCTTCTCTCCACAGCAACCCTGTGTCCATTGGAAGGAAACAGTGCAGTCCTGTGGCGTCCTCACGATGGTTCCCGTCCACGGATGCAGCCGCAGCTCATGCAACTCTTGTCACAGTCCATACAGACATCGATTGTGTCAAGCACATTTGTATATTCATTGCCCTTATCATTCTCAAAACATTTGCTCTCCACCTAAGCCCCTGGCATCAGGTCCTAATTTTTCCCCTCCCTCCCTCCACGGTCCCCCTCCCTCATGAACCCTCGATAATGTATAAATTATTACTTTGTCATATCTTACACCATCCGACATCTCCCTTCACCCACTTTTCTGTTGTCTGTCCCCCAGGGAGGAGGTCATATGGAGATCCTTATAATCGGTTCCCCCTTTCTACCCCACCTTTTTCCACCCTCCCAGCATCGCCACTCTCACCACTGGTCCTGAAGGGATCATCGTCCTGGATTCCCTGTGGCCTTCCTCTTTTTTGCTGCCTCTCCACTTTACCAAACATGCTGTCCTAAGTTTGAAATTCCAAACTTGTTAGCTTTGTTCACATGTAGATAAGCATATGTTACATAAATAGTTGAACAGACAGTACAATACATCTGAAGGAAGAAAAAAAATTTAAACTTGCAACATACTTAAACCTATTTAGGATCAGGAGAAGGACTTCCATTAATTTGTTAAACAGACAAAAAATATAATCTGTGATAGGCACTTCAGGAAAATTCACAGGACGATATTATTAGGGCTCTCTCATGTAAAGAAAGGCTGCCTGAGTTTGTTAGTTTGCTTTGGTGAAGAGGGTGGGGGTAGATAGTCAGGCTCTAAATCCTGGCTCTTCCATGGCCGAGGGGCAGGTAATGGAGCTTTTCCAAGCCTCCAACTTTCACATAATGTTTGAAGATTAAATAAGTAAGGTCTTAGGTGGAGAGCAAATGTTTTGAGAATGATGAGGACAGTGAATGTACAAATGTGCTTTATACAATTGATGTATGTATGGATTGTGATAAGAGTTGTATGAGCCCCTAATAAGCGATGTAAAAAAGTGAAAATAAAAGGCTAGCTCTGTATAGAAATTTTGCTAGCTCCAATAGAGAGTTGCTAGAATCTTTCCTCACTCGTATCATTATTAGTAAACTGCCATTAACTTAGAGTGACTAGCCTTTCAGAGTTATATCTCCAGAACCATTCATTTATACTGTGAATAAAGTGCTGGGGGTCTTATCAATCTGTTTAATCTCATAAGCCCAATCTAATTTTAGAGTATTTCTAGTAGAATTAAAACACATACTCCTATTCATTGTGCATATGTGTGCGTGTGTGTTTCCTTAACATTTGTTTAACCCTTTTCTACCTGTTGTTAATAAGATCGCTTAATAAAACATCCAAATAAAGTTGTGGACTCTCAAAAAGAGAAAGTAAGGTTTTGAAAATGCTCAGCCTCTGTTTTTCTTTTGATGATAGTGCTTGGCATATAAGAACCCCTTAAAAACACCTATGACCATTTTACAACCCAAAGCCATTGATAATCCATGCTGTAAGTATCAGGCAGTGTTCCTCCCCTCACGAAGTTCATGGTTCTGGTGGGAAAGAATCACATTGACACCAGTTCTCTCTCATCTTGGAAGTGCTGGCGGTACTTGACCAGTAAAACACAATCAAACATTGAACACACAGGAGCGATGATCGGAACAGCTTTGTTGCTCTAAAAGATCAGCGACTTGCTTGTCGTGATAAGGAGCTAGAAGCAGCACTGAAATGAGCCTTTACCAAAAGGAGAAAGGCCTTCGATGAAATGGACGGCCACGGTGGCCGCCACAGTGGGTTCAGAGGACATTGTGAGATGGCGCGGACGGGCAGTATTTCCCTCTGTTGTGCATAGGGTCGCTCTGGGTTACTGCTGACTGGACAGCTCTATATGTATCTAACACAGACGACACTTCCTTACAGGACGTAACTGTGTTTACTACGAATTTGCAGGGTATGCGTTCTGAGGTATCCCGGTTGGGCATCCTGCACATAAGCCTGCGGCCCTTGGAGAAGAGAAGGGTGGGTGTCGTGTTCACCCCAGCAGACTACGGAAAAGTAGCCTCTCTCATACTAATCAGGTAAGTGGGCTGTGGTTGCAGGTTATTCTGCTTCTGTCTCACTCCCTGTTTCAATCTCTTCTGCCCCAGAATGTGTAACCTTTAGCTACTAAAACTGAAAACAAAACTAGTTGCTGTCCCATCTGGCCCACTTCACGGCTGTGCCGCGTGCGACAGAATAGAGCTGCTGAGTGAGGTTTGTGGGGCTGTAATGTGCATGGAAGCAGATGGCCAGGGTGGCTGCGAACGGCCAACGTCTCTCAGAAGCTGAAGACTTGAACTGCGTTGCCTCTTGGCTGCCACAGTCGGGTCTCTTCTCTCACCCATGGACTCACCGGAGCAGGAGAGGGTGACGGAGAAGGCAGCCCTCTTGCACCTCATCACTTAACCCCCTCCGCCTCGTAGGGACTGACTCCTCTCGTACCTGGTTAATATGTTTCATTTCAAACCTGCCCTTCTGTTGAGTTCAGTGATAAACTAGTAAGTTCATCTCAGGTTAAAGTATCCCAGACATGGAAAATGGAGTCTGGATTCCTTGTAGCAGTTAATTTATTTTTGGTGGTTTCTTTACTAGTAAAACCCAAACCGTGCTTACTGCCATTGAGAGGCTTCTGACGGATTGTGACTCTATGTAGCAGGCACATGTTTTCTCCAAGGGCCATTTGCATGTTTTATGCCACAGTCAACTATTTAATTCACTCACCCCTAATGCCGTGGCTGGGACTGCTGCTCCCTGGTGAGGTGGGTGATGTCAACTGATACAGTGATTTTTCAGGCCTCAGATTCCGTAGGAGAAAGATGGGTCTTTCTGCTCCTAGAAAAGAGTTACAATCTCAGGAACCCACAGTTGCAGTTCCACCCTGTCCTAGAGGGTTGCTTTGAGTTGGCATGGCTTCAGTGACAGTGAGTTTGTTTTTTTCTACAGCCTGTGGGTTGGATGTTCCCTACCTACCCCTGTTGTATAGGGACTGAGTTAGACCGGGTTGACCAGAGAAACAAATCCAGGGACACTCATGTGTAAGAGAGAGCTTTGTATCAAAGAGCAATTGTAAATTGAGAAAACATCCCAGTCCAGTTTAGATCAAGTTTCTAAGTCCGATACTAGTCCATAATTCTCTCTCTAGACGGACAGTCAGGTGCAATGATCCAAAATGCAAGAAGATCACAGGCCCGTGGGTGCAATGTCTCAGCGCTGGCATGGGTCCCCTCGTGACTCTTCCAGCTCCCCCTCAAGTGCTGCTCTTCAACAGGAAGGGGAAACAGAGAGAGAGCTCTTCCGGGTCTCAGCATGTCTCTGCGGGGCTTGTCAACAGGAAGACCAGGGCCGAGAAAGAGGAAGTCCCCACCATCCTCTGGGGAAGGCCTCTGACTGACCGTGACCTGACTGACAGGCTAGACTCCAGCCCTGCCCTTGTTTATCAGCAACGACCACCAAGGCTTTGCAAGACTGCGTGTCGCTCTTCATGGGAACCTTCGCTTTCTCTCTCACGCTGGCCGGCGTTTTGGTTCCTTTTTTAAGAACTCATGTCAAAGTTTACCTCGTTAATGAAGGAACCAGTAAGATGTTAAAACGGGTGGAAATGAGACGCTAAAGATAGACTTAAGATAGGCCCTTGAGAATGCTGAAAAGAATTTGCTAGTAAATGCAGAATTGATCAGAATCCACAAAGCATACCGTGTAACCGGGCGAAAATCGCATGTCTGTGTATACAGGTCGTTGCTGTGGTCGTCAGTGTTGTCTCTGTGCAGAGTTGTCCCCTAGTTAAAAGACGACGACAGGCGTAGACCAGAGAGCTTCCAAACCTCTTCGTCCAGTGGCGTGTTCCCGTTTCAGTCTTCTACGATACTTTTCTGACAACAGGAAAACCTCTCTTCCTATAAATCTTCCTGTTGCCTTCCGTACCATTGGAATGTCTGCTTACAACGCTGCCATGTGACCCAGCAGATACCAGACTCACGTTATCAGCTGCCATCTCAGACCTGATTAAGCGATCAGTGAGGATGATCAGCTCGCACCGTCAGTTAGACCCTGCGAAATGTTGGCCTTGGGAAGGCCCAGAGCAGTGGTTCCCAACCTTCCTTTCACACAGGCCCTCGTGTAGTGGTGAACCCCAACCATAACATTATTTTTGGTGCTACTTTATAGCTGTCATTTTGCTACTGTTATGAATCGGGTGGAGCAAATCCCAAGGAAAAGGTACCTGGCACGTATTCCTTGTCAGGTACTGTGAAAGCAACTTACTACTTTCTGTAGTAAAAATATTCACTCAAGAAGGGCAGTTAGTAACCTACAAGAATTGGTGACTGATGAAGTGAACCGGTCACCCTTATGACTTGTGATGGAGATTTGGAGCAGAGGCCTTCCCACCCTTAAAATTATATCGAGTCCAACCCACTTCCTGGCAGTTTGGGGTAAGTTTTGGAGGAGAGGTGCAAGTAGGTAGAGAGGCTTGTGGGAGGCTGGTAGGAGAGCAGGGAGCAGGCAAGCCTGAGGAGTACACAGCTGGGTTTCTTGGTTAGCCAGAAGGTTCTACGACAGTTCGTTCCACACGTCTGTTTCCTCGCTTCCCTCTTAATGTCCCTTTCTCTAGCTTTCCCTTCTAGCGCCCTTTCCCCCCTTCCTTTTGTATTGGATAGAACCCTCCTTTCCAACTTCTCTTCAGGGGACAAATAATGGCAATCTGCTTCTGCAGAGATTATAGCTCCAGAAGCCAAAAAATAAAGTTTATTTAGAAAGCGGGGAATGTTTAGTTAATGGTTGCACGCAGCATGATGGATGCAGGTGATAGCTATTGCATTGGCAAATGTGAGATAGATTTCTGCAACAGAACAATAAAAACCAGGTCTGCGTCCTCTGTCCCTGGTTAGAGGGTAAAGATCGTGTCTCTGACTCCTTTGCCCAAGCAGCTTCCGTTCCTTGGGGATGTGCCCTACCTCCTAGGATTGGCCACACTTTAATTGATTGATTTTTAATCAGCTGTTTTTAATTTTGAAGATGTCTTTGCTAACTAAGAATAGGTATGTTAGCCCGTGCATATCCTGTGATTATTGGAATACCTTTTTTTGTGTGTCCCCCTTTTTTGTGTGTGTGTCCCCCTTTCCCTATAGGAATAACTTGACCATTATCGACATGGTTGGTGTGGAAGGGTTTGGAGCGAAGGAGCTGCTGAGAGTGGGTGGAAGACTTCCTGGTGCTGGAGGCTCCCTCCGGTTCAAGGTGCCCGAGTCCACACTGATGGACTGCCGGCGACGTGAGTCTAGACGTGGGTACTCTCCTGGGAACGTCTTGGTGCTGAAGCGAAGGGCAGGAAGACCCTAGAGCTTTGTTATAAATTGTAAAACCAGGAAAAGATGTTCGGACTCAGGCTGGTGCTCTCTAGAGCAGGTGTCCTCAAACTATGACCCGCGGGCCACATGCAGCCCCCCGATGACATTTATCCGGCCCCCCGGATGTTTTTGCCCCTTTTTGCTTTTTACTTCAAAATAAGGTATGTGCAGTGTGCATAGGAATTTGTTCATAGTGTTTTTATAAACTATAGTCTGGCCCTCCAATGGGGTTGAGGGACAGTGAACTGGCCCCCTGTTTAAAAAGTTTGAGGACCCCAGCCCTAGAGATCAGAGCAATAACTTTACTTGTTTAACCCAATTAAAACAATAGACTATGGGGAGGGAAAACATAATTGGTAAATTGCTAGTATCAACCAGAAAACCTGCACCCACTGCTGTGGAGGTGATTGAGACCCCCGGCAGCCCGTGCAGGATGCTGAGGCTGTGGATCCTTACAGCGGCACGGGCCGCGTCTTTGTCCCACGGAGCAGCTTAGCAATCCAGTGCTTAATCAACAGCACCACCAGGCTCCTTTAATTGCCAGTGTAATAATAAATACTTAAAGAGAAATAATGCGGAGCAATGCCTTTGGTGTCAGTTTCCTAGGCTGTCACGGAAACTGAGGGTTACATGTGTGCTGACGGAGAGAGTTCGTAGCGATGGGCCCGGTGTGTCTGCTGCGCACCCCAGTGCCGTAGCCACAGCACGGAGAACGGACAGGTGGAGCCCACCATGCGACTTCCTAAGCTCGCTTGATTTTTAACGAGCTTAAGTTCAAGCAGCCAGGTCTCGCTAGCGGCTACTGTGTCTGACAGAGACTTCATCCCACAGTTCAATGTCCCACTGGAAATTTCTCGATGCTGCACGCATTTAAGTGGCGGGCCTTTACAACGTCCCGCCCCAAAGTAGTTACCGTAGTTGGGGTTAGTTTCGGTATCTTCTCTGGAACAAAGCCCCCAAACACTAGATGGAAGTGTTTGGGGTGACTTCTGGCTTGTTTGCCTGGTGTTCCTCTTGGTGCCAGGAGAACACTGAAAGTGCTCTCGGGTAACCGCACGTGGTGTAGGACAAGAGCGGGCGGTGAGACTGCTTGGCACAGTCAGCACGTGCTGATGTGTGTCCTTGTTCTGTGTGTGTGGCGGTGGGGCGAGGGACACTGCGCTCATGAGGGAGAGCTGCCTTTGAGAAGGGGATCCGGCTGGTTCCATGCACCAGTTCAGAGCTGACCCCAAAATGCAGAGGCAGGGAATACTGCGAAATCTATACAACAAAATATATTTTTTTTAGCTTTCTAAATTGTGTAGCTTTTTTTAAAACTCTGTGAGTAAAATGCGGGGCCGCGCGTTCGTGCAAGGGCTTACCTACTTGGTGGCATCGCAGCGCAGCATGAGTTGAACTGCCTGTCCAGCTGGTGGGTGGGTGCTGTTGCTTTTAACTCATAGCCACCCATCTGATCGAGTGGAACTGCCTCTTAGGGGTGCTTTGTAATCTTTTTACAAAGCAGATTGCCAGGCCTTTCCTCCGTGGATCCTCTGGAGAGGGTTCCAGCCACTCACCCTTCTGTCAACAGCCAAGCGCTTACCTGTTTACATCACCGGGGTTCCTTTGTGCGTTTGGTCGATGAGCTGGGTTTGCATGCACACCCTGGCCCAATGTGCGTTGAGGACCGGCCACGAGCTCGTAAGCCAGCCAGTGGGGATGTAAGCGCAAGCCCATGGTAAGGCCAAGTGAACCGGCTTTTGAGAAGAGGCAGCATTAGCTTTTCTTAAGTGCAAGGCCACAGAGGAGACCTGGATGGCTACTTTTGGCACGGAGGCAGAGCATTTCGCTTGACAACTGAAGTATTTCTTAGTGTGTTCTGGCTGGATAACTGAATCTATTCGAAATTAGGCAGAAATCATACCCTGAAAACCTGACTGCCCCCTTCCACACCCCCTTACATTTCAGGCTGATTTAATACATGGAGATTTGAAAACCAATTCCACTGCTTTTGTATACTAAATGTTTATTTTTGTCCCCACTAGAACTGAAAGACAGCAAGCAAATTTTATCTGTTACAAAGAACTTTAAAGTGGAGAACATCGGACCTCTTCCTGTTACCGTGTCATCGCTGAAGATTAATGGGTATAATTGTCAGGGGTATGGCTTCGAAGTGCTGGATTGTCATCAGTTTTCCCTGGATCCCAACTCCTCCCGGGACATCAGCATTGTGTAAGTGTCAGGGTTCACTTTTGGGATGTGCAGACTACTGTAGGGGAGAAAAGACCCGCTCTCCTTTGATACGATCTTTTTATGTAGTTATGTAAAGGGTCACTAGTGGCGCAGTGGGTTAAGTGCTGGGCTCCTGACCACTGGTTCAGACCCACCAGACGAGGTTCTGTAAAGATTTACAATTGTGGAAACCCTAAGGAACAGTTGTATTTTCTATCCTATATAGGGTTATTGCGAGTCGGAATTGACTCAATGGCAGTGAGTTTGGTGGCAGGATTTAAGAGCCCAGTGGGGCAGTGAGAGTTAACTGTTAACTGCAGGGTTAGCAGTTCAAGCCCACCAGCTGCTCCTCTCATAAAGACGAACCATCTTGAAAGCCCTGATTCTTCCCTGTGCCGTGGAGGGCTGCTGTGGGGCAGAATGAACAATGCCACGGTGGCTTTGGTTTTCTGTGTGGATGCGGTGGAGGTCAGAAACTTGGCTGTCACTATGGTGACCTGGTTTCATGACGACAGTGGAAACAGTCGCGGTGAATGAAGATGCGTCTCTGGTTGTTAGGTTTACTCCAGACTTCACCTCTTCCTGGGTCATCCGGGAGCTGACCCTGGTGACTGCTGCCCACCTGGAATTTCACTTCACTCTCAACGTGACCCTCCCGCACCACCTGTTGCCCTTGTGCGCAGACGTGGTTCCCGGGCCCAGCTGGGAGGAGTCATTCTGGAGGCTCACCGTGTTCTTTGTCGGGTAAGCCCCACCCCTCTCCCTCCACGTTCTCCTCCACTCCTCCCTCACCACCGGGTAGAGGTGTCATCTGGCTGGTTGTGTGAGATGCTTGTGGCTCAGTCTGTTCAAAGCATGTGAATCGAGTGGCATTTATTTCTATCGCTTGCAAGAGATGTAGGCAGACTAGTAACAAAGCGATTTAAAGTCAGAGCAAACGACCTGTAAGAGAGATTCGTGCAACAAGTGTTAGCAGACAATCATGGTCCTTTAGGTCCCCCTGTGCTCACTGGCGATTGGCGGATGCGGTCCAGTCTCCTGCGCGAGCACCGCACCTGGGCCGTTTGGGATAAGGAGAATCAGAGGAGCCTTTCAAAGTGGTTCGGTCCTGACAACATTTTTTTTTTAAGTCTGTCGAAAATCTGTAAAGAACACAGTTTTAGGACACGTTTAAAAACCTTTCAGAGTTGTTGGCAAAAATAAAATACCCAATACAAAACAAAAAAGTTGTTGGCCGTGATGGTAGCACACAGCGTACGGAATTTTCGTGCCCGATCTTTAGCCGTTGCACATCCATTGTTTTCTGCTCCTCGGTAGTGGGATTAGTCTCTGCGTTGCCAGTAAGAGCCATGCAGTACTGAACCTTGTCGCTTACTTCCCCAGTTTGTCCCTGATGGGGGTGATCTTAATAGCCTTCCAGCAAGCCCAGTACATTCTGATGGAATTTATGAAGTCAAAGCAGAGGCAAAATGCTAGCCCTTCTTCACAGCAAAACAACAGTCCGGTGGATGCAATCAGCCCCCTTCCTCACAAGTAAGCGTCCCACAGTGTGGAGGGAGGTGTGCTTTTGTTTTGGTTTGTTTTTTTTGCTGTTGTTTCACTTTTCATATATTCAATCTCTGGTTATTTAAGCTTTTATCGTACAGTAGTACACATTGTGTCACTCTTATTCCCAGCAGGATTTGCTTCAGCTGGTCATTGTGTGAACAGCTATAGCACTCCTTCCATTGGAAGACATTTTTGCGTGTACACATGTAGATGCATGGTGCCCCGTGGGCAGCAAAGCCCTTCCCATACGCGGACCCGAGGGCTGCCCCGTTCTGTGGTTTGCCAACATGTTATGTGTTTCTCTCCTTAACTGCAGAAGCAACTGCAAGAATTTCCTCGCTGTCTATGGCCCTGCTGAGAAAGGCCGGGCCAGAAGCTGCCTTCCTGGAAGCGCTCCTCACAGCAGGATCCAGAATGCTGCCAAGCGGAGCCCA